>NW_027142528.1:0-611699 GCF_026170545.1 Melanerpes formicivorus
CAGCACAGGAATAAGGTAGGAAAGAGTTCTAAGGATCATTTTGACTTCCTCCAGAAGTTAGATCAGATGGCCAATGGAATTTGGTGCTAGGTCTTTCCCTTTAGGTTTTACCCCAACAATGTTTTCATTAGTTTCGATCACTCTCGAAATCAAGCATTTTACAGCAGGTTGGAGCAGCCTGTATCTCAGCACAGGAATAAGGTAGGGAAGAATTCAAATACTCCTTTTGACTGCCTCCAGAAGTTAGATCAGATGGCAAATTGTATTTGGTGCTAGGTCTTTCCCTTTAGGTTTTACCCCAACAATGTTTTCATTAGTTTCGCTCACTCTCGAAATCAAGCATTTTACAGCAGGTTGGAGCAGCCTGTATCTCAGCACAGGAATAAGGTAGGGAAGAATTCTAAGGATCATTTTGACTGCCTCCAGAAGTTAGATCAGATGGCCAATGGAATTTGGTGCTAGGTCTTTCCCTTTAGGTTTTACCCCAACAATGTTTTCATTAGTTTCGATCAGTCTCGAAATCAAGCATTTTACAGCAGGTTGGAGCAGCCTGTATCTCAGCACAGGAATAAGGTAGGGAAGAATTCTAAGGATCATTTTGACTGCCTCCAGAAGTTAGATCAGATGGCAAATTGGATTTGGTGCTAGGTCTTTCCCTTTAGGTTTTACCCCAACAATGTTTTCATTAGTTTCGCTCACTCTCGAAATCAAGCATTTTACAGCAGGTTGGAGCAGCCTGTATCTCAGCACAGGAATAAGGTAGGAAAGAGTTCTATGGAGCATTTTGACTTCCTCCAGAAGTTAGATCAGATGGCCAATGGAATTTGGTGCTAGGTCTTTCCCTTTAGGTTTTACCCCAACAATGTTTTCATTAGTTTCGCTCACTCTCGAAATCAAGCATTTTACAGCAGGTTGGAGCAGCCTGTATCTCAGCACAGGAATAAGGTAGGAAAGAATTCTAAGGATCATTTTGACTGCCTCCAGAAGTTAGATCAGATGGCCAATGGAATTTGGTGCTAGGTCTTTCCCTTTAGGTTTTACCCCAACAATGTTTTCATTAGTTTCGCTCACTCTCGAAATCAAGCATTTTACAGCAGGTTGGAGCAGCCTGTATCTCAGCACAGGAATAAGGTAGGGAAGAATTCAAATACTCATTTTGACTGCCTCCAGAAGTTAGATCAGATGGCAAATTGTATTTGGTGCTAGGTCTTTCCCTTTAGGTTTTACCCCAACAATGTTTTCATTAGTTTCGATCACTCTCGAAATCAAGCATTTTACAGCAGGTTGGAGCAGCCTGTATCTCAGCACAGGAATAAGGTAGGGAAGAATTCTAAGGATCATTTTGACTGCCTCCAGAAGTTAGATCAGATGGCAAATTGTATTTGGTGCTAGGTCTTTCCCTTTAGGTTTTACCCCAACAATGTTTTCATTAGTTTCGATCAGTCTCGAAATCAAGCATTTTACAGCAGGTTGGAGCAGCCTGTATCTCAGCACAGGGATAAGGCAGGGAAGAATTCTAAGGATCATTTTGACTGCCTCCAGAAGTTAGATCAGATGGCAAATTGTATTTGGTGCTAGGTCTTTCCCTTTAGGTTTTACCCCAACAATGTTTTCATTAGTTTCGTTCACTCTCGAAATCAAGCATTTTACAGCAGGTTGGAGCAGCCTGTATCTCAGCACTGGAATAAGGTAGGGAAGAATTCTAAGGATCATTTTGACTGCCTCCAGAAGTTAGATCAGATGGCCAATGCAATTTGGTGCTAGGTCTTTCCCTTTAGGTTTTACCCCAACAATGTTTTCATTAGTTTCGCTCACTCTCGAAATCAAGCATTTTACAGCAGGTTGGAGCAGCCTGTATCTCAGCACAGGAATAAGGTAGGGAAGAATTCAAATACTCATTTTGACTGCCTCCAGAAGTTAGATCAGATGGCAAATTGTATTTGGTGCTAGGTCTTTCCCTTTAGGTTTTACCCCAACAATGTTTTCATTAGTTTCGCTCACTCTCGAAATCAAGCATTTTACAGCAGGTTGGAGCAGCCTGTATCTCAGCACAGGAATAAGGTAGGGAAGAATTCTAAGGATCATTTTGACTGCCTCCAGAAGTTAGATCAGATGGCAAATTGTATTTGGTGCTAGGTCTTTCCCTTTAGGTTTTACCCCAACAATGTTTTCATTAGTTTCGCTCACTCTCGAAATCAAGCATTTTACAGCAGGTTGGAGCAGCCTGTATCTCAGCACAGGAATAAGGCAGGAAAGAATTCTAAGGATCATTTTGACTGCCTCCAGAAGTTAGATCAGATGGCCAATGGAATTTGGTGCTAGGTCTTTCCCTTTAGGTTTTACCCCAACAATGTTTTCATTAGTTTCGATCACTCTCGAAATCAAGCATTTTACAGCAGGTTGGAGCAGCCTGTATCTCAGCACAGGAATAAGGTAGGGAAGAATTCAAATACTCATTTTGACTGCCTCCAGAAGTTAGATCAGATGGCCAATGGAATTTGGTGCTAGGTCTTTCCCTTTAGGTTTTACCCCAACAATGTTTTCATTAGTTTCGCTCACTCCCGAAATCAAGCATTTTACAGCAGGTTGGAGCAGCCTGTATCTCAGCACAGGGATAAGGTAGGGAAGAATTCTAAGGATCATTTTGACTGCCTCCAGAAGTTAGATCAGATGGCAAATTGGATTTGGTGCTAGGTCTTTCCCTTTAGGTTTTACCCCAACAATGTTTTCATTAGTTTCGCTCACTCTCGAAATCAAGCATTTTACAGCCGGTTGGAGCAGCCTGTATCTCAGCACAGGAATAAGGTAGGGAAGAATTCTAAGGATCATTTTGACTGCCTCCAGAAGTTAGATCAGATGGCAAATTGTATTTGGTGCCAGGTCTTTCCCTTTAGGTTTTACCCCAACAATGTTTTCATTAGTTTCGCTCACTCTCGAAATCAAGCATTTTACAGCAGGTTGGAGCAGCCTGTATCTCAGCACAGGAATAAGGTAGGAAAGAGTTCTAAGGATCATTTTGACTTCCTCCAGAAGTTAGATCAGATGGCCAATGGAATTTGGTGCTAGGTCTTTCCCTTTAGGTTTTACCCCAACAATGTTTTCATTAGTTTCGCTCACTCTCGAAATCAAGCATTTTACAGCAGGTTGGAGCAGCCTGTATCTCAGCACAGGAATAAGGTAGGGAAGAATTCTAAGGATCATTTTGACTGCCTCCAGAAGTTAGATCAGATGGCAAATTGTATTTGGTGCCAGGTCTTTCCCTTTAGGTTTTACCCCAACAATGTTTTCATTAGTTTCGCTCACTCTCGAAATCAAGCATTTTACAGCAGGTTGGAGCAGCCTGTATCTCAGCACAGGAATAAGGTAGGAAAGAGTTCTAAGGATCATTTTGACTTCCTCCAGAAGTTAGATCAGATGGCCAATGGAATTTGGTGCTAGGTCTTTCCCTTTAGGTTTTACCCCAACAATGTTTTCATTAGTTTCGCTCACTCTCGAAATCAAGCATTTTACAGCAGGTTGGAGCAGCCTGTATCTCAGCACAGGAATAAGGTAGGGAAGAATTCTAAGGATCATTTTGACTGCCTCCAGAAGTTAGATCAGATGGCAAATTGTATTTGGTGCTAGGTCTTTCCCTTTAGGTTTTACCCCAACAATGTTTTCATTAGTTTCGCTCACTCTCGAAATCAAGCATTTTACAGCAGGTTGGAGCAGCCTGTATCTCAGCACAGGAATAAGGTAGGGAAGAATTCTAAGGATCATTTTGACTGCCTCCACAGGTTAGATCAGATGGCAAATTGGATTTGGTGCTAGGTCTTTCCCTTTATGTTTTACCCCAACAATGTTTTCATTAGTTTCGCTCACTCTCGAAATCAAGCATTTTACAGCAGGTTGGAGCAGCCTGTATCTCAGCACAGGAATAAGGTAGGGAAGAATTCTAAGGATCATTTTGACTGCCTCCAGAAGTTAGATCAGATGGCAAATTGTATTTGGTGCTAGGTCTTTCCCTTTAGGTTTTACCCCAACAATGTTTTCATTAGTTTCGCTCACTCTCGAAATCAAGCATTTTACAGCAGGTTGGAGCAGCCTGTATCTCAGCACAGGAATAAGGTAGGGAAGAATTCTAAGGATCATTTTGACTGCCTCCAGAAGTTAGATCAGATGGCAAATGGAATTTGGTGCTAGGTCTTTCCCTTTAGGTTTTACCCCAACAATGTTTTCATTAGTTTCGCTCACTCTCGAAATCAAGCATTTTACAGCAGGTTGGAGCAGCCTGTATCTCAGCACAGGAATAAGGTAGGGAAGAATTCTAAGGATCATTTTGACTGCCTCCAGAAGTTAGATCAGATGGCCAATGGAATTTGGTGCTAGGTCTTTCCCTTTAGGTTTTTACCCCCAACAATGTTTTCATTAGTTTCGCTCACTCTCGAAATCAAGCATTTTACAGCAGGTTGGAGCAGCCTGTATCTCAGCACAGGAATAAGGTAGGGAAGAATTCTAAGGATCATTTTGACTGCCTCCAGAAGTTAGATCAGATGGCCAATGGAATTTGGTGCTAGGTCTTTCCCTTTATGTTTTACCCCAACAATGTTTTCATTAGTTTCGCTCACTCTCGAAATCAAGCATTTTACAGCAGGTTGGAGCAGCCTGTATCTCAGCACAGGAATAAGGTAGGGAAGAATTCAAATACTCATTTTGACTGCCTCCAGAAGTTAGATCAGATGGCAAATTGTATTTGGTGCTAGGTCTTTCCCTTTAGGTTTTACCCCAACAATGTTTTCATTAGTTTCGCTCACTCTCGAAATCAAGCATTTTACAGCAGGTTGGAGCAGCCTGTATCTCAGCACAGGAATAAGGTAGGGAAGAATTCTAAGGATCATTTTGACTGCCTCCAGAAGTTAGATCAGATGGCAAATTGTATTTGGTGCTAGGTCTTTCCCTTTAGGTTTTACCCCAACAATGTTTTCATTAGTTTCGCTCACTCTCGAAATCAAGCATTTTACAGCAGGTTGGAGCAGCCTGTATCTCAGCACAGGAATAAGGTAGGGAAGAATTCTAAGGACCATTTTGACTGCCTCCAGAAGTTAGATCAGATGGCAAATTGTATTTGGTGCCAGGTCTTTCCCTTTAGGTTTTACCCCAACAATGTTTTCATTAGTTTCGCTCACTCTCGAAATCAAGCATTTTACAGCAGGTTGGAGCAGCCTGTATCTCAGCACAGGAATAAGGTAGGGAAGAATTCAAATACTCATTTTGACTGTCTCCAGAAGTTAGATCAGATGGCAAATTGTATTTGGTGCTAGGTCTTTCCCTTTAGGTTTTACCCCAACAATGTTTTCATCAGTTTCGCTCACTCTCGAAATCAAGCATTTTACAGCAGGTTGGAGCAGCCTGTATCTCAGCACAGGAATAAGGTAGGGAAGAATTCAAATACTCATTTTGACTGCCTCCAGAAGTTAGATCGGATGGCAAATTGTATTTGGTGCTAGGTCTTTCCCTTTAGGTTTTACCCCAACAATGTTTTCATTAGTTTCGCTCACTCTCGAAATCAAGCATTTTACAGCAGGTTGGAGCAGCCTGTATCTCAGCACAGGAATAAGGTAGGGAAGAATTCAAAGGACCATTTTGACTGCCTCCAGAAGTTAGATCAGATGGCAAATTGTATTTGGTGCTAGGTCTTTCCCTTTAGGTTTTACCCCAACAATGTTTTCATTAGTTTCGCTCACTCTCGAAATCAAGCATTTTACAGCAGGTTGGAGCAGCCTGTATCTCAGCACAGGAATAAGGTAGGGAAGAATTCTAAGGATCATTTTGACTGCCTCCAGAAGTTAGATCAGATGGCAAATTGGATTTGGTGCTAGGTCTTTCCCTTTAGGTTTTACCCCAACAATGTTTTCATGAGTTTCGCTCACTCTCGAAATCAAGCATTTTACAGCAGGTTGGAGCAGCCTGTATCTCAGCACAGGAATAAGGTAGGGAAGAATTCTAAGGATCATTTTGACTGCCTCCAGAAGTTAGATCAGATGGCAAATTGGATTTGGTGCTAGGTCTTTCCCTTTAGGTTTTACCCCAACAATGTTTTCATCAGTTTCGCTCACTCTCGAAATCAAGCATTTTACAGCCGGTTGGAGCAGCCTGTATCTCAGCACAGGAAAAAGGTAGGGAAGAATTCTAAGGATCATTTTGACTGCCTCCAGAAGTTAGATCAGATGGCAAATTGTATTTGGTGCTAGGTCTTTCCCTTTAGGTTTTACCCCAACAATGTTTTCATTAGTTTCGCTCACTCTCGAAATCAAGCATTTTACAGCAGGTTGGAGCAGCCTGTATCTCAGCACAGGAATAAGGTAGGGAAGAATTCAAATACTCATTTTGACTGCCTCCAGAAGTTAGATCAGATGGCAAATTGTATTTTATGCTAGGTCTTTCCCTTTAGGTTTTACCCCAACAATGTTTTCATTAGTTTCGCTCACTCTCGAAATCAAGCATTTTACAGCAGGTTGGAGCAGCCTGTATCTCAGCACAGGAATAAGGTAGGGAAGAATTCTAAGGACCATTTTGACTGCCTCCAGAAGTTAGATCAGATGGCAAATTGTATTTGGTGCTAGGTCTTTCCCTTTAGGTTTTACCCCAACAATGTTTTCATTAGTTTCGCTCACTCTCGAAATCAAGCATTTTACAGCAGGTTGGAGCAGCCTGCATCTCAGCACAGGAATAACGTAGGGAAGAATTCAAATACTCATTTTGACTGCCTCCAGAAGTTAGATCAGATGGCAAATTGTATTTGGTGCTAGGTCTTTCCCTTTAGGTTTTACCCCAACAATGTTTTCATTAGTTTCGATCACTCTCGAAATCAAGCATTTTACAGCAGGTTGGAGCAGCCTGTATCTCAGCACAGGAATAAGGTAGGGAAGAATTCAAATACTCATTTTGACTGCCTCCAGAAGTTAGATCAGATGGCCAATGGAATTTGGTGCTAGGTCTTTCCCTTTAGGTTTTACCCCAACAATGTTTTCATTAGTTTCGCTCACTCTCGAAATCAAGCATTTTACAGCAGGTTGGAGCAGCCTGTATCTCAGCACAGGAATAAGGTAGGGAAGAATTCTAAGGATCATTTTGACTGCCTCCAGAAGTTAGATCAGATGGCCAATGGAATTTGGTGTTAGGTCTTTCCCTTAAGGTTTTACCCCAACAATGTTTTCATTAGTTTCGCTCACTCTCGAAATCAAGCATTTTACAGCAGGTTGGAGCAGACTGTATCTCAGCACAGGAATAAGGTAGGGAAGAATTCAAATACTCCTTTTGACTGCCTCCAGAAGTTAGATCAGATGGCAAATGGAATTTGGTGCTAGGTCTTTCCCTTTAGGTTTTACCCCAACAATGTTTTCATTAGTTTCGCTCACTCTCGAAATCAAGCATTTTACAGCAGGTTGGAGCAGCCTGTATCTCAGCACAGGAATAAGGTAGGGAAGAATTCTAAGGACCATTTTGACTGCCTCCAGAAGTTAGATCAGATGGCCAATGGAATTTGGTGCTAGGTCTTTCCCTTTATGTTTTACCCCAACAATGTTTTCATTAGTTTCGCTCACTCTCGAAATCAAGCATTTTACAGCAGGTTGGAGCAGCCTGTATCTCAGCACAGGAATAAGGTAGGGAAGAATTCAAATACTCATTTTGACTGCCTCCAGAAGTTAGATCAGATGGCAAATTGTATTTGGTGCTAGGTCTTTCCCTTTAGGTTTTACCCCAACAATGTTTTCATTAGTTTCGCTCACTCTCGAAATCAAGCATTTTACAGCAGGTTGGAGCAGCCTGTATCTCAGCTCAGGAATAAGGTAGGGAAGAATTCAAATACTCATTTTGACTGCCTCCAGAAGTTAGATCAGATGGCAAATTGTATTTGGTGCTAGGTCTTTCCCTTTAGGTTTTACCCCAACAATGTTTTCATTAGTTTCGCTCACTCTCGAAATCAAGCATTTTACAGCAGGTTGGAGCAGCCTGTATCTCAGCACAGGAATAAGGTAGGGAAGAATTCTAAGGACCATTTTGACTGCCTCCAGAAGTTAGATCAGATGGCAAATTGTATTTGGTGCTAGGTCTTTCCCTTTAGGTTTTACCCCAACAATGTTTTCATTAGTTTCGCTCACTCTCGAAATCAAGCATTTTACAGCAGGTTGGAGCAGCCTGTATCTCAGCACAGGAATAAGGTAGGGAAGAATTCTAAGGATCATTTTGACTGCCTCCAGAAGTTAGATCAGATGGCAAATTGGATTTGGTGCTAGGTCTTTCCCTTTAGGTTTTACCCCAACAATGTTTTCATTAGTTTCGCTCACTCTCGAAATCAAGCATTTTACAGCAGGTTGGAGCAGCCTGTATCTCAGCACAGGAATAAGGTAGGGAAGAATTCTAAGGATCATTTTGACTGCCTCCAGAAGTTAGATCAGATGGCAAATTGGATTTGGTGCTAGGTCTTTCCCTTTAGGTTTTACCCCAACAATGTTTTCATTAGTTTCGCTCACTCTCGAAATCAAGCATTTTACAGCCGGTTGGAGCAGCCCGTATCTCAGCACAGGAAAAAGGTAGGGAAGAATTCTAAGGACCATTTTGACTGCCTCCAGAAGTTAGATCAGATGGCAAATTGTATTTGGTGCCAGGTCTTTCCCTTTAGGTTTTACCCCAACAATGTTTTCATTAGTTTCGCTCACTCTCGAAATCAAGCATTTTACAGCAGGTTGGAGCAGCCTGTATCTCAGCACAGGAATAAGGTAGGGAAGAATTCAAATACTCATTTTGACTGCCTCCAGAAGTTAGATCAGATGGCAAATTGTATTTGGTGCTAGGTCTTTCCGTTTAGGTTTTACCCCAACAATGTTTTCATTAGTTTCGCTCACTCTCGAAATCAAGCATTTTACAGCAGGTTGGAGCAGCCTGTATCTCAGCACAGGAATAAGGTAGGGAAGAATTCTAAGGATCATTTTGACTGCCTCCAGAAGTTAGATCAGATGGCAAATTGTATTTGGTGCTAGGTCTTTCCCTTTAGGTTTTACCCCAACAATGTTTTCATTAGTTTCGCTCACTCTCGAAATCAAGCATTTTACAGCAGGTTGGAGCAGCCTGCATCTCAGCACAGGAATAACGTAGGGAAGAATTCAAATACTCATTTTGACTGCCTCCAGAAGTTAGATCAGATGGCAAATTGTATTTGGTGCTAGGTCTTTCCCTTTAGGTTTTACCCCAACAATGTTTTCATTAGTTTCGCTCACTCTCGAAATCAAGCATTTTACAGCAGGTTGGAGCAGCCTGTATCTCAGCACAGGAATAAGGTAGGGAAGAATTCTAAGGATCATTTTGACTGCCTCCAGAAGTTAGATCAGATGGCAAATTGTATTTGGTGCTAGGTCTTTCCCTTTAGGTTTTACCCCAACAATGTTTTCATTAGTTTCGCTCACTCTCGAAATCAAGCATTTTACAGCAGGTTGGAGCAGCCTGTATCTCAGCACAGGAATAAGGTAGGGAAGAATTCAAATACTCATTTTGACTGCCTCCAGAAGTTAGATCAGATGGAAAATTGTATTTGGTGCTAGGTCTTTCCCTTTAGGTTTTACCCCAACAATGTTTTCATTAGTTTCGCTCACTCTCGAAATCAAGCATTTTACAGCAGGTTGGAGCAGCCTGTATCTCAGCACAGGAATAAGGTAGGGAAGAATTCAAATACTCATTTTGACTGCCTCCAGAAGTTAGATCAGATGGAAAATTGTATTTGGTGCTAGGTCTTTCCCTTTAGGTTTTACCCCAACAATGTTTTCATTAGTTTCGCTCACTCTCGAAATCAAGCATTTTACAGCAGGTTGGAGCAGCCTGTATCTCAGCACAGGAATAAGGTAGGGAAGAATTCAAATACTCATTTTGACTGCCTCCAGAAGTTAGATCAGATGGCAAATTGTATTTGGTGCTAGGTCTTTCCCTTTAGGTTTTACCCCAACAATGTTTTCATTAGTTTCGCTCACTCTCGAAATCAAGCATTTTACAGCAGGTTGGAGCAGCCTGTATCTCAGCACAGGAATAAGGTAGGGAAGAATTCTAAGGACCATTTTGACTGCCTCCAGAAGTTAGATCAGATGGCAAATTGTATTTGGTGCTAGGTCTTTCCCTTTAGGTTTTACCCCAACAATGTTTTCATTAGTTTCGCTCACTCTCGAAATCAAGCATTTTACAGCAGGTTGGAGCAGCCTGTATCTCAGCACAGGAATAAGGTAGGGAAGAATTCTAAGGATCATTTTGACTGCCTCCAGAAGTTAGATCAGATGGCCAATGGAATTTGGTGTTAGGTCTTTCCCTTAAGGTTTTACCCCAACAATGTTTTCATTAGTTTCGCTCACTCTCGAAATCAAGCATTTTACAGCAGGTTGGAGCAGACTGTATCTCAGCACAGGAATAAGGTAGGGAAGAATTCAAATACTCCTTTTGACTGCCTCCAGAAGTTAGATCAGATGGCCAATGCAATTTCATGCTAGGTCTTTCCCTTTAGGTTTTACCCCAACAATGTTTTCATTAGTTTCGCTCACTCTCGAAATCAAGCATTTTACAGCAGGTTGGAGCAGCCTGTATCTCAGCACAGGAATAAGGTAGGGAAGAATTCTAAGGACCATTTTGACTGCCTCCAGAAGTTAGATCAGATGGCCAATGGAATTTGGTGCTAGGTCTTTCCCTTTATGTTTTACCCCAACAATGTTTTCATTAGTTTCGCTCACTCTCGAAATCAAGCATTTTACAGCAGGTTGGAGCAGCCTGTATCTCAGCACAGGAATAAGGTAGGGAAGAATTCAAATACTCATTTTGACTGCCTCCAGAAGTTAGATCAGATGGCAAATTGTATTTGGTGCTAGGTCTTTCCCTTTAGGTTTTACCCCAACAATGTTTTCATTAGTTTCGCTCACTCTCGAAATCAAGCATTTTACAGCAGGTTGGAGCAGCCTGTATCTCAGCTCAGGAATAAGGTAGGGAAGAATTCAAATACTCATTTTGACTGCCTCTAGAAGTTAGATCAGATGGCAAATTGTATTTGGTGCTAGGTCTTTCCCTTTAGGTTTTACCCCAACAATGTTTTCATTAGTTTCGCTCACTCTCGAAATCAAGCATTTTACAGCAGGTTGGAGCAGCCTGTATCTCAGCACAGGAATAAGGTAGGGAAGAATTCTAAGGATCATTTTGACTGCCTCCAGAAGTTAGATCAGATGGCAAATTGGATTTGGTGCTAGGTCTTTCCCTTTAGGTTTTACCCCAACAATGTTTTCATTAGTTTCGCTCACTCTCGAAATCAAGCATTTTACAGCCGGTTGGAGCAGCCCGTATCTCAGCACAGGAAAAAGGTAGGGAAGAATTCTAAGGACCATTTTGACTGCCTCCAGAAGTTAGATCAGATGGCAAATTGTATTTGGTGCCAGGTCTTTCCCTTTAGGTTTTACCCCAACAATGTTTTCATTAGTTTCGCTCACTCTCGAAATCAAGCATTTTACAGCAGGTTGGAGCAGCCTGTATCTCAGCACAGGAATAAGGTAGGGAAGAATTCAAATACTCATTTTGACTGCCTCCAGAAGTTAGATCAGATGGCAAATTGTATTTGGTGCTAGGTCTTTCCGTTTAGGTTTTACCCCAACAATGTTTTCATTAGTTTCGCTCACTCTCGAAATCAAGCATTTTACAGCAGGTTGGAGCAGCCTGTATCTCAGCACAGGAATAAGGTAGGGAAGAATTCTAAGGATCATTTTGACTGCCTCCAGAAGTTAGATCAGATGGCAAATTGTATTTGGTGCTAGGTCTTTCCCTTTAGGTTTTACCCCAACAATGTTTTCATTAGTTTCGCTCACTCTCGAAATCAAGCATTTTACAGCAGGTTGGAGCAGCCTGCATCTCAGCACAGGAATAACGTAGGGAAGAATTCAAATACTCATTTTGACTGCCTCCAGAAGTTAGATCAGATGGCAAATTGTATTTGGTGCTAGGTCTTTCCCTTTAGGTTTTACCCCAACAATGTTTTCATTAGTTTCGCTCACTCTCGAAATCAAGCATTTTACAGCAGGTTGGAGCAGCCTGTATCTCAGCACAGGAATAAGGTAGGGAAGAATTCTAAGGATCATTTTGACTGCCTCCAGAAGTTAGATCAGATGGCCAAAGGAATTTGGTGCTAGGTCTTTCCCTTTAGGTTTTACCCCAACAATGTTTTCATTAGTTTCGCTCACTCTCGAAATCAAGCATTTTACAGCAGGTTGGAGCAGCCTGTATCTCAGCACAGGAATAAGGTAGGGAAGAATTCAAATACTCATTTTGACTGCCTCCAGAAGTTAGATCAGATGGAAAATTGTATTTGGTGCTAGGTCTTTCCCTTTAGGTTTTACCCCAACAATGTTTTCATTAGTTTCGCTCACTCTCGAAATCAAGCATTTTACAGCAGGTTGGAGCAGCCTGTATCTCAGCACAGGAATAAGGTAGGGAAGAATTCAAATACTCATTTTGACTGCCTCCAGAAGTTAGATCAGATGGCAAATTGTATTTGGTGCTAGGTCTTTCCCTTTAGGTTTTACCCCAACAATGTTTTCATTAGTTTCGCTCACTCTCGAAATCAAGCATTTTACAGCAGGTTGGAGCAGCCTGTATCTCAGCACAGGAATAAGGTAGGGAAGAATTCTAAGGACCATTTTGACTGCCTCCAGAAGTTAGATCAGATGGCAAATTGTATTTGGTGCTAGGTCTTTCCCTTTAGGTTTTACCCCAACAATGTTTTCATTAGTTTCGCTCACTCTCGAAATCAAGCATTTTACAGCAGGTTGGAGCAGCCTGTATCTCAGCACAGGAATAAGGTAGGGAAGAATTCAAATACTCATTTTGACTGCCTCCAGAAGTTAGATCAGATGGGAAATGGAATTTGGTGCTAGGTCTTTCCCTTTAGGTTTTACCCCAACAATGTTTTCATTAGTTTCGCTCACTCTCGAAATCAAGCATTTTACAGCAGGTTGGAGCAGCCTGTATCTCAGCACAGGAATAAGGTAGGGAAGAATTCTAAGGATCATTTTGACTGCCTCCAGAAGTTAGATCAGATGGCCAATGGAATTTGGTGTTAGGTCTTTCCCTTTAGGTTTTACCCCAACAATGTTTTCATTAGTTTCGCTCACTCTCGAAATCAAGCATTTTACAGCAGGTTGGAGCAGCCTGTATCTCAGCACAGGAATAAGGTAGGGAAGAATTCAAATACTCCTTTTGACTGTCTCCAGAAGTTAGATCAGATGGCAAATGGAATTTGGTGCTAGGTCTTTCCCTTTAGGTTTTACCCCAACAATGTTTTCATTAGTTTCGCTCACTCTCGAAATCAAGCATTTTACAGCAGGTTGGAGCAGCCTGTATCTCAGCACAGGAATATAGTAGGGAAGAATTCTAAGGATCATTTTGACTGCCTCCAGAAGTTAGATCAGATGGCAAATTGTATTTGGTGCTAGGTCTTTCCCTTTAGGTTTTACCCCAACAATGTTTTCATTAGTTTCGCTCACTCTCGAAATCAAGCATTTTACAGCAGGTTGGAGCAGCCTGTATCTCAGCACAGGAATAAGGTAGGGAAGAATTCTAAGGACCATTTTGACTGCCTCCAGAAGTTAGATCAGATGGCAAATTGTATTTGGTGCTAGGTCTTTCCCTTTAGGTTTTACCCCAACAATGTTTTCATTAGTTTCGCTCACTCTCGAAATCAAGCATTTTACAGCAGGTTGGAGCAGCCTGTATCTCAGCACAGGAATAAGGTAGGGAAGATTTCAAATACTCATTTTGACTGCCTCCAGAAGTTAGATCAGATGGCAAATTGTATTTGGTGCTAGGTCTTTCCCTTTAGGTTTTACCCCAACAATGTTTTCATTAGTTTCGCTCACTCTCGAAATCAAGCATTTTACAGCAGGTTGGAGCAGCCTGTATCTCAGCACAGGAATAAGGTAGGGAAGAATTCAAATACTCATTTTGACTGCCTCCAGAAGTTAGATCAGATGGCAAATTGTATTTGGTGCTAGGTCTTTCCCTTTAGGTTTTACCCCAACAATGTTTTCATTAGTTTCGCTCACTCTCGAAATCAAGCATTTTACAGCAGGTTGGAGCAGCCTGTATCTCAGCACAGGAATAAGGTAGGGAAGAATTCTAAGGACCATTTTGACTGCCTCCAGAAGTTAGATCAGATGGCAAATTGTATTTGGTGCTAGGTCTTTCCCTTTAGGTTTTACCCCAACAATGTTTTCATTAGTTTCGCTCACTCTCGAAATCAAGCATTTTACAGCAGGTTGGAGCAGCCTGTATCTCAGCACAGGAATAAGGTAGGGAAGAATTCTAAGGATCATTTTGACTGCCTCCAGAAGTTAGATCAGATGGCAAATTGGATTTGGTGCTAGGTCTTTCCCTTTAGGTTTTACCCCAACAATGTTTTCATTAGTTTCGCTCACTCTCGAAATCAAGCATTTTACAGCAGGTTGGAGCAGCCTGTATCTCAGCACAGGAATAAGGTAGGGAAGAATTCTAAGGATCATTTTGACTGCCTCCAGAAGTTAGATCAGATGGCCAATGGAATTTGGTGCTAGGTCTTTCCCTTTAGGTTTTACCCCAACAATGTTTTCATTAGTTTCGCTCACTCTCGAAATCAAGCATTTTACAGCCGGTTGGAGCAGCCTGTATCTCAGCACAGGAAAAAGGTAGGGAAGAATTCTAAGGACCATTTTGACTGCCTCCAGAAGTTAGATCAGATGGCAAATTGTATTTGGTGCCAGGTCTTTCCCTTTAGGTTTTACCCCAACAATGTTTTCATTAGTTTCGCTCACTCTCGAAATCAAGCATTTTACAGCAGGTTGGAGCAGCCTGTATCTCAGCACAGGAATAAGGTAGGGAAGAATTCAAATACTCATTTTGACTGCCTCCAAAAGTTAGATCAGATGGCAAATTGTATTTGGTGCTAGGTCTTTCCCTTTAGGTTTTACCCCAACAATGTTTTCATTAGTTTCGCTCACTCTCGAAATCAAGCATTTTACAGCAGGTTGGAGCAGCCTGTATCTCAGCACAGGAATAAGGTAGGGAAGAATTCTAAGGATCATTTTGACTGCCTCCAGAAGTTAGATCAGATGGCAAATTGTATTTGGTGCTAGGTCTTTCCCTTTAGGTTTTACCCCAACAATGTTTTCATTAGTTTCGCTCACTCTCGAAATCAAGCATTTTACAGCAGGTTGGAGCAGCCTGCATCTCAGCACAGGAATAACGTAGGGAAGAATTCAAATACTCATTTTGACTGCCTCCAGAAGTTAGATCAGATGGCAAATTGTATTTGGTGCTAGGTCTTTCCCTTTAGGTTTTACCCCAACAATGTTTTCATTAGTTTCGCTCACTCTCGAAATCAAGCATTTTACAGCAGGTTGGAGCAGCCTGTATCTCAGCACAGGAATAAGGTAGGGAAGAATTCAAATACTCATTTTGACTGCCTCCAGAAGTTAGATCAGATGGCAAATTGTATTTGGTGCTAGGTCTTTCCCTTTAGGTTTTACCCCAACAATGTTTTCATTAGTTTCGCTCACTCTCGAAATCAAGCATTTTACAGCAGGTTGGAGCAGCCTGTATCTCAGCACAGGAATAAGGTAGGGAAGAATTCAAATACTCATTTTGACTGCCTCCAGAAGTTAGATCAGATGGCAAATTGTATTTGGTGCTAGGTCTTTCCCTTTAGGTTTTACCCCAACAATGTTTTCATTAGTTTCGCTCACTCTCGAAATCAAGCATTTTACAGCAGGTTGGAGCAGCCTGTATCTCAGCACAGGAATAAGGTAGGGAAGAATTCAAATACTCATTTTGACTGCCTCCAGAAGTTAGATCAGATGGCAAATTGTATTTGGTGCTAGGTCTTTCCCTTTAGGTTTTACCCCAACAATGTTTTCATTAGTTTCGCTCACTCTCGAAATCAAGCATTTTACAGCAGGTTGGAGCAGCCTGTATCTCAGCACAGGAATAAGGTAGGGAAGAATTCTAAGGACCATTTTGACTGCCTCCAGAAGTTAGATCAGATGGCAAATTGTATTTGGTGCTAGGTCTTTCCCTTTAGGTTTTACCCCAACAATGTTTTCATTAGTTTCGCTCACTCTCGAAATCAAGCATTTTACAGCAGGTTGGAGCAGCCTGTATCTCAGCACAGGAATAAGGTAGGGAAGAATTCAAATACTCATTTTGACTGCCTCCAGAAGTTAGATCAGATGGGCAATGGAATTTGGTGCTAGGTCTTTCCCTTTAGGTTTTACCCCAACAATGTTTTCATTAGTTTCGCTCACTCTCGAAATCAAGCATTTTACAGCAGGTTGGAGCAGCCTGTATCTCAGCACAGGAATAAGGTAGGGAAGAATTCTAAGGATCATTTTGACTGCCTCCAGAAGTTAGATCAGATGGCCAATGGAATTTGGTGTTAGGTCTTTCCCTTTAGGTTTTACCCCAACAATGTTTTCATTAGTTTCGCTCACTCTCGAAATCAAGCATTTTACAGCAGGTTGGAGCAGCCTGTATCTCAGCACAGGAATAAGGTAGGGAAGAATTCAAATACTCCTTTTGACTGCCTCCAGAAGTTAGATCAGATGGCAAATGGAATTTGGTGCTAGGTCTTTCCCTTTAGGTTTTACCCCAACAATGTTTTCATTAGTTTCGCTCACTCTCGAAATCAAGCATTTTACAGCAGGTTGGAGCAGCCTGTATCTCAGCACAGGAATAAGGTAGGGAAGAATTCTAAGGATCATTTTGACTGCCTCCAGAAGTTAGATCAGATGGCCAATGGAATTTGGTGCTAGGTCTTTCCCTTTAGGTTTTACCCCAACAATGTTTTCATTAGTTTCGCTCACTCTCGAAATCAAGCATTTTACAGCAGGTTGGAGCAGCCTGTATCTCAGCACAGGAATAAGGTAGGGAAGAATTCAAATACTCATTTTGACTGCCTCCAGAAGTTAGATCAGATGGCAAATTGTATTTGGTGCTAGGTCTTTCCCTTTAGGTTTTACCCCAACAATGTTTTCATTAGTTTCGCTCACTCTCGAAATCAAGCATTTTACAGCAGGTTGGAGCAGCCTGTATCTCAGCACAGGAATAAGGTAGGGAAGAATTCAAATACTCATTTTGACTGCCTCCAGAAGTTAGATCAGATGGCAAATTGTATTTGGTGCTAGGTCTTTCCCTTTAGGTTTTACCCCAACAATGTTTTCATTAGTTTCGCTCACTCTCGAAATCAAGCATTTTACAGCAGGTTGGAGCAGCCTGTATCTCAGCACAGGAATAAGGTAGGGAAGAATTCTAAGGACCATTTTGACTGCCTCCAGAAGCTGGATCAGATGGCAAATTGTATTTGGTGCTAGGTCTTTCCCTTTAGGTTTTACCCCAACAATGTTTTCATTAGTTTCGCTCACTCTCGAAATCAAGCATTTTACAGCAGGTTGGAGCAGCCTGTATCTCAGCACAGGAATAAGGTAGGGAAGAATTCAAATACTCATTTTGACTGCCTCCAGAAGTTAGATCAGATGGGCAATGGAATTTGGTGCTAGGTCTTTCCCTTTAGGTTTTACCCCAACAATGTTTTCATTAGTTTCGCTCACTCTCGAAATCAAGCATTTTACAGCAGGTTGGAGCAGCCTGTATCTCAGCACAGGAATAAGGTAGGGAAGAATTCAAATACTCCTTTTGACTGCCTCCAGAAGTTAGATCAGATGGCAAATGGAATTTGGTGCTAGGTCTTTCCCTTTAGGTTTTACCCCAACAATGTTTTCATTATTTTCGCTCACTCTCGAAATCAAGCATTTTACAGCAGGTTGAGCAGCCTGTATCTCAGCACAGGAATAAGGTAGGGAAGAATTCTAAGGATCATTTTGACTGCCTCCAGAAGTTAGATCAGATGGCCAATGGAATTTGGTGCTAGGTCTTTCCCTTTATGTTTTACCCCAACAATGTTTTCATTAGTTTCGCTCACTCTCGAAATCAAGCATTTTACAGCAGGTTGGAGCAGCCTGTATCTCAGCACAGGAATAAGGTAGGGAAGAATTCTAAGGATCATTTTGACTGCCTCCAGAAGTTAGATCAGATGGCAAATTGTATTTGGTGCTAGGTCTTTCCCTTTAGGTTTTACCCCAACAATGTTTTCATTAGTTTCGCTCACTCTCGAAATCAAGCATTTTACAGCAGGTTGGAGCAGCCTGTATCTCAGCACAGGAATAAGGTAGGGAAGAATTCAAATACTCATTTTGACTGCCTCCAGAAGTTAGATCAGATGGCAAATTGTATTTGGTGCTAGGTCTTTCCCTTTAGGTTTTACCCCAACAATGTTTTCATTAGTTTCGCTCACTCTCGAAATCAAGCATTTTACAGCAGGTTGGAGCAGCCTGTATCTCAGCACAGGAATAAGGTAGGGAAGAATTCAAATACTCATTTTGACTGCCTCCAGAAGTTAGATCAGATGGCAAATTGTATTTGGTGCTAGGTCTTTCCCTTTAGGTTTTACCCCAACAATGTTTTCATTAGTTTCGCTCACTCTCGAAATCAAGCATTTTACAGCAGGTTGGAGCAGCCTGTATCTCAGCACAGGAATAAGGTAGGGAAGAATTCTAAGGACCATTTTGACTGCCTCCAGAAGCTGGATCAGATGGCAAATTGTATTTGGTGCTAGGTCTTTCCCTTTAGGTTTTACCCCAACAATGTTTTCATTAGTTTCGCTCACTCTCGAAATCAAGCATTTTACAGCAGGTTGGAGCAGCCTGTATCTCAGCACAGGAATAAGGTAGGGAAGAATTCAAATACTCATTTTGACTGCCTCCAGAAGTTAGATCAGATGGCAAATTGTATTTGGTGCTAGGTCTTTCCCTTTAGGTTTTACCCCAACAATGTTTTCATTAGTTTCGCTCACTCTCGAAATCAAGCATTTTACAGCAGGTTGGAGCAGCCTGTATCTCAGCACAGGAATAAGGTAGGGAAGAATTCAAATACTCATTTTGACTGCCTCCAGAAGTTAGATCAGATGGCAAATTGTATTTGGTGCTAGGTCTTTCCCTTTAGGTTTTACCCCAACAATGTTTTCATTAGTTTCGCTCACTCTCGAAATCAAGCATTTTACAGCAGGTTGGAGCAGCCTGTATCTCAGCACAGGAATAAGGTAGGGAAGAATTCTAAGGACCATTTTGACTGCCTCCAGAAGCTGGATCAGATGGCAAATTGTATTTGGTGCTAGGTCTTTCCCTTTAGGTTTTACCCCAACAATGTTTTCATTAGTTTCGCTCACTCTCGAAATCAAGCATTTTACAGCAGGTTGGAGCAGCCTGTATCTCAGCACAGGAATAAGGTAGGGAAGAATTCAAATACTCATTTTGACTGCCTCCAGAAGTTAGATCAGATGGGCAATGGAATTTGGTGCTAGGTCTTTCCCTTTAGGTTTTACCCCAACAATGTTTTCATTAGTTTCGCTCACTCTCGAAATCAAGCATTTTACAGCAGGTTGGAGCAGCCTGTATCTCAGCACAGGAATAAGGTAGGGAAGAATTCAAATACTCCTTTTGACTGCCTCCAGAAGTTAGATCAGATGGCAAATTGTATTTGGTGCTAGGTCTTTCCCTTTAGGTTTTACCCCAACAATGTTTTCATTAGTTTCGCTCACTCTCGAAATCAAGCATTTTACAGCAGCTTGGAGCAGCCTGTATCTCAGCACAGGAATAAGGTAGGGAAGAATTCTAAGGATCATTTTGACTGCCTCCAGAAGTTAGATCAGATGGCCAATGGAATTTGGTGCTAGGTCTTTCCCTTTATGTTTTACCCCAACAATGTTTTCATTAGTTTCGCTCACTCTCGAAATCAAGCATTTTACAGCAGGTTGGAGCAGCCTGTATCTCAGCACAGGAATAAGGTAGGGAAGAATTCTAAGGATCATTTTGACTGCCTCCAGAAGTTAGATCAGATGGCAAATTGTATTTGGTGCTAGGTCTTTCCCTTTAGGTTTTACCCCAACAATGTTTTCATTAGTTTCGCTCACTCTCGAAATCAAGCATTTTACAGCAGGTTGGAGCAGCCTGTATCTCAGCACAGGAATAACGTAGGGAAGAATTCAAATACTCATTTTGACTGCCTCCAGAAGTTAGATCAGATGGCAAATTGTATTTGGTGCTAGGTCTTTCCCTTTAGGTTTTACCCCAACAATGTTTTCATTAGTTTCGCTCACTCTCGAAATCAAGCATTTTACAGCAGGTTGGAGCAGCCTGTATCTCAGCACAGGAATAAGGTAGGGAAGAATTCAAATACTCATTTTGACTGCCTCCAGAAGTTAGATCAGATGGCAAATTGTATTTGGTGCTAGGTCTTTCCCTTTAGGTTTTACCCCAACAATGTTTTCATTAGTTTCGCTCACTCTCGAAATCAAGCATTTTACAGCAGCTTGGAGCAGCCTGTATCTCAGCACAGGAATAAGGTAGGGAAGAATTCTAAGGATCATTTTGACTGCCTCCAGAAGTTAGATCAGATGGCAAATTGTATTTGGTGCCAGGTCTTTCCCTTTAGGTTTTACCCCAACAATGTTTTCATTAGTTTCGATCAGTCTCGAAATCAAGCATTTTACAGCAGGTTGGAGCAGCCTGTATCTCAGCACAGGAATAAGGTAGGGAAGAATTCTAAGGATCATTTTGACTGCCTCCAGAAGTTAGATCAGATGGCAAATTGTATTTGGTGCTAGGTCTTTCCCTTTAGGTTTTACCCCAACAATGTTTTCATTAGTTTCGCTCACTCTCGAAATCAAGCATTTTACAGCAGGTTGGAGCAGCCTGTATCTCAGCACAGGAATAAGGTAGGGAAGAATTCAAATACTCATTTTGACTGCCTCCAGAAGTTAGATCAGATGGCAAATTGTATTTGGTGCTAGGTCTTTCCCTTTAGGTTTTACCCCAACAATGTTTTCATTAGTTTCGCTCACTCTCGAAATCAAGCATTTTACAGCAGGTTGGAGCAGCCTGTATCTCAGCACAGGAATAAGGTAGGGAAGAATTCTAAGGATCATTTTGACTGCCTCCAGAAGTTAGATCAGATGGCAAATTGTATTTGGTGCTAGGTCTTTCCCTTTAGCTTTTACCCCAACAATGTTTTCATTAGTTTCGCTCACTCTCGAAATCAAGCATTTTACAGCAGGTTGGAGCAGCCTGCATCTCAGCACAGGAATAACGTAGGGAAGAATTCAAATACTCATTTTGACTGCCTCCAGAAGTTAGATCAGATGGAAAATTGTATTTGGTGCTAGGTCTTTCCCTTTAGGTTTTACCCCAACAATGTTTTCATTAGTTTCGCTCACTCTCGAAATCAAGCATTTTACAGCAGGTTGGAGCAGCCTGTATCTCAGCACAGGAATAAGGTAGGGAAGAATTCTAAGGAACATTTTGACTGCCTCCAGAAGTTAGATCAGATGGCAAATTGTATTTGGTGCTAGGTCTTTCCCTTTAGGTTTTACCCCAACAATGTTTTCATTAGTTTCGCTCACTCTCGAAATCAAGCATTTTACAGCAGGTTGGAGCAGCCTGTATCTCAGCACAGGAATAAGGTAGGGAAGAATTCAAATACTCATTTTGACTGCCTCCAGAAGTTAGATCAGATGGCAAATTGTATTTGGTGCTAGGTCTTTCCCTTTAGGTTTTACCCCAACAATGTTTTCATTAGTTTCGCTCACTCTCGAAATCAAGCATTTTACAGCAGGTTGGAGCAGCCTGTATCTCAGCACAGGAATAAGGTAGGGAAGAATTCAAATACTCATTTTGACTGCCTCCAGAAGTTAGATCAGATGGAAAATTGTATTTGGTGCTAGGTCTTTCCCTTTAGGTTTTACCCCAACAATGTTTTCATTAGTTTCGCTCACTCTCGAAATCAAGCATTTTACAGCAGGTTGGAGCAGCCTGTATCTCAGCACAGGAATAAGGTAGGGAAGAATTCAAATACTCCTTTTGACTGCCTCCAGAAGTTAGATCAGATGGCCAATGGAATTTGGTGCTAGGTCTTTCCCTTTAGGTTTTACCCCAACAATGTTTTCATTAGTTTCGCTCACTCTCGAAATCAAGCATTTTACAGCAGGTTGGAGCAGCCTGTATCTCAGCACAGGAATAAGGTAGGGAAGAATTCTAAGGATCATTTTGACTGCCTCCAGAAGTTAGATCAGATGGCCAATGGAATTTGGTGCTAGGTCTTTCCCTTTTGGTTTTACCCCAACAATGTTTTCATTAGTTTCGCTCACTCTCGAAATCAAGCATTTTACAGCAGGTTGGAGCAGCCTGTATCTCAGCACAGGAATAAGGTAGGGAAGAATTCAAATACACCTTTTGACTGCCTCCAGAAGTTAGATCAGATGGCAAATTGTATTTGGTGCTAGGTCTTTCCCTTTAGGTTTTACCCCAACAATGTTTTCATTAGTTTCGATCACTCTCGAAATCAAGCATTTTACAGCAGGTTGGAGCAGCCTGTATCTCAGCACAGGAATAAGGTAGGGAAGAATTCTAAGGATCATTTTGACTGCCTCCACAGGTTAGATCAGATGGCAAATTGTATTTGGTGCTAGGTCTTTCCCTTTAGGTTTTACCCCAACAATGTTTTCATTAGTTTCGCTCACTCTCGAAATCAAGCATTTTACAGCAGGTTGGAGCAGCCTGTATCTCAGCACAGGAATAAGGTAGGGAAGAATTCTAAGGATTATTTTGACTGCCTCCAGAAGTTAGATCAGATGGCAAATTGTATTTGGTGCTAGGTCTTTCCCTTTAGGTTTTACCCCAACAATGTTTTCATTAGTTTCGCTCACTCTCGAAATCAAGCATTTTACAGCAGGTTGGAGCAGCCTGTATCTCAGCACAGGAATAAGGTAGGGAAGAATTCTAAGGATCATTTTGACTGCCTCCAGAAGTAAGATCAGATGGCCAATGGAATTTGGTGCTAGGTCTTTCCCTTTAGGTTTTACCCCAACAATGTTTTCATTAGTTTCGCTCACTCTCGAAATCAAGCATTTTACAGCAGGTTGGAGCAGCCTGTATCTCGCACAGGAATAAGGTAGGGAAGAATTCAAATACTCATTTTGACTGCCTCCAGAAGTTAGATCAGATGGCAAATTGTATTTGGTGCTAGGTCTTTCCCTTTAGGTTTTACCCCAACAATGTTTTCATTAGTTTCGCTCACTCTCGAAATCAAGCATTTTACAGCAGCTTGGAGCAGCCTGTATCTCAGCACAGGAATAAGGTAGGGAAGAATTCTAAGGATCATTTTGACTGCCTTCAGAAGTTAGATCAGATGGCAAATTGTATTTGGTGCCAGGTCTTTCCCTTTAGGTTTTACCCCAACAATGTTTTCATTAGTTTCGCTCACTCTCGAAATCAAGCATTTTACAGCAGGTTGGAGCAGCCTGTATCTCAGCACAGGAATAAGGTAGGGAAGAATTCAAATACTCATTTTGACTGCCTCCAGAAGTTAGATCAGATGGCAAATTGTATTTGGTGCTAGGTCTTTCCCTTTAGGTTTTACCCCAACAATGTTTTCATTAGTTTCGCTCACTCTCGAAATCAAGCATTTTACAGCAGGTTGGAGCAGCCTGTATCTCAGCACAGGAATAAGGTAGGGAAGAATTCTAAGGATCATTTTGACTGCCTTCAGAAGTTAGATCAGATGGCAAATTGTATTTGGTGCCAGGTCTTTCCCTTTAGGTTTTACCCCAACAATGTTTTCATTAGTTTCGATCACTCTCGAAATCAAGCATTTTACAGCAGGTTGGAGCAGCCTGTATCTCAGCACAGGAATAAGGTAGGGAAGAATTCAAATACTCCTTTTGACTGCCTCCAGAAGTTAGATCAGATGGCAAATGGAATTTGGTGCTAGGTCTTTCCCTTTAGGTTTTAACCCCAACAATGTTTTCATTAGTTTCACTCACTCTCGAAATCAAGCATTTTACAGCAGGTTGGAGCAGCCTGTATCTCAGCACAGGAATAAGGTAGGGAAGAATTCTAAGGATCATTTTGACTGCCTCCAGAAGTTAGATCAGATGGCCAATGGAATTTGGTGCTCGGTCTTTCCCTTTAGGTTTTACCCCAACAATGTTTTCATTAGTTTCGCTCACTCTCGAAATCAAGCATTTTACAGCGGGTTGGAGCAGCCTGTATCTCAGCACAGGAATAAGGTAGGGAAGAATTCAAATACTCCTTTTGACTGCCTCCAGAAGTTAGATCAGATGGCAAATTGTATTTGGTGCTAGGTCTTTCCCTTTAGGTTTTACCCCAACAATGTTTTCATTAGTTTCGCTCACTCTCGAAATCAAGCATTTTACAGCAGGTTGGAGCAGCCTGTATCTCAGCACAGGAATAAGGTAGGGAAGAATTCTAAGGATCATTTTGACTGCCTCCAGAAGTTAGATCAGATGGCCAATGGAATTTGGTGCTAGGTCTTTCCCTTTAGGTTTTACCCCAACAATGTTTTCATTAGTTTCGATCACTCTCGAAATCAAGCATTTTACAGCAGGTTGGAGCAGCCTGTATCTCAGCACAGGAATAAGGTAGGGAAGAATTCTAAGGATCATTTTGACTGCCTCCACAGGTTAGATCAGATGGCAAATTGTATTTGGTGCTAGGTCTTTCCCTTTAGGTTTTACCCCAACAATGTTTTCATTAGTTTCGCTCACTCTCGAAATCAAGCATTTTACAGCAGGTTGGAGCAGCCTGTATCTCAGCACAGGAATAAGGTAGGGAAGAATTCAAATACTCATTTTGACTGCCTCCAGAAGTTAGATCAGATGGCCAATGGAATTTGGTGCTAGGTCTTTCCCTTTAGGTTTTACCCCAACAATGTTTTCATTTGTTTCGATCACTCTCGAAATCAAGCATTTTACTAGCAGGTTGGAGCAGCCTGTATCTCAGCACAGGAATAAGGTAGGGAAGAATTCTAAGGATCATTTTGACTGCCTCCAGAAGTTAGATCAGATGGCCAATGGAATTTGGTGCTAGGTCTTTCCCTTTAGGTTTTACCCCAACAATGTTTTCATTAGTTTCGATCAGTCTCGAAATCAAGCATTTTACAGCAGGTTGGAGCAGCCTGTATCTCAGCACAGGAATAAGGTAGGGAAGAATTCTAAGGATCATTTTGACTGCCTCCAGAAGTTAGATCAGATGGCAAATTGGATTTGGTGCTAGGTCTTTCCCTTTAGGTTTTACCCCAACAATGTTTTCATTAGTTTCGCTCACTCTCGAAATCAAGCATTTTACAGCAGCTTGGAGCAGCCTGTATCTCAGCACAGGAATAAGGTAGGGAAGAATTCTAAGGATCATTTTGACTGCCTCCAGAAGTTAGATCAGATGGCCAATGGAATTTGGTGCTAGGTCTTTCCCTTTAGGTTTTACCCCAACAATGTTTTCATTAGTTTCGCTCACTCTCGAAATCAAGCATTTTACAGCAGGTTGGAGCAGCCTGTATCTCAGCACAGGAATAAGGTAGGGAAGAATTCTAAGGACCATTTTGACTGCCTCCAGAAGTTAGATCAGATGGCAAATTGTATTTGGTGCTAGGTCTTTCCCTTTAGGTTTTACCCCAACAATGTTTTCATTAGTTTCGCTCACTCTCGAAATCAAGCATTTTACAGCAGGTTGGAGCAGCCTGTATCTCAGCACAGGAATAAGGTAGGGAAGAATTCTAAGGATCATTTTGACTGCCTCCACAGGTTAGATCAGATGGCAAATTGTATTTGGTGCTAGGTCTTTCCCTTTAGGTTTTACCCCAACAATGTTTTCATTAGTTTCGATCACTCTCAAAATCAAGCATTTTACAGCAGGTTGGAGCAGCCTGTATCTCAGCACAGGAATAAGGTAGGGAAGAATTCTAAGGACCATTTTGACTGCCTCCAGAAGTTAGATCAGATGGCAAATTGTATTTGGTGCTAGGTCTTTCCCTTTAGGTTTTACCCCAACAATGTTTTCATTAGTTTCGCTCACTCTCGAAATCAAGCATTTTACAGCAGGTTGGAGCAGCCTGTATCTCAGCACAGGAATAAGGTAGGGAAGAATTCAAATACTCATTTTGACTGCCTCCAGAAGTTAGATCAGATGGCAAATTGTATTTGGTGCTAGGTCTTTCCCTTTAGGTTTTACCCCAACAATGTTTTCATTAGTTTCGCTCACTCTCGAAATCAAGCATTTTACAGCAGGTTGGAGCAGCCTGTATCTCAGCACAGGAATAAGGTAGGGAAGAATTCTAAGGATCATTTTGACTGCCTCCAGAAGTTAGATCAGATGGCAAATTGGATTTGGTGCTAGGTCTTTCCCTTTAGGTTTTACCCCAACAATGTTTTCATTAGTTTCGCTCACTCTCGAAATCAAGCATTTTACAGCAGGTTGGAGCAGCCTGTATCTCAGCACAGGAATAAGGTAGGGAAGAATTCTAAGGATCATTTTGACTGCCTCCAGAAGTTAGATCAGATGGCCAATGGAATTTGGTGCTAGGTCTTTCCCTTTAGGTTTTACCCCAACAATGTTTTCATTAGTTTCGCTCACTCTCGAAATCAAGCATTTTACAGCAGGTTGGAGCAGCCTGTATCTCAGCACAGGAATAAGGTAGGGAAGAATTCAAATACTCCTTTTGACTGCCTCCAGAAGTTAGATCAGATGGCAAATGGAATTTGGTGCTAGGTCTTTCCCTTTAGGTTTTACCCCAACAATGTTTTCATTAGTTTCGCTCACTCTCGAAATCAAGCATTTTACAGCAGGTTGGAGCAGCCTGTATCTCAGCACAGGAATAAGGTAGGGAAGAGTTCTAAGGATCATTTTGACTGCCTCCAGAAGATAGATCAGATGGCCAATGGAATTTGGTGCTAGGTCTTTCCCTTTAGGTTTTACCCCAACAATGTTTTCATTAGTTTCGCTCACTCTCGAAATCAAGCATTTTACAGCAGGTTGGAGCAGCCTGTATCTCAGCACAGGAATAAGGTAGGGAAGAATTCTAAGGATCATTTTGACTGCCTCCAGAAGTTAGATCAGATGGCAAATTGTATTTGGTGCTAGGTCTTTCCCTTTAGGTTTTACCCCAACAATGTTTTCATTAGTTTCGCTCACTCTCGAAATCAAGCATTTTACAGCAGGTTGGAGCAGCCTGTATCTCAGCACAGGAATAAGGTAGGGAAGAATTCTAAGGATCATTTTGACTGCCTCCAGAAGTTAGATCAGATGGCCAATGGAATTTGGTGCTAGGTCTTTCCCTTTAGGTTTTACCCCAACAATGTTTTCATTAGTTTCACTCACTCTCGAAATCAAGCATTTTACAGCAGGTTGGAGCAGCCTGTATCTCAGCACAGGAATAAGGTAGGGAAGAATTCTAAGGATCATTTTGACTGCCTCCAGAAGTTAGATCAGATGGCAAACTGGATTTGGTGCTAGGTCTTTCCCTTTACGTTTTACCCCAACAATGTTTTCATTAGTTTCGCTCACTCTCGAAATCAAGCATTTTACAGCAGGTTGGAGCAGCCTGTATCTCAGCACAGGAATAAGGTAGGGAAGAATTCTAAGGATCATTTTGACTGCCTCCAGAAGTTAGATCAGATGGCAAATTGGATTTGGTGCTAGGTCTTTCCCTTTAGGTTTTACCCCAACAATGTTTTCATTAGTTTCGCTCACTCTCGAAATCAAGCATTTTACAGCAGGTTGGAGCAGCCTGTACCTCAGCACAGGAATAAGGTAGGGAAGAATTCAAATACTCATTTTGACTGCCTCCAGAAGTTAGATCAGATGGCAAATTGTATTTGGTGCTAGGTCTTTCCCTTTAGGTTTTACCCCAACAATGTTTTCATTAGTTTCGCTCACTCTCGAAATCAAGCATTTTACAGCAGGTTGGAGCAGCCTGTATCTCAGCACAGGAATAAGGTAGGGAAGAATTCTAAGGATCATTTTGACTGCCTCCAGAAGTTAGATCAGATGGCAAATTGTATTTGGTGCTAGGTCTTTCCCTTTAGGTTTTACCCCAACAATGTTTTCATTAGTTTCGCTCACTCTCGAAATCAAGCATTTTACAGCAGGTTGGAGCAGCCTGTATCTCAGCACAGGAATAAGGTAGGGAAGAATTCTAAGGATCATTTTGACTGCCTCCAGAAGTTAGATCAGATGGCAAATTGTATTTGGTGCCAGGTCTTTCCCTTTAGGTTTTACCCCAACAATGTTTTCATTAGTTTCGCTCACTCTCGAAATCAAGCATTTTACAGCAGGTTGGAGCAGCCTGTATCTCAGCACAGGAATAAGGTAGGGAAGAATTCTAAGGATCATTTTGACTGCCTCCAGAAGTTAGATCAGATGGCAAATTGTATTTGGTGCTAGGTCTTTCCCTTTAGGTTTTACCCCAACAATGTTTTCATTAGTTTCGCTCACTCTCGAAATCAAGCATTTTACAGCAGGTTGGAGCAGCCTGTATCTCAGCACAGGAATAAGGTATGGAAGAATTCTAAGGATCATTTTGACTGCCTCCAGAAGTTAGATCAGATGGCCAATGGAATTTGGTGCTAGGTCTTTCCCTTTACGTTTTACCCCAACAATGTTTTCATTAGTTTCGCTCACTCTCGAAATCAAGCATTTTACAGCAGGTTGGAGCAGCCTGTATCTCAGCACAGGAATAAGGTAGGGAAGAATTCTAAGGATCATTTTGACTGCCTCCAGAAGTTAGATCAGATGGCAAATTGTATTTGGTGCTAGGTCTTTCCCTTTAGGTTTTACCCCAACAATGTTTTCATTAGTTTCGCTCACTCTCGAAATCAAGCATTTTACAGCAGGTTGGAGCAGCCTGTATCTCAGCACAGGAATAAGGTAGGGAAGAATTCTAAGGATCATTTTGACTGCCTCCAGAAGTTAGATCAGATGGCAAATTGTATTTGGTGCTAGGTCTTTCCCTTTAGGTTTTACCCCAACAATGTTTTCATTAGTTTCGCTCACTCTCGAAATCAAGCATTTTACAGCAGGTTGGAGCAGCCTGTATCTCAGCACAGGAATAAGGTAGGGAAGAATTCTAAGGATCATTTTGACTGCCTCCAGAAGTTAGATCAGATGGCAAATTGTATTTGGTGCCAGGTCTTTCCCTTTAGGTTTTACCCCAACAATGTTTTCATTAGTTTCGCTCACTCTCGAAATCAAGCATTTTACAGCAGGTTGGAGCAGCCTGTATCTCAGCACAGGAATAAGGTAGGGAAGAATTCTAAGGATCATTTTGACTGCCTCCAGAAGTTAGATCAGATGGCAAATTGTATTTGGTGCTAGGTCTTTCCCTTTAGGTTTTACCCCAACAATGTTTTCATTAGTTTCGCTCACTCTCGAAATCAAGCATTTTACAGCAGGTTGGAGCAGCCTGTATCTCAGCACAGGAATAAGGTATGGAAGAATTCTAAGGATCATTTTGACTGCCTCCAGAAGTTAGATCAGATGGCCAATGGAATTTGGTGCTAGGTCTTTCCCTTTACGTTTTACCCCAACAATGTTTTCATTAGTTTCGCTCACTCTCGAAATCAAGCATTTTACAGCAGGTTGGAGCAGCCTGTATCTCAGCACAGGAATAAGGTAGGGAAGAATTCAAATACTCATTTTGACTGCCTCCAGAAGTTAGATCAGATGGCAAATTGTATTTGGTGCTAGGTCTTTCCCTTTAGGTTTTACCCCAACAATGTTTTCATTAGTTTCGCTCACTCTCGAAATCAAGCATTTTACAGCAGGTTGGAGCAGCCTGTATCTCAGCACAGGAATAAGGTAGGGAAGAATTCTAAGGATCATTTTGACTGCCTCCAGAAGTTAGATCAGATGGCAAATTGTATTTGGTGCTAGGTCTTTCCCTTTAGGTTTTACCCCAACAATGTTTTCATTAGTTTCGCTCACTCTCGAAATCAAGCATTTTACAGCAGGTTGGAGCAGCCTGTATCTCAGCACAGGAATAAGGTAGGGAAGAATTCTAAGGATCATTTTGACTGCCTCCAGAAGTTAGATCAGATGGCAAATTGTATTTGGTGCCAGGTCTTTCCCTTTAGGTTTTACCCCAACAATGTTTTCATTAGTTTCGCTCACTCTCGAAATCAAGCATTTTACAGCAGGTTGGAGCAGCCTGTATCTCAGCACAGGAATAAGGTAGGGAAGAATTCTAAGGATCATTTTGACTGCCTCCAGAAGTTAGATCAGATGGCAAATTGTATTTGGTGCTAGGTCTTTCCCTTTAGGTTTTACCCCAACAATGTTTTCATTAGTTTCGCTCACTCTCGAAATCAAGCATTTTACAGCAGGTTGGAGCAGCCTGTATCTCAGCACAGGAATAAGGTATGGAAGAATTCTAAGGATCATTTTGACTGCCTCCAGAAGTTAGATCAGATGGCCAATGGAATTTGGTGCTAGGTCTTTCCCTTTACGTTTTACCCCAACAATGTTTTCATTAGTTTCGCTCACTCTCGAAATCAAGCATTTTACAGCAGGTTGGAGCAGCCTGTATCTCAGCACAGGAATAAGGTAGGGAATAATTCAAATACTCATTTTGACTGCCTCCAGAAGTTAGATCAGATGGCAAATTGCATTTGGTGCTAGGTCTTTCCCTTTAGGTTTTACCCCAACAATGTTTTCATTAGTTTCGCTCACTCTCGAAATCAAGCATTTTACAGCAGGTTGGAGCAGCCTGTACCTCAGCACAGGAATAAGGTAGGGAAGAATTCTAAGGACCATTTTGACTGCCTCCAGAAGTTAGATCAGATGGCAAATTGTATTTGGTGCTAGGTCTTTCCCTTTAGGTTTTACCCCAACAATGTTTTCATTAGTTTCGATCAGTCTCGAAATCAAGCATTTTACAGCAGGTTGGAGCAGCCTGTATCTCAGCACAGGAATAAGGTAGGGAAGAATTCTAAGGATCATTTTGACTGCCTCCAGAAGTTAGATCAGATGGCAAATTGTATTTGGTGCTAGGTCTTTCCCTTTAGGTTTTACCCCAACAATGTTTTCATTAGTTTCGCTCACTCTCGAAATCAAGCATTTTACAGCAGGTTGGAGCAGCCTGTATCTCAGCACAGGAATAAGGTAGGGAAGAATTCAAATACTCATTTTGACTGCCTCCAGAAGTTAGATCAGATGGCAAATTGTATTTGGTGCTAGGTCTTTCCCTTTAGGTTTTACCCCAACAATGTTTTCATTAGTTTCGCTCACTCTCGAAATCAAGCATTTTACAGCAGGTTGGAGCAGCCTGTATCTCAGCACAGGAATAAGGTAGGGAAGAATTCTAAGGATCATTTTGACTGCCTCCAGAAGTTAGATCAGATGGCAAATTGTATTTGGTGCTAGGTCTTTCCCTTTAGGTTTTACCCCAACAATGTTTTCATTAGTTTCGCTCACTCTCGAAATCAAGCATTTTACAGCAGGTTGGAGCAGCCTGTATCTCAGCACAGGAATAAGGTAGGGAAGAATTCTAAGGATCATTTTGACTGCCTCCAGAAGTTAGATCAGATGGCAAATTGTATTTGGTGCCAGGTCTTTCCCTTTAGGTTTTACCCCAACAATGTTTTCATTAGTTTCGCTCACTCTCGAAATCAAGCATTTTACAGCAGGTTGGAGCAGCCTGTATCTCAGCACAGGAATAAGGTAGGGAAGAATTCTAAGGATCATTTTGACTGCCTCCAGAAGTTAGATCAGATGGCCAATGGAATTTGGTGCTAGGTCTTTCCCTTTAGGTTTTACCCCAACAATGTTTTCATTAGTTTCGCTCACTCTCGAAATCAAGCATTTTACAGCAGGTTGGAGCAGCCTGTATCTCAGCACAGGAATAAGGTAGGGAAGAATTCTAAGGATCATTTTGACTGCCTCCAGAAGTTAGATCAGATGGCAAATTGTATTTGGTGCTAGGTCTTTCCCTTTAGGTTTTACCCCAACAATGTTTTCATTAGTTTCGCTCACTCTCGAAATCAAGCATTTTACAGCAGGTTGGAGCAGCCTGTATCTCAGCACAGGAATAAGGTAGGGAAGAATTCTAAGGACCATTTTGACTGCCTCCAGAAGTCAGATCAGATGGCAAATTGTATTTGGTGCTAGGTCTTTCCCTTTAGGTTTTACCCCAACAATGTTTTCATTAGTTTCGATCAGTCTCGAAATCAAGCATTTTACAGCAGGTTGGAGCAGCCTGTATCTCAGCACAGGAATAAGGTAGGGAAGAATTCTAAGGATCATTTTGACTGCCTCCAGAAGTTAGATCAGATGGCAAATTGTATTTGGTGCTAGGTCTTTCCCTTTAGGTTTTACCCCAACAATGTTTTCATTAGTTTCGCTCACTCTCGAAATCAAGCATTTTACAGCAGGTTGGAGCAGCCTGTATCTCAGCACAGGAATAAGGTAGGGAAGAATTCTAAGGATCATTTTGACTGCCTCCAGAAGTTAGATCAGATGGCAAATTGTATTTGGTGCCAGGTCTTTCCCTTTAGGTTTTACCCCAACAATGTTTTCATTAGTTTCGCTCACTCTCGAAATCAAGCATTTTACAGCAGGTTGGAGCAGCCTGTATCTCAGCACAGGAATAAGGTAGGGAAGAATTCAAATACTCCTTTTGACTGCCTCCAGAAGTTAGATCAGATGGCAAATTGGATTTGGTGCTAGGTCTTTCCCTTTAGGTTTTACCCCAACAATGTTTTCATTAGTTTCGCTCACTCTCGAAATCAAGCATTTTACAGCAGGTTGGAGCAGCCTGTACCTCAGCACAGGAATAAGGTAGGGAAGAATTCTAAGGACCATTTTGACTGCCTCCAGAAGTTAGATCAGATGGCAAATTGTATTTGGTGCTAGGTCTTTCCCTTTAGGTTTTACCCCAACAATGTTTTCATTAGTTTCGATCAGTCTCGAAATCAAGCATTTTACAGCAGGTTGGAGCAGCCTGTATCTCAGCACAGGAATAAGGTAGGGAAGAATTCTAAGGATCATTTTGACTGCCTCCAGAAGTTAGATCAGATGGCAAATTGTATTTGGTGCTAGGTCTTTCCCTTTAGGTTTTACCCCAACAATGTTTTCATTAGTTTCGCTCACTCTCGAAATCAAGCATTTTACAGCAGGTTGGAGCAGCCTGTATCTCAGCACAGGAATAAGGTAGGGAAGAATTCAAATACTCATTTTGACTGCCTCCAGAAGTTAGATCAGATGGCAAATTGTATTTGGTGCTAGGTCTTTCCCTTTAGGTTTTACCCCAACAATGTTTTCATTAGTTTCGCTCACTCTCGAAATCAAGCATTTTACAGCAGGTTGGAGCAGCCTGTATCTCAGCACAGGAATAAGGTAGGGAAGAGTTCTAAGGATCATTTTGACTGCCTCCAGAAGATAGATCAGATGGCCAATGGAATTTGGTGCTAGGTCTTTCCCTTTAGGTTTTACCCCAACAATGTTTTCATTAGTTTCGCTCACTCTCGAAATCAAGCATTTTACAGCAGGTTGGAGCAGCCTGTATCTCAGCACAGGAATAAGGTAGGGAAGAATTCTAAGGATCATTTTGACTGCCTCCAGAAGTTAGATCAGATGGCAAATTGTATTTGGTGCTAGGTCTTTCCCTTTAGGTTTTACCCCAACAATGTTTTCATTAGTTTCGCTCACTCTCGAAATCAAGCATTTTACAGCAGGTTGGAGCAGCCTGTATCTCAGCACAGGAATAAGGTAGGGAAGAATTCTAAGGATCATTTTGACTGCCTCCAGAAGTTAGATCAGATGGCCAATGGAATTTGGTGCTAGGTCTTTCCCTTTAGGTTTTACCCCAACAATGTTTTCATTAGTTTCACTCACTCTCGAAATCAAGCATTTTACAGCAGGTTGGAGCAGCCTGTATCTCAGCACAGGAATAAGGTAGGGAAGAATTCTAAGGATCATTTTGACTGCCTCCAGAAGTTAGATCAGATGGCAAATTGGATTTGGTGCTAGGTCTTTCCCTTTACGTTTTACCCCAACAATGTTTTCATTAGTTTCGCTCACTCTCGAAATCAAGCATTTTACAGCAGGTTGGAGCAGCCTGTATCTCAGCACAGGAATAAGGTAGGGAAGAATTCTAAGGATCATTTTGACTGCCTCCAGAAGTTAGATCAGATGGCAAATTGGATTTGGTGCTAGGTCTTTCCCTTTAGGTTTTACCCCAACAATGTTTTCATTAGTTTCGCTCACTCTCGAAATCAAGCATTTTACAGCAGGTTGGAGCAGCCTGTATCTCAGCACAGGAATAAGGTAGGGAAGAATTCTAAGGATCATTTTGACTGCCTCCAGAAGTTAGATCAGATGGCAAATTGTATTTGGTGCTAGGTCTTTCCCTTTAGGTTTTACCCCAACAATGTTTTCATTAGTTTCGCTCACTCTCGAAATCAAGCATTTTACAGCAGGTTGGAGCAGCCTGTATCTCAGCACAGGAATAAGGTAGGGAAGAATTCTAAGGATCATTTTGACTGCCTCCAGAAGTTAGATCAGATGGCAAATTGTATTTGGTGCCAGGTCTTTCCCTTTAGGTTTTACCCCAACAATGTTTTCATTAGTTTCGCTCACTCTCGAAATCAAGCATTTTACAGCAGGTTGGAGCAGCCTGTATCTCAGCACAGGAATAAGGTAGGGAAGAATTCTAAGGATCATTTTGACTGCCTCCAGAAGTTAGATCAGATGGCAAATTGTATTTGGTGCTAGGTCTTTCCCTTTAGGTTTTACCCCAACAATGTTTTCATTAGTTTCGCTCACTCTCGAAATCAAGCATTTTACAGCAGGTTGGAGCAGCCTGTATCTCAGCACAGGAATAAGGTATGGAAGAATTCTAAGGATCATTTTGACTGCCTCCAGAAGTTAGATCAGATGGCCAATGGAATTTGGTGCTAGGTCTTTCCCTTTACGTTTTACCCCAACAATGTTTTCATTAGTTTCGCTCACTCTCGAAATCAAGCATTTTACAGCAGGTTGGAGCAGCCTGTATCTCAGCACAGGAATAAGGTAGGGAAGAATTCTAAGGATCATTTTGACTGCCTCCAGAAGTTAGATCAGATGGCAAATTGTATTTGGTGCTAGGTCTTTCCCTTTAGGTTTTACCCCAACAATGTTTTCATTAGTTTCGCTCACTCTCGAAATCAAGCATTTTACAGCAGGTTGGAGCAGCCTGTATCTCAGCACAGGAATAAGGTAGGGAAGAATTCTAAGGATCATTTTGACTGCCTCCAGAAGTTAGATCAGATGGCAAATTGTATTTGGTGCTAGGTCTTTCCCTTTAGGTTTTACCCCAACAATGTTTTCATTAGTTTCGCTCACTCTCGAAATCAAGCATTTTACAGCAGGTTGGAGCAGCCTGTATCTCAGCACAGGAATAAGGTAGGGAAGAATTCTAAGGATCATTTTGACTGCCTCCAGAAGTTAGATCAGATGGCAAATTGTATTTGGTGCCAGGTCTTTCCCTTTAGGTTTTACCCCAACAATGTTTTCATTAGTTTCGCTCACTCTCGAAATCAAGCATTTTACAGCAGGTTGGAGCAGCCTGTATCTCAGCACAGGAATAAGGTAGGGAAGAATTCTAAGGATCATTTTGACTGCCTCCAGAAGTTAGATCAGATGGCAAATTGTATTTGGTGCTAGGTCTTTCCCTTTAGGTTTTACCCCAACAATGTTTTCATTAGTTTCGCTCACTCTCGAAATCAAGCATTTTACAGCAGGTTGGAGCAGCCTGTATCTCAGCACAGGAATAAGGTAGGGAAGAATTCTAAGGATCATTTTGACTGCCTCCAGAAGTTAGATCAGATGGCCAATGGAATTTGGTGCTAGGTCTTTCCCTTTACGTTTTACCCCAACAATGTTTTCATTAGTTTCGCTCACTCTCGAAATCAAGCATTTTACAGCAGGTTGGAGCAGCCTGTATCTCAGCACAGGAATAAGGTAGGGAAGAATTCAAATACTCATTTTGACTGCCTCCAGAAGTTAGATCAGATGGCAAATTGTATTTGGTGCTAGGTCTTTCCCTTTAGGTTTTACCCCAACAATGTTTTCATTAGTTTCGCTCACTCTCGAAATCAAGCATTTTACAGCAGGTTGGAGCAGCCTGTATCTCAGCACAGGAATAAGGTAGGGAAGAATTCTAAGGATCATTTTGACTGCCTCCAGAAGTTAGATCAGATGGCAAATTGTATTTGGTGCTAGGTCTTTCCCTTTAGGTTTTACCCCAACAATGTTTTCATTAGTTTCGCTCACTCTCGAAATCAAGCATTTTACAGCAGGTTGGAGCAGCCTGTATCTCAGCACAGGAATAAGGTAGGGAAGAATTCTAAGGATCATTTTGACTGCCTCCAGAAGTTAGATCAGATGGCAAATTGTATTTGGTGCCAGGTCTTTCCCTTTAGGTTTTACCGCAACAATGTTTTCATTAGTTTCGCTCACTCTCGAAATCAAGCATTTTACAGCAGGTTGGAGCAGCCTGTATCTCAGCACAGGAATAAGGTAGGGAAGAATTCTAAGGATCATTTTGACTGCCTCCAGAAGTTAGATCAGATGGCAAATTGTATTTGGTGCTAGGTCTTTCCCTTTAGGTTTTACCCCAACAATGTTTTCATTAGTTTCGCTCACTCTCGAAATCAAGCATTTTACAGCAGGTTGGAGCAGCCTGTATCTCAGCACAGGAATAAGGTATGGAAGAATTCTAAGGATCATTTTGACTGCCTCCAGAAGTTAGATCAGATGGCCAATGGAATTTGGTGCTAGGTCTTTCCCTTTACGTTTTACCCCAACAATGTTTTCATTAGTTTCGCTCACTCTCGAAATCAAGCATTTTACAGCAGGTTGGAGCAGCCTGTATCTCAGCACAGGAATAAGGTAGGGAATAATTCAAATACTCATTTTGACTGCCTCCAGAAGTTAGATCAGATGGCAAATTGCATTTGGTGCTAGGTCTTTCCCTTTAGGTTTTACCCCAACAATGTTTTCATTAGTTTCGCTCACTCTCGAAATCAAGCATTTTACAGCAGGTTGGAGCAGCCTGTACCTCAGCACAGGAATAAGGTAGGGAAGAATTCTAAGGACCATTTTGACTGCCTCCAGAAGTTAGATCAGATGGCAAATTGTATTTGGTGCTAGGTCTTTCCCTTTAGGTTTTACCCCAACAATGTTTTCATTAGTTTCGATCAGTCTCGAAATCAAGCATTTTACAGCAGGTTGGAGCAGCCTGTATCTCAGCACAGGAATAAGGTAGGGAAGAATTCTAAGGATCATTTTGACTGCCTCCAGAAGTTAGATCAGATGGCAAATTGGATTTGGTGCTAGGTCTTTCCCTTTAGGTTTTACCCCAACAATGTTTTCATTAGTTTCGCTCACTCTCGAAATCAAGCATTTTACAGCAGGTTGGAGCAGCCTGTATCTCAGCACAGGAATAAGGTAGGGAAGAATTCAAATACTCATTTTGACTGCCTCCAGAAGTTAGATCAGATGGCAAATTGTATTTGGTGCTAGGTCTTTCCCTTTAGGTTTTACCCCAACAATGTTTTCATTAGTTTCGCTCACTCTCGAAATCAAGCATTTTACAGCAGGTTGGAGCAGCCTGTATCTCAGCACAGGAATAAGGTAGGGAAGAATTCTAAGGATCATTTTGACTGCCTCCAGAAGTTAGATCAGATGGCAAATTGTATTTGGTGCTAGGTCTTTCCCTTTAGGTTTTACCCCAACAATGTTTTCATTAGTTTCGCTCACTCTCGAAATCAAGCATTTTACAGCAGGTTGGAGCAGCCTGTATCTCAGCACAGGAATAAGGTAGGGAAGAATTCTAAGGATCATTTTGACTGCCTCCAGAAGTTAGATCAGATGGCAAATTGTATTTGGTGCCAGGTCTTTCCCTTTAGGTTTTACCCCAACAATGTTTTCATTAGTTTCGCTCACTCTCGAAATCAAGCATTTTACAGCAGGTTGGAGCAGCCTGTATCTCAGCACAGGAATAAGGTAGGGAAGAATTCTAAGGATCATTTTGACTGCCTCCAGAAGTTAGATCAGATGGCCAATGGAATTTGGTGCTAGGTCTTTCCCTTTAGGTTTTACCCCAACAATGTTTTCATTAGTTTCGCTCACTCTCGAAATCAAGCATTTTACAGCAGGTTGGAGCAGCCTGTATCTCAGCACAGGAATAAGGTAGGGAAGAATTCTAAGGATCATTTTGACTGCCTCCAGAAGTTAGATCAGATGGCAAATTGTATTTGGTGCTAGGTCTTTCCCTTTAGGTTTTACCCCAACAATGTTTTCATTAGTTTCGCTCACTCTCGAAATCAAGCATTTTACAGCAGGTTGGAGCAGCCTGTATCTCAGCACAGGAATAAGGTAGGGAAGAATTCTAAGGACCATTTTGACTGCCTCCAGAAGTCAGATCAGATGGCAAATTGTATTTGGTGCTAGGTCTTTCCCTTTAGGTTTTACCCCAACAATGTTTTCATTAGTTTCGATCAGTCTCGAAATCAAGCATTTTACAGCAGGTTGGAGCAGCCTGTATCTCAGCACAGGAATAAGGTAGGGAAGAATTCTAAGGATCATTTTGACTGCCTCCAGAAGTTAGATCAGATGGCAAATTGTATTTGGTGCTAGGTCTTTCCCTTTAGGTTTTACCCCAACAATGTTTTCATTAGTTTCGCTCACTCTCGAAATCAAGCATTTTACAGCAGGTTGGAGCAGCCTGTATCTCAGCACAGGAATAAGGTAGGGAAGAATTCTAAGGATCATTTTGACTGCCTCCAGAAGTTAGATCAGATGGCAAATTGTATTTGGTGCCAGGTCTTTCCCTTTAGGTTTTACCCCAACAATGTTTTCATTAGTTTCGCTCACTCTCGAAATCAAGCATTTTACAGCAGGTTGGAGCAGCCTGTATCTCAGCACAGGAATAAGGTAGGGAAGAATTCAAATACTCCTTTTGACTGCCTCCAGAAGTTAGATCAGATGGCAAATTGGATTTGGTGCTAGGTCTTTCCCTTTAGGTTTTACCCCAACAATGTTTTCATTAGTTTCGCTCACTCTCGAAATCAAGCATTTTACAGCAGGTTGGAGCAGCCTGTACCTCAGCACAGGAATAAGGTAGGGAAGAATTCTAAGGACCATTTTGACTGCCTCCAGAAGTTAGATCAGATGGCAAATTGTATTTGGTGCTAGGTCTTTCCCTTTAGGTTTTACCCCAACAATGTTTTCATTAGTTTCGATCAGTCTCGAAATCAAGCATTTTACAGCAGGTTGGAGCAGCCTGTATCTCAGCACAGGAATAAGGTAGGGAAGAATTCTAAGGATCATTTTGACTGCCTCCAGAAGTTAGATCAGATGGCAAATTGTATTTGGTGCTAGGTCTTTCCCTTTAGGTTTTACCCCAACAATGTTTTCATTAGTTTCGCTCACTCTCGAAATCAAGCATTTTACAGCAGGTTGGAGCAGCCTGTATCTCAGCACAGGAATAAGGTAGGGAAGAATTCAAATACTCATTTTGACTGCCTCCAGAAGTTAGATCAGATGGCAAATTGTATTTGGTGCTAGGTCTTTCCCTTTAGGTTTTACCCCAACAATGTTTTCATTAGTTTCGCTCACTCTCGAAATCAAGCATTTTACAGCAGGTTGGAGCAGCCTGTATCTCAGCACAGGAATAAGGTAGGGAAGAATTCTAAGGATCATTTTGACTGCCTCCAGAAGTTAGATCAGATGGCAAATTGTATTTGGTGCTAGGTCTTTCCCTTTAGGTTTTACCCCAACAATGTTTTCATTAGTTTCGCTCACTCTTGAAATCAAGCATTTTACAGCAGGTTGGAGCAGCCTGTATCTCAGCACAGGAATAAGGTAGGGAAGAATTCTAAGGATCATTTTGACTGCCTCCAGAAGTTAGATCAGATGGCAAATTGTATTTGGTGCCAGGTCTTTCCCTTTAGGTTTTACCCCAACAATGTTTTCATTAGTTTCGCTCACTCTCGAAATCAAGCATTTTACAGCAGGTTGGAGCAGCCTGTATCTCAGCACAGGAATAAGGTAGGGAAGAATTCTAAGGATCATTTTGACTGCCTCCAGAAGTTAGATCAGATGGCCAATGGAATTTGGTGCTAGGTCTTTCCCTTTAGGTTTTACCCCAACAATGTTTTCATTAGTTTCGCTCACTCTCGAAATCAAGCATTTTACAGCAGGTTGGAGCAGCCTGTATCTCAGCACAGGAATAAGGTAGGGAAGAATTCAAATACTCCTTTTGACTGCCTCCAGAAGTTAGATCAGATGGCAAATGGAATTTGGTGCTAGGTCTTTCCCTTTAGGTTTTACCCCAACAATGTTTTCATTAGTTTCGCTCACTCTCGAAATCAAGCATTTTACAGCAGGTTGGAGCAGCCTGTATCTCAGCACAGGAATAAGGTAGGGAAGAATTCTAAGGACCATTTTGACTGCCTCCAGAAGTTAGATCAGATGGCAAATTGTATTTGGTGCTAGGTCTTTCCCTTTAGGTTTTACCCCAACAATGTTTTCATTAGTTTCGCTCACTCTCGAAATCAAGCATTTTACAGCAGGTTGGAGCAGCCTGTATCTCAGCACAGGAATAAGGTAGGGAAGAATTCTAAGGATCATTTTGACTGCCTCCAGAAGTTAGATCAGATGGCAAATTGTATTTGGTGCCAGGTCTTTCCCTTTAGGTTTTACCCCAACAATGTTTTCATTAGTTTCGCTCACTCTCGAAATCAAGCATTTTACAGCAGGTTGGAGCAGCCTGTATCTCAGCACAGGAATAAGGTAGGGAAGAATTCTAAGGATCATTTTGACTGCCTCCAGAAGTTAGATCAGATGGCCAATGGAATTTGGTGCTAGGTCTTTCCCTTTAGGTTTTACCCCAACAATGTTTTCATTAGTTTCGCTCACTCTCGAAATCAAGCATTTTACAGCAGGTTGGAGCAGCCTGTATCTCAGCACAGGAATAAGGTAGGGAAGAATTCAAATACTCCTTTTGACTGCCTCCAGAAGTTAGATCAGATGGCAAATTGTATTTGGTGCTAGGTCTTTCCCTTTAGGTTTTACCCCAACAATGTTTTCATTAGTTTCGCTCACTCTCGAAATCAAGCATTTTACAGCAGGTTGGAGCAGCCTGTATCTCAGCACAGGAATAAGGTAGGGAAGAATTCTAAGGATCATTTTGACTGCCTCCAGAAGTTAGATCAGATGGCAAATTGTATTTGGTGCTAGGTCTTTCCCTTTAGGTTTTACCCCAACAATGTTTTCATTAGTTTCGCTCACTCTCGAAATCAAGCATTTTACAGCAGGTTGGAGCAGCCTGTATCTCAGCACAGGAATAACGTAGGGAAGAATTCAAATACTCCTTTTGACTGCCTCCAGAAGTTAGATCAGATGGCAAATTGTATTTGGTGCTAGGTCTTTCCCTTTAGGTTTTACCCCAACAATGTTTTCATTAGTTTCGCTCACTCTCGAAATCAAGCATTTTACAGCAGGTTGGAGCAGCCTGTATCTCAGCACAGGAATAAGGTAGGGAAGAATTCAAATACTCATTTTGACTGCCTCCAGAAGTTAGATCAGATGGCAAATTGTATTTGGTGCCAGGTCTTTCCCTTTAGGTTTTACCCCAACAATGTTTTCATTAGTTTCGCTCACTCTCGAAATCAAGCATTTTACAGCAGGTTGGAGCAGCCTGTATCTCAGCACAGGAATAAGGTAGGGAAGAATTCTAAGGACCATTTTGACTGCCTCCAGAAGTTAGATCAGATGGCAAATTGTATTTGGTGCTAGGTCTTTCCCTTTAGGTTTTACCCCAACAATGTTTTCATTAGTTTCGCTCACTCTCGAAATCAAGCATTTTACAGCAGGTTGGAGCAGCCTGTATCTCAGCACAGGAATAAGGTAGGGAAGAATTCAAATACTCATTTTGACTGCCTCCAGAAGTTAGATCAGATGGCAAATTGTATTTGGTGCCAGGTCTTTCCCTTTAGGTTTTACCCCAACAATGTTTTCATTAGTTTCGCTCACTCTCGAAATCAAGCATTTTACAGCAGATTGGAGCAGCCTGTATCTCAGCACAGGAATAAGGTAGGGAAGAATTCTAAGGACCATTTTGACTGCCTCCAGAAGTTAGATCAGATGGCAAATTGTATTTGGTGCTAGGTCTTTCCCTTTAGGTTTTACCCCAACAATGTTTTCATTAGTTTCGCTCACTCTCGAAATCAAGCATTTTACAGCAGGTTGGAGCAGCCTGTATCTCAGCACAGGAATAAGGTAGGGAAGAATTCAAATACTCATTTTGACTGCCTCCAGAAGTTAGATCAGATGGCCAATGGAATTTGGTGCTAGGCCTTTCCCTTTAGGTTTTACCCCCAACAATGTTTTCATTAGTTTCGCTCACTCTCAAAATCAAGCATTTTACAGCAGGTTGGAGCAGCCTGTATCTCAGCACAGGAATAAGGTAGGGAAGAATTCAAATACTCCTTTTGACTGCCTCCAGAAGTTAGATCAGATGGCCAATGGAATTTGGTGCTAGGTCTTTCCCTTTAGGTTTTACCCCAACAATGTTTTCATTAGTTTCGCTCACTCTCGAAATCAAGCATTTTACAGCAGGTTGGAGCAGCCTGTATCTCAGCACAGGAATAAGGTAGGGAAGAATTCTAAGGATCATTTTGACTGCCTCCAGAAGTTAGATCAGATGGCCAATGGAATTTGGTGCTAGGTCTTTCCCTTTAGGTTTTACCCCAACAATGTTTTCATTAGTTTCGCTCACTCTCGAAATCAAGCATTTTACAGCAGGTTGGAGCAGCCTGTATCTCAGCACAGGAATAAGGTAGGGAAGAATTCTAAGGATCATTTTGACTGCCTCCAGAAGTTAGATCAGATGGCCAATGGAATTTGGTGCTAGGTCTTTCCCTTTAGGTTTTACCCCAACAATGTTTTCATTAGTTTCGCTCACTCTCGAAATCAAGCATTTTACAGGAGGTTGGAGCAGCCTGTATCTCAGCACAGGAATAAGGTAGGGAAGAATTCAAATACTCATTTTGACTGCCTCCAGAAGTTAGATCAGATGGCAAATTGTATTTGGTGCTAGGTCTTTCCCTTTAGGTTTTACCCCAACAATGTTTTCATTAGTTTCGCTCACTCTCGAAATCAAGCATTTTACAGCAGGTTGGAGCAGCCTGTATCTCAGCACAGCAATAAGGTAGGGAAGAATTCTAAGGACCATTTTGACTGCCTCCAGAAGTTAGATCAGATGGCAAATTGTATTTGGTGCTAGGTCTTTCCCTTTAGGTTTTACCCCAACAATGTTTTCATTAGTTTCGCTCACTCTCGAAATCAAGCATTTTACAGCAGGTTGGAGCAGCCTGTATCTCAGCACAGGAATAAGGTAGGGAAGAATTCTAAGGATCATTTTGACTGCCTCCACAGGTTAGATCAGATGGCAAATTGGATTTGGTGCTAGGTCTTTCCCTTTAGGTTTTACCCCAACAATGTTTTCATTAGTTTCGCTCACTCTCGAAATCAAGCATTTTACAGCAGGTTGGAGCAGCCTGTATCTCAGCACAGGAATAACGTAGGGAAGAATTCAAATACTCATTTTGACTGCCTCCAGAAGTTAGATCAGATGGCCAATGCAATTTGGTGCTAGGTCTTTCCCTTTAGGTTTTACCCCAACAATGTTTTCATTAGTTTCGCTCACTCTCGAAATCAAGCATTTTACAGCAGGTTGGAGCAGCCTGTATCTCAGCACAGGAATAAGGTAGGGAAGAATTCTAAGGATCATTTTGACTGCCTCCAGAAGTTAGATCAGATGGCCAATGGAATTTGGTGCTAGGCCTTTCCCTTTAGGTTTTACCCCAACAATGTTTTCATTAGTTTCGCTCACTCTCGAAATCAAGCATTTTACAGCAGGTTGGAGCAGCCTGTATCTCAGCACAGGAATAAGGTAGGGAAGAATTCTAAGGATCATTTTGACTGCCTCCAGAAGTTAGATCAGATGGCAAATTGTATTTGGTGCCAGGTCTTTCCCTTTAGGTTTTACCCCAACAATGTTTTCATTAGTTTCGCTCACTCTCGAAATCAAGCATTTTACAGCAGGTTGGAGCAGCCTGTATCTCAGCACAGGAATAAGGTAGGGAAGAATTCTAAGGATCATTTTGACTGCCTCCAGAAGTAAGATCAGATGGCCAATGGAATTTGGTGCTAGGTCTTTCCCTTTAGGTTTTACCCCAACAATGTTTTCATTAGTTTCGCTCACTCTCGAAATCAAGCATTTTACAGCAGGTTGGAGCAGCCTGTATCTCAGCACAGGAATAAGGTAGGGAAGAATTCAAATACTCATTTTGACTGCCTCCAGAAGTTAGATCAGATGGCAAATTGTATTTGGTGCTAGGTCTTTCCCTTTAGGTTTTACCCCAACAATGTTTTCATTAGTTTCGCTCACTCTCGAAATCAAGCATTTTACAGCAGGTTGGAGCAGCCTGTATCTCAGCACAGGAATAAGGTAGGGAAGAATTCTAAGGATCATTTTGACTGCCTCCAGAAGTTAGATCAGATGGCAAATTGTATTTGGTGCTAGGTCTTTCCCTTTAGGTTTTACCCCAACAATGTTTTCATTAGTTTCGCTCACTCTCGAAATCAAGCATTTTACAGCAGGTTGGAGCAGCCTGTATCTCAGCACAGGAATAAGGTAGGGAAGAATTCTAAGGATCATTTTGACTGCCTCCAGAAGTTAGATCAGATGGCAGATTGTATTTGGTGCCAGGTCTTTCCCTTTAGGTTTTACCCCAACAATGTTTTCATTAGTTTCGCTCACTCTCGAAATCAAGCATTTTACAGCAGGTTGGAGCAGCCTGTATCTCAGCACAGGAATAAGGTAGGGAAGAATTCTAAGGATCATTTTGACTGCCTCCAGAAGTTAGATCAGATGGCCAATGGAATTTGGTGCTAGGTCTTTCCCTTTAGGTTTTACCCCAACAATGTTTTCATTAGTTTCGCTCACTCTCGAAATCAAGCATTTTACAGCAGGTTGGAGCAGCCTGTATCTCAGCACAGGAATAAGGTAGGGAAGAATTCTAAGGACCATTTTGACTGCCTCCAGAAGTTAGATCAGATGGCAAATTGTATTTGGTGCTAGGTCTTTCCCTTAAGGTTTTACCCCAACAATGTTTTCATTAGTTTCGCTCACTCTCGAAATCAAGCATTTTACAGCAGGTTGGAGCAGCCTGTATCTCAGCACAGGAATAAGGTAGGGAAGAATTCTAAGGATCATTTTGACTGCCTCCAGAAGTTAGATCAGATGGCAAATTGTATTTGGTGCTAGGTCTTTCCCTTTAGGTTTTACCCAACAATGTTTTCATTAGTTTCGCTGACTCTCGAAATCAAGCATTTTACAGCAGGTTGGAGCAGCCTGTATCTCAGCACAGGAATAAGGTAGGGAAGAATTCTAAGGATCATTTTGACTGCCTCCAGAAGTTAGATCAGATGGCCAATGCAATTTGGTGCTAGGCCTTTCCCTTTAGGTTTTACCCCAACAATGTTTTCATTAGTTTCGCTCACTCTCGAAATCAAGCATTTTACAGCAGGTTGGAGCAGCCTGTATCTCAGCACAGGAATAAGGTAGGGAAGAATTCTAAGGATCATTTTGACTGCCTCCAGAAGTTAGATCAGATGGCAAATTGTATTTGGTGCCAGGTCTTTCCCTTTAGGTTTTACCCCAACAATGTTTTCATTAGTTTCGCTCACTCTCGAAATCAAGCATTTTACAGCAGGTTGGAGCAGCCTGTATCTCAGCACAGGAATAAGGTAGGGAAGAATTCTAAGGATCATTTTGACTGCCTCCAGAAGTTAGATCAGATGGCCAATGGAATTTGGTGCTAGGTCTTTCCCTTTACGTTTTACCCCAACAATGTTTTCATTAGTTTCGCTCACTCTCGAAATCAAGCATTTTACAGCAGGTTGGAGCAGCCTGTATCTCAGCACAGGAATAAGGTAGGGAAGAATTCAAATACTCCTTTTGACTGCCTCCAGAAGTTAGATCAGATGGCAAATTGTATTTGGTGCTAGGTCTTTCCCTTTAGGTTTTACCCCAACAATGTTTTCATTAGTTTCGCTCACTCTCGAAATCAAGCATTTTACAGCAGGTTGGAGCAGCCTGTATCTCAGCACAGGAATAAGGTAGGGAAGAATTCTAAGGACCATTTTGACTGCCTCCAGAAGTTAGATCAGATGGCAAATTGTATTTGGTGCTAGGTCTTTCCCTTTAGGTTTTACCCCAACAATGTTTTCATTAGTTTCGCTCACTCTCGAAATCAAGCATTTTACAGCAGGTTGGAGCAGCCTGTATCTCAGCACAGCAATAAGGTAGGGAAGAATTCTAAGGACCATTTTGACTGCCTCCAGAAGTTAGATCAGATGGCAAATTGTATTTGGTGCTAGGTCTTTCCCTTTAGGTTTTACCCCAACAATGTTTTCATTAGTTTCGCTCACTCTCGAAATCAAGCATTTTACAGCAGGTTGGAGCAGCCTGTATCTCAGCACAGGAATAAGGTAGGGAAGAATTCTAAGGATCATTTTGACTGCCTCCACAGGTTAGATCAGATGGCAAATTGGATTTGGTGCTAGGTCTTTCCCTTTAGGTTTTACCCCAACAATGTTTTCATTAGTTTCGCTCACTCTCGAAATCAAGCATTTTACAGCAGGTTGGAGCAGCCTGTATCTCAGCACAGGAATAACGTAGGGAAGAATTCAAATACTCATTTTGACTGCCTCCAGAAGTTAGATCAGATGGCCAATGCAATTTGGTGCTAGGTCTTTCCCTTTAGGTTTTACCCCAACAATGTTTTCATTAGTTTCGCTCACTCTCGAAATCAAGCATTTTACAGCAGGTTGGAGCAGCCTGTATCTCAGCACAGGAATAAGGTAGGGAAGAATTCTAAGGATCATTTTGACTGCCTCCAGAAGTTAGATCAGATGGCCAATGGAATTTGGTGCTAGGCCTTTCCCTTTAGGTTTTACCCCAACAATGTTTTCATTAGTTTCGCTCACTCTCGAAATCAAGCATTTTACAGCAGGTTGGAGCAGCCTGTATCTCAGCACAGGAATAAGGTAGGGAAGAATTCTAAGGATCATTTTGACTGCCTCCAGAAGTTAGATCAGATGGCAAATTGTATTTGGTGCCAGGTCTTTCCCTTTAGGTTTTACCCCAACAATGTTTTCATTAGTTTCGCTCACTCTCGAAATCAAGCATTTTACAGCAGGTTGGAGCAGCCTGTATCTCAGCACAGGAATAAGGTAGGGAAGAATTCTAAGGATCATTTTGACTGCCTCCAGAAGTAAGATCAGATGGCCAATGGAATTTGGTGCTAGGTCTTTCCCTTTAGGTTTTACCCCAACAATGTTTTCATTAGTTTCGCTCACTCTCGAAATCAAGCATTTTACAGCAGGTTGGAGCAGCCTGTATCTCAGCACAGGAATAAGGTAGGGAAGAATTCAAATACTCATTTTGACTGCCTCCAGAAGTTAGATCAGATGGCAAATTGTATTTGGTGCTAGGTCTTTCCCTTTAGGTTTTACCCCAACAATGTTTTCATTAGTTTCGCTCACTCTCGAAATCAAGCATTTTACAGCAGGTTGGAGCAGCCTGTATCTCAGCACAGGAATAAGGTAGGGAAGAATTCTAAGGATCATTTTGACTGCCTCCAGAAGTTAGATCAGATGGCAAATTGTATTTGGTGCCAGGTCTTTCCCTTTAGGTTTTACCCCAACAATGTTTTCATTAGTTTCGCTCACTCTCGAAATCAAGCATTTTACAGCAGGTTGGAGCAGCCTGTATCTCAGCACAGGAATAAGGTAGGGAAGAATTCTAAGGATCATTTTGACTGCCTCCAGAAGTTAGATCAGATGGCAAATTGTATTTGGTGCCAGGTCTTTCCCTTTAGGTTTTACCCCAACAATGTTTTCATTAGTTTCGCTCACTCTCGAAATCAAGCATTTTACAGCAGGTTGGAGCAGCCTGTATCTCAGCACAGGAATAAGGTAGGGAAGAATTCTAAGGATCATTTTGACTGCCTCCAGAAGTTAGATCAGATGGCCAATGGAATTTGGTGCTAGGTCTTTCCCTTTAGGTTTTACCCCAACAATGTTTTCATTAGTTTCGCTCACTCTCGAAATCAAGCATTTTACAGCAGGTTGGAGCAGCCTGTATCTCAGCACAGGAATAAGGTAGGGAAGAATTCTAAGGACCATTTTGACTGCCTCCAGAAGTTAGATCAGATGGCAAATTGTATTTGGTGCTAGGTCTTTCCCTTTAGGTTTTACCCCAACAATGTTTTCATTAGTTTCGCTCACTCTCGAAATCAAGCATTTTACAGCAGGTTGGAGCAGCCTGTATCTCAGCACAGGAATAAGGTAGGGAAGAATTCTAAGGATCATTTTGACTGCCTCCAGAAGTTAGATCAGATGGCAAATTGTATTTGGTGCTAGGTCTTTCCCTTTAGGTTTTACCCAACAATGTTTTCATTAGTTTCGCTGACTCTCGAAATCAAGCATTTTACAGCAGGTTGGAGCAGCCTGTATCTCAGCACAGGAATAAGGTAGGGAAGAATTCTAAGGATCATTTTGACTGCCTCCAGAAGTTAGATCAGATGGCCAATGCAATTTGGTGCTAGGCCTTTCCCTTTAGGTTTTACCCCAACAATGTTTTCATTAGTTTCGCTCACTCTCGAAATCAAGCATTTTACAGCAGGTTGGAGCAGCCTGTATCTCAGCACAGGAATAAGGTAGGGAAGAATTCTAAGGATCATTTTGACTGCCTCCAGAAGTTAGATCAGATGGCAAATTGTATTTGGTGCCAGGTCTTTCCCTTTAGGTTTTACCCCAACAATGTTTTCATTAGTTTCGCTCACTCTCGAAATCAAGCATTTTACAGCAGGTTGGAGCAGCCTGTATCTCAGCACAGGAATAAGGTAGGGAAGAATTCTAAGGATCATTTTGACTGCCTCCAGAAGTTAGATCAGATGGCCAATGGAATTTGGTGCTAGGTCTTTCCCTTTAGGTTTTACCCCAACAATGTTTTCATTAGTTTCGCTCACTCTCGAAATCAAGCATTTTACAGCAGGTTGGAGCAGCCTGTATCTCAGCACAGGAATAAGGTAGGGAAGAATTCTAAGGATCATTTTGACTGCCTCCAGAAGTTAGATCAGATGGCAAATTGTATTTGGTGCTAGGTCTTTCCCTTTAGGTTTTACCGCAACAATGTTTTCATTAGTTTCGCTCACTCTCGAAATCAAGCATTTTACAGCAGGTTGGAGCAGCCTGTATCTCAGCACAGGAATAAGGTAGGGAAGAATTCAAATACTCATTTTGACTGCCTCCAGAATTTAGATCAGATGGCAAATTGTATTTGGTGCTAGGTCTTTCCCTTTAGGTTTTACCCCAACAATGTTTTCATTAGTTTCGCTCACTCTCGAAATCAAGCATTTTACAGCAGGTTGGAGCAGCCTGTATCTCAGCACAGGAATAAGGTAGGGAAGAATTCTAAGGATCATTTTGATTGCCTCCAGAAGTTAGATCAGATGGCAAATTGTATTTGGTGCTAGGTCTTTCCCTTTAGGTTTTACCCCAACAATGTTTTCATTAGTTTCGCTCACTCTCGAAATCAAGCATTTTACAGCAGGTTGGAGCAGCCTGTATCTCAGCACAGGAATAAGGTAGGGAAGAATTCAAATACTCATTTTGACTGCCTCCAGAAGTTAGATCAGATGGCAAATTGTATTTGGTGCTAGGTCTTTCCCTTTAGGTTTTACCCCAACAATGTTTTCATTAGTTTCGCTCACTCTCGAAATCAAGCATTTTACAGCAGGTTGGAGCAGCCTGTATCTCAGCACAGGAATAAGGTAGGGAAGAATTCTAAGGATCATTTTGACTGCCTCCAGAAGTTAGATCAGATGGCAAATTGTATTTGGTGCTAGGTCTTTCCCTTTAGGTTTTACCCCAACAATGTTTTCATTAGTTTCGCTCACTCTCGAAATCAAGCATTTTACAGCAGTTTGGAGCAGCCTGTATCTCAGCACAGGAATAAGGTAGGGAAGAATTCTAAGGATCATTTTGACTGCCTCCAGAAGTTAGATCAGATGGCAAATTGTATTTGGTGCTAGGTCTTTCCCTTTAGGTTTTACCCCAACAATGTTTTCATTAGTTTCGCTCACTCTCGAAATCAAGCATTTTACAGCAGGTTGGAGCAGCCTGTATCTCAGCACAGGAATAAGGTAGGGAAGAATTCAAATACTCCTTTTGACTGCCTCCAGAAGTTAGATCAGATGGCAAATTGTATTTGGTGCTAGGTCTTTCCCTTTAGGTTTTACCCCAACAATGTTTTCATTAGTTTCGCTCACTCTCGAAATCAAGCATTTTACAGCAGGTTGGAGCAGCCTGTATCTCAGCACAGGAATAAGGTAGGGAAGAATTCTAAGGATCATTTTGACTGCCTCCAGAAGTTAGATCAGATGGCAAATTGTATTTGGTGCTAGGTCTTTCCCTTTAGGTTTTACCCCAACAATGTTTTCATTAGTTTCGCTCACTCTCGAAATCAAGCATTTTACAGCAGGTTGGAGCAGCCTGTATCTCAGCACAGGAATAAGGTAGGGAAGAATTCTAAGGATCATTTTGACTGCCTCCAGAAGTCAGATCAGATGGCCAATGGAATTTGGTGCTAGGTCTTTCCCTTTAGGTTTTACCCCAACAATGTTTTCATTAGTTTCGCTCACTCTCGAAATCAAGCATTTTACAGCAGGTTGGAGCAGCCTGTATCTCAGCACAGGAATAAGGTAGGGAAGAATTCTAAGGATCATTTTGACTGCCTCCAGAAGTTAGATCAGATGGCAAATTGTATTTGGTGCTAGGTCTTTCCCTTTAGGTTTTACCCCAACAATGTTTTCATTAGTTTCGCTCACTCTCGAAATCAAGCATTTTACAGCAGGTTGGAGCAGCCTGTATCTCAGCACAGGAATAAGGTAGGGAAGAATTCTAAGGATCATTTTGACTGCCTCCAGAAGTTAGATCAGATGGCCAATGGAATTTGGTGCTAGGTCTTTCCCTTTAGGTTTTACCCCAACAATGTTTTCATTAGTTTCGCTCACTCTCGAAATCAAGCATTTTACAGCAGGTTGGAGCAGCCTGTATCTCAGCACAGGAATAAGGTAGGGAAGAATTCAAATACTCATTTTGACTGCCTCCAGAAGTTAGATCAGATGGCAAATTGTATTTGGTGCTAGGTCTTTCCCTTTAGGTTTTACCCCAACAATGTTTTCATTAGTTTCGCTCACTCTCGAAATCAAGCATTTTACAGCAGGTTGGAGCAGCCTGTATCTCAGCACAGGAATAAGGCAGGGAAGAATTCTAAGGATCATTTTGACTGCCTCCAGAAGTTAGATCAGATGGCAAATTGTATTTGGTGCCAGGTCTTTCCCTTTAGGTTTTACCCCAACAATGTTTTCATTAGTTTCGCTCACTCTCGAAATCAAGCATTTTACAGCAGGTTGGAGCAGCCTGTATCTCAGCACAGGAATAAGGTAGGGAAGAATTCTAAGGATCATTTTGACTGCCTCCAGAAGTTAGATCAGATGGCCAATGGAATTTGGTGCTAGGTCTTTCCCTTTAGGTTTTACCCCAACAATGTTTTCATTAGTTTCGCTCACTCTCGAAATCAAGCATTTTACAGCAGGTTGGAGCAGCCTGTATCTCAGCACAGGAATAAGGTAGGGAAGAATTCTAAGGATCATTTTGACTGCCTCCAGAAGTCAGATCAGATGGCCAATGGAATTTGGTGCTAGGTCTTTCCCTTTAGGTTTTACCCCAACAATGTTTTCATTAGTTTCGCTCACTCTCGAAATCAAGCATTTTACAGCAGGTTGGAGCAGCCTGTATCTCAGCACAGGAATAAGGTAGGGAAGAATTCTAAGGATCATTTTGACTGCCTCCAGAAGTTAGATCAGATGGCAAATTGTATTTGGTGCTAGGTCTTTCCCTTTAGGTTTTACCCCAACAATGTTTTCATTAGTTTCGCTCACTCTCGAAATCAAGCATTTTACAGCAGGTTGGAGCAGCCTGTATCTCAGCACAGGAATAAGGTAGGGAAGAATTGAAATACTCATTTTGACTGCCTCCAGAAGTTAGATCAGATGGCCAATGGAATTTGGTGCTAGGTCTTTCCCTTTAGGTTTTACCCCAACAATGTTTTCATTAGTTTCGCTCACTCTCGAAATCAAGCATTTTACAGCAGGTTGGAGCAGCCTGTATCTCAGCACAGGAATAAGGCAGGGAAGAATTCAAATACTCATTTTGACTGCCTCCAGAAGTTAGATCAGATGGCAAATTGTATTTGGTGCTAGGTCTTTCCCTTTAGGTTTTACCCCAACAATGTTTTCATTAGTTTCGATCAGTCTCGAAATCAAGCATTTTACAGCAGGTTGGAGCAGCCTGTATCTCAGCACAGGAATAAGGTAGGGAAGAATTCTAAGGATCATTTTGACTGCCTCCAGAAGTTAGATCAGATGGCAAATTGTATTTGGTGCTAGGTCTTTCCCTTTAGGTTTTACCCCAACAATGTTTTCATTAGTTTCGCTCACTCTCGAAATCAAGCATTTTACAGCAGGTTGGAGCAGCCTGTATCTCAGCACAGGAATAAGGTAGGGAAGAATTCTAAGGATCATTTTGACTGCCTCCAGAAGTTAGATCAGATGGCCAATGGAATTTGGTGCTAGGTCTTTCCCTTTAGGTTTTACCCCAACAATGTTTTCATTAGTTTCGCTCACTCTCGAAATCAAGCATTTTACAGCAGGTTGGAGCAGCCTGTATCTCAGCACAGGAATAAGGTAGGGAAGAATTCAAATACTCATTTTGACTGCCTCCAGAAGTTAGATCAGATGGCAAATTGTATTTGGTGCTAGGTCTTTCCCTTTAGGTTTTACCCCAACAATGTTTTCATTAGTTTCGCTCACTCTCGAAATCAAGCATTTTACAGCAGGTTGGAGCAGCCTGTATCTCAGCACAGGAATAAGGTAGGGAAGAATTCTAAGGACCATTTTGACTGCCTCCAGAAGTTAGATCAGATGGCAAATTGTATTTGGTGCTAGGTCTTTCCCTTTAGGTTTTACCCCAACAATGTTTTCATTAGTTTCGCTCACTCTCGAAATCAAGCATTTTACAGCAGGTTGGAGCAGCCTGTATCTCAGCACAGGAATAAGGTAGGGAAGAATTCTAAGGACCATTTTGACTGCCTCCAGAAGTTAGATCAGATGGCAAATTGTATTTGGTGCTAGGTCTTTCCCTTCAGGTTTTACCCCAACAATGTTTTCATTAGTTTCGCTCACTCTCGAAATCAAGCATTTTACAGCAGGTTGGAGCAGCCTGTATCTCAGCACAGGAATAAGGTAGGGAAGAATTCTAAGGATCATTTTGACTGCCTCCAGAAGTTAGATCAGATGGCAAATTGTATTTGGTGCTAGGTCTTTCCCTTTAGGTTTTACCCCAACAATGTTTTCATTAGTTTCGCTCACTCTCGAAATCAAGCATTTTACAGCAGGTTGGAGCAGCCTGTATCTCAGCACAGGAATAAGGTAGGGAAGAATTCAAATACTCATTTTGACTGCCTCCAGAAGTTAGATCAGATGGCCAATGGAATTTGGTGCTAGGCCTTTCCCTTTAGGTTTTACCCCAACAATGTTTTCATTAGTTTCGCTCACTCTCGAAATCAAGCATTTTACAGCAGGTTGGAGCAGCCTGTATCTCAGCACAGGAATAAGGTAGGGAAGAATTCTAAGGATCATTTTGACTGCCTCCAGAAGTTAGATCAGATGGCCAATGCAATTTGGTGCCAGGTCTTTCCCTTTAGGTTTTACCCCAACAATGTTTTCATTAGTTTCGCTCACTCTCGAAATCAAGCATTTTACAGCAGGTTGGAGCAGCCTGTATCTCAGCACAGGAATAAGGTAGGGAAGAATTCTAAGGATCATTTTGACTGCCTCCAGAAGTAAGATCAGATGGCCAATGGAATTTGGTGCTAGGTCTTTCCCTTTAGGTTTTACCCCAACAATGTTTTCATTAGTTTCGCTCACTCTCGAAATCAAGCATTTTACAGCAGGTTGGAGCAGCCTGTATCTCAGCACAGGAATAAGGTAGGGAAGAATTCAAATACTCATTTTGACTGCCTCCAGAAGTTAGATCAGATGGCAAATTGTATTTGGTGCTAGGTCTTTCCCTTTAGGTTTTACCCCAACAATGTTTTCATTAGTTTCGCTCACTCTCGAAATCAAGCATTTTACAGCAGGTTGGAGCAGCCTGTATCTCAGCACAGGAATAAGGTAGGGAAGAATTCTAAGGATCATTTTGATTGCCTCCAGAAGTTAGATCAGATGGCAAATTGTATTTGGTGCTAGGTCTTTCCCTTTAGGTTTTACCCCAACAATGTTTTCATTAGTTTCGCTCACTCTCGAAATCAAGCATTTTACAGCAGGTTGGAGCAGCCTGTATCTCAGCACAGGAATAAGGTAGGGAAGAATTCTAAGGATCATTTTGACTGCCTCCAGAAGTAAGATCAGATGGCCAATGGAATTTGGTGCTAGGTCTTTCCCTTTAGGTTTTACCCCAACAATGTTTTCATTAGTTTCGCTCACTCTCGAAATCAAGCATTTTACAGCAGGTTGGAGCAGCCTGTATCTCAGCACAGGAATAAGGTAGGGAAGAATTCAAATACTCATTTTGACTGCCTCCAGAAGTTAGATCAGATGGCAAATTGTATTTGGTGCTAGGTCTTTCCCTTTAGGTTTTACCCCAACAATGTTTTCATTAGTTTCGCTCACTCTCGAAATCAAGCATTTTACAGCAGGTTGGAGCAGCCTGTATCTCAGCACAGGAATAAGGTAGGGAAGAATTCTAAGGATCATTTTGATTGCCTCCAGAAGTTAGATCAGATGGCAAATTGTATTTGGTGCTAGGTCTTTCCCTTTAGGTTTTACCCCAACAATGTTTTCATTAGTTTCGCTCACTCTCGAAATCAAGCATTTTACAGCAGGTTGGAGCAGCCTGTATCTCAGCACAGGAATAAGGTAGGGAAGAATTCTAAGGATCATTTTGACTGCCTCCAGAAGTTAGATCAGATGGCAAATTGGATTTGGTGCTAGGTCTTTCCCTTTAGGTTTTACCCCAACAATGTTTTCATTAGTTTCGCTCACTCTCGAAATCAAGCATTTTACAGCAGGTTGGAGCAGCCTGTATCTCAGCACAGGAATAAGGTAGGGAAGAATTCTAAGGATCATTTTGACTGCCTCCAGAAGTTAGATCAGATGGCAAATTGGATTTGGTGCTAGGTCTTTCCCTTTAGGTTTTACCCCAACAATGTTTTCATTAGTTTCGCTCACTCTCGAAATCAAGCATTTTACAGCAGGTTGGAGCAGCCTGTATCTCAGCACAGGAATAAGGTAGGGAAGAATTCTAAGGATCATTTTGACTGCCTCCAGAAGTTAGATCAGATGGCCAATGGAATTTGGTGCTAGGTCTTTCCCTTTAGGTTTTACCCCAACAATGTTTTCATTAGTTTCGCTCACTCTCGAAATCAAGCATTTTACAGCAGGTTGGAGCAGCCTGTATCTCAGCACAGGAATAAGGTAGGGAAGAATTCTAAGGATCATTTTGACTGCCTCCAGAAGTTAGATCAGATGGCCAATGGAATTTGGTGCTAGGTCTTTCCCTTTAGGTTTTACCCCAACAATGTTTTCATTAGTTTCGCTCACTCTCGAAATCAAGCATTTTACAGCAGGTTGGAGCAGCCTGTATCTCAGCACAGGAATAAGGTAGGGAAGAATTCAAATACTCATTTTGACTGCCTCCAGAAGTTAGATCAGATGGCAAATTGTATTTGGTGCTAGGTCTTTCCCTTTAGGTTTTACCCCAACAATGTTTTCATTAGTTTCGCTCACTCTCGAAATCAAGCATTTTACAGCAGGTTGGAGCAGCCTGTATCTCAGCACAGGAATAAGGTAGGGAAGAATTCTAAGGATCATTTTGACTGCCTCCAGAAGTTAGATCAGATGGCAAATTGTATTTGGTGCTAGGTCTTTCCCTTTAGGTTTTACCCCAACAATGTTTTCATTAGTTTCGATCAGTCTCGAAATCAAGCATTTTACAGCAGGTTGGAGCAGCCTGTATCTCAGCACAGGAATAAGGCAGGGAAGAATTCTAAGGATCATTTTGACTGCCTCCAGAAGTTAGATCAGATGGCAAATTGTATTTGGTGCTAGGTCTTTCCCTTTAGGTTTTACCCCAACAATGTTTTCATTAGTTTCGATCAGTCTCGAAATCAAGCATTTTAGAGCAGGTTGGAGCAGCCTGTATCTCAGCACAGGAATAAGGTAGGGAAGAATTCTAAGGATCATTTTGACTGCCTCCAGAAGTTAGATCAGATGGCAAATTGTATTTGGTGCTAGGTCTTTCCCTTTAGGTTTTACCCCAACAATGTTTTCATTAGTTTCGCTCACTCTCGAAATCAAGCATTTTACAGCAGGTTGGAGCAGCCTGTGTCTCAGCACAGGAATAAGGTAGGGAAGAATTCTAAGGATCATTTTGACTGCCTCCAGAAGTTAGATCAGATGGCCAATGGAATTTGGTGCTAGGTCTTTCCCTTTAGGTTTTACCCCAACAATGTTTTCATTAGTTTCGCTCACTCTCGAAATCAAGCATTTTACAGCAGGTTGGAGCAGCCTGTATCTCAGCACAGGAATAAGGTAGGGAAGAATTCAAATACTCATTTTGACTGCCTCCAGAAGTTAGATCAGATGGCAAATTGTATTTGGTGCCAGGTCTTTCCCTTTAGGTTTTACCCCAACAATGTTTTCATTAGTTTCGCTCACTCTCGAAATCAAGCATTTTACAGCAGGTTGGAGCAGCCTGTATCTCAGCACAGGAATAAGGTAGGGAAGAATTCAAATACTCATTTTGACTGCCTCCAGAAGTTAGATCAGATGGCAAATTGTATTTGGTGCTAGGTCTTTCCCTTTAGGTTTTACCCCAACAATGTTTTCATTAGTTTCGCTCACTCTCGAAATCAAGCATTTTACAGCAGGTTGGAGCAGCCTGTATCTCAGCACAGGAATAAGGTAGGGAAGAATTCTAAGGATCATTTTGACTGCCTCCAGAAGTTAGATCAGATGGCAAATTGTATTTGGTGCCAGGTCTTTCCCTTTAGGTTTTACCCCAACAATGTTTTCATTAGTTTCGCTCACTCTCGAAATCAAGCATTTTACAGCAGGTTGGAGCAGCCTGTATCTCAGCACAGGAATAACGTAGGGAAGAATTCAAATACTCATTTTGACTGCCTCCAGAAGTTAGATCAGATGGCAAATTGTATTTGGTGCTAGGTCTTTCCCTTTAGGTTTTACCGCAACTATGTTTTCATTAGTTTCGCTCACTCTCGAAATCAAGCATTTTACAGCAGGTTGGAGCAGCCTGTATCTCAGCACAGGAATAAGGTAGGGAAGAATTCTAAGGATCATTTTGACTGCCTCCAGAAGTTAGATCAGATGGCAAATTGTATTTGGTGCTAGGTCTTTCCCTTTAGGTTTTACCCCAACAATGTTTTCATTAGTTTCGCTCACTCTCGAAATCAAGCATTTTACAGCAGGTTGGAGCAGCCTGTATCTCAGCACAGGAATAAGGCAGGGAAGAATTCTAAGGATCATTTTGACTGCCTCCAGAAGTTAGATCAGATGGCAAATTGTATTTGGTGCTAGGTCTTTCCCTTTAGGTTTTACCCCAACAATGTTTTCATTAGTTTCGATCAGTCTCGAAATCAAGCATTTTACAGCAGGTTGGAGCAGCCTGTATCTCAGCACAGGAATAAGGTAGGGAAGAATTCTAAGGATCATTTTGACTGCCTCCAGAAGTTAGATCAGATGGCAAATTGTATTTGGTGCTAGGTCTTTCCCTTTAGGTTTTACCCCAACAATGTTTTCATTAGTTTCGCTCACTCTCGAAATCAAGCATTTTACAGCAGGTTGGAGCAGCCTGTGTCTCAGCACAGGAATAAGGTAGGGAAGAATTCTAAGGATCATTTGGCTGCCTCCAGAAGTTAGATCAGATGGCAAATTGTATTTGGTGCTAGGTCTTTCCCTTTAGGTTTTACCCCAACAATGTTTTCATTAGTTTCGCTCACTCTCGAAATCAAGCATTTTACAGCAGGTTGGAGCAGCCTGTATCTCAGCACAGGAATAAGGTAGGGAAGAATTCAAATACTCATTTTGACTGCCTCCAGAAGTTAGATCAGATGGCAAATTGTATTTGGTGCTAGATCTTTCCCTTTAGGTTTTACCCCAACAATGTTTTCATTAGTTTCGCTCACTCTCGAAATCAAGCATTTTACAGCAGGTTGGAGCAGCCTGTATCTCAGCACAGGAATAAGGTAGGGAAGAATTCTAAGGATCATTTTGACTGCCTCCAGAAGTTAGATCAGATGGCAAATTGTATTTGGTGCTAGGTCTTTCCCTTTAGGTTTTACCCCAACAATGTTTTCATTAGTTTCGCTCACTCTCGAAATCAAGCATTTTACAGCAGGTTGGAGCAGCCTGTATCTCAGCACAGGAATAAGGTAGGGAAGAATTCTAAGGATCATTTTGACTGCCTCCAGAAGTTAGATCAGATGGCAAATTGGATTTGGTGCTAGGTCTTTCCCTTTAGGTTTTACCCCAACAATGTTTTCATTAGTTTCGCTCACTCTCGAAATCAAGCATTTTACAGCAGGTTGGAGCAGCCTGTATCTCAGCACAGGAATAAGGTAGGGAAGAATTCAAATACTCATTTTGACTGCCTCCAGAAGTTAGATCAGATGGCCAATGGAATTTGGTGCTAGGTCTTTCCCTTTAGGTTTTACCCCAACAATGTTTTCATTAGTTTCGCTCACTCTCGAAATCAAGCATTTTACAGCAGGTTGGAGCAGCCTGTATCTCAGCACAGGAATAAGGTAGGGAAGAATTCTAAGGATCATTTTGACTGCCTCCAGAAGTTAGATCAGATGGCAAATTGTATTTGGTGCAAGGTCTTTCCCTTTAGGTTTTACCCCAACAATGTTTTCATTAGTTTCGCTCACTCTCGAAATCAAGCATTTTACAGCAGGTTGGAGCAGCCTGTATCTCAGCACAGGAATAAGGTAGGGAAGAATTCTAAGGATCATTTTGACTGCCTCCAGAAGTTAGATCAGATGGCAAATTGTATTTGGTGCAAGGTCTTTCCCTTTAGGTTTTACCCCAACAATGTTTTCATTAGTTTCGCTCACTCTCGAAATCAAGCATTTTACAGCAGGTTGGAGCAGCCTGTATCTCAGCACAGGAATAAGGTAGGGAAGAATTCAAATACTCATTTTGACTGCCTCCAGAAGTTAGATCAGATGGCAAATTGTATTTGGTGCCAGGTCTTTCCCTTTAGGTTTTACACCAACAATGTTTTCATTAGTTTCGCTCACTCTCGAAATCAAGCATTTTACAGCAGGTTGGAGCAGCCTGTATCTCAGCACAGGAATAAGGTAGGGAAGAATTCTAAGGATCATTTTGACTGCCTCCACAGGTTAGATCAGATGGCAAATTGGATTTGGTGCTAGGTCTTTCCCTTTAGGTTTTACCCCAACAATGTTTTCATTAGTTTCGCTCACTCTCGAAATCAAGCATTTTACAGCAGGTTGGAGCAGCCTGTATCTCAGCACAGGAATAAGGCAGGGAAGAATTCTAAGGATCATTTTGACTGCCTCCAGAAGTTAGATCAGATGGCAAATTGTATTTGGTGCTAGGTCTTTCCCTTTAGGTTTTACCCCAACAATGTTTTCATTAGTTTCGATCAGTCTCGAAATCAAGCATTTTACAGCAGGTTGGAGCAGCCTGTATCTCAGCACAGGAATAAGGTAGGGAAGAATTCTAAGGATCATTTTGACTGCCACCAGAAGTTAGATCAGATGGCAAATTGTATTTGGTGCTAGGTCTTTCCCTTTAGGTTTTACCCCAACAATGTTTTCATTAGTTTCGCTCACTCTCGAAATCAAGCATTTTACAGCAGGTTGGAGCAGCCTGTATCTCAGCACAGGAATAAGGTAGGGAAGAATTCTAAGGATCATTTTGACTGCCTCCAGAAGTTAGATCAGATGGAAAATTGTATTCGGTACCAGGTCTTTCCCTTTAGGTTTTACCCCAACAATGTTTTCATTAGTTTCGCTCACTCTCGAAATCAAGCATTTTACAGCAGGTTGGAGCAGCCTGTATCTCAGCACAGGAATAAGGTAGGGAAGAATTCTAAGGATCATTTTGACTGCCTCCAGAAGTTAGATCAGATGGCCAATGGAATTTGGTGCTAGGTCTTTCCCTTTAGGTTTTACCCCAACAATGTTTTCATTAGTTTCGCTCACTCTCGAAATCAAGCATTTTACAGCAGGTTGGAGCAGCCTGTATCTCAGCACAGGAATAAGGTAGGGAAGAATTCAAATACTCATTTTGACTGCCTCCAGAAGTTAGATCAGATGGCAAATTGTATTTGGTGCTAGATCTTTCCCTTTAGGTTTTACCCCAACAATGTTTTCATTAGTTTCGCTCACTCTCGAAATCAAGCATTTTACAGCAGGTTGGAGCAGCCTGTATCTCAGCACAGGAATAAGGTAGGGAAGAATTCTAAGGATCATTTTGACTGCCTCCAGAAGTTAGATCAGATGGCAAATTGTATTTGGTGCTAGGTCTTTCCCTTTAGGTTTTACCCCAACAATGTTTTCATTAGTTTCGCTCACTCTCGAAATCAAGCATTTTACAGCAGGTTGGAGCAGCCTGTATCTCAGCACAGGAATAAGGTAGGGAAGAATTCTAAGGATCATTTTGACTGCCTCCAGAAGTTAGATCAGATGGCAAATTGGATTTGGTGCTAGGTCTTTCCCTTTAGGTTTTACCCCAACAATGTTTTCATTAGTTTCGCTCACTCTCGAAATCAAGCATTTTACAGCAGGTTGGAGCAGCCTGTATCTCAGCACAGGAATAAGGTAGGGAAGAATTCAAATACTCATTTTGACTGCCTCCAGAAGTTAGATCAGATGGCCAATGGAATTTGGTGCTAGGTCTTTCCCTTTAGGTTTTACCCCAACAATGTTTTCATTAGTTTCGCTCACTCTCGAAATCAAGCATTTTACAGCAGGTTGGAGCAGCCTGTATCTCAGCACAGGAATAAGGTAGGGAAGAATTCGAAGGATCATTTTGACTGCCTCCAGAAGTTAGATCAGATGGCAAATTGTATTTGGTGCCAGGTCTTTCCCTTTAGGTTTTGCCCCAACAATGTTTTCATTAGTTTCGATCAGTCTCGAAATCAAGCATTTTACAGCAGGTTGGAGCAGCCTGTATCTCAGCACAGGAATAAGGTAGGGAAGAATTCTAAGGATCATTTTGACAGCCTCCAGAAGTTAGATCAGATGGCAAATTGTATTTGGTGCTAGGTCTTTCCCTTTAGGTTTTACCCCAACAATGTTTTCATTAGTTTCGCTCACTCTCGAAATCAAGCATTTTACAGCAGGTTGGAGCAGCCTGTATCTCAGCACAGGAATAAGGTAGGGAAGAATTCTAAGGATCATTTTGACTGCCTCCAGATGTTAGATCAGATGGCCAATGGAATTTGGTGCTAGGTCTTTCCCTTTAGGTTTTACCCCAACAATGTTTTCATTAGTTTCGCTCACTCTCGAAATCAAGCATTTTACAGCAGGTTGGAGCAGCCTGTATCTCAGCACAGGAATAAGGTAGGGAAGAATTCTAAGGATCATTTTGACTGCCTCCAGAAGTTAGATCAGATGGCCAATGGAATTTGGTGCTAGGTCTTTCCCTTTAGGTTTTACCCCAACAATGTTTTCATTAGTTTCGCTCACTCTCGAAATCAAGCATTTTACAGCAGGTTGGAGCAGCCTGTATCTCAGCACAGGAATAAGGTAGGGAAGAATTCAAATACTCATTTTGACTGCCTCCAGAAGTTAGATCAGATGGCAAATTGTATTTGGTGCCAGGTCTTTCCCTTTAGGTTTTACCCCAACAATGTTTTCATTAGTTTCGCTCACTCTCGAAATCAAGCATTTTACAGCAGGTTGGAGCAGCCTGTATCTCAGCACAGGAATAAGGTAGTGAAGAATTCTAAGGATCATTTTGACTGCCTCCAGAAGTTAGATCAGATGGCCAATGGAATTTGGTGCTAGGTCTTTCCCTTTAGGTTTTACCGCAACAATGTTTTCATTAGTTTCGCTCACTCTCGAAATCAAGCATTTTACAGCAGGTTGGAGCAGCCTGTATCTCAGCACAGGAATAAGGTAGGGAAGAATTCTAAGGATCATTTTGACTGCCTCCAGAAGTTAGATCAGATGGCAAATTGTATTTGGTGCCAGGTCTTTCCCTTTAGGTTTTACCCCAACAATGTTTTCATTAGTTTCGCTCACTCTCGAAATCAAGCATTTTACAGCAGGTTGGAGCAGCCTGTATCTCAGCACAGGAATAAGGTAGGGAAGAATTCTAAGGATCATTTTGACTGCCTCCAGAAGTTAGATCAGATGTCTAATTGTATTTGGTGCTAGGTCTTTCCCTTTAGGTTTTACCCCAACAATGTTTTCATTAGTTTCGATCAGTCTCGAAATCAAGCATTTTACAGCAGGTTGGAGCAGCCTGTATCTCAGCACAGGAATAAGGTAGGGAAGAATTCTAAGGATCATTTTGACTGCCTCCAGAAGTTAGATCAGATGGCAAATTGTATTTGGTGCTAGGTCTTTCCCTTTAGGTTTTACCCCAACAATGTTTTCATTAGTTTCGCTCACTCTCGAAATCAAGCATTTTACAGCCGGTTGGAGCAGCCTGTATCTCAGCACAGGAATAAGGTAGGGAAGAATTCTAAGGATCATTTTGACTGCCTCCAGAAGTTAGATCAGATGGCAAATTGTATTTGGTGCTAGGTCTTTCCCTTTAGGTTTTACCCCAACAATGTTTTCATTAGTTTCGCTCACTCTCGAAATCAAGCATTTTACAGCAGGTTGGAGCAGCCTGTATCTCAGCACAGGAATAAGGTAGGGAAGAATTCAAATACTCATTTTGACTGCCTCCAGAAGTTAGATCAGATGGCAAATTGGATTTGGTGCTAGGTCTTTCCCTTTAGGTTTTACCCCAACAATGTTTTCATTAGTTTCGCTCACTCTCGAAATCAAGCATTTTACAGCAGGTTGGAGCAGCCTGTATCTCAGCACAGGAATAAGGTAGGGAAGAATTCTAAGGACCATTTTGACTGCCTCCAGCAGTTAGATCAGATGGCTAATTGTATTTGGTGCTAGGTCTTTCCCTTTAGGTTTTACCCCAACAATGTTTTCATTAGTTTCGCTCACTCTCAAAATCAAGCATTTTACAGCAGGTTGGAGCAGCCTGTATCTCAGCACAGGAATAAGGTAGGGAAGAATTCAAATACTCATTTTGACTGCCTCCAGAAGTTAGATCAGATGGAAAATTGTATTTGGTGCTAGGTCTTTCCCTTTAGGTTTTACCCCAACAATGTTTTCATTAGTTTCGCTCACTCTCGAAATCAAGCATTTTACAGCAGGTTGGAGCAGCCTGTATCTCAGCACAGGAATAAGGTAGGGAAGAATTCAAATACTCATTTTGACTGCCTCCAGAAGTTAGATCAGATGGCAAATTGTATTTGGTGCAAGGTCTTTCCCTTTAGGTTTTACCCCAACAATGTTTTCATTAGTTTCGATCAGTCTCGAAATCAAGCATTTTACAGCAGGTTGGAGCAGCCTGTATCTCAGCACAGGAATAAGGTAGGGAAGAATTCTAAGGATCATTTTGACAGCCTCCAGAAGTTAGATCAGATGGCAAATTGTATTTGGTGCTAGGTCTTTCCCTTTAGGTTTTACCCCAACAATGTTTTCATTAGTTTCGCTCACTCTCGAAATCAAGCATTTTACAGCAGGTTGGAGCAGCCTGTATCTCAGCACAGGAATAAGGTAGGGAAGAATTCTAAGGATCATTTTGACTGCCTCCAGATGTTAGATCAGATGGCCAATGGAATTTGGTGCTAGGTCTTTCCCTTTAGGTTTTACCCCAACAATGTTTTCATTAGTTTCGCTCACTCTCGAAATCAAGCATTTTACAGGAGGTTGGAGCAGCCTGTATCTCAGCACAGGAATAAGGTAGGGAAGAATTCTAAGGATCATTTTGACTGCCTCCAGAAGTTAGATCAGATGGCCAATGGAATTTGGTGCTAGGTCTTTCCCTTTAGGTTTTACCCCAACAATGTTTTCATTAGTTTCGCTCACTCTCGAAATCAAGCATTTTACAGCAGGTTGGAGCAGCCTGTATCTCAGCACAGGAATAAGGTAGGGAAGAATTCAAATACTCATTTTGACTGCCTCCAGAAGTTAGATCAGATGGCAAATTGTATTTGGTGCCAGGTCTTTCCCTTTAGGTTTTACCCCAACAATGTTTTCATTAGTTTCGCTCACTCTCGAAATCAAGCATTTTACAGCAGGTTGGAGCAGCCTGTATCTCAGCACAGGAATAAGGTAGGGAAGAATTCTAAGGATCATTTTGACTGCCTCCAGAAGTTAGATCAGATGGCCAATGGAATTTGGTGCTAGGTCTTTCCCTTTAGGTTTTACCCCAACAATGTTTTCATTAGTTTCGCTCACTCTCGAAATCAAGCATTTTACAGCAGGTTGGAGCAGCCTGTATCTCAGCACAGGAATAAGGTAGGGAAGAATTCTAAGGATCATTTTGACTGCCTCCAGAAGTTAGATCAGATGGCTAATTGCATTTGGTGCTAGGTCTTTCCCTTTAGGTTTTACCCCAACAATGTTTTCATTACTTTCAATCAGTCTCGAAATCAAGCATTTTACAGCAGGTTGGAGCAGCCTGTATCTCAGCACAGGAATAAGGTAGGGAAGAATTCTAAGGATCATTTTGACTGCCTCCAGAAGTTAGATCAGATGGCAAATTGGATTTGGTGCCAGGTCTTTCCCTTTAGGTTTTACCCCAACAATGTTTTCATTAGTTTCGCTCACTCTCGAAATCAAGCATTTTACAGCAGGTTGGAGCAGCCTGTATCTCAGCACAGGAATAAGGTAGGGAAGAATTCTAAGGATCATTTTGACTGCCTCCAGAAGTTAGATCAGATGGCAAATTGTATTTGGTGCTAGGTCTTTCCCTTTAGGTTTTACCCCAACAATGTTTTCATTAGTTTCGCTCACTCTCGAAATCAAGCATTTTACAGCAGGTTGGAGCAGCCTGTATCTCAGCACAGGAATAAGGTAGGGAAGAATTCTAAGGATCATTTTGACTGCCTCCAGAAGTTAGATCAGATGGCAAATTGGATTTGGTGCTAGGTCTTTCCCTTTAGGTTTTACCCCAACAATGTTTTCATTAGTTTCGCTCACTCTCGAAATCAAGCATTTTACAGCAGGTTGGAGCAGCCTGTATCTCAGCACAGGAATAAGGTAGGGAAGAATTCTAAGGATCATTTTGACTGCCTCCAGAAGTTAGATCAGATGGCCAATGGAATTTGGTGCTAGGTCTTTCCCTTTAGGTTTTACCCCAACAATGTTTTCATTAGTTTCGCTCACTCTCGAAATCAAGCATTTTACAGCAGGTTGGAGCAGCCTGTATCTCAGCACAGGAATAAGGTAGGGAAGAATTCAAATACTCATTTTGACTGCCTCCAGAAGTTAGATCAGATGGCAAATTGTATTTGGTGCCAGGTCTTTCCCTTTAGGTTTTACCCCAACAATGTTTTCATTAGTTTCGCTCACTCTCGAAATCAAGCATTTTACAGCAGGTTGGAGCAGCCTGTATCTCAGCACAGGAATAAGGTAGGGAAGAATTCTAAGGATCATTTTGACTGCCTCCAGAAGTTAGATCAGATGGCCAATGGAATTTGGTGCTAGGTCTTTCCCTTTAGGTTTTACCGCAACAATGTTTTCATTAGTTTCGCTCACTCTCGAAATCAAGCATTTTACAGCAGGTTGGAGCAGCCTGTATCTCAGCACAGGAATAAGGTAGGGAAGAATTCTAAGGATCATTTTGACTGCCTCCAGAAGTTAGATCAGATGGCAAATTGTATTTGGTGCCAGGTCTTTCCCTTTAGGTTTTACCCCAACAATGTTTTCATTAGTTTCGCTCACTCTCGAAATCAAGCATTTTACAGCAGGTTGGAGCAGCCTGTATCTCAGCACAGGAATAAGGTAGGGAAGAATTCTAAGGATCATTTTGACTGCCTCCAGAAGTTAGATCAGATGGCCAATGGAATTTGGTGCTAGGTCTTTCCCTTTAGGTTTTACCCCAACAATGTTTTCATTAGTTTCGCTCACTCTCGAAATCAAGCATTTTACAGCAGGTTGGAGCAGCCTGTATCTCAGCACAGGAATAAGGTAGGGAAGAATTCTAAGGATCATTTTGACTGCCTCCAGAAGTTAGATCAGATGGCAAATTGTATTTGGTGCTAGGTCTTTCCCTTTAGGTTTTACCCCAACAATGTTTTCATTAGTTTCGCTCACTCTCGAAATCAAGCATTTTACAGCAGGTTGGAGCAGCCTGTATCTCAGCACAGGAATAAGGTAGGGAAGAATTCAAATACTCATTTTGACTGCCTCCAGAAGTTAGATCAGATGGCAAATTGGATTTGGTGCTAGGTCTTTCCCTTTAGGTTTTACCCCAACAATGTTTTCATTAGTTTCGCTCACTCTCGAAATCAAGCATTTTACAGCAGGTTGGAGCAGCCTGTATCTCAGCACAGGAATAAGGTAGGGAAGAATTCGAAGGACCATTTTGACTGCCTCCAGCAGTTAGATCAGATGGCTAATTGTATTTGGTGCTAGGTCTTTCCCTTTAGGTTTTACCCCAACAATGTTTTCATTAGTTTCGCTCACTCTCAAAATCAAGCATTTTACAGCAGGTTGGAGCAGCCTGTATCTCAGCACAGGAATAAGGTAGGGAAGAATTCTAAGGATCATTTTGACTGCCTCCAGAAGTTAGATCAGATGGCAAATTGTATTTGGTGCTAGGTCTTTCCCTTTAGGTTTTACCCCAACAATGTTTTCATTAGTTTCGCTCACTCTCGAAATCAAGCATTTTACAGCAGGTTGGAGCAGCCTGTATCTCAGCACAGGAATAAGGTAGGGAAGAATTCAAATACTCATTTTGACTGCCTCCAGAAGTTAGATCTGATGGCAAATTGTATTTGGTGCTAGGTCTTTCCCTTTAGGTTTTACCCCAACAATGTTTTCATTAGTTTCGATCAGTCTCGAAATCAAGCATTTTACAGCAGGTTGGAGCAGCCTGTATCTCAGCACAGGAATAAGGTAGGGAAGAATTCTAAGGACCATTTTGACTGCCTCCAGCAGTTAGATCAGATGGCAAATTGTATTTGGTGCTAGGTCTTTCCCTTTAGGTTTTACCCCAGCAATGTTTTCATTAGTTTCGATCAGTCTCGAAATCAAGCATTTTACAGCAGGTTGGAGCAGCCTGTATCTCAGCACAGGAATAAGGTAGGGAAGAATTCTAAGGATCATTTTGACAGCCTCCAGAAGTTAGATCAGATGGCAAATTGGATTTGGTGCTAGGTCTTTCCCTTTAGGTTTTACCCCAACAATGTTTTCATTAGTTTCGCTCACTCTCGAAATCAAGCATTTTACAGCAGGTTGGAGCAGCCTGTATCTCAGCACAGGAATAAGGTAGGGAAGAATTCTAAGGATCATTTTGACTGCCTCCAGATGTTAGATCAGATGGCCAATGGAATTTGGTGCTAGGTCTTTCCCTTTAGGTTTTACCCCAACAATGTTTTCATTAGTTTCGCTCACTCTCGAAATCAAGCATTTTACAGCAGGTTGGAGCAGCCTGTATCTCAGCACAGGAATAAGGTAGGGAAGAATTCTAAGGATCATTTTGACTGCCTCCAGAAGTTAGATCAGATGGCCAATGGAATTTGGTGCTAGGTCTTTCCCTTTAGGTTTTACCCCAACAATGTTTTCATTAGTTTCGCTCACTCTCGAAATCATGCATTTTACAGCAGGTTGGAGCAGCCTGTATCTCAGCACAGGAATAAGGTAGGGAAGAATTCTAAGGATCATTTTGACTGCCTCCAGAAGTTAGATCAGATGGCAAATTGTATTTGGTGCCAGGTCTTTCCCTTTAGGTTTTACCCCAACAATGTTTTCATTAGTTTCGCTCACTCTCGAAATCAAGCATTTTACAGCAGGTTGGAGCAGCCTGTATCTCAGCACAGGAATAAGGTAGGGAAGAATTCTAAGGATCATTTTGACTGCCTCCAGAAGTTAGATCAGATGTCTAATTGTATTTGGTGCTAGGTCTTTCCCTTTAGGTTTTACCCCAACAATGTTTTCATTAGTTTCGCTCACTCTCGAAATCAAGCATTTTACAGCAGGTTGGAGCAGCCTGTATCTCAGCACAGGAATAAGGTAGGGAAGAATTCAAATACTCATTTTGACTGCCTCCAGAAGTTAAATCAGATGGCAAATTGTATTTGGTGCTAGGTCTTTCCCTTTAGGTTTTACCCCAACAATGTTTTCATTAGTTTCGCTCACTCTCGAAATCAAGCATTTTACAGCAGGTTGGAGCAGCCTGTATCTCAGCACAGGAATAAGGTAGGGAAGAATTCTAAGGACCATTTTGACTGCCTCCAGCAGTTAGATCAGATGGCTAATTGTATTTGGTGCTAGGTCTTTCCCTTTAGGTTTTACCCCAACAATGTTTTCATTAGTTTCAATCAGTCTCGAAATCAAGCATTTTACAGCAGGTTGGAGCAGCCTGTATCTCAGCACAGGAATAAGGTAGGGAAGAATTCTAAGGATCATTTTGACTGCCTCCAGAAGTTAGATCAGATGGCAAATTGTATTTGGTGCTAGGTCTTTCCCTTTAGGTTTCACCCCAACAATGTTTTCATTAGTTTCGCTCACTCTCGAAATCAAGCATTTTACAGCAGGTTGGAGCAGCCTGTATCTCAGCACAGGAATAAGGTAGGGAAGAATTCTAAGGATCATTTTGACTGCCTCCAGAAGTTAGATCAGATGGCCAATGCAATTTGGTGCTAGGTCTTTCCCTTTAGGTTTTACCCCAACAATGTTTTCATTAGTTTCGCTCACACTCGAAATCAAGCATTTTACAGCAGGTTGGAGCAGCCTGTATCTCAGCACAGGAATAAGGTAGGGAAGAATTCTAAGGATCATTTTGACTGCCTCCAGAAGTTAGATCAGATGGCAAATTGTATTTGGTGCTAGGTCTTTCCCTTTAGGTTTTACCCCAACAATGTTTTCATTAGTTTCGCTCACTCTCGAAATCAAGCATTTTACAGCAGGTTGGAGCAGCCTGTATCTCAGCACAGGAATAAGGTAGGGAAGAATTCAAATACTCATTTTGACTGCCTCCAGAAGTTAGATCAGATGGCCAATGGAATTTGGTGCTAGGTCTTTCCCTTTAGGTTTTACCCCAACAATGTTTTCATTAGTTTCGCTCACTCTCGAAATCAAGCATTTTACAGCAGGTTGGAGCAGCCTGTATCTCAGCACAGGAATAAGGTAGGGAAGAATTCAAATACTCATTTTGACTGCCTCCAGAAGTTAGATCAGATGGCAAATTGTATTTGGTGCCAGGTCTTTCCCTTTAGGTTTTACCCCAACAATGTTTTCATTAGTTTCGCTCACTCTCGAAATCAAGCATTTTACAGCAGGTTGGAGCAGCCTGTATCTCAGCACAGGAATAAGGTAGGGAAGAATTCAAATACTCATTTTGACTGCCTCCAGAAGTTAGGTCAGATGGAAAATTGTATTTGGTGCTAGGTCTTTCCCTTTAGGTTTTACCCCAACAATGTTTTCATTAGTTTCGCTCACTCTCGAAATCAAGCATTTTACAGGAGGTTGGAGCAGCCTGTATCTCAGCACAGGAATAAGGTAGGGAAGAATTCAAATACTCATTTTGACTGCCTCCAGAAGTTAGATCAGATGGCAAATTGTATTTGGTGCAAGGTCTTTCCCTTTAGGTTTTACCCCAACAATGTTTCATTAGTTTCGATCAGTCTCGAAATCAAGCATTTTACAGCAGGTTGGAGCAGCCTGTATCTCAGCACAGGAATAAGGTAGGGAAGAATTCTAAGGATCATTTTGACAGCCTCCAGAAGTTAGATCAGATGGCAAATTGTATTTGGTGCTAGGTCTTTCCCTTTAGGTTTTACCCCAACAATGTTTTCATTAGTTTCGCTCACTCTCGAAATCAAGCATTTTACAGCAGGTTGGAGCAGCCTGTATCTCAGCACAGGAATAAGGTAGGGAAGAATTCTAAGGATCATTTTGACTGCCTCCAGATGTTAGATCAGATGGCCAATGGAATTTGGTGCTAGGTCTTTCCCTTTAGGTTTTACCCCAACAATGTTTTCATTAGTTTCGCTCACTCTCGAAATCAAGCATTTTACAGCAGGTTGGAGCAGCCTGTATCTCAGCACAGGAATAAGGTAGGGAAGAATTCTAAGGATCATTTTGACTGCCTCCAGAAGTTAGATCAGATGGCCAATGGAATTTGGTGCTAGGTCTTTCCCTTTAGGTTTTACCCCAACAATGTTTTCATTAGTTTCGCTCACTCTCGAAATCAAGCATTTTACAGCAGGTTGGAGCAGCCTGTATCTCAGCACAGGAATAAGGTAGGGAAGAATTCAAATACTCATTTTGACTGCCTCCAGAAGTTAGATCAGATGGCATATTGTATTTGGTGCCAGGTCTTTCCCTTTAGGTTTTACCGCAACAATGTTTTCATTAGTTTCGCTCACTCTCGAAATCAAGCATTTTACAGCAGGTTGGAGCAGCCTGTATCTCAGCACAGGAATAAGGTAGGGAAGAATTCTAAGGATCATTTTGACTGCCTCCAGAAGTTAGATCAGATGGCAAATTGTATTTGGTGCCAGGTCTTTCCCTTTAGGTTTTACCCCAACAATGTTTTCATTAGTTTCGCTCACTCTCGAAATCAAGCATTTTACAGCAGGTTGGAGCAGCCTGTATCTCAGCACAGGAATAAGGTAGGGAAGAATTCTAAGGATCATTTTGACTGCCTCCAGAAGTTAGATCAGATGGCAAATTGTATTTGGTGCTAGGTCTTTCCCTTTAGGTTTTACCCCAACAATGTTTTCATTAGTTTCGCTCACTCTCGAAATCAAGCATTTTACAGCAGGTTGGAGCAGCCTGTATCTCAGCACAGGAATAAGGTAGGGAAGAATTCAAATACTCATTTTGACTGCCTCCAGAAGTTAGATCAGATGGCAAATTGTATTTGGTGCTAGGTCTTTCCCTTTAGGTTTTACCCCAACAATGTTTTCATTAGTTTCGCTCACTCTCGAAATCAAGCATTTTACAGCAGGTTGGAGCAGCCTGTATCTCAGCACAGGAATAAGGTAGGGAAGAATTCTAAGGACCATTTTCACTGCCTCCTGCAGTTAGATCAGATGGCTAATTGGATTTGGTGCTAGGTCTTTCCCTTTAGGTTTTACCCCAACAATGTTTTCATTAGTTTCGCTCACTCTCGAAATCAAGCATTTTACAGCAGGTTGGAGCAGCCTGTATCTCAGCACAGGAATAAGGTAGGGAAGAATTCTAAGGATCATTTTGACTGCCTCCAGAAGTTAGATCAGATGGCAAATTGTATTTGGTGCTAGGTCTTTCCCTTTAGGTTTTACCCCAACAATGTTTTCATTAGTTTCGCTCACTCTCGAAATCAAGCATTTTACTGCAGGTTGGAGCAGCCTGTATCTCAGCACAGGAATAAGGTAGGGAAGAATTCTAAGGATCATTTTGACTGCCTCCAGAAGTTAGATCAGATGGCCAATGCAATTTGGTGCTAGGTCTTTCCCTTTAGGTTTTACCCCAACAATGTTTTCATTAGTTTCGCTCACACTCGAAATCAAGCATTTTACAGCAGGTTGGAGCAGCCTGTATCTCAGCACAGGAATAAGGTAGGGAAGAATTCTAAGGATCATTTTGACTGCCTCCAGAAGTTAGATCAGATGGCAAATTGTATTTGGTGCTAGGTCTTTCCCTTTAGGTTTTACCCCAACAATGTTTTCATTAGTTTCGCTCACTCTCGAAATCAAGCATTTTACAGCAGGTTGGAGCAGCCTGTATCTCAGCACAGGAATAAGGTAGGGAAGAATTCAAATACTCATTTTGACTGCCTCCAGAAGTTAGATCAGATGGCCAATGGAATTTGGTGCTAGGTCTTTCCCTTTAGGTTTTACCCCAACAATGTTTTCATTAGTTTCGCTCACTCTCGAAATCAAGCATTTTACAGCAGGTTGGAGCAGCCTGTATCTCAGCACAGGAATAAGGTAGGGAAGAATTCTAAGGATCATTTTGACTGCCTCCAGAAGTTAGATCAGATGGCCAATGGAATTTGGTGCTAGGTCTTTCCCTTTAGGTTTTACCCCAACAATGTTTTCATTAGTTTCGCTCACTCTCGAAATCAAGCATTTTACAGCAGGTTGGAGCAGCCTGTATCTCAGCACAGGAATAAGGTAGGGAAGAATTCAAATACTCATTTTGACTGCCTCCAGAAGTTAGATCAGATGGCAAATTGTATTTGGTGCCAGGTCTTTCCCTTTAGGTTTTACCCCAACAATGTTTTCATTAGTTTCGCTCACTCTCGAAATCAAGCATTTTACAGCAGGTTGGAGCAGCCTGTATCTCAGCACAGGAATAAGGTAGGGAAGAATTCTAAGGATCATTTTGACTGCCTCCAGAAGTTAAATCAGATGGCAAATTGTATTTGGTGCTAGGTCTTTCCCTTTAGGTTTTACCCCAACAATGTTTTCATTAGTTTCGCTCACTCTCGAAATCAAGCATTTTACAGCAGGTTGGAGCAGCCTGTATCTCAGCACAGGAATAAGGTAGGGAAGAATTCAAATACTCATTTTGACTGCCTCCAGAAGTTAGATCAGATGGCAAATTGTATTTGGTGCTAGGTCTTTCCCTTTAGGTTTTACCCCAACAATGTTTTCATTAGTTTCGCTCACTCTCGAAATCAAGCATTTTACAGCAGGTTGGAGCAGCCTGTATCTCAGCACAGGAATAAGGTAGGGAAGAATTCAAATACTCATTTTGACTGCCTCCAGAAGTTAGATCAGATGGCAAATTGTATTTGGTGCAAGGTCTTTCCCTTTAGGTTTTACCCCAACAATGTTTTCATTAGTTTCGATCAGACTCGAAATCAAGCATTTTACAGCAGGTTGGAGCAGCCTGTATCTCAGCACAGGAATAAGGTAGGGAAGAATTCTAAGGATCATTTTGACTGCCTCCAGAAGTTAGATCAGATGGCAAATTGTATTTGGTGCTAGGTCTTTCCCTTTAGGTTTTACCCCAACAATGTTTTCATTAGTTTCGCTCACTCTCGAAATCAAGCATTTTACAGCAGGTTGGAGCAGCCTGTATCTCAGCACAGGAATAAGGTAGGGAAGAATTCTAAGGATCATTTTGACTGCCTCCAGAAGTTAGATCAGATGGCAAATTGTATTTGGTGCTAGGTCTTTCCCTTTAGGTTTTACCCCAACAATGTTTTCATTAGTTTCGCTCACTCTCGAAATCAAGCATTTTACAGCAGGTTGGAGCAGCCTGTATCTCAGCACAGGAATAAGGTAGGGAAGAATTCAAATACTCATTTTGACTGCCTCCAGAAGTAAAATCAGATGGCAAATTGTATTTGGTGCTAGGTCTTTCCCTTTAGGTTTTACCCCAACAATGTTTTCATTAGTTTCGCTCACTCTCGAAATCAAGCATTTTACAGCAGGTTGGAGCAGCCTGTATCTCAGCACAGGAATAAGGTAGGGAAGAATTCTAAGGAACATTTTGACTGCCTCCAGCAGTTAGATCAGATGGCTAATTGTATTTGGTGCTAGGTCTTTCCCTTTAGGTTTTACCCCAACAATGTTTTCATTAGTTTCAATCAGTCTCGAAATCAAGCATTTTACAGCAGGTTGGAGCAGCCTGTATCTCAGCACAGGAATAAGGTAGGGAAGAATTCTAAGGATCATTTTGACTGCCTCCAGAAGTTAGATCAGATGGCAAATTGTATTTGGTGCTAGGTCTTTCCCTTTAGGTTTTACCCCAACAATGTTTTCATTAGTTTCGCTCACTCTCGAAATCAAGCATTTTACAGCAGGTTGGAGCAGCCTGTATCTCAGCACAGGAATAAGGTAGGGAAGAATTCTAAGGATCATTTTGACTGCCTCCAGAAGTTAGATCAGATGGCCAATGCAATTTGGTGCTAGGTCTTTCCCTTTAGGTTTTACCCCAACAATGTTTTCATTAGTTTCGCTCACACTCGAAATCAAGCATTTTACAGCAGGTTGGAGCAGCCTGTATCTCAGCACAGGAATAAGGTAGGGAAGAATTCTAAGGATCATTTTGACTGCCTCCAGAAGTTAGATCAGATGGCAAATTGTATTTGGTGCTAGGTCTTTCCCTTTAGGTTTTACCCCAACAATGTTTTCATTAGTTTCGCTCACTCTCGAAATCAAGCATTTTACAGCAGGTTGGAGCAGCCTGTATCTCAGCACAGGAATAAGGTAGGGAAGAATTCTAAGGATCATTTTGACTGCCTCCAGAAGTTAGATCAGATGGCCAATGGAATTTGGTGCTAGGTCTTTCCCTTTAGGTTTTACCCCAACAATGTTTTCATTAGTTTCGCTCACTCTCGAAATCAAGCATTTTACAGCAGGTTGGAGCAGCCTGTATCTCAGCACAGGAATAAGGTAGGGAAGAATTCAAATACTCATTTTGACTGCCTCCAGAAGTTAGATCAGATGGCAAATTGTATTTGGTGCCAGGTCTTTCCCTTTAGGTTTTACCCCAACAATGTTTTCATTAGTTTCGCTCACTCTCGAAATCAAGCATTTTACAGCAGGTTGGAGCAGCCTGTATCTCAGCACAGGAATAAGGTAGGGAAGAATTCTAAGGATCATTTTGACTGCCTCCAGAAGTTAGATCAGATGGCAAATTGTATTTGGTGCCAGGTTTTCCCTTTAGGTTTTACCCCAACAATGTTTTCATTAGTTTCGCTCACTCTCGAAATCAAGCATTTTACAGCAGGTTGGAGCAGCCTGTATCTCAGCACAGGAATAAGGTAGGGAAGAATTCTAAGGATCATTTTGACTGCCTCCAGAAGTTAGATCAGATGGCAAATTGTATTTGGTGCTAGGTCTTTCCCTTTAGGTTTTACCCCAACAATGTTTTCATTAGTTTCGCTCAGTCTCGAAATCAAGCATTTTACAGCAGGTTGGAGCAGCCTGTATCTCAGCACAGGAATAAGGTAGGGAAGAATTCTAAGGATCATTTTGACTGCCTCCAGAAGTTAGATCAGATGGCAAATTGTATTTGGTGCTAGGTCTTTCCCTTTAGGTTTTACCCCAACAATGTTTTCATTAGTTTCGCTCACTCTCGAAATCAAGCATTTTACAGCAGGTTGGAGCAGCCTGTATCTCAGCACAGGAATAAGGTAGGGAAGAATTCAAATACTCATTTTGACTGCCTCCAGAAGATAAATCAGATGGCAAATTGTATTTGGTGCTAGGTCTTTCCCTTTAGGTTTTACCCCAACAATGTTTTCATTAGTTTCGCTCACTCTCGAAATCAAGCATTTTACAGCAGGTTGGAGCAGCCTGTATCTCAGCACAGGAATAAGGTAGGGAAGAATTCTAAGGACCATTTTGACTGCCTCCAGAAGTTAGATCAGATGGCTAATTGCATTTGGTGCTAGGTCTTTCCCTTTAGGTTTTACCCCAACAATGTTTTCATTACTTTCAATCAGTCTCGAAATCAAGCATTTTACAGCAGGTTGGAGCAGCCTGTATCTCAGCACAGGAATAAGGTAGGGAAGAATTCTAAGGATCATTTTGACTGCCTCCAGAAGTTAGATCAGATGGCAAATTGTATTTGGTGCTAGGTCTTTCCCTTTAGGTTTTACCCCAACAATGTTTTCATTAGTTTCGCTCACTCTCGAAATCAAGCATTTTACAGCAGGTTGGAGCAGCCTGTATCTCAGCACAGGAATAAGGTAGGGAAGAATTCTAAGGATCATTTTGACTGCCTCCAGAAGTTAGATCAGATGGCAAATTGTATTTGGTGCTAGGTCTTTCCCTTTAGGTTTTACCCCAACAATGTTTTCATTAGTTTCGCTCACTCTCGAAATCAAGCATTTTACAGCAGGTTGGAGCAGCCTGTATCTCAGCACAGGAATAAGGTAGGGAAGAATTCTAAGGCTCATTTTGACTGCCTCCAGAAGTTAGATCAGATGGCAAATTGTATTTGGTGCTAGGTCTTTCCCTTTAGCTTTTACCCCAACAATGTTTTCATTAGTTTCGCTCACTCTCGAAATCAAGCATTTTACAGCAGGTTGGAGCAGCCTGTATCTCAGCACAGGAATAAGGTAGGGAAGAATTCAAATACTCATTTTGACTGCCTCCAGAAGTTAGATCAGATGGCCAATGCAATTTGGTGCTAGGTCTTTCCCTTTAGGTTTTACCCCAACAATGTTTTCATTAGTTTCGCTCAGTCTCGAAATCAAGCATTTTACAGCAGGTTGGAGCAGCCTGTATCTCAGCACAGGAATAAGGTAGGGAAGAATTCTAAGGATCATTTTGACTGCCTCCAGAAGTTAGATCAGATGGAAAATTGTATTTGGTGCTAGGTCTTTCCCTTTAGGTTTTACCCCAACAATGTTTTCATTAGTTTCGCTCACTCTCGAAATCAAGCATTTTACAGCAGGTTGGAGCAGCCTGTATCTCAGCACAGGAATAAGGTAGGGAAGAATTCTAAGGATCATTTTGACTGCCTCCAGAAGTTAGATCAGATGGCAAATTGTATTTGGTGCCAGGTCTTTCCCTTTAGGTTTTACCCCAACAATGTTTTCATTAGTTTCGCTCACTCTCGAAATCAAGCATTTTACAGCAGGTTGGAGCAGCCTGTATCTCAGCACAGGAATAAGGTAGGGAAGAATTCTAAGGATCATTTTGACTGCCTCCAGAAGTTAGATCAGATGGCCAATGGAATTTGGTGCTAGGTCTTTCCCTTTAGGTTTTACCCCAACAATGTTTTCATTAGTTTCGCTCACTCTCGAAATCAAGCATTTTACAGCAGGTTGGAGCAGCCTGTATCTCAGCACAGGAATAAGGTAGGGAAGAATTCTAAGGATCATTTTGACTGCCTCCAGAAGTTAGATCAGATGGCAAATTGTATTTGGTGCTAGGTCTTTCCCTTTAGGTTTTACCCCAACAATGTTTTCATTAGTTTCGCTCACTCTCGAAATCAAGCATTTTACAGCAGGTTGGAGCAGCCTGTATCTCAGCACAGGAATAAGGCAGGGAAGAATTCTAAGGATCATTTTGACTGCCTCCAGAAGTTAGATCAGATGGCAAATTGTATTTGGTGCTAGGTCTTTCCCTTTAGGTTTTACCCCAACAATGTTTTCATTAGTTTCGCTCACTCTCGAAATCAAGCATTTTACAGCAGGTTGGAGCAGCCTGTATCTCAGCACAGGAATAAGGTAGGGAAGAATTCAAATACTCATTTTGACTGCCTCCAGAAGTTAGATCAGATGGCAAATTGTATTTGGTGCTAGGTCTTTCCCTTTAGGTTTTACCCCAACAATGTTTTCATTAGTTTCGATCAGTCTCGAAATCAAGCATTTTACAGCAGGTTGGAGCAGCCTGTATCTCAGCACAGGAATAAGGTAGGGAAGAATTCTAAGGATCATTTTGACTGCCTCCAGAAGTTAGATCAGATGGCAAATTGTATTTGGTGCTAGGTCTTTCCCTTTAGGTTTTACCGCAACAATGTTTTCATTAGTTTCACTCACTCTCGAAATCAAGCATTTTACAGCAGGTTGGAGCAGCCTGTATCTCAGCACAGGAATAAGGTAGGGAAGAATTCTAAGGCTCATTTTGACTGCCTCCAGAAGTTAGATCAGATGGCAAATTGTATTTGGTGCTAGGTCTTTCCCTTTAGGTTTTACCCCAACAATGTTTTCATTAGTTTCGCTCACTCTCGAAATCAAGCATTTTACAGCAGGTTGGAGCAGCCTGTATCTCAGCACAGGAATAAGGTAGGGAAGAATTCAAATACTCATTTTGACTGCCTCCAGAAGTTAGATCAGATGGCAAAGTGTATTTGGTGCTAGGTCTTTCCCTTTAGGTTTTACCCCAACAATGTTTTCATTAGTTTCGATCAGTCTCGAAATCAAGCATTTTACAGCAGGTTGGAGCAGCCTGTATCTCAGCACAGGAATAAGGTAGGGAAGAATTCTAAGGCTCATTTTGACTGCCTCCAGAAGTTAGATCAGATGGCAAATTGTATTTGGTGCTAGGTCTTTCCCTTTAGGTTTTACCCCAACAATGTTTTCATTAGTTTCGCTCACGCTCAAAATCAAGCATTTTACAGCAGGTTGGAGCAGCCTGTATCTCAGCACAGGAATAAGGTAGGGAAGAATTCAAATACTCATTTTGACTGCCTCCAGAAGTTAGATCAGATGGCCAATGGAATTTGGTGCTAGGTCTTTCCCTTTAGGTTTTACCCCAACAATGTTTTCATTAGTTTCGCTCACTCTCGAAATCAAGCATTTTACAGCAGGTTGGAGCAGCCTGTATCTCAGCACAGGAATAAGGTAGGGAAGAATTCAAATACTCATTTTGACTGCCTCCAGAAGTTAGATCAGATGGCAAATTGTATTTGGTGCTAGATCTTTCCCTTTAGGTTTTACCCCAACAATGTTTTCATTAGTTTCGCTCACTCTCGAAATCAAGCATTTTACAGCAGGTTGGAGCAGCCTGTATCTCAGCACAGGAATAAGGTAGGGAAGAATTCAAATACTCATTTTGACTGCCTCCAGAAGTTAGATCAGATGGCAAATTGTATTTCGTGCTAGATCTTTCCCTTTAGGTTTTACCCCAACAATGTTTTCATTAGTTTCGCTCACTCTCGAAATCAAGCATTTTACAGCAGGTTGGAGCAGCCTGTATCTCAGCACAGGAATAAGGTAGGGAAGAATTCTAAGGATCATTTTGACAGCCTCCAGAAGTTAGATCAGATGGCAAATTGTATTTGGTGCTAGGTCTTTCCCTTTAGGTTTTACCCCAACAATGTTTTCATTAGTTTCGCTCACTCTCGAAATCAAGCATTTTACAGCAGGTTGGAGCAGCCTGTATCTCAGCACAGGAATAAGGTAGGGAAGAATTCTAAGGATCATTTTGACTGCCTCCAGAAGTTAGATCAGATGGCAAATTGTATTTGGTGCTAGGTCTTTCCCTTTAGGTTTTACCCCAACAATGTTTTCATTAGTTTCGCTCACTCTCGAAATCAAGCATTTTACAGCAGGTTGGAGCAGCCTGTATCTCAGCACAGGAATAAGGTAGGGAAGAATTCTAAGGATCATTTTGACTGCCTCCAGAAGTTAGATCAGATGGCAAATTGTATTTGGTGCTAGGTCTTTCCCTTTAGGTTTTACCCCAACAATGTTTTCATTAGTTTCGCTCACTCTCGAAATCAAGCATTTTACAGCAGGTTGGAGCAGCCTGTATCTCAGCACAGGAATAAGGTAGGGAAGAATTCTAAGGATCATTTTGACTGCCTCCAGAAGTTAGATCAGATGGCAAATTGTATTTGGTGCTAGGTCTTTCCCTTTAGGTTTTACCCCAACAATGTTTTCATTAGTTTCGCTCACTCTCGAAATCAAGCATTTTACAGCAGGTTGGAGCAGCCTGTATCTCAGCACAGGAATAAGGTAGGGAAGAATTCAAATACTCATTTTGACTGCCTCCAGAAGTTAGATCAGATGGCCAATGCAATTTGGTGCTAGGTCTTTCCCTTTAGGTTTTACCCCAACAATGTTTTCATTAGTTTCGCTCACTCTCGAAATCAAGCATTTTACAGCAGGTTGGAGCAGCCTGTATCTCAGCACAGGAATAAGGTAGGGAAGAATTCAAATACTCATTTTGACTGCCTCCAGAAGTTAGATCAGATGGCAAATTGTATTTGGTGCTAGGTCTTTCCCTTTAGGTTTTACCCCAACAATGTTTTCATTAGTTTCGCTCACTCTCGAAATCAAGCATTTTACAGCAGGTTGGAGCAGCCTGTATCTCAGCACAGGAATAAGGTAGGGAAGAATTCTAAGGATCATTTTGACTGCCTCCAGAAGTTAGATCAGATGGCAAATTGTATTTGGTGCTAGGTCTTTCCCTTTAGGTTTTACCCCAACAATGTTTTCATTAGTTTCGCTCACTCTCGAAATCAAGCATTTTACAGCAGGTTGGAGCAGCCTGTATCTCAGCACAGGAATAAGGTAGGGAAGAATTCTAAGGATCATTTTGACTGCCTCCAGAAGTTAGATCAGATGGCAAATTGTATTTGGTGCTAGGTCTTTCCCTTTAGCTTTTACCCCAACAATGTTTTCATTAGTTTCGCTCACTCTCGAAATCAAGCATTTTACAGCAGGTTGGAGCAGCCTGTATCTCAGCACAGGAATAAGGTAGGGAAGAATTCTAAGGCTCATTTTGACTGCCTCCAGAAGTTAGATCAGATGGCAAATTGTATTTGGTGCTAGGTCTTTCCCTTTAGGTTTTACCCCAACAATGTTTTCATTAGTTTCGCTCACTCTCGAAATCAAGCATTTTACAGCAGGTTGGAGCAGCCTGTATCTCAGCACAGGAATAAGGTAGGGAAGAATTCTAAGGATCATTTTGACTGCCTCCAGAAGTTAGATCAGATGGCAAATTGTATTTGGTGCTAGGTCTTTCCCTTTAGGTTTTACCCCAACAATGTTTTCATTAGTTTCGCTCACTCTCGAAATCAAGCATTTTACAGCAGGTTGGAGCAGCCTGTATCTCAGCACAGGAATAAGGTAGGGAAGAATTCTAAGGATCATTTTGACTGCCTCCAGAAGTTAGATCAGATGGCCAATGGAATTTGGTGCTAGGTCTTTCCCTTTAGGTTTTAACCCAACAATGTTTTCATTAGTTTCGCTCACTCTCGAAATCAAGCATTTTACAGCAGGTTGGAGCAGCCTGTATCTCAGCACAGGAATAAGGTAGGGAAGAATTCAAATACTCATTTTGACTGCCTCCAGAAGTTAGATCAGATGGCCAATGCAATTTGGTGCTAGGTCTTTCCCTTTAGGTTTTACCCCAACAATGTTTTCATTAGTTTCGCTCACTCTCGAAATTAAGCATTTTACAGCAGGATGGAGCAGCCTGTATCTCAGCACAGGAATAAGGTAGGGAAGAATTCTAAGGATCATTTTGACTGCCTCCAGAAGTTAGATCAGATGGCAAATTGTATTTGGTGCTAGGTCTTTCCCTTTAGGTTTTACCCCAACAATATTTTCATTAGTTTCGATCAGTCTCGAAATCAAGCATTTTACAGCAGGTTGGAGCAGCCTGTATCTCAGCACAGGAATAAGGTAGGGAAGAATTCAAATACTCATTTTGACTGCCTCCAGAAGTTAGATCAGATGGCCAATGCAATTTGGTGCTAGGTCTTTCCCTTTAGGTTTTACCCCAACAATGTTTTCATTAGTTTCGCTCACTCTCGAAATCAAGCATTTTACAGCAGGTTGGAGCAGCCTGTATCTCAGCACAGGAATAAGGTAGGGAAGAATTCTAAGGACCATTTTGACTGCCTCCAGCAGTTAGATCAGATGGCTAATTGTATTTGGTGCTAGGTCTTTCCCTTTAGGTTTTACCCCAACAATGTTTTCATTAGTTTCAATCAGTCTCGAAATCAAGCATTTTACAGCAGGTTGGAGCAGCCTGTATCTCAGCACAGGAATAAGGTAGGGAAGAATTCTAAGGATCATTTTGACTGCCTCCAGAAGTTAGATCAGATGGCAAATTGTATTTGGTGCTAGGTCTTTCCCTTTAGGTTTTACCCCAACAATGTTTTCATTAGTTTCGCTCACTCTCGAAATCAAGCATTTTACAGCAGGTTGGAGCAGCCTGTATCTCAGCACAGGAATAAGGTAGGGAAGAATTCTAAGGATCATTTTGACTGCCTCCAGAAGTTAGATCAGATGGCCAATGCAATTTGGTGCTAGGTCTTTCCCTTTAGGTTTTACCCCAACAATGTTTTCATTAGTTTCGCTCACACTCGAAATCATGCATTTTACAGCAGGTTGGAGCAGCCTGTATCTCAGCACAGGAATAAGGTAGGGAAGAATTCTAAGGATCATTTTGACTGCCTCCAGAAGTTAGATCAGATGGCAAATTGTATTTGGTGCTAGGTCTTTCCCTTTAGGTTTTACCCCAACAATGTTTTCATTAGTTTCGCTCACTCTCGAAATCAAGCATTTTACAGCAGGTTGGAGCAGCCTGTATCTCAGCACAGGAATAAGGTAGGGAAGAATTCAAATACTCATTTTGACTGCCTCCAGAAGTTAGATCAGATGGCAAATTGTATTTGGTGCTAGGTCTTTCCCTTTAGGTTTTACCCCAACAATGTTTTCATTAGTTTCGCTCACTCTCGAAATCAAGCATTTTACAGCAGGTTGGAGCAGCCTGTATCTCAGCACAGGAATAAGGTAGGGAAGAATTCTAAGGATCATTTTGACTGCCTCCAGAAGTTAGATCAGATGGCAAATTGTATTTGGTGCTAGGTCTTTCCCTTTAGGTTTTACCCCAACAATGTTTTCATTAGTTTCGCTCACTCTCGAAATCAAGCATTTTACAGCAGGTTGGAGCAGCCTGTATCTCAGCACAGGAATAAGGTAGGGAAGAATTCAAATACTCATTTTGACTGCCTCCAGAAGTTAGATCAGATGGAAAATTGTATTTGGTGCTAGGTCTTTCCCTTTAGGTTTTACCCCAACAATGTTTTCATTAGTTTCGCTCACTCTCGAAATCAAGCATTTTACAGCAGGTTGGAGCAGCCTGTATCTCAGCACAGGAATAAGGTAGGGAAGAATTCAAATACTCATTTTGACTGCCTCCAGAAGTTAGATCAGATGGCAAATTGTATTTGGTGCAAGGTCTTTCCCTTTAGGTTTTACCCCAACAATGTTTTCATTAGTTTCGATCAGTCTCGAAATCAAGCATTTTACAGCAGGTTGGAGCAGCCTGTATCTCAGCACAGGAATAAGGTAGGGAAGAATTCTAAGGATCATTTTGACTGCCTCCAGAAGTTAGATCAGATGGCAAATTGTATTTGGTGCTAGGTCTTTCCCTTTAGGTTTTACCCCAACAATGTTTTCATTAGTTTCGCTCACTCTCGAAATCAAGCATTTTACAGCAGGTTGGAGCAGCCTGTATCTCAGCACAGGAATAAGGTAGGGAAGAATTCTAAGGATCATTTTGACTGCCTCCAGAAGTTAGATCAGATGGCCAATGGAATTTGGTGCTAGGTCTTTCCCTTTAGGTTTTACCCCAACAATGTTTTCATTAGTTTCGCTCACACTCGAAATCAAGCATTTTACAGCAGGTTGGAGCAGCCTGTATCTCAGCACAGGAATAAGGTAGGGAAGAATTCTAAGGACCATTTTGACTGCCTCCAGCAGTTAGATCAGATGGCTAATAGGATTTGGTGCTAGGTCTTTCCCTTTAGGTTTTACCCCAATAATGTTTTCATTAGTTTCAATCAGTCTCGAAATCAAGCATTTTACAGCAGGTTGGAGCAGCCTGTATCTCAGCACAGGAATAAGGTAGGGAAGAATTCTAAGGATCATTTTGACTGCCTCCAGAAGTTAGATCAGATGGCAAATTGGATTTGGTGCTAGGTCTTTCCCTTTAGGTTTTACCCCAACAATGTTTTCATTAGTTTCGCTCACTCTCGAAATCAAGCATTTTACAGCAGGTTGGAGCAGCCTGTATCTCAGCACAGGAATAAGGTAGGGAAGAATTCTAAGGATCATTTTGACTGCCTCCAGAAGTTAGATCAGATGGCCAATGCAATTTGGTGCTAGGTCTTTCCCTTTAGGTTTTACCCCAACAATGTTTTCATTAGTTTCGCTCACACTCGAAATCAAGCATTTTACAGCAGGTTGGAGCAGCCTGTATCTCAGCACAGGAATAAGGTAGGGAAGAATTCAAATACTCATTTTGACTGCCTCCAGAAGTTAGATCAGATGGCCAATGGAATTTGGTGCTAGGTCTTTCCCTTTAGGTTTTACCCCAACAATGTTTTCATTAGTTTCGCTCACTCTCGAAATCAAGCATTTTACAGCAGGTTGGAGCAGCCTGTATCTCAGCACAGGAATAAGGTAGGGAAGAATTCTAAGGATCGTTTTGACTGCCTCCAGAAGTTAGATCAGATGGCAAATTGTATTTGGTGCTAGGTCTTTCCCTTTAGGTTTTACCCCAACAATGTTTTCATTAGTTTCGCTCACTCTCGAAATCAAGCATTTTACAGCAGGTTGGAGCAGCCTGTATCTCAGCACAGGAATAAGGTAGGGAAGAATTCAAATACTCATTTTGACTGCCTCCAGAAGTTAGATCAGATGGCCAATGGAATTTGGTGCTAGGTCTTTCCCTTTAGGTTTTACCCCAACAATGTTTTCATTAGTTTCGCTCACTCTCGAAATCAAGCATTTTACAGCAGGTTGGAGCAGCCTGTATCTCAGCACAGGAATAAGGTAGGGAAGAATTCTAAGGATCATTTTGACTGCCTCCAGAAGTTAGATCAGATGGCCAATGGAATTTGGTGCTAGGTCTTTCCCTTTAGGTTTTACCCCAACAATGTTTTCATTAGTTTCGCTCACTCTCGAAATCAAGCATTTTACAGCAGGTTGGAGCAGCCTGTATCTCAGCACAGGAATAAGGTAGGGAAGAATTCTAAGGATCATTTTGACTGCCTCCAGAAGTTAGATCAGATGGCAAATTGTATTTGGTGCTAGGTCTTTCCCTTTAGCTTTTACCCCAACAATGTTTTCATTAGTTTCGCTCACTCTCGAAATCGAGCATTTTACAGCAGGTTGGAGCAGCCTGTATCTCAGCACAGGAATAAGGTAGGGAAGAATTCTAAGGATCATTTTGACTGCCTCCAGAAGTTAGATCAGATGGCCAATGCAATTTGGTGCTAGGTCTTTCCCTTTAGGTTTTACCCCAACAATGTTTTCATTAATTTCGCTCAGTCTCGAAATCAAGCATTTTACAGCAGGTTGGAGCAGCCTGTATCTCAGCACAGGAATAAGGTAGGGAAGAATTCTAAGGATCATTTTGACTGCCTCCAGAAGTTAGATCAGATGGAAAATTGTATTTGGTGCTAGGTCTTTCCCTTTAGGTTTTACCCCAACTATGTTTTCATTAGTTTCGCTCACTCTCGAAATCAAGCATTTTACAGCAGGTTGGAGCAGCCTGTATCTCAGCACAGGAATAAGGTAGGGAAGAATTCTAAGGATCATTTTGACTGCCTCCAGAAGTTAGATCAGATGGCAAATTGTATTTGGTGCCAGGTCTTTCCCTTTACGTTTTACCCCAACAATGTTTTCATTAGTTTCGCTCACTCTCGAAATCAAGCATTTTACAGCAGGTTGGAGCAGCCTGTATCTCAGCACAGGAATAAGGTAGGGAAGAATTCTAATGATCATTTTGACTGCCTCCAGAAGTTAGATCAGATGGAAAATTGTATTTGGTGCTAGGTCTTTCCCTTTAGGTTTTACCCCAACAATGTTTTCATTAGTTTCGCTCACTCTCGAAATCAAGCATTTTACAGCAGGTTGGAGCAGCCTGTATCTCAGCACAGGAATAAGGTAGGGAAGAATTCTAAGGATCATTTTGACTGCCTCCAGAAGTTTGATCAGATGGCAAATTGTATTTGGTGCTAGGTCTTTCCCTTTAGGTTTTACCCCAACAATGTTTTCATTAGTTTCGCTCACTCTCGAAATCAAGCATTTTACAGCAGGTTGGAGCAGCCTGTATCTCAGCACAGGAATAAGGCAGGGAAGAATTCTAAGGATCATTTTGACTGCCTCCAGAAGTTAGATCAGATGGCAAATTGTATTTGGTGCTAGGTCTTTCCCTTTAGGTTTTACCCCAACAATGTTTTCATTAGTTTCGCTCACTCTCGAAATCAAGCATTTTACAGCAGGTTGGAGCAGCCTGTATCTCAGCACAGGAATAAGGTAGGGAAGAATTCAAATACTCATTTTGACTGCCTCCAGAAGTTAGATCAGATGGCAAATTGTATTTGGTGCTAGGTCTTTCCCTTTAGGTTTTACCCCAACAATGTTTTCATTAGTTTCGATCAGTCTCGAAATCAAGCATTTTACAGCAGGTTGGAGCAGCCTGTATCTCAGCACAGGAATAAGGTAGGGAAGAATTCTAAGGATCATTTTGACTGCCTCCAGAAGTTAGATCAGATGGCAAATTGTATTTGGTGCTAGGTCTTTCCCTTTAGGTTTTACCGCAACAATGTTTTCATTAGTTTCACTCACTCTCGAAATCAAGCATTTTACAGCAGGTTGGAGCAGCCTGTATCTCAGCACAGGAATAAGGTAGGGAAGAATTCTAAGGCTCATTTTGACTGCCTCCAGAAGTTAGATCAGATGGCAAATTGTATTTGGTGCTAGGTCTTTCCCTTTAGGTTTTACCCCAACAATGTTTTCATTAGTTTCGCTCACTCTCGAAATCAAGCATTTTACAGCAGGTTGGAGCAGCCTGTATCTCAGCACAGGAATAAGGTAGGGAAGAATTCAAATACTCATTTTGACTGCCTCCAGAAGTTAGATCAGATGGCAAATTGTATTTGGTGCTAGGTCTTTCCCTTTAGGTTTTACCCCAACAATGTTTTCATTAGTTTCGCTCACTCTCGAAATCAAGCATTTTACAGCAGGTTGGAGCAGCCTGTATCTCAGCACAGGAATAAGGTAGGGAAGAATTCTAAGGATCATTTTGACTGCCTCCAGAAGTTAGATCAGATGGCAAATTGTATTTGGTGCCAGGTCTTTCCCTTTACGTTTTACCCCAACAATGTTTTCATTAGTTTCGCTCACTCTCGAAATCAAGCATTTTACAGCAGGTTGGAGCAGCCTGTATCTCAGCACAGGAATAAGGTAGGGAAGAATTCTAAGGATCATTTTGACTGCCTCCAGAAGTTAGATCAGATGGCAAATTGTATTTGGTGCTAGGTCTTTCCCTTTAGGTTTTACCCCAACAATGTTTTCATTAGTTTCGCTCACTCTCGAAATCAAGCATTTTACAGCAGGTTGGAGCAGCCTGTATCTCAGCACAGGAATAAGGTAGGGAAGAATTCTAAGGATCATTTTGACTGCCTCCAGAAGTTTGATCAGATGGCAAATTGTATTTGGTGCTAGGTCTTTCCCTTTAGGTTTTACCCCAACAATGTTTTCATTAGTTTCGCTCACTCTCGAAATCAAGCATTTTACAGCAGGTTGGAGCAGCCTGTATCTCAGCACAGGAATAAGGCAGGGAAGAATTCTAAGGATCATTTTGACTGCCTCCAGAAGTTAGATCAGATGGCAAATTGTATTTGGTGCTAGGTCTTTCCCTTTAGGTTTTACCCCAACAATGTTTTCATTAGTTTCGCTCACTCTCGAAATCAAGCATTTTACAGCAGGTTGGAGCAGCCTGTATCTCAGCACAGGAATAAGGTAGGGAAGAATTCAAATACTCATTTTGACTGCCTCCAGAAGTTAGATCAGATGGCAAATTGTATTTGGTGCTAGGTCTTTCCCTTTAGGTTTTACCCCAACAATGTTTTCATTAGTTTCGATCAGTCTCGAAATCAAGCATTTTACAGCAGGTTGGAGCAGCCTGTATCTCAGCACAGGAATAAGGTAGGGAAGAATTCTAAGGATCATTTTGACTGCCTCCAGAAGTTAGATCAGATGGCAAATTGTATTTGGTGCTAGGTCTTTCCCTTTAGGTTTTACCGCAACAATGTTTTCATTAGTTTCACTCACTCTCGAAATCAAGCATTTTACAGCAGGTTGGAGCAGCCTGTATCTCAGCACAGGAATAAGGTAGGGAAGAATTCTAAGGCTCATTTTGACTGCCTCCAGAAGTTAGATCAGATGGCAAATTGTATTTGGTGCTAGGTCTTTCCCTTTAGGTTTTACCCCAACAATGTTTTCATTAGTTTCGCTCACTCTCGAAATCAAGCATTTTACAGCAGGTTGGAGCAGCCTGTATCTCAGCACAGGAATAAGGTAGGGAAGAATTCAAATACTCATTTTGACTGCCTCCAGAAGTTAGATCAGATGGCAAATTGTATTTGGTGCTAGGTCTTTCCCTTTAGGTTTTACCCCAACAATGTTTTCATTAGTTTCGCTCACTCTCGAAATCAAGCATTTTACAGCAGGTTGGAGCAGCCTGTATCTCAGCACAGGAATAAGGTAGGGAAGAATTCTAAGGATCATTTTGACTGCCTCCAGAAGTTAGATCAGATGGCAAATTGTATTTGGTGCTAGGTCTTTCCCTTTAGGTTTTACCCCAACAATGTTTTCATTAGTTTCGCTCACGCTCAAAATCAAGCATTTTACAGCAGGTTGGAGCAGCCTGTATCTCAGCACAGGAATAAGGTAGGGAAGAATTCAAATACTCATTTTGACTGCCTCCAGAAGTTAGATCAGATGGCCAATGGAATTTGGTGCTAGGTCTTTCCCTTTAGGTTTTACCCCAACAATGTTTTCATTAGTTTCGCTCACTCTCGAAATCAAGCATTTTACAGCAGGTTGGAGCAGCCTGTATCTCAGCACAGGAATAAGGTAGGGAAGAATTCAAATACTCATTTTGACTGCCTCCAGAAGTTAGATCAGATGGCAAATTGTATTTGGTGCTAGGTCTTTCCCTTTAGGTTTTACCCCAACAATGTTTTCATTAGTTTCGCTCACTCTCGAAATCAAGCATTTTACAGCAGGTTGGAGCAGCCTGTATCTCAGCACAGGAATAAGGTAGGGAAGAATTCTAAGGATCATTTTGACTGCCTCCAGAAGTTAGATCAGATGGCAAATTGTATTTGGTGCTAGGTCTTTCCCTTTAGGTTTTACCCCAACAATGTTTTCATTAGTTTCGCTCACTCTCGAAATCAAGCATTTTACAGCAGGTTGGAGCAGCCTGTATCTCAGCACAGGAATAAGGTAGGGAAGAATTCTAAGGATCATTTTGACTGCCTCCAGAAGTTAGATCAGATGGCAAATTGTATTTGGTGCTAGGTCTTTCCCTTTAGGTTTTACCCCAACAATGTTTTCATTAGTTTCGCTCACTCTCGAAATCAAGCATTTTACAGCAGGTTGGAGCAGCCTGTATCTCAGCACAGGAATAAGGTAGGGAAGAATTCTAAGGATCATTTTGACTGCCTCCAGAAGTTAGATCAGATGGCAAATTGGATTTGGTGCTAGGTCTTTCCCTTTAGGTTTTACCCCAACAATGTTTTCATTAGTTTCGCTCACTCTCGAAATCAAGCATTTTACAGCAGGTTGGAGCAGCCTGTATCTCAGCACAGGAATAAGGTAGGGAAGAATTCTAAGGATCATTTTGACTGCCTCCAGAAGTTAGATCAGATGGCAAATTGTATTTGGTGCTAGGTCTTTCCCTTTAGGTTTTAACCCAACAATGTTTTCATTAGTTTCGCTCACTCTCGAAATCAAGCATTTTACAGCAGGTTGGAGCAGCCTGTATCTCAGCACAGGAATAAGGTAGGGAAGAATTCAAATACTCATTTTGACTGCCTCCAGAAGTTAGATCAGATGGCCAATGCAATTTGGTGCTAGGTCTTTCCCTTTAGGTTTTACCCCAACAATGTTTTCATTAGTTTCGCTCACTCTCGAAATCAAGCATTTTACAGCAGGTTGGAGCAGCCTGTATCTCAGCACAGGAATAAGGTAGGGAAGAATTCAAATACTCATTTTGACTGCCTCCAGAAGTTAGATCAGATGGCAAATTGTATTTGGTGCTAGGTCTTTCCCTTTAGGTTTTACCCCAACAATGTTTTCATTAGTTTCGCTCACTCTCGAAATCAAGCATTTTACAGCAGGTTGGAGCAGCCTGTATCTCAGCACAGGAATAAGGTAGGGAAGAATTCTAAGGATCATTTTGACAGCCTCCAGAAGTTAGATCAGATGGCAAATTGTATTTGGTGCTAGGTCTTTCCCTTTAGGTTTTACCCCAACAATGTTTTCATTAGTTTCGCTCACTCTCGAAATCAAGCATTTTACAGCAGGTTGGAGCAGCCTGTATCTCAGCACAGGAATAAGGTAGGGAAGAATTCTAAGGATCATTTTGACTGCCTCCAGAAGTTAGATCAGATGGCCAATGGAATTTGGTGCTAGGTCTTTCCCTTTAGGTTTTAACCCAACAATGTTTTCATTAGTTTCGCTCACTCTCGAAATCAAGCATTTTACAGCAGGTTGGAGCAGCCTGTATCTCAGCACAGGAATAAGGTAGGGAAGAATTCAAATACTCATTTTGACTGCCTCCAGAAGTTAGATCAGATGGCCAATGCAATTTGGTGCTAGGTCTTTCCCTTTAGGTTTTACCCCAACAATGTTTTCATTAATTTCGCTCAGTCTCGAAATCAAGCATTTTACAGCAGGTTGGAGCAGCCTGTATCTCAGCACAGGAATAAGGTAGGGAAGAATTCTAAGGATCATTTTGACTGCCTCCAGAAGTTAGATCAGATGGAAAATTGTATTTGGTGCTAGGTCTTTCCCTTTAGGTTTTACCCCAACAATGTTTTCATTAGTTTCGCTCACTCTCGAAATCAAGCATTTTACAGCAGGTTGGAGCAGCCTGTATCTCAGCACAGGAATAAGGTAGGGAAGAATTCTAAGGATCATTTTGACTGCCTCCAGAAGTTAGATCAGATGGCAAATTGTATTTGGTGCCAGGTCTTTCCCTTTACGTTTTACCCCAACAATGTTTTCATTAGTTTCGCTCACTCTCGAAATCAAGCATTTTACAGCAGGTTGGAGCAGCCTGTATCTCAGCACAGGAATAAGGTAGGGAAGAATTCTAAGGATCATTTTGACTGCCTCCAGAAGTTAGATCAGATGGAAAATTGTATTTGGTGCTAGGTCTTTCCCTTTAGGTTTTACCCCAACAATGTTTTCATTAGTTTCGCTCACTCTCGAAATCAAGCATTTTACAGCAGGTTGGAGCAGCCTGTATCTCAGCACAGGAATAAGGTAGGGAAGAATTCTAAGGATCATTTTGACTGCCTCCAGAAGTTTGATCAGATGGCAAATTGTATTTGGTGCTAGGTCTTTCCCTTTAGGTTTTACCCCAACAATGTTTTCATTAGTTTCGCTCACTCTCGAAATCAAGCATTTTACAGCAGGTTGGAGCAGCCTGTATCTCAGCACAGGAATAAGGCAGGGAAGAATTCTAAGGATCATTTTGACTGCCTCCAGAAGTTAGATCAGATGGCAAATTGTATTTGGTGCTAGGTCTTTCCCTTTAGGTTTTACCCCAACAATGTTTTCATTAGTTTCGCTCACTCTCGAAATCAAGCATTTTACAGCAGGTTGGAGCAGCCTGTATCTCAGCACAGGAATAAGGTAGGGAAGAATTCAAATACTCATTTTGACTGCCTCCAGAAGTTAGATCAGATGGCAAATTGTATTTGGTGCTAGGTCTTTCCCTTTAGGTTTTACCCCAACAATGTTTTCATTAGTTTCGCTCACTCTCGAAATCAAGCATTTTACAGCAGGTTGGAGCAGCCTGTATCTCAGCACAGGAATAAGGTAGGGAAGAATTCTAAGGATCATTTTGACTGCCTCCAGAAGTTAGATCAGATGGCAAATTGTATTTGGTGCTAGGTCTTTCCCTTTAGGTTTTACCGCAACAATGTTTTCATTAGTTTCGCTCACTCTCGAAATCAAGCATTTTACAGCAGGTTGGAGCAGCCTGTATCTCAGCACAGGAATAAGGTAGGGAAGAATTCTAAGGCTCATTTTGACTGCCTCCAGAAGTTAGATCAGATGGCAAATTGTATTTGGTGCTAGGTCTTTCCCTTTAGGTTTTACCCCAACAATGTTTTCATTAGTTTCGCTCACTCTCGAAATCAAGCATTTTACAGCAGGTTGGAGCAGCCTGTATCTCAGCACAGGAATAAGGTAGGGAAGAATTCAAATACTCATTTTGACTGCCTCCAGAAGTTAGATCAGATGGCAAATTGTATTTGGTGCTAGGTCTTTCCCTTTAGGTTTTACCCCAACAATGTTTTCATTAGTTTCGCTCACTCTCGAAATCAAGCATTTTACAGCAGGTTGGAGCAGCCTGTATCTCAGCACAGGAATAAGGTAGGGAAGAATTCTAAGGATCATTTTGACTGCCTCCAGAAGTTAGATCAGATGGCAAATTGTATTTGGTGCCAGGTCTTTCCCTTTACGTTTTACCCCAACAATGTTTTCATTAGTTTCGCTCACTCTCGAAATCAAGCATTTTACAGCAGGTTGGAGCAGCCTGTATCTCAGCACAGGAATAAGGTAGGGAAGAATTCTAAGGATCATTTTGACTGCCTCCAGAAGTTAGATCAGATGGAAAATTGTATTTGGTGCTAGGTCTTTCCCTTTAGGTTTTACCCCAACAATGTTTTCATTAGTTTCGCTCACTCTCGAAATCAAGCATTTTACAGCAGGTTGGAGCAGCCTGTATCTCAGCACAGGAATAAGGTAGGGAAGAATTCTAAGGATCATTTTGACTGCCTCCAGAAGTTTGATCAGATGGCAAATTGTATTTGGTGCTAGGTCTTTCCCTTTAGGTTTTACCCCAACAATGTTTTCATTAGTTTCGCTCACTCTCGAAATCAAGCATTTTACAGCAGGTTGGAGCAGCCTGTATCTCAGCACAGGAATAAGGCAGGGAAGAATTCTAAGGATCATTTTGACTGCCTCCAGAAGTTAGATCAGATGGCAAATTGTATTTGGTGCTAGGTCTTTCCCTTTAGGTTTTACCCCAACAATGTTTTCATTAGTTTCGCTCACTCTCGAAATCAAGCATTTTACAGCAGGTTGGAGCAGCCTGTATCTCAGCACAGGAATAAGGTAGGGAAGAATTCAAATACTCATTTTGACTGCCTCCAGAAGTTAGATCAGATGGCAAATTGTATTTGGTGCTAGGTCTTTCCCTTTAGGTTTTACCCCAACAATGTTTTCATTAGTTTCGATCAGTCTCGAAATCAAGCATTTTACAGCAGGTTGGAGCAGCCTGTATCTCAGCACAGGAATAAGGTAGGGAAGAATTCTAAGGATCATTTTGACTGCCTCCAGAAGTTAGATCAGATGGCAAATTGTATTTGGTGCTAGGTCTTTCCCTTTAGGTTTTACCGCAACAATGTTTTCATTAGTTTCACTCACTCTCGAAATCAAGCATTTTACAGCAGGTTGGAGCAGCCTGTATCTCAGCACAGGAATAAGGTAGGGAAGAATTCTAAGGCTCATTTTGACTGCCTCCAGAAGTTAGATCAGATGGCAAATTGTATTTGGTGCTAGGTCTTTCCCTTTAGGTTTTACCCCAACAATGTTTTCATTAGTTTCGCTCACTCTCGAAATCAAGCATTTTACAGCAGGTTGGAGCAGCCTGTATCTCAGCACAGGAATAAGGTAGGGAAGAATTCAAATACTCATTTTGACTGCCTCCAGAAGTTAGATCAGATGGCAAATTGTATTTGGTGCTAGGTCTTTCCCTTTAGGTTTTACCCCAACAATGTTTTCATTAGTTTCGCTCACTCTCGAAATCAAGCATTTTACAGCAGGTTGGAGCAGCCTGTATCTCAGCACAGGAATAAGGTAGGGAAGAATTCTAAGGATCATTTTGACTGCCTCCAGAAGTTAGATCAGATGGCAAATTGTATTTGGTGCTAGGTCTTTCCCTTTAGCTTTTACCCCAACAATGTTTTCATTAGTTTCGCTCACTCTCGAAATCAAGCATTTTACAGCAGGTTGGAGCAGCCTGTATCTCAGCACAGGAATAAGGTAGGGAAGAATTCAAATACTCATTTTGACTGCCTCCAGAAGTTAGATCAGATGGCCAATGCAATTTGGTGCTAGGTCTTTCCCTTTAGGTTTTACCCCAACAATGTTTTCATTAGTTTCGCTCAGTCTCGAAATCAAGCATTTTACAGCAGGTTGGAGCAGCCTGTATCTCAGCACAGGAATAAGGTAGGGAAGAATTCTAAGGATCATTTTGACTGCCTCCAGAAGTTAGATCAGATGGCAAATTGTATTTGGTGCTAGGTCTTTCCCTTTAGGTTTTACCCCAACAATGTTTTCATTAGTTTCGCTCACTCTCGAAATCAAGCATTTTACAGCAGGTTGGAGCAGCCTGTATCTCAGCACAGGAATAAGGTAGGGAAGAATTCTAAGGATCATTTTGACTGCCTCCAGAAGTTAGATCAGATGGCAAATTGTATTTGGTGCCAGGTCTTTCCCTTTAGGTTTTACCCCAACAATGTTTTCATTAGTTTCGCTCACTCTCGAAATCAAGCATTTTACAGCAGGTTGGAGCAGCCTGTATCTCAGCACAGGAATAAGGTAGGGAAGAATTCTAAGGATCATTTTGACTGCCTCCAGAAGTTAGATCAGATGGAAAATTGTATTTGGTGCTAGGTCTTTCCCTTTAGGTTTTACCCCAACAATGTTTTCATTAGTTTCGCTCACTCTCGAAATCAAGCATTTTACAGCAGGTTGGAGCAGCCTGTATCTCAGCACAGGAATAAGGTAGGGAAGAATTCTAAGGATCATTTTGACTGCCTCCAGAAGTTTGATCAGATGGCAAATTGTATTTGGTGCTAGGTCTTTCCCTTTAGGTTTTACCCCAACAATGTTTTCATTAGTTTCGCTCACTCTCGAAATCAAGCATTTTACAGCAGGTTGGAGCAGCCTGTATCTCAGCACAGGAATAAGGCAGGGAAGAATTCTAAGGATCATTTTGACTGCCTCCAGAAGTTAGATCAGATGGCAAATTGTATTTGGTGCTAGGTCTTTCCCTTTAGGTTTTACCCCAACAATGTTTTCATTAGTTTCGCTCACTCTCGAAATCAAGCATTTTACAGCAGGTTGGAGCAGCCTGTATCTCAGCACAGGAATAAGGTAGGGAAGAATTCAAATACTCATTTTGACTGCCTCCAGAAGTTAGATCAGATGGCAAATTGTATTTGGTGCTAGGTCTTTCCCTTTAGGTTTTACCCCAACAATGTTTTCATTAGTTTCGATCAGTCTCGAAATCAAGCATTTTACAGCAGGTTGGAGCAGCCTGTATCTCAGCACAGGAATAAGGTAGGGAAGAATTCTAAGGATCATTTTGACTGCCTCCAGAAGTTAGATCAGATGGCAAATTGTATTTGGTGCTAGGTCTTTCCCTTTAGGTTTTACCGCAACAATGTTTTCATTAGTTTCACTCACTCTCGAAATCAAGCATTTTACAGCAGGTTGGAGCAGCCTGTATCTCAGCACAGGAATAAGGTAGGGAAGAATTCTAAGGCTCATTTTGACTGCCTCCAGAAGTTAGATCAGATGGCAAATTGTATTTGGTGCTAGGTCTTTCCCTTTAGGTTTTACCCCAACAATGTTTTCATTAGTTTCGCTCACTCTCGAAATCAAGCATTTTACAGCAGGTTGGAGCAGCCTGTATCTCAGCACAGGAATAAGGTAGGGAAGAATTCAAATACTCATTTTGACTGCCTCCAGAAGTTAGATCAGATGGCAAAGTGTATTTGGTGCTAGGTCTTTCCCTTTAGGTTTTACCCCAACAATGTTTTCATTAGTTTCGATCAGTCTCGAAATCAAGCATTTTACAGCAGGTTGGAGCAGCCTGTATCTCAGCACAGGAATAAGGTAGGGAAGAATTCTAAGGCTCATTTTGACTGCCTCCAGAAGTTAGATCAGATGGCAAATTGTATTTGGTGCTAGGTCTTTCCCTTTAGGTTTTACCCCAACAATGTTTTCATTAGTTTCGCTCACGCTCAAAATCAAGCATTTTACAGCAGGTTGGAGCAGCCTGTATCTCAGCACAGGAATAAGGTAGGGAAGAATTCAAATACTCATTTTGACTGCCTCCAGAAGTTAGATCAGATGGCCAATGGAATTTGGTGCTAGGTCTTTCCCTTTAGGTTTTACCCCAACAATGTTTTCATTAGTTTCGCTCACTCTCGAAATCAAGCATTTTACAGCAGGTTGGAGCAGCCTGTATCTCAGCACAGGAATAAGGTAGGGAAGAATTCAAATACTCATTTTGACTGCCTCCAGAAGTTAGATCAGATGGCAAATTGTATTTGGTGCTAGGTCTTTCCCTTTAGGTTTTACCCCAACAATGTTTTCATTAGTTTCGCTCACTCTCGAAATCAAGCATTTTACAGCAGGTTGGAGCAGCCTGTATCTCAGCACAGGAATAAGGTAGGGAAGAATTCTAAGGATCATTTTGACTGCCTCCAGAAGTTAGATCAGATGGCAAATTGTATTTGGTGCTAGGTCTTTCCCTTTAGGTTTTACCCCAACAATGTTTTCATTAGTTTCGCTCACTCTCGAAATCAAGCATTTTACAGCAGGTTGGAGCAGCCTGTATCTCAGCACAGGAATAAGGTAGGGAAGAATTCTAAGGATCATTTTGACTGCCTCCAGAAGTTAGATCAGATGGCAAATTGTATTTGGTGCTAGGTCTTTCCCTTGAGGTTTTACCCCAACAATGTTTTCATTAGTTTCGCTCACTCTCGAAATCAAGCATTTTACAGCAGGTTGGAGCAGCCTGTATCTCAGCACAGGAATAAGGTAGGGAAGAATTCTAAGGATCATTTTGACTGCCTCCAGAAGTTAGATCAGATGGCAAATTGGATTTGGTGCTAGGTCTTTCCCTTTAGGTTTTACCCCAACAATGTTTTCATTAGTTTCGCTCACTCTCGAAATCAAGCATTTTACAGCAGGTTGGAGCAGCCTGTATCTCAGCACAGGAATAAGGTAGGGAAGAATTCTAAGGATCATTTTGACTGCCTCCAGAAGTTAGATCAGATGGCAAATTGTATTTGGTGCTAGGTCTTTCCCTTTAGGTTTTAACCCAACAATGTTTTCATTAGTTTCGCTCACTCTCGAAATCAAGCATTTTACAGCAGGTTGGAGCAGCCTGTATCTCAGCACAGGAATAAGGTAGGGAAGAATTCAAATACTCATTTTGACTGCCTCCAGAAGTTAGATCAGATGGCCAATGCAATTTGGTGCTAGGTCTTTCCCTTTAGGTTTTACCCCAACAATGTTTTCATTAGTTTCGCTCACTCTCGAAATCAAGCATTTTACAGCAGGTTGGAGCAGCCTGTATCTCAGCACAGGAATAAGGTAGGGAAGAATTCAAATACTCATTTTGACTGCCTCCAGAAGTTAGATCAGATGGCAAATTGTATTTGGTGCTAGGTCTTTCCCTTTAGGTTTTACCCCAACAATGTTTTCATTAGTTTCGCTCACTCTCGAAATCAAGCATTTTACAGCAGGTTGGAGCAGCCTGTATCTCAGCACAGGAATAAGGTAGGGAAGAATTCTAAGGATCATTTTGACAGCCTCCAGAAGTTAGATCAGATGGCAAATTGTATTTGGTGCTAGGTCTTTCCCTTTAGGTTTTACCCCAACAATGTTTTCATTAGTTTCGCTCACTCTCGAAATCAAGCATTTTACAGCAGGTTGGAGCAGCCTGTATCTCAGCACAGGAATAAGGTAGGGAAGAATTCTAAGGATCATTTTGACTGCCTCCAGAAGTTAGATCAGATGGCCAATGGAATTTGGTGCTAGGTCTTTCCCTTTAGGTTTTAACCCAACAATGTTTTCATTAGTTTCGCTCACTCTCGAAATCAAGCATTTTACAGCAGGTTGGAGCAGCCTGTATCTCAGCACAGGAATAAGGTAGGGAAGAATTCAAATACTCATTTTGACTGCCTCCAGAAGTTAGATCAGATGGCCAATGCAATTTGGTGCTAGGTCTTTCCCTTTAGGTTTTACCCCAACAATGTTTTCATTAGTTTGGCTCACTCTCGAAATTAAGCATTTTACAGCAGGATGGAGAAGCCTGTATCTCAGCACAGGAATAAGGTAGGGAAGAATTCTAAGGATCATTTTGACTGCCTCCAGAAGTTAGATCAGATGGCAAATTGTATTTGGTGCTAGGTCTTTCCCTTTAGGTTTTACCCCAACAATATTTTCATTAGTTTCGATCAGTCTCGAAATCAAGCATTTTACAGCAGGTTGGAGCAGCCTGTATCTCAGCACAGGAATAAGGTAGGGAAGAATTCTAAGGATCATTTTGACAGCCTCCAGAAGTCAGATCAGATGGCAAATTGTATTTGGTGCTAGGTCTTTCCCTTTAGGTTTTACCCCAACAATGTTTTCATTAGTTTCGCTCACTCTCGAAATCGAGCATTTTACAGCAGGTTGGAGCAGCCTGTATCTCAGCACAGGAATAAGGTAGGGAAGAATTCAAATACTCATTTTGACTGCCTCCAGAAGTTAGATCAGATGGCAAATTGTATTTGGTGCTAGGTCTTTCCCTTTAGGTTTTACCCCAACAATGTTTTCATTAGTTTCGCTCACTCTCGAAATCAAGCATTTTACAGCAGGTTGGAGCAGCCTGTATCTCAGCACAGGAATAAGGTAGGGAAGAATTCTAAGGATCATTTTGACTGCCTCCAGAAGTTAGATCAGATGGCAAATTGTATTTGGTGCTAGGTCTTTCCCTTTAGGTTTTACCCCAACAATGTTTTCATTAGTTTCGCTCACTCTCGAAATCAAGCATTTTACAGCAGGTTGGAGCAGCCTGTATCTCAGCACAGGAATAAGGTAGGGAAGAATTCTAAGGATCATTTTGACTGCCTCCAGAAGTTAGATCAGATGGCCAATGGAATTTGGTGCTAGGTCTTTCCCTTTAGGTTTTACCCCAACAATGTTTTCATTAGTTTCGCTCACTCTCGAAATCAAGCATTTTACAGCAGGTTGGAGCAGCCTGTATCTCAGCACAGGAATAAGGTAGGGAAGAATTCAAATACTCATTTTGACTGCCTCCAGAAGTTAGATCAGATGGCCAATGCAATTTGGTGCTAGGTCTTTCCCTTTAGGTTTTACCCCAACAATGTTTTCATTAGTTTGGCTCACTCTCGAAATTAAGCATTTTACAGCAGGATGGAGCAGCCTGTATCTCAGCACAGGAATAAGGTAGGGAAGAATTCTAAGGATCATTTTGACTGCCTCCATAAGTTAGATCAGATGGCAAATTGTATTTGGTGCTAGGTCTTTCCCTTTAGGTTTTACCCCAACAATGTTTTCATTAGTTTCGCTCACTCTCGAAATCAAGCATTTTACAGCAGGTTGGAGCAGCCTGTATCTCAGCACAGGAATAAGGTAGGGAAGAATTCTAAGGATCATTTTGACTGCCTCCAGCAGTTAGATCAGATGGCTAATTGTATTTGGTGCTAGGTCTTTCCCTTTAGGTTTTACCCCAACAATGTTTTCATTAGTTTCAATCAGTCTCGAAATCAAGCATTTTACAGCAGGTTGGAGCAGCCTGTATCTCAGCACAGGAATAAGGTAGGGAAGAATTCTAAGGATCATTTTGACTGCCTCCAGAAGTTAGATCAGACGGCCAATGCAATTTGGTGCTAGGTCTTTCCCTTTAGGTTTTACCCCAACAATGTTTTCATTAGTTTCGCTCACACTCGAAATCAAGCATTTTACAGCAGGTTGGAGCAGCCTGTATCTCAGCACAGGAATAAGGTAGGGAAGAATTCAAATACTCATTTTGACTGCCTCCAGAAGTTAGATCAGATGGCCAATGGAATTTGGTGCTAGGTCTTTCCCTTTAGGTTTTACCCCAACAATGTTTTCATTAGTTTCGCTCACTCTCGAAATCAAGCATTTTACAGCAGGTTGGAGCAGCCTGTATCTCAGCACAGGAATAAGGTAGGGAAGAATTCTAAGGATCATTTTGACTGCCTCCAGAAGTTAGATCAGATGGCAAATTGTATTTGGTGCTAGGTCTTTCCCTTTAGCTTTTACCCCAACAATGTTTTCATTAGTTTCGCTCACTCTCGAAATCAAGCATTTTACAGCAGGTTGGAGCAGCCTGTATCTCAGCACAGGAATAAGGTAGGGAAGAATTCAAATACTCATTTTGACTGCCTCCAGAAGTTAGATCAGATGGTAGATGCAATTTGGTGCTAGGTCTTTCCCTTTAGGTTTTACCCCAACAATGTTTTCATTAGTTTCGCTCACTCTCGAAATCAAGCATTTTACAGCAGGTTGGAGCAGCCTGTATCTCAGCACAGGAATAAGGTAGGGAAGAATTCTAAGGATCATTTTGACTGCCTCCAGAAGTTAGATCAGATGGAAAATTGTATTTGGTGCTAGGTCTTTCCCTTTAGGTTTTACCCCAACAATGTTTTCATTAGTTTCGCTCACTCTCGAAATCAAGCATTTTACAGCAGGTTGGAGCAGCCTGTATCTCAGCACAGGAATAAGGTAGGGAAGAATTCTAAGGATCATTTTGACTGCCTCCAGAAGTTAGATCAGATGGCAAATTGTATTTGGTGCCAGGTCTTTCCCTTTAGGTTTTACCCCAACAATGTTTTCATTAGTTTCGCTCACTCTCGAAATCAAGCATTTTACAGCAGGTTGGAGCAGCCTGTATCTCAGCACAGGAATAAGGTAGGGAAGAATTCTAAGGATCATTTTGACTGCCTCCAGAAGTTAGATCAGATGGCCAATGCAATTTGGTGCTAGGTCTTTCCCTTTAGGTTTTACCCCAACAATGTTTTCATTAGTTTCGCTCACTCTCGAAATCAAGCATTTTACAGCAGGTTGGAGCAGCCTGTATCTCAGCACAGGAATAAGGTAGGGAAGAATTCTAAGGATCATTTTGACTGCCTCCAGAAGTTTGATCAGATGGCAAATTGTATTTGGTGCTAGGTCTTTCCCTTTAGGTTTTACCCCAACAATGTTTTCATTAGTTTCGCTCACTCTCGAAATCAAGCATTTTACAGCAGGTTGGAGCAGCCTGTATCTCAGCACAGGAATAAGGCAGGGAAGAATTCTAAGGATCATTTTGACTGCCTCCAGAAGTTAGATCAGATGGCAAATTGTATTTGGTGCTAGGTCTTTCCCTTTAGGTTTTACCCCAACAATGTTTTCATTAGTTTCGCTCACTCTCGAAATCAAGCATTTTACAGCAGGTTGGAGCAGCCTGTATCTCAGCACAGGAATAAGGTAGGGAAGAATTCAAATACTCATTTTGACTGCCTCCAGAAGTTAGATCAGATGGCAAATTGTATTTGGTGCTAGGTCTTTCCCTTTAGGTTTTACCCCAACAATGTTTTCATTAGTTTCGATCAGTCTCGAAATCAAGCATTTTACAGCAGGTTGGAGCAGCCTGTATCTCAGCACAGGAATAAGGTAGGGAAGAATTCTAAGGATCATTTTGACTGCCTCCAGAAGTTAGATCAGATGGCAAATTGTATTTGGTGCTAGGTCTTTCCCTTTAGGTTTTACCGCAACAATGTTTTCATTAGTTTCACTCACTCTCGAAATCAAGCATTTTACAGCAGGTTGGAGCAGCCTGTATCTCAGCACAGGAATAAGGTAGGGAAGAATTCTAAGGCTCATTTTGACTGCCTCCAGAAGTTAGATCAGATGGCAAATTGTATTTGGTGCTAGGTCTTTCCCTTTAGGTTTTACCCCAACAATGTTTTCATTAGTTTCGCTCACTCTCGAAATCAAGCATTTTACAGCAGGTTGGAGCAGCCTGTATCTCAGCACAGGAATAAGGTAGGGAAGAATTCAAATACTCATTTTGACTGCCTCCAGAAGTTAGATCAGATGGCAAAGTGTATTTGGTGCTAGGTCTTTCCCTTTAGGTTTTACCCCAACAATGTTTTCATTAGTTTCGATCAGTCTCGAAATCAAGCATTTTACAGCAGGTTGGAGCAGCCTGTATCTCAGCACAGGAATAAGGCAGGGAAGAATTCTAAGGCTCATTTTGACTGCCTCCAGAAGTTAGATCAGATGGCAAATTGTATTTGGTGCTAGGTCTTTCCCTTTAGGTTTTACCCCAACAATGTTTTCATTAGTTTCGCTCACGCTCAAAATCAAGCATTTTACAGCAGGTTGGAGCAGCCTGTATCTCAGCACAGGAATAAGGTAGGGAAGAATTCAAATACTCATTTTGACTGCCTCCAGAAGTTAGATCAGATGGCCAATGGAATTTGGTGCTAGGTCTTTCCCTTTAGGTTTTACCCCAACAATGTTTTCATTAGTTTCGCTCACTCTCGAAATCAAGCATTTTACAGCAGGTTGGAGCAGCCTGTATCTCAGCACAGGAATAAGGTAGGGAAGAATTCAAATACTCATTTTGACTGCCTCCAGAAGTTAGATCAGATGGCAAATTGTATTTGGTGCTAGGTCTTTCCCTTTAGGTTTTACCCCAACAATGTTTTCATTAGTTTCGCTCACTCTCGAAATCAAGCATTTTACAGCAGGTTGGAGCAGCCTGTATCTCAGCACAGGAATAAGGTAGGGAAGAATTCTAAGGATCATTTTGACTGCCTCCAGAAGTTAGATCAGATGGCAAATTGTATTTGGTGCTAGGTCTTTCCCTTTAGGTTTTACCCCAACAATGTTTTCATTAGTTTCGCTCACTCTCGAAATCAAGCATTTTACAGCAGGTTGGAGCAGCCTGTATCTCAGCACAGGAATAAGGTAGGGAAGAATTCTAAGGATCATTTTGACTGCCTCCAGAAGTTAGATCAGATGGCAAATTGTATTTGGTGCTAGGTCTTTCCCTTTAGGTTTTACCCCAACAATGTTTTCATTAGTTTCGCTCACTCTCGAAATCAAGCATTTTACAGCAGGTTGGAGCAGCCTGTATCTCAGCACAGGAATAAGGTAGGGAAGAATTCTAAGGATCATTTTGACTGCCTCCAGAAGTTAGATCAGATGGCAAATTGTATTTGGTGCTAGGTCTTTCCCTTTAGGTTTTACCCCAACAATGTTTTCATTAGTTTCGCTCACTCTCGAAATCAAGCATTTTACAGCAGGTTGGAGCAGCCTGTATCTCAGCACAGGAATAAGGTAGGGAAGAATTCTAAGGATCATTTTGACTGCCTCCAGAAGTTAGATCAGATGGCAAATTGTATTTGGTGCTAGGTCTTTCCCTTTAGGTTTTAACCCAACAATGTTTTCATTAGTTTCGCTCACTCTCGAAATCAAGCATTTTACAGCAGGTTGGAGCAGCCTGTATCTCAGCACAGGAATAAGGTAGGGAAGAATTCAAATACTCATTTTGACTGCCTCCAGAAGTTAGATCAGATGGCCAATGCAATTTGGTGCTAGGTCTTTCCCTTTAGGTTTTACCCCAACAATGTTTTCATTAGTTTCGCTCACTCTCGAAATCAAGCATTTTACAGCAGGTTGGAGCAGCCTGTATCTCAGCACAGGAATAAGGTAGGGAAGAATTCAAATACTCATTTTGACTGCCTCCAGAAGTTAGATCAGATGGCAAATTGTATTTGGTGCTAGGTCTTTCCCTTTAGGTTTTACCCCAACAATGTTTTCATTAGTTTCGCTCACTCTCGAAATCAAGCATTTTACAGCAGGTTGGAGCAGCCTGTATCTCAGCACAGGAATAAGGTAGGGAAGAATTCTAAGGATCATTTTGACAGCCTCCAGAAGTTAGATCAGATGGCAAATTGTATTTGGTGCTAGGTCTTTCCCTTTAGGTTTTACCCCAACAATGTTTTCATTAGTTTCGCTCACTCTCGAAATCAAGCATTTTACAGCAGGTTGGAGCAGCCTGTATCTCAGCACAGGAATAAGGTAGGGAAGAATTCTAAGGATCATTTTGACTGCCTCCAGAAGTTAGATCAGATGGCCTATGGAATTTGGTGCTAGGTCTTTCCCTTTAGGTTTTAACCCAACAATGTTTTCATTAGTTTCGCTCACTCTCGAAATCAAGCATTTTACAGCAGGTTGGAGCAGCCTGTATCTCAGCACAGGAATAAGGTAGGGAAGAATTCAAATACTCATTTTGACTGCCTCCAGAAGTTAGATCAGATGGCCAATGCAATTTGGTGCTAGGTCTTTCCCTTTAGGTTTTACCCCAACAATGTTTTCATTAGTTTGGCTCACTCTCGAAATTAAGCATTTTACAGCAGGATGGAGCAGCCTGTATCTCAGCACAGGAATAAGGTAGGGAAGAATTCTAAGGATCATTTTGACTGCCTCCAGAAGTTAGATCAGATGGCAAATTGTATTTGGTGCTAGGTCTTTCCCTTTAGGTTTTACCCCAACAATATTTTCATTAGTTTCGATCAGTCTCGAAATCAAGCATTTTACAGCAGGTTGGAGCAGCCTGTATCTCAGCACAGGAATAAGGTAGGGAAGAATTCTAAGGATCATTTTGACAGCCTCCAGAAGTCAGATCAGATGGCAAATTGTATTTGGTGCTAGGTCTTTCCCTTTAGGTTTTACCCCAACAATGTTTTCATTAGTTTCGCTCACTCTCGAAATCAAGCATTTTACAGCAGGTTGGAGCAGCCTGTATCTCAGCACAGGAATAAGGTAGGGAAGAATTCAAATACTCATTTTGACTGCCTCCAGAAGTTAGATCAGATGGCAAATTGTATTTGGTGCTAGGTCTTTCCCTTTAGGTTTTACCCCAACAATGTTTTCATTAGTTTCGCTCACTCTCGAAATCAAGCATTTTACAGCAGGTTGGAGCAGCCTGTATCTCAGCACAGGAATAAGGTAGGGAAGAATTCTAAGGACCATTTTGACTGCCTCCAGCAGTTAGATCAGATGGCTAATTGTATTTGGTGCTAGGTCTTTCCCTTTAGGTTTTACCCCAACAATGTTTTCATTAGTTTCAATCAGTCTCGAAATCAAGCATTTTACAGCAGGTTGGAGCAGCCTGTATCTCAGCACAGGAATAAGGTAGGGAAGAATTCTAAGGATCATTTTGACTGCCTCCAGAAGTTAGATCAGATGGCAAATTGTATTTGGTGCTAGGTCTTTCCCTTTAGGTTTTACCCCAACAATGTTTTCATTAGTTTCGCTCACTCTCGAAATCAAGCATTTTACAGCAGGTTGGAGCAGCCTGTATCTCAGCACAGGAATAAGGTAGGGAAGAATTCAAATACTCATTTTGACTGCCTCCAGAAGTTAGATCAGATGGCAAATTGTATTTGGTGCTAGGTCTTTCCCTTTAGGTTTTACCCCAACAATGTTTTCATTAGTTTCGATCAGTCTCGAAATCAAGCATTTTACAGCAGGATGGAGCAGCCTGTATCTCAGCACAGGAATAAGGTAGGGAAGAATTCTAAGGATCATTTTGACTGCCTCCAGAAGTTAGATCAGATGGCAAATTGTATTTGGTGCTAGGTCTTTCCCTTTAGGTTTTACCCCAACAATGTTTTCATTAGTTTCGCTCACTCTCGAAATCAAGCATTTTACAGCAGGTTGGAGCAGCCTGTATCTCAGCACAGGAATAAGGTAGGGAAGAATTCTAAGGATCATTTTGACAGCCTCCAGAAGTTAGATCAAATGGCCAATGCAATTTGGTGCTAGGTCTTTCCCTTTAGCTTTTACCCCAACAATGTTTTCATTAGTTTCGCTCACTCTCGAAATCAAGCATTTTACAGCAGGTTGGAGCAGCCTGTATCTCAGCACAGGAATAAGGTAGGGAAGAATTCTAAGGACCATTTTGACTGCCTCCAGCAGTTAGATCAGATGGCTAATAGGATTTGGTGCTAGGTCTTTCCCTTTAGGTTTTACCCCAACAATGTTTTCATTAGTTTCAATCAGTCTCGAAATCAAGCATTTTACAGCAGGTTGGAGCAGCCTGTATCTCAGCACAGGAATAAGGTAGGGAAGAATTCAAATACTCATTTTGACTGCCTCCAGAAGTTAGATCAGATGGCCAATGGAATTTGGTGCTAGGTCTTTCCCTTTAGGTTTTACCCCAACAATGTTTTCATTAGTTTCGCTCACTCTCGAAATCAAGCATTTTACAGCAGGTTGGAGCAGCCTGTATCTCAGCACAGGAATAAGGTAGGGAAGAATTCAAATACTCATTTTGACTGCCTCCAGAAGTTAGATCAGATGGCAAATTGTATTTGGTGCCAGGTCTTTCCCTTTAGGTTTTACCCCAACAATGTTTTCATTAGTTTCGCTCACTCTCGAAATCAAGCATTTTACAGCAGGTTGGAGCAGCCTGTATCTCAGCACAGGAATAAGGTAGGGAAGAATTCTAAGGATCATTTTGACTGCCTCCAGAAGTTAGATCAGATGGCCAATGGAATTTGGTGCTAGGTCTTTCCCTTTAGGTTTTACCCCAACAATGTTTTCATTAGTTTCGCTCATTCTCGAAATCAAGCATTTTACAGCAGGTTGGAGCAGCCTGTATCTCAGCACAGGAATAAGGTAGGGAAGAATTCTAAGGATCATTTTGACTGCCTCCAGAAGTTAGATCAGATGGCAAATTGTATTTGGTGCCAGGTCTTTCCCTTTAGGTTTTACCCCAACAATGTTTTCATTAGTTTCGCTCACTCTCGAAATCAAGCATTTTACAGCAGGTTGGAGCAGCCTGTATCTCAGCACAGGAATAAGGTAGGGAAGAATTCTAAGGATCATTTTGACTGCCTCCAGAAGTTAGATCAGATGTCTAATTGTATTTGGTGCTAGGTCTTTCCTTTTAGGTTTTACCCCAACAATGTTTTCATTAGTTTCGCTCACTCTCGAAATCAAGCATTTTACAGCAGGTTGGAGCAGCCTGTATCTCAGCACAGGAATAAGGTAGGGAAGAATTCAAATACTCATTTTGACTGCCTCCAGAAGTTAAATCAGATGGCAAATTGTATTTGGTGCTAGGTCTTTCCCTTTAGGTTTTACCCCAACAATGTTTTCATTAGTTTCGCTCACTCTCGAAATCAAGCATTTTACAGCAGGTTGGAGCAGCCTGTATCTCAGCACAGGAATAAGGTAGGGAAGAATTCTAAGGACCATTTTGACTGCCTCCAGCAGTTAGATCAGATGGCTAATTGTATTTGGTGCTAGGTCTTTCCCTTTAGGTTTTACCCCAACAATGTTTTCATTAGTTTCAATCAGTCTCGAAATCAAGCATTTTACAGCAGGTTGGAGCAGCCTGTATCTCAGCACAGGAATAAGGTAGGGAAGAATTCTAAGGATCATTTTGACTGCCTCCAGAAGTTAGATCAGATGGCAAATTGTATTTGGTGCTAGGTCTTTCCCTTTAGCTTTTACCCCAACAATGTTTTCATTAGTTTCGCTCACTCTCGAAATCAAGCATTTTACAGCAGGTTGGAGCAGCCTGTATCTCAGCACAGGAATAAGGTAGGGAAGAATTCAAATACTCATTTTGACTGCCTCCAGAAGTTAGATCAGATGGCCAATGCAATTTGGTGCTAGGTCTTTCCCTTTAGGTTTTACCCCAACAATGTTTTCATTAGTTTCGCTCACTCTCGAAATCAAGCATTTTACAGCAGGTTGGAGCAGCCTGTATCTCAGCACAGGAATAAGGTAGGGAAGAATTCTAAGGATCATTTTGACTGCCTCCAGAAGTTAGATCAGATGGCAAATTGTATTTGGTGCCAGGTCTTTCCCTTTAGGTTTTACCCCAACAATGTTTTCATTAGTTTCGCTCACTCTCGAAATCAAGCATTTTACAGCAGGTTGGAGCAGCCTGTATCTCAGCACAGGAATAAGGTAGGGAAGAATTCTAAGGATCATTTTGACTGCCTCCAGAAGTTAGATCAGATGGCCAATGGAATTTGGTGCTAGGTCTTTCCCTTTAGGTTTTACCCCAACAATGTTTTCATTAGTTTCGATCAGTCTCGAAATCAAGCATTTTACAGCAGGTTGGAGCAGCCTGTATCTCAGCACAGGAATAAGGTAGGGAAGAATTCTAAGGATCATTTTGACTGCCTCCAGAAGTTAGATCAGATGGCAAATTGTATTTGGTGCTAGGTCTTTCCCTTTAGGTTTTACCCCAACAATGTTTTCATTAGTTTCGATCAGTCTCGAAATCAAGCATTTTACAGCAGGTTGGAGCAGCCTGTATCTCAGCACAGGAATAAGGTAGGGAAGAATTCTAAGGATCATTTTGACTGCCTCCAGAAGTTAGATCAGATGGCAAATTGTATTTGGTGCTAGGTCTTTCCCTTTAGGTTTTACCCCAACAATGTTTTCATTAGTTTCGCTCACTCTCGAAATCAAGCATTTTACAGCAGGTTGGAGCAGCCTGTATCTCAGCACAGGAATAAGGTAGGGAAGAATTCTAAGGATCATTTTGACTGCCTCCAGAAGTTAGATCAGATGGAAAATTGTATTTGGTGCTAGGTCTTTCCCTTTAGCTTTTACCCCAACAATGTTTTCATTAGTTTCGCTCACTCTCGAAATCAAGCATTTTACAGCAGGTTGGAGCAGCCTGTATCTCAGCACAGGACTAAGGTAGGGAAGAATTCTGAGGATCATTTTGACTGCCTCCAGAAGTTAGATCAGATGGCCAATGCAATTTGGTGCTAGGTCTTTCCCTTTAGGTTTTACCCCAACAATGTTTTCATTAGTTTCGCTCACTCTCGAAATCAAGCATTTTACAGCAGGTTGGAGCAGCCTGTATCTCAGCACAGGAATAAGGTAGGGAAGAATTCTAAGGACCATTTTGACTGCCTCCAGAAGTTAGATCAGATGGCCAATGCAATTTGGTGCTAGGCCTTTCCCTTTAGGTTTTACCCCAACAATGTTTTCATTAGTTTCGCTCACTCTCGAAATCAAGCATTTTACAGCAGGTTGGAGCAGCCTGTATCTCAGCACAGGAATAAGGTAGGGAAGAATTCTAAGGATCATTTTGACTGCCTCCAGAAGTTAGATCAGATGGCCAATGCAATTTGGTGCTAGGTCTTTCCCTTTAGGTTTTACCCCAACAATGTTTTCATTAGTTTCGCTCACTCTCGAAATCAAGCATTTTACAGCAGGTTGGAGCAGCCTGTATCTCAGCACAGGAATAAGGTAGGGAAGAATTCTAAGGATCATTTTGACTGCCTCCAGAAGTTAGATCAGATGGCAAATTGTATTTGGTGCTAGGTCTTTCCCTTGAGGTTTTACCCCAACAATGTTTTCATTAGTTTCGCTCACTCTCGAAATCAAGCATTTTACAGCAGGTTGGAGCAGCCTGTATCTCAGCACAGGAATAAGGTAGGGAAGAATTCAAATACTCATTTTGACTGCCTCCAGAAGTTAGATCAGATGGCCAATGCAATTTGGTGCTAGGTCTTTCCCTTTAGGTTTTACCCCAACAATGTTTTCATTAGTTTCGCTCACTCTCGAAATCAAGCATTTTACAGCAGGTTGGAGCAGCCTGTATCTCAGCACAGGAATAAGGTAGGGAAGAATTCTAAGGATCATTTTGACTGCCTCCAGAAGTTAGATCAGATGGCCAATGGAATTTGGTGCTAGGTCTTTCCCTTTAGGTTTTACCCCAACAATGTTTTCATTAGTTTCGCTCACTCTCGAAATCAAGCATTTTACAGCAGGTTGGAGCAGCCTGTATCTCAGCACAGGAATAAGGTAGGGAAGAATTCTAAGGATCATTTTGACTGCCTCCAGAAGTTAGATCAGATGGCAAATTGTATTTGGTGCCAGGTCTTTCCCTTTAGGTTTTACCCCAACAATGTTTTCATTAGTTTCGCTCACTCTCGAAATCAAGCATTTTACAGAAGGTTGGAGCAGCCTGTATCTCAGCACAGGAATAAGGTAGGGAAGAATTCTAAGGATCATTTTGACTGCCTCCAGAAGTTAGATCAGATGGCCAATGGAATTTGGTGCTAGGTCTTTCCCTTTAGGTTTTACCCCAACAATGTTTCAATCAGTTTCGATCAGTCTCGAAATCAAGCATTTTACAGCAGGTTGGAGCAGCCTGTATCTCAGCACAGGAATAAGGTAGGGAAGAATTCTAAGGATCATTTTGACTGCCTCCAGAAGTTAGATCAGATGGCAAATTGTATTTGGTGCTAGGTCTTTCCCTTTAGGTTTTACCCCAACAATGTTTTCATTAGTTTCGATCAGTCTCGAAATCAAGCATTTTACAGCAGGTTGGAGCAGCCTGTATCTCAGCACAGGAATAAGGTAGGGAAGAATTCTAAGGATCATTTTGACTGCCTCCAGAAGTTAGATCAGATGGCAAATTGTATTTGGTGCTAGGTCTTTCCCTTTAGGTTTTACCCCAACAATGTTTTCATTAGTTTCGCTCACTCTCGAAATCAAGCATTTTACAGCAGGTTGGAGCAGCCTGTATCTCAGCACAGGAATAAGGTAGGGAAGAATTCTAAGGATCATTTTGACTGCCTCCAGAAGTTAGATCAGATGGCAAATTGTATTTGGTGCCAGGTCTTTCCCTTTAGGTTTTACCCCAACAATGTTTTCATTAGTTTCGCTCACTCTCGAAATCAAGCATTTTACAGCAGGTTGGAGCAGCCTGTATCTCAGCACAGGAATAAGGTAGGGAAGAATTCTAAGGATCATTTTGACTGCCTCCAGAAGTTAGATCAGATGGCCAATGGAATTTGGTGCTAGGTCTTTCCCTTTAGGTTTTACCCCAACAATGTTTTCATTAGTTTCGATCAGTCTCGAAATCAAGCATTTTACAGCAGGTTGGAGCAGCCTGTATCTCAGCACAGGAATAAGGTAGGGAAGAATTCTAAGGATCATTTTGACTGCCTCCAGAAGTTAGATCAGATGGCAAATTGTATTTGGTGCTAGGTCTTTCCCTTTAGGTTTTACCCCAACAATGTTTTCATTAGTTTCGATCAGTCTCGAAATCAAGCATTTTACAGCAGGTTGGAGCAGCCTGTATCTCAGCACAGGAATAAGGTAGGGAAGAATTCTAAGGATCATTTTGACTGCCTCCAGAAGTTAGATCAGATGGCAAATTGTATTTGGTGCTAGGTCTTTCCCTTTAGGTTTTACCCCAACAATGTTTTCATTAGTTTCGCTCACTCTCGAAATCAAGCATTTTACAGCAGGTTGGAGCAGCCTGTATCTCAGAACAGGAATAAGGTAGGGAAGAATTCTAAGGATCATTTTGACTGCCTCCAGAAGTTAGATCAGATGGCAAATTGTATTTGGTGCTAGGTCTTTCCCTTTAGGTTTTACCCCAACAATGTTTTCATTAGTTTCGCTCACTCTCGAAATCAAGCATTTTACAGCAGGTTGGAGCAGCCTGTATCTCAGCACAGGAATAAGGTAGGGAAGAATTCTAAGGATCATTTTGACTGCCTCCAGAAGTTAGATCAGATGGAAAATTGTATTTGGTGCTAGGTCTTTCCCTTTAGCTTTTACCCCAACAATGTTTTCATTAGTTTCGCTCACTCTCGAAATCAAGCATTTTACAGCAGGTTGGAGCAGCCTGTATCTCAGCACAGGACTAAGGTAGGGAAGAATTCTGAGGATCATTTTGACTGCCTCCAGAAGTTAGATCAGATGGCCAATGCAATTTGGTGCTAGGTCTTTCCCTTTAGGTTTTACCCCAACAATGTTTTCATTAGTTTCGCTCACTCTCGAAATCAAGCATTTTACAGCAGGTTGGAGCAGCCTGTATCTCAGCACAGGAATAAGGTAGGGAAGAATTCTAAGGACCATTTTGACTGCCTCCAGAAGTTAGATCAGATGGCCAATGCAATTTGGTGCTAGGCCTTTCCCTTTAGGTTTTACCCCAACAATGTTTTCATTAGTTTCGCTCACTCTCGAAATCAAGCATTTTACAGCAGGTTGGAGCAGCCTGTATCTCAGCACAGGAATAAGGTAGGGAAGAATTCTAAGGATCATTTTGACTGCCTCCAGAAGTTAGATCAGATGGCCAATGCAATTTGGTGCTAGGTCTTTCCCTTTAGGTTTTACCCCAACAATGTTTTCATTAGTTTCGCTCACTCTCGAAATCAAGCATTTTACAGCAGGTTGGAGCAGCCTGTATCTCAGCACAGGAATAAGGTAGGGAAGAATTCTAAGGATCATTTTGACTGCCTCCAGAAGTTAGATCAGATGGCAAATTGTATTTGGTGCTAGGTCTTTCCCTTGAGGTTTTACCCCAACAATGTTTTCATTAGTTTCGCTCACTCTCGAAATCAAGCATTTTACAGCAGGTTGGAGCAGCCTGTATCTCAGCACAGGAATAAGGTAGGGAAGAATTCAAATACTCATTTTGACTGCCTCCAGAAGTTAGATCAGATGGCCAATGCAATTTGGTGCTAGGTCTTTCCCTTTAGGTTTTACCCCAACAATGTTTTCATTAGTTTCGCTCACTCTCGAAATCAAGCATTTTACAGCAGGTTGGAGCAGCCTGTATCTCAGCACAGGAATAAGGTAGGGAAGAATTCTAAGGATCATTTTGACTGCCTCCAGAAGTTAGATCAGATGGCCAATGGAATTTGGTGCTAGGTCTTTCCCTTTAGGTTTTACCCCAACAATGTTTTCATTAGTTTCGCTCACTCTCGAAATCAAGCATTTTACAGCAGGTTGGAGCAGCCTGTATCTCAGCACAGGAATAAGGTAGGGAAGAATTGTAAGGATCATTTTGACTGCCTCCAGAAGTTAGATCAGATGGCAAATTGTATTTGGTGCCAGGTCTTTCCCTTTAGGTTTTACCCCAACAATGTTTTCATTAGTTTCGCTCACTCTCGAAATCAAGCATTTTACAGAAGGTTGGAGCAGCCTGTATCTCAGCACAGGAATAAGGTAGGGAAGAATTCTAAGGATCATTTTGACTGCCTCCAGAAGTTAGATCAGATGGCCAATGGAATTTGGTGCTAGGTCTTTCCCTTTAGGTTTTACCCCAACAATGTTTCAATTAGTTTCGATCAGTCTCGAAATCAAGCATTTTACAGCAGGTTGGAGCAGCCTGTATCTCAGCACAGGAATAAGGTAGGGAAGAATTCTAAGGATCATTTTGACTGCCTCCAGAAGTTAGATCAGATGGCAAATTGGATTTGGTGCTAGGTCTTTCCCTTTAGGTTTTACCCCAACAATGTTTTCATTAGTTTCGATCAGTCTCGAAATCAAGCATTTTACAGCAGGTTGGAGCAGCCTGTATCTCAGCACAGGAATAAGGTAGGGAAGAATTCTAAGGATCATTTTGACTGCCTCCAGAAGTTAGATCAGATGGCAAATTGTATTTGGTGCTAGGTCTTTCCCTTTAGGTTTTACCCCAACAATGTTTTCATTAGTTTCGCTCACTCTCGAAATCAAGCATTTTACAGCAGGTTGGAGCAGCCTGTATCTCAGAACAGGAATAAGGTAGGGAAGAATTCTAAGGATCATTTTGACTGCCTCCAGAAGTTAGATCAGATGGCAAATTGTATTTGGTGCTAGGTCTTTCCCTTTAGGTTTTACCCCAACAATGTTTTCATTAGTTTCGCTCACTCTCGAAATCAAGCATTTTACAGCAGGTTGGAGCAGCCTGTATCTCAGCACAGGAATAAGGTAGGGAAGAATTCAAATACTCATTTTGACTGCCTCCAGAAGTTAGATCAGATGGCAAATTGTATTTGGTGCTAGGTCTTTCCCTTTAGGTTTTACCCCAACAATGTTTTCATTAGTTTCGATCAGTCTCGAAATCAAGCATTTTACAGCAGGTTGGAGCAGCCTGTATCTCAGCACAGGAATAAGGTAGGGAAGAATTCTAAGGATCATTTTGACTGCCTCCAGAAGTTAGATCAGATGGCAAATTGTATTTGGTGCTAGGTCTTTCCCTTTAGGTTTTACCGCAACAATGTTTTCATTAGTTTCACTCACTCTCGAAATCAAGCATTTTACAGCAGGTTGGAGCAGCCTGTATCTCAGCACAGGAATAAGGTAGGGAAGAATTCTAAGGATCATTTTGACTGCCTCCAGAAGTTAGATCAGATGGCCAATGGAATTTGGTGCTAGGTCTTTCCCTTTAGGTTTTACCCCAACAATGTTTTCATTAGTTTCGCTCACTCTCGAAATCAAGCATTTTACAGCAGGTTGGAGCAGCCTGTATCTCAGCACAGGAATAAGGTAGGGAAGAATTCAAATACTCATTTTGACTGCCTCCAGAAGTTAGATCAGATGGCAAATTGTATTTGGTGCTAGGTCTTTCCCTTTAGGTTTTACCCCAACAATGTTTTCATTAGTTTCGCTCACTCTCGAAATCAAGCATTTTACAGCAGGTTGGAGCAGCCTGTATCTCAGCACAGGAATAAGGTAGGGAAGAATTCTAAGGATCATTTTGACTGCCTCCAGAAGTTAGATCAGATGGCCAATGGAATTTGGTGCTAGGTCTTTCCCTTTAGGTTTTACCCCAACAATGTTTTCATTAGTTTCGCTCACTCTCGAAATCAAGCATTTTACAGCAGGTTGGAGCAGCCTGTATCTCAGCACAGGAATAAGGTAGGGAAGAATTCTAAGGATCATTTTGACTGCCTCCAGAAGTTAGATCAGATGGCAAATTGGATTTGGTGCTAGGTCTTTCCCTTTAGGTTTTACCCCAACAATGTTTTCATTAGTTTCGATCAGTCTCGAAATCAAGCATTTTACAGCAGGTTGGAGCAGCCTGTATCTCAGCACAGGAATAAGGTAGGGAAGAATTCTAAGGATCATTTTGACTGCCTCCAGAAGTTAGATCAGATGGAAAATTGTATTTGGTGCTAGGTCTTTCCCTTTAGGTTTTACCCCAACAATGTTTTCATTAGGTTCGCTCACTCTCGAAATCAAGCATTTTACAGCAGGTTGGAGCAGCCTGTATCTCAGCACAGGAATAAGGTAGGGAAGAATTCTAAGGCTCATTTTGACTGCCTCCAGAAGTTAGATCAGATGGCAAATTGTATTTGGTGCTAGGTCTTTCCCTTTAGGTTTTACCCCAACAATGTTTTCATTAGTTTCGCTCACTCTCGAAATCAAGCATTTTACAGCAGGTTGGAGCAGCCTGTATCTCAGCACAGGAATAAGGTAGGGAAGAATTCTAAGGATCATTTTGACTGCCTCCAGAAGTTAGATCAGATGGCAAATTGTATTTGGTGCTAGGTCTTTCCCTTTAGGTTTTACCCCAACAATGTTTTCATTAGTTTCGCTCACTCTCGAAATCAAGCATTTTACAGCAGGTTGGAGCAGCCTGTATCTCAGCACAGGAATAAGGTAGGGAAGAATTCTAAGGATCATTTTGACTGCCTCCAGAAGTTAGATCAGATGGCAAATTGTATTTGGTGCTAGGTCTTTCCCTTTAGGTTTTACCCCAACAATGTTTTCATTAGTTTCGCTCACTCTCGAAATCAAGCATTTTACAGCAGGTTGGAGGAGCCTGTATCTCAGAACAGGAATAAGGTAGGGAAGAATTCTAAGGATCATTTTGACTGCCTCCAGAAGTTAGATCAGATGGCAAATTGTATTTGGTGCTAGGTCTTTCCCTTTAGGTTTTACCCCAACAATGTTTTCATTAGTTTCGCTCACTCTCGAAATCAAGCATTTTACAGCAGGTTGGAGCAGCCTGTATCTCAGCACAGGAATAAGGTAGGGAAGAATTCTAAGGATCATTTTGACTGCCTCCAGAAGTTAGATCAGATGGCAAATTGTATTTGGTGCTAGGTCTTTCCCTTTAGGTTTTAACCCAACAATGTTTTCATTAGTTTCGCTCACTCTCGAAATCAAGCATTTTACAGCAGGTTGGAGCAGCCTGTATCTCAGCACAGGAATAAGGTAGGGAAGAATTCAAATACTCATTTTGACTGCCTCCAGAAGTTAGATCAGATGGCCAATGCAATTTGGTGCTAGGTCTTTCCCTTTAGGTTTTACCCCAACAATGTTTTCATTAGTTTGGCTCACTCTCGAAATCAAGCATTTTACAGCAGGATGGAGCAGCCTGTATCTCAGCACAGGAATAAGGTAGGGAAGAATTCTAAGGATCATTTTGACTGCCTCCAGAAGTTAGATCAGATGGCAAATTGTATTTGGTGCTAGGTCTTTCCCTTTAGGTTTTACCCCAACAATATTTTCATTAGTTTCGATCAGTCTCGAAATCAAGCATTTTACAGCAGGTTGGAGCAGCCTGGATCTCAGCACAGGAATAAGGTAGGGAAGAATTCTAAGGATCATTTTGACAGCCTCCAGAAGTCAGATCAGATGGCAAATTGTATTTGGTGCTAGGTCTTTCCCTTTAGGTTTTACCCCAACAATGTTTTCATTAGTTTCGCTCACTCTCGAAATCAAGCATTTTACAGCAGGTTGGAGCAGCCTGTATCTCAGCACAGGAATAAGGTAGGGAAGAATTCAAATACTCATTTTGACTGCCTCCAGAAGTTAGATCAGATGGCCAATGGAATTTGGTGCTAGGTCTTTCCCTTTAGGTTTTACCCCAACAATGTTTTCATTAGTTTCGCTCACTCTCGAAATCAAGCATTTTACAGCAGGTTGGAGCAGCCTGTATCTCAGCACAGGAATAAGGTAGGGAAGAATTCTAAGGATCATTTTGACTGCCTCCAGAAGTTAGATCAGATGGCAAATTGTATTTGGTGCTAGGTCTTTCCCTTTAGGTTTTACCCCAACAATGTTTTCATTAGTTTCGCTCACTCTCGAAATCAAGCATTTTACAGCAGGTTGGAGCAGCCTGTATCTCAGCACAGGAATAAGGTAGGGAAGAATTCTAAGGATCATTTTGGCTGCCTCCAGAAGTTAGATCAGATGGCAAATTGTATTTGGTGCTAGGTCTTTCCCTTTAGGTTTTACCCCAACAATGTTTTCATTAGTTTCGCTCACTCTCGAAATCAAGCATTTTACAGCAGGTTGGAGCAGCCTGTATCTCAGCACAGGAATAAGGTAGGGAAGAATTCTAAGGATCATTTTGACTGCCTCCAGAAGTTAGATCAGATGGCAAATTGTATTTGGTGCTAGGTCTTTCCCTTTAGGTTTTACCCCAACAATGTTTTCATTAGTTTCGCTCACTCTCGAAATCAAGCATTTTACAGCAGGTTGGAGCAGCCTGTATCTCAGCACAGGAATAAGGTAGGGAAGAATTCTAAGGATCATTTTGACTGCCTCCAGAAGTTAGATCAGATGGCCAATGGAATTTGGTGCTAGGCCTTTCCCTTTAGGTTTTACCCCAACAATGTTTTCATTAGTTTCGCTCACTCTCGAAATCCAGCATTTTACAGCAGGTTGGAGCAGCCTGTATCTCAGCACAGGAATAAGGTAGGGAAGAATTCTAAGGATCATTTTGACTGCCTCCAGAAGTTAGATCAGATGGCCAATGGAATTTGGTGCTAGGTCTTTCCCTTTAGGTTTTACCCCAACAATGTTTTCATTAGTTTCGCTCACTCTCGAAATCAAGCATTTTACAGCAGGTTGGAGCAGCCTGTATCTCAGCACAGGAATAAGGTAGGGAAGAATTCTAAGGATCATTTTGACTGCCTCCAGAAGTTAGATCAGATGGCCAATGGAATTTGGTGCTAGGTCTTTCCCTTTAGGTTTTACCCCAACAATGTTTTCATTAGTTTCGCTCACTCTCGAAATCAAGCATTTTACAGCAGGTTGGAGCAGCCTGTATCTCAGCACAGGAATAAGGTAGGGAAGAATTCTAAGGATCATTTTGACTGCCTCCAGAAGTTAGATCAGATGGCAAATTGTATTTGGTGCTAGGTCTTTCCCTTTAGGTTTTAACCCAACAATGTTTTCATTAGTTTCGCTCACTCTCGAAATCAAGCATTTTACAGCAGGTTGGAGCAGCCTGTATCTCAGCACAGGAATAAGGTAGGGAAGAATTCTAAGGATCATTTTGACTGCCTCCAGAAGTTAGATCAGATGGCCAATGCAATTTGGTGCTAGGTCTTTCCCTTTAGGTTTTACCCCAACAATGTTTTCATTAGTTTGGCTCACTCTCGAAATTAAGCATTTTACAGCAGGATGGAGCAGCCTGTATCTCAGCACAGGAATAAGGTAGGGAAGAATTCTAAGGATCATTTTGACTGCCTCCAGAAGTTAGATCAGATGGCAAATTGTATTTGGTGCTAGGTCTTTCCCTTTAGGTTTTACCCCAACAATATTTTCATTAGTTTCGATCAGTCTCGAAATCAAGCATTTTACAGCAGGTTGGAGCAGCCTGTATCTCAGCACAGGAATAAGGTAGGGAAGAATTCTAAGGATCATTTTGACAGCCTCCAGAAGTCAGATCAGATGGCAAATTGTATTTGGTGCTAGGTCTTTCCCTTTAGGTTTTACCCCAACAATGTTTTCATTAGTTTCGCTCACTCTCGAAATCAAGCATTTTACAGCAGGTTGGAGCAGCCTGTATCTCAGCACAGGAATAAGGTAGGGAAGAATTCAAATACTCATTTTGACTGCCTCCAGAAGTTAGATCAGATGGCCAATGGAATTTGGTGCTAGGTCTTTCCCTTTAGGTTTTACCCCAACAATGTTTTCATTAGTTTCGCTCACTCTCGAAATCAAGCATTTTACAGCAGGTTGGAGCAGCCTGTATCTCAGCACAGGAATAAGGTAGGGAAGAATTCTAAGGATCATTTTGACTGCCTCCAGAAGTTAGATCAGATGGCAAATTGTATTTGGTGCTAGGTCTTTCCCTTTAGGTTTTACCCCAACAATGTTTTCATTAGTTTCGCTCACTCTCGAAATCAAGCATTTTACAGCAGGTTGGAGCAGACTGTATCTCAGCACAGGAATAAGGTAGGGAAGAATTCTAAGGATCATTTTGGCTGCCTCCAGAAGTTAGATCAGATGGCAAATTGTATTTGGTGCTAGGTCTTTCCCTTTAGGTTTTACCCCAACAATGTTTTCATTAGTTTCGCTCACTCTCGAAATCAAGCATTTTACAGCAGGTTGGAGCAGCCTGTATCTCAGCACAGGAATAAGGTAGGGAAGAATTCAAATACTCATTTTGACTGCCTCCAGAAGTTAGATCAGATGGCAAATTGTATTTGGTGCTAGGTCTTTCCCTTTAGGTTTTACCCCAACAATGTTTTCATTAGTTTCGCTCACTCTCGAAATCAAGCATTTTACAGCAGGTTGGAGCAGCCTGTATCTCAGCACAGGAATAAGGTAGGGAAGAATTCTAAGGATCATTTTGACTGCCTCCAGAAGTTAGATCAGATGGCCAATGCAATTTGGTGCTAGGTCTTTCCCTTTAGGTTTTACCCCAACAATGTTTTCATTAGTTTGGCTCACTCTCGAAATTAAGCATTTTACAGCAGGATGGAGCAGCCTGTATCTCAGCACAGGAATAAGGTAGGGAAGAATTCTAAGGATCATTTTGACTGCCTCCAGAAGTTAGATCAGATGGCAAATTGTATTTGGTGCTAGGTCTTTCCCTTTAGGTTTTACCCCAACAATATTTTCATTAGTTTCGATCAGTCTCGAAATCAAGCATTTTACAGCAGGTTGGAGCAGCCTGTATCTCAGCACAGGAATAAGGTAAGGAAGAATTCTAAGGATCATTTTGACTGCCTCCAGAAGTTAGATCAGATGGCAAATTGTATTTGGTGCTAGGTCTTTCCCTTTAGGTTTTACCCCAACAATGTTTTCATTAGTTTCACTCACTCTCGAAATCAAGCATTTTACAGCAGGTTGGAGCAGCCTGTATCTCAGCACAGGAATAAGGTAGGGAAGAATTCAAATACTCATTTTGACTGCCTCCAGAAGTTAGATCAGATGGCCAATGGAATTTGGTGCTAGGTCTTTCCCTTTAGGTTTTACCCCAACAATGTTTTCATTAGTTTTAATCAGTCTCGAAATCAAGCATTTTACAGCAGGTTGGAGCAGCCTGAATCTCAGCACAGGAATAAGGTAGGGAAGAATTCAAATACTCATTTTGACTGCCTCCAGAAGTTAGATCAGATGGCCAATGCAATTTGGTGCTAGGTCTTTCCCTTTAGGTTTTACCCCAACAATGTTTTCATTAGTTTCGCTCACTCTCGAAATCAAGCATTTTACAGCAGGTTGGAGCAGCCTGTATCTCAGAACAGGAATAAGGTAGGGAAGAATTCTAAGGATCATTTTGACTGCCTCCAGAAGTTAGATCAGATGGCCAAAGGAATTTGGTGCTAGGTCTTTCCCTTTAGGTTTTACCCCAACAATGTTTTCATTAGTTTCGCTCACTCTCGAAATCAAGCATTTTACAGCAGGTTGGAGCAGCCTGTATCTCAGCACAGGAATAAGGTAGGGATGAATTCTAAGGATCATTTTGACAGCCTCCAGAAGTTAGATCAGATGGCAAATTGTATTTGGTGCTAGGTCTTTCCCTTTAGGTTTTACCCCAACAATGTTTTCATTAGTTTCACTCACTCTCGAAATCAAGCATTTTACAGCAGGTTGGAGCAGCCTGTATCTCAGCACAGGAATAAGGTAGGGAAGAATTCTAAGGATCATTTTGACTGCCTCCAGAAGTTAGATCAGATGGCAAATTGTATTTGGTGCTAGGTCTTTCCCTTTAGGTTTTACCCCAACAATGTTTTCATTAGTTTCGCTCGCTCTCGAAATCAAGCATTTTACAGCAGGTTGGAGCAGCCTGTATCTCAGCACAGGAATAAGGTAGGGAAGAATTCAAATACTCATTTTGACTGCCTCCAGAAGTTTGATCAGATGGCAAATTGTATTTGGTGCTAGGTCTATCCCTTTAGGTTTTACCCCAACAATGTTTTCATTAGTTTCGCTCACTCTCGAAATCAAGCATTTTACAGCAGGTTGGAGCAGCCTGTATCTCAGCACAGGAATAATGTAGGGAAGAATTCAAATACTCATTTTGACTGCCTCCAGAAGTTAGATCAGATGGCCAATGCAATTTGGTGCTAGGTCTTTCCCTTTAGGTTTTACCCCAACAATGTTTTCATTAGTTTCGCTCACTCTCGAAATCAAGCATTTTACAGCAGGTTGGAGCAGCCTGTATCTCAGCACAGGAATAAGGTAGGGAAGAATTCTAAGGATCATTTTGACTGCCTCCAGAAGTTAGATCAGATGGCCAATGGAATTTGGTGCTATGTCTTTCCCTTTAGGTCTTACCCCAACAATGTTTTCATTAGTTTCGCTCACTCTCGAAATCAAGCATTTTACAGCAGGTTGGAGCAGCCTGTATCTCAGCACAGGAATAAGGTAGGGAAGAATTCAAATACTCATTTTGACTGCCTCCAGAAGTTAGATCAGATGGCAAATTGTATTTGGTGCTAGGTCTTTCCCTTTAGGTTTTACCCCAACAATGTTTTCATCAGTTTCGATCAGTCTCGAAATCAAGCATTTTACAGCAGGTTGGAGCAGCCTGTATCTCAGCACAGGAATAAGGTAGGGAAGAATTCTAAGGATCATTTTGACAGCCTCCAGAAGTCAGATCAGATGGCAAATTGTATTTGGTGCTAGGTCTTTCCCTTTAGGTTTTACCCCAACAATGTTTTGATTAGTTTCGCTCACTCTCGAAATCAAGCATTTTACAGCAGGTTGGAGCAGCCTGTATCTCAGCACAGGAATAAGGTAGGGAAGAATTCTAAGGATCATTTTGACTGCCTCCAGAAGTTAGATCAGATGGCCAATGGAATTTGGTGCTAGGTCTTTCCCTTTAGGTTTTACCCCAACAATGTTTTCATTAGTTTCGCTCACTCTCGAAATCAAGCATTTTACAGCAGGTTGGAGCAGCCTGTATCTCAGCACAGGAATAAGGTAGGGAAGAATTCTAAGGATCATTTTGACTGCCTCCAGAAGTTAGATCAGATGGCAAATTGTATTTGGTGCTAGGTCTTTCCCTTTAGGTTTTACCCCAACAATGTTTTCATTAGTTTTGATCAGTCTCGAAATCAAGCATTTTACAGCAGGTTGGAGCAGCCTGTATCTCAGCACAGGAATAAGGTAGGGAAGAATTCTAAGGATCATTTTGACTGCCTCCAGAAGTTAGATCAGATGGAAAATTGTATTTGGTGCTAGGTCTTTCCCTTTAGGTTTTACCCCAACAATGTTTTCATTAGTTTCGCTCACTCTCGAAATCAAGCATTTTACAGCAGGTTGGAGCAGCCTGTATCTCAGCACAGGAATAAGGTAGGGAAGAATTCTAAGGATCATTTTGACAGCCTCCAGAAGTTAGATCAGATGGAAAATTGTATTTGGTGCTAGGTCTTTCCCTTTAGGTTTTACCCCAACAATGTTTTCATTAGTTTCGCTCACTCTCGAAATCAAGCATTTTACAGCAGGTTGGAGCAGCCTGTATCTCAGCACAGGAATAAGGTAGGGAAGAATTCTAAGGATCATTTTGACTGCCTCCAGAAGTTAGATCAGATGGAAAATTGTATTTGGTGCTAGGTCTTTCCCTTTAGGTTTTACCCCAACAATGTTTTCATTAGTTTCGCTCACTCTCGAAATCAAGCATTTTACAGCAGGTTGGAGCAGCCTGTATCTCAGCACAGGAATAAGGTAGGGAAGAATTCAAGTACTCATTTTGACTGCCTCCAGAAGTTAGATCAGATGGCAAATTGTATTTGGTGCTAGGTCTTTCCCTTTAGGTTTTACCCCAACAATGTTTTCATTAGTTTCGCTCACTCTCGAAATCAAGCATTTTACAGCAGGTTGGAGCAGCCTGTATCTCAGCACAGGAATAAGGTAGGGAAGAATTCTAAGGATCATTTTGACAGCCTCCAGAAGTTAGATCAGATGGCAAATTGTATTTGGTGCTAGGTCTTTCCCTTTAGGTTTTACCCCAACAATGTTTTCATTAGTTTCGCTCACTCTCGAAATCAAGCATTTTACAGCAGGTTGGAGCAGCCTGTATCTCAGCACAGGAATAATGTAGGGAAGAATTCAAATACTCATTTTGACTGCCTCCAGAAGTTAGATCAGATGGCCAATGCAATTTGGTGCTAGGTCTTTCCCTTTAGGTTTTACCCCAACAATGTTTTCATTAGTTTCGCTCACTCTCGAAATCAAGCATTTTACAGCAGGTTGGAGCAGCCTGTATCTCAGCACAGGAATAAGGTAGGGAAGAATTCTAAGGATCATTTTGACAGCCTCCAGAAGTTAGATCAGATGGCAAATTGTATTTGGTGCTAGGTCTTTCCCTTTAGGTTTTACCCCAACAATGTTTTCATTAGTTTCGCTCGCTCTCGAAATCAAGCATTTTACAGCAGGTTGGAGCAGCCTGTATCTCAGCACAGGAATAAGGTAGGGAAGAATTCTAAGGATCATTTTGACTGCCTCCAGAAGTTAGATCAGATGGCAAATTGTATTTGGTGCTAGGTCTTTCCCTTTAGGTTTTACCCCAACAATGTTTTCATTAGTTTCGCTCACTCTCGAAATCAAGCATTTTACAGCAGGTTGGAGCAGCCTGTATCTCAGCACAGGAATAAGGTAGGGAAGAATTCAAATACTCATTTTGACTGCCTCCAGAAGTTAGATCAGATGGCAAATTGTATTTGGTGCCAGGTCTTTCCCTTTAGGTTTTACCCCAACAATGTTTTCATTAGTTTCGCTCACTCTCGAAATCAAGCATTTTACAGCAGGTTGGAGCAGCCTGTATCTCAGCACAGGAATAAGGTAGGGAAGAATTCTAAGGACCATTTTGACTGTCTCCAGAAGTTAGATCAGATGGCAAATTGGATTTGGTGCTAGGTCTTTCCCTTTAGGTTTTACCCCAACAATGTTTTCATTAGTTTTAATCAGTCTCGAAATCAAGAATTTTACAGCAGGTTGGAGCAGCCTGTATCTCAGCACAGGAATAAGGTAGGGAAGAATTCTAAGGATCATTTTGACTGCCTCCAGAAGTTAGATCAGATGGCAAATTGTATTTGGTGCTAGGTCTTTCCCTTTAGGTTTTACCCCAACAATGTTTTCATTAGTTTCGCTCACTCTCGAAATCAAGCATTTTACAGCAGGTTGGAGCAGCCTGTATCTCAGCACAGGAATAAGGTAGGGAAGAATTCTAAGGATCATTTTGACAGCCTCCAGAAGTTAGATCAGATGGCAAATTGTATTTGGTGCTAGGTCTTTCCCTTTAGGTTTTACCCCAACAATGTTTTCATTAGTTTCGCTCACTCTCGAAATCAAGCATTTTACAGCAGGTTGGAGCAGCCTGTATCTCAGCACAGGAATAAGGTAGGGAAGAATTCAAATACTCATTTTGACTGCCTCCAGAAGTTAGATCAGATGGCCAATGCAATTTGGTGCTAGGTCTTTCCCTTTAGGTTTTACCCCAACAATGTTTTCATTAGTTTCGCTCACTCTCGAAATCAAGCATTTTACAGCAGGTTGGAGCAGCCTGTATCTCAGCACAGGAATAAGGTAGGGAAGAATTCTAAGGATCATTTTGACTGCCTCCAGAAGTTAGATCAGATGGCAAATTGTATTTGGTGCTAGTTCTATCCCTTTAGGTTTTACCCCAACAATGTTTTCATTAGTTTCGCTCACTCTCGAAATCAAGCATTTTACAGCAGGTTGGAGCAGCCTGTATCTCAGCACAGGAATAAGGTAGGGAAGAATTCAAATACTCATTTTGACTGCCTCCAGAAGTTAGATCAGATGGCAAATTGTATTTGGTGCTAGGTCTTTCCCTTTAGGTTTTACCCCAACAATGTTTTCATTAGTTTCGCTCACTCTCGAAATCAAGCATTTTACAGCAGGTTGGAGCAGCCTGTATCTCAGCACAGGAATAAGGTAGGGAAGAATTCTAAGGATCATTTTGACTGCCTCCAGAAGTTAGATCAGATGGCCAATGGAATTTGGTGCTAGGTCTTTCCCTTTAGGTTTTACCCCAACAATGTTTTCATTAGTTTCGCTCACTCTCGAAATCACGCATTTTACAGCAGGTTGGAGCAGCCTGTATCTCAGCACAGGAATAAGGTAGGGAAGAATTCTAAGGATCATTTTGACTGCCTCCAGAAGTTAGATCAGATGGCAAATTGTATTTGGTGCTAGGTCTTTCCCTTTAGGTTTTACCCCAACAATGTTTTCATTAGTTTTGATCAGTCTCGAAATCAAGCATTTTACAGCAGGTTGGAGCAGCCTGTATCTCAGCACAGGAATAAGGTAGGGAAGAATTCTAAGGATCATTTTGACTGCCTCCAGAAGTTAGATCAGATGGCAAATTGTATTTGGTGCTAGGTCTTTCCCTTTAGGTTTTACCCCAACAATGTTTTCATTAGTTTCGCTCACTCTCGAAATCAAGCATTTTACAGCAGGTTGGAGCAGCCTGTATCTCAGCACAGGAATAAGGTAGGGAAGAATTCTAAGGATCATTTTGACAGCCTCCAGAAGTTAGATCAGATGGAAAATTGTATTTGGTGCTAGGTCTTTCCCTTTAGGTTTTACCCCAACAATGTTTTCATTAGTTTCGCTCGCTCTCGAAATCAAGCATTTTACAGCAGGTTGGAGCAGCCTGTATCTCAGCACAGGAATAAGGTAGGGAAGAATTCTAAGGATCATTTTGACTGCCTCCAGAAGTTAGATCAGATGGCAAATTGTATTTGGTGCTAGGTCTTTCCCTTTAGGTTTTACCCCAACAATGTTTTCATTAGTTTCGCTCACTCTCGAAATCAAGCATTTTACAGCAGGTTGGAGCAGCCTGTATCTCAGCACAGGAATAAGGTAGGGAAGAATTCTAAGGATCATTTTGACAGCCTCCAGAAGTCAGATCAGATGGCCAATGGAATTTGGTGCTAGGTCTTTCCCTTTAGGTTTTACCCCAACAATGTTTTCATTAGTTTCGCTCACTCTCGAAATCAAGCATTTTACAGCAGGTTGGAGCAGCCTGTATCTCAGCACAGGAATAAGGTAGGGAAGAATTCTAAGGATCATTTTGACTGCCTCCAGAAGTTAGATCAGATGGCAAATTGTATTTGGTGCTAGGTCTTTCCCTTTAGGTTTTACCCCAACAATGTTTTCATTAGTTTCGCTCACTCTCGAAATCAAGCATTTTACAGCAGGTTGGAGCAGCCTGTATCTCAGCACAGGAATAAGGTAGGGAAGAATTCAAGTACTCATTTTGACTGCCTCCAGAAGTTAGATCAGATGGCAAATTGTATTTGGTGCTAGGTCTTTCCCTTTAGGTTTTACCCCAACAATGTTTTCATTAGTTTTAATTAGTCTCGAAATCAAGCATTTTACAGCAGGTTGGAGCAGCCTGTATCTCAGCACAGGAATAAGGTAGGGAAGAATTCTAAGGATCATTTTGACTGCCTCCAGAAGTTAGATCAGATGGCAAATTGTATTTGGTGCTAGGTCTTTCCCTTTAGGTTTTACCCCAACAATGTTTTCATTAGTTTCGCTCACTCTCGAAATCAAGCATTTTACAGCAGGTTGGAGCAGCCTGTATCTCAGCACAGGAATAAGGTAGGGAAGAATTCTAAGGACCATTTTGACTGCCTCCAGAAGTTAGATCAGATGGCAAATTGGATTTGGTGCTAGGTCTTTCCCTTTAGGTTTTACCCCAACAATGTTTTCTTTAGTTTTAATCAGTCTCGAAATCAAGAATTTTACAGCAGGTTGGAGCAGCCTGTATCTCAGCACAGGAATAAGGTAGGGAAGAATTCTAAGGATCATTTTGACTGCCTCCAGAAGTTAGATCAGATGGCAAATTGTATTTGGTGCTAGGTCTTTCCCTTTAGGTTTTACCCCAACAATGTTTTCATTAGTTTCGCTCACTCTCGAAATCAAGCATTTTACAGCAGGTTGGAGCAGCCTGTATCTCAGCACAGGAATAAGGTAGGGAAGAATTCTAAGGATCATTTTGACTGCCTCCAGAAGTTAGATCAGATGGCCAATGGAATTTGGTGCTAGGTCTTTCCCTTTAGGTTTTACCCCAACAATGTTTTCATTAGTTTCGCTCACTCTCGAAATCAAGCATTTTACAGCAGGTTGGAGCAGCCTGTATCTCAGCACAGGAATAAGGTAGGGAAGAATTCAAATACTCATTTTGACTGCCTCCAGAAGTTAGATCAGATGGCAAATTGTATTTGGTGCTAGGTCTTTCCCTTTAGGTTTTACCCCAACAATGTTTTCATTAGTTTCGCTCACTCTCGAAATCAAGCATTTTACAGCAGGTTGGAGCAGCCTGTATCTCAGCACAGGAATAAGGTAGGGAAGAATTCAAATACTCATTTTGACTGCCTCCAGAAGTTAGATCAGATGGCAAATTGGATTTGGTGCTAGGTCTTTCCCTTTAGGTTTTACCCCAACAATGTTTTCATTAGTTTCGCTCACTCTCGAAATCAAGCATTTTACAGCAGGTTGGAGCAGCCTGTATCTCAGCACAGGAATAAGGTAGGGAAGAATTCTAAGGATCATTTTGACTGCCTCCAGAAGTTAGATCAGATGGCCAATGCAATTTGGTGCTAGGTCTTTCCCTTTAGGTTTTACCCCAACAATGTTTTCATTAGTTTCGCTCACTCTCGAAATCAAGCATTTTACAGCAGGTTGGAGCAGCTTGTATCTCAGCACTGGAATAAGGTAGGGAAGAATTCAAATACTCATTTTGACTGCCTCCAGAAGTTAGATCAGATGGCAAATTGTATTTGGTGCTAGGTCTTTCCCTTTAGGTTTTACCCCAACAATGTTTTCATTAGTTTCGCTCACTCTCGAAATCAAGCATTTTACAGCAGGTTGGAGCAGCCTGTATCTCAGCACAGGAATAAGGTAGGGAAGAATTCTAAGGATCATTTTGACTGCCTCCAGAAGTTAGATCAGATGGCAAATTGTATTTGGTGCTAGGTCTTTCCCTTGAGGTTTTACCCCAACAATGTTTTCATTAGTTTCGCTCACTCTCGAAATCAAGCATTTTACAGCAGGTTGGAGCAGCCTGTATCTCAGCACAGGAATAATGTAGGGAAGAATTCAAATACTCATTTTGACTGCCTCCAGAAGTTAGATCAGATGGCAAATTGTATTTGGTGCTAGGTCTTTCCCTTTAGGTTTTACCCCAACAATGTTTTCATTAGTTTCGCTCACTCTCGAAATCAAGCATTTTACAGCAGGTTGGAGCAGCCTGTATCTCAGCACAGGAATAAGGTAGGGAAGAATTCTAAGGATCATTTTGACTGCCTCCAGAAGTTAGATCAGATGGCCAATGGAATTTGGTGCTAGGTCTTTCCCTTTAGGTTTTACCCCAACAATGTTTTCATTAGTTTCGCTCACTCTCGAAATCAAGCATTTTACAGCAGGTTGGAGCAGCCTGTATCTCAGCACAGGAATAAGGTAGGGAAGAATTCAAATACTCATTTTGACTGCCTCCAGAAGTTAGATCAGATGGCAAATTGTATTTGGTGCTAGGTCTTTCCCTTTAGGTTTTACCCCAACAATGTTTTCATTAGTTTCGATCAGTCTCGAAATCAAGCATTTTACAGCAGGTTGGAGCAGCCTGTATCTCAGCACAGGAATAAGGTAGGGAAGAATTCTAAGGATCATTTTGACAGCCTCCAGAAGTCAGATCAGATGGCAAATTGTATTTGGTGCTAGGTCTTTCCCTTTAGGTTTTACCCCAACAATGTTTTCATTAGTTTCGCTCACTCTCGAAATCAAGCATTTTACAGCAGGTTGGAGCAGCCTGTATCTCAGCACAGGAATAAGGTAGGGAAGAATTCTAAGGATCATTTTGACTGCCTCCAGAAGTTAGATCAGATGGCCAATGGAATTTGGTGCTAGGTCTTTCCCTTTAGGTTTTACCCCAACAATGTTTTCATTAGTTTCGCTCACTCTCGAAATCAAGCATTTTACAGCAGGTTGGAGCAGCCTGTATCTCAGCACAGGAATAAGGTAGGGACTAATTCTAAGGATCATTTTGACTGCCTCCAGAAGTTAGATCAGATGGCAAATTGTATTTGGTGCTAGGTCTTTCCCTTTAGGTTTTACCCCAACAATGTTTTCATTAGTTTTGATCAGTCTCGAAATCAAGCATTTTACAGCAGGTTGGAGCAGCCTGTATCTCAGCACAGGAATAAGGTAGGGAAGAATTCTAAGGATCATTTTGACTGCCTCCAGAAGTTAGATCAGATGGCAAATTGTATTTGGTGCTAGGTCTTTCCCTTTAGGTTTTACCCCAACAATGTTTTCATTAGTTTCGCTCACTCTCGAAATCAAGCATTTTACAGGAGGTTGGAGCAGCCTGTATCTCAGCACAGGAATAAGGTAGGGAAGAATTCAAATACTCATTTTGACTGCCTCCAGAAGTTAGATCAGATGGCAAATTGTATTTGGTGCTAGGTCTTTCCCTTTAGGTTTTACCCCAACAATGTTTTCATTAGTTTCGCTCACTCTCGAAATCAAGCATTTTACAGCAGGTTGGAGCAGCCTGTATCTCAGCACAGGAATAAGGTAGGGAAGAATTCTAAGGACCATTTTGACTGCCTCCAGAAGTTAGATCAGATGGCAAATTGTATTTGGTGCTAGGTCTTTCCCTTTAGGTTTTACCCCAACAATGTTTTCATTAGTTTTAATCAGTCTCGAAATCAAGAATTTTACAGCAGGTTGGAGCAGCCTGTATCTCAGCACAGGAATAAGGTAGGGAAGAATTCTAAGGATCATTTTGACTGCCTGCAGAAGTTAGATCAGATGGCAAATTGTATTTGGTGCTAGGTCTTTCCCTTTAGGTTTTACCCCAACAATGTTTTCATTAGTTTCGCTCACTCTCAAAATCAAGCATTTTACAGCAGGTTGGAGCAGCTTGTATCTCAGCACTGGAATAAGGTAGGGAAGAATTCAAATACTCATTTTGACTGCCTCCAGAAGTTAGATCAGATGGCAAATTGTATTTGGTGCTAGGTCTTTCCCTTTAGGTTTTACCCCAACAATGTTTTCATTAGTTTCGCTCACTCTCGAAATCAAGCATTTTACAGCAGGTTGGAGCAGCCTGTATCTCAGCACAGGAATAAGGTAGGGAAGAATTCTAAGGATCATTTTGACTGCCTCCAGAAGTTAGATCAGATGGCCAATGCAATTTGGTGCTAGGTCTTTCCCTTTAGGTTTTACCCCAACAATGTTTTCATTAGTTTCGCTCACTCTCGAAATCAAGCATTTTACAGCAGGTTGGAGCAGCCTGTATCTCAGCACAGGAATAAGGTAGGGAAGAATTCTAAGGATCATTTTGACTGCCTCCAGAAGTTAGATCAGATGGCCAATGGAATTTGGTGCTAGGTCTTTCCCTTTAGGTTTTACCCCAACAATGTTTTCATTAGTTTCGCTCACTCTCGAAATCAAGCATTTTACAGCAGGTTGGAGCAGCCTGTATCTCAGCACAGGAATAAGGTAGGGAAGAATTCTAAGGATCATTTTGACTGCCTCCAGAAGTTAGATCAGATGGCCAATGGAATTTGGTGCTAGGTCTTTCCCTTTAGGTTTTACCCCAACAATGTTTTCATTAGTTTCGCTCACTCTCGAAATCAAGCATTTTACAGCAGGTTGGAGCAGCCTGTATCTCAGCACAGGAATAAGGTAGGGAAGAATTCTAAGGATCATTTTGACAGCCTCCAGAAGTCAGATCAGATGGCAAATTGTATTTGGTGCTAGGTCTTTCCCTTTAGGTTTTACCCCAACAATGTTTTCATTAGTTTCGCTCACTCTCGAAATCAAGCATTTTACAGCAGGTTGGAGCAGCCTGTATCTCAGCACAGGAATAAGGTAGGGAAGAATTCTAAGGATCATTTTGACTGCCTCCAGAAGTTAGATCAGATGGCCAATGGAATTTGGTGCTAGGTCTTTCCCTTTAGGTTTTACCCCAACAATGTTTTCATTAGTTTCGCTCACTCTCGAAATCAAGCATTTTACAGCAGGTTGGAGCAGCCTGTATCTCAGCACAGGAATAAGGTAGGGAAGAATTCTAAGGATCATTTTGACTGCCTCCAGAAGTTAGATCAGATGGCAAATTGTATTTGGTGCTAGGTCTTTCCCTTTAGGTTTTACCCCAACAATGTTTTCATTAGTTTTGATCAGTCTCGAAATCAAGCATTTTACAGCAGGTTGGAGCAGCCTGTATCTCAGCACAGGAATAAGGTAGGGAAGAATTCTAAGGATCATTTTGACTGCCTCCAGAAGTTAGATCAGATGGCAAATTGTATTTGGTGCTAGGTCTTTCCCTTTAGGTTTTACCCCAACAATGTTTTCATTAGTTTCGCTCACTCTCGAAATCAAGCATTTTACAGCAGGTTGGAGCAGCCTGTATCTCAGCACAGGAATAAGGTAGGGAATAATTCTAAGGACCATTTTGACTGCCTCCAGAAGTTAGATCAGATGGCAAATTGGATTTGGTGCTAGGTCTTTCCCTTTAGGTTTTACCCCAACAATGTTTTCATTAGTTTTAATCAGTCTCGAAATCAAGAATTTTACAGCAGGTTGGAGCAGCCTGTATCTCAGCACAGGAATAAGGTAGGGAAGAATTCTAAGGATCATTTTGACTGCCTGCAGAAGTTAGATCAGATGGCAAATTGTATTTGGTGCTAGGTCTTTCCCTTTAGGTTTTAACCCAACAATGTTTTCATTAGTTTCGCTCACTCTCGAAATCAAGCATTTTACAGCAGGTTGGAGCAGCCTGTATCTCAGCACAGGAATAAGGTAGGGAAGAATTCAAATACTCATTTTGACTGCCTCCAGAAGTTAGATCAGATGGCAAATTGTATTTGGTGCTAGGTCTTTCCCTTTAGGTTTTACCCCAACAATGTTTTCATTAGTTTCGCTCACTCTCGAAATCAAGCATTTTACAGCAGGTTGGAGCAGCCTGTATCTCAGCACAGGAATAAGGTAGGGAAGAATTCAAATACTCATTTTGACTGCCTCCAGAAGTTAGATCAGATGGCAAATTGTATTTGGTGCTAGGTCTTTCCCTTTAGGTTTTACCCCAACAATGTTTTCATTAGTTTCGCTCACTCTCGAAATCAAGCATTTTACAGCAGGTTGGAGCAGCCTGTATCTCAGCACAGGAATAAGGTAGGGAAGAATTCTAAGGATCATTTTGACTGCCTCCAGAAGTTAGATCAGATGGCCAATGGAATTTGGTGCTAGGTCTTTCCCTTTAGGTTTTACCCCAACAATGTTTTCATTAGTTTCGCTCACTCTCGAAATCAAGCATTTTACAGCAGGTTGGAGCAGCCTGTATCTCAGCACAGGAATAAGGTAGGGAAGAATTCAAATACTCATTTTGACTGCCTCCAGAAGTTAGATCAGATGGCCAATGCAATATGGTGCTAGGTCTTTCCCTTTAGGTTTTACCCCAACAATGTTTTCATTAGTTTCGCTCACTCTCGAAATCAAGCATTTTACAGCAGGTTGGAGCAGCCTGTATCTCAGCACAGGAATAAGGTAGGGAAGAATTCTAAGGATCATTTTGACTGCCTCCAGAAGTTAGATCAGATGGCAAATTGGATTTGGTGCTAGGTCTTTCCCTTTAGGTTTTACCCCAACAATGTTTTCATTAGTTTCGCTCACTCTCGAAATCAAGCATTTTACAGCAGGTTGGAGCAGCCTGTATCTCAGCACAGGAATAAGGTAGGGAAGAATTCTAAGGATCATTTTGACTGCCTCCAGAAGTTAGATCAGATGGCAAATTGGATTTGGTGCTAGGTCTTTCCCTTTAGGTTTTACCCCAACAATGTTTTCATTAGTTTCGCTCACTCTCGAAATCAAGCATTTTACAGCAGGTTGGAGCAGCCTGTATCTCAGCACAGGAATAAGGTAGGGAAGAATTCTAAGGATCATTTTGACTGCCTCCAGAAGTTAGATCAGATGGCAAATTGTATTTGGTGCTAGGTCTTTCCCTTTAGGTTTTACCCCAACAATGTTTTCATTAGTTTCGCTCACTCTCGAAATCAAGCATTTTACAGCAGGTTGGAGCAGCCTGTATCTCAGCACAGGAATAAGGTAGGGAAGAATTCTAAGGATCATTTTGACTGCCTCCAGAAGTTAGATCAGATGGCCAATGGAATTTGGTGCTAGGTCTTTCCCTTTAGGTTTTACCCCAACAATGTTTTCATTAGTTTCGCTCACTCTCGAAATCAAGCATTTTACAGCAGGTTGGAGCAGCCTGTATCTCAGCACAGGAATAAGGTAGGGAAGAATTCAAATACTCATTTTGACTGCCTCCAGAAGTTAGATCAGATGGCCAATGCAATTTGGTGCTAGGTCTTTCCCTTTAGGTTTTACCCCAACAATGTTTTCATTAGTTTCGCTCACTCTCGAAATCAAGCATTTTACAGCAGGTTGGAGCAGCCTGTATCTCAGCACAGGAATAAGGTAGGGAAGAATTCTAAGGATCATTTTGACTGCCTCCAGAAGTTAGATCAGATGGCCAATGGAATTTGGTGCTAGGTCTTTCCCTTTAGGTTTTACCCCAACAATGTTTTCATTAGTTTCGCTCACTCTCGAAATCAAGCATTTTACAGCAGGTTGGAGCAGCCTGTATCTCAGCACAGGAATAAGGTAGGGAAGAATTCTAAGGATCATTTTGACTGCCTCCAGAAGTTAGATCAGATGGCCAATGGAATTTGGTGCTAGGTCTTTCCCTTTAGGTTTTACCCCAACAATGTTTTCATTAGTTTCGCTCACTCTCGAAATCAAGCATTTTACAGCAGGTTGGAGCAGCCTGTATCTCAGCACAGGAATAAGGTAGGGAAGAATTCTAAGGATCATTTTGACTGCCTCCAGAAGTTAGATCAGATGGCAAATTGTATTTGGTGCTAGGTCTTTCCCTTTAGGTTTTACCCCAACAATGTTTTCATTAGTTTTGATCAGTCTCGAAATCAAGCATTTTACAGCAGGTTGGAGCAGCCTGTATCTCAGCACAGGAATAAGGTAGGGAAGAATTCTAAGGATCATTTTGACTGCCTCCAGAAGTTAGATCAGATGGCAAATTGTATTTGGTGCTAGGTCTTTCCCTTTAGGTTTTACCCCAACAATGTTTTCATTAGTTTCGCTCACTCTCGAAATCAAGCATTTTACAGCAGGTTGGAGCAGCCTGTATCTCAGCACAGGAATAAGGTAGGGAAGAATTCTAAGGATCATTTTGACTGCCTCCAGAAGTTAGATCAGATGGCAAATTGTATTTGGTGCTAGGTCTTTCCCTTTAGGTTTTACCCCAACAATGTTTTCATTAGTTTCGCTCACTCTCGAAATCAAGCATTTTACAGCAGGTTGGAGCAGCCTGTATCTCAGCACAGGAATAAGGTAGGGAAGAATTCAAATACTCATTTTGACTGCCTCCAGAAGTTAGATCAGATGGCCAATGGAATTTGGTGCTAGGTCTTTCCCTTTAGGTTTTACCCCAACAATGTTTTCATTAGTTTCGCTCACTCTCGAAATCAAGCATTTTACAGCAGGTTGGAGCAGCCTGTATCTCAGCACAGGAATAAGGTAGGGAAGAATTCTAAGGATCATTTTGACTGCCTCCAGAAGTTAGATCAGATGGCAAATTGTATTTGGTGCTAGGTCTTTCCCTTTAGGTTTTACCCCAACAATGTTTTCATTAGTTTCGATCAGTCTCGAAATAAAGCATTTTACAGCAGGTTGGAGCAGCCTGTATCTCAGCACAGGAATAAGGTAGGGAAGAATTCTAAGGATCATTTTGACTGCCTCCAGAAGTTAGATCAGATGGCCAATGGAATTTGGTGCTAGGTCTTTCCCTTTAGGTTTTACCCCAACAATGTTTTCATTAGTTTCGCTCACTCTCGAAATCAAGCATTTTACAGCAGGTTGGAGCAGCCTGTATCTCAGCACAGGAATAAGGTAGGGAAGAATTCTAAGGATCATTTTGACTGCCTCCAGAAGTTAGATCAGATGGCAAATTGTATTTGGTGCTAGGTCTTTCCCTTTAGGTTTTACCCCAACAATGTTTTCATTAGTTTCGCTCACTCTCGAAATCAAGCATTTTACAGCAGGTTGGAGCAGCCTGTATCTCAGCACAGGAATAAGGTAGGGAAGAATTCAAGTACTCATTTTGAATGCCTCCAGAAGTTAGATCAGATGGCAAATTGTATTTGGTGCTAGGTCTTTCCCTTTAGGTTTTACCCCAACAATCTTTTCATTAGTTTTAATCAGTCTCGAAATCAAGCATTTTACAGCAGGTTGGAGCAGCCTGTATCTCAGCACAGGAATAAGGTAGGGAAGAATTCTAAGGATCATTTTGACTGCCTCCAGAAGTTAGATCAGATGGCAAATTGTATTTGGTGCTAGGTCTTTCCCTTTAGGTTTTAACCCAACAATGTTTTCATTAGTTTCGCTCACTCTCGAAATCAAGCATTTTACAGCAGGTTGGAGCAGCCTGTATCTCAGCACAGGAATAAGGTAGGGAAGAATTCAAATACTCATTTTGACTGCCTCCAGAAGTTAGATCAGATGGCCAATGCAATTTGGTGCTAGGTCTTTCCCTTTAGGTTTTACCCCAACAATGTTTTCATTAGTTTCGCTCACTCTCGAAATCAAGCATTTTACAGCAGGTTGGAGCAGCCTGTATCTCAGCACAGGAATAAGGTAGGGAAGAATTCTAAGGACCATTTTGACTGCCTCCAGAAGTTAGATCAGAATGCAAATTGTATTTGGTGCTAGGTCTTTCCCTTTAGGTTTTACCCCAACAATGTTTTCATTAGTTTTAATCAGTCTCGAAATCAAGCATTTTACAGCAGGTTGGAGCAGCCTGTATCTCAGCACAGGAATAAGGTAGGGAAGAATTCTAAGGATCATTTTGACTGCCTCCAGAAGTTAGATCAGATGGCAAATTGTATTTGGTGCTAGGTCTTTCCCTTTAGGTTTTACCCCAACAATGTTTTCATTAGTTTCGCTCACTCTCGAAATCAAGCATTTTACAGCAGGTTGGAGCAGCCTGTATCTCAGCACAGGAATAAGGTAGGGAAGAATTCAAATACTCATTTTGACTGCCTCCAGAAGTTAGATCAGATGGCCAATGCAATTTGGTGCTAGGTCTTTCCCTTTAGGTTTTACCCCAACAATGTTTTCATTTGTTTGGCTCACTCTCGAAATCAAGCATTTTACAGCAGGATGGAACAGCCTGTATCTCAGCACAGGAATAAGGTAGGGAAGAATTCTAAGGATCATTTTGACTGCCTCCAGAAGTTAGATCAGATGGCAAATTGTATTTGGTGCTAGGTCTTTCCCTTTAGGTTTTACCCCAACAATGTTTTCATTAGTTTCGCTCACTCTCGAAATCAAGCATTTTACAGCAGGTTGGAGCAGCCTGTATCTCAGCACAGGAATAAGGTAGGGAAGAATTCTAAGGATCATTTTGACAGCCTCCAGAAGTCAGATCAGATGGCAAATTGTATTTGGTGCTAGGTCTTTCCCTTTAGGTTTTACCCCAACAATGTTTTCATTAGTTTCGCTCACTCTCGAAATCAAGCATTTTACAGCAGGTTGGAGCAGCCTGTATCTCAGCACAGGAATAAGGTAGGGAAGAATTCTAAGGATCATTTTGACTGCCTCCAGAAGTTAGATCAGATGGCCAATGGAATTTGGTGCTAGGTCTTTCCCTTTAGGTTTTACCCCAACAATGTTTTCATTAGTTTCGATCAGTCTCGAAATCAAGCATTTTACAGCAGGTTGGAGCAGCCTGTATCTCAGCACAGGAATAAGGTAGCGAAGAATTCTAAGGATCATTTTGACTGCCTCCAGAAGTTAGATCAGATGGCCAATGGAATTTGGTGCTAGGTCTTTCCCTTTAGGTTTTACCCCAACAATGTTTTCATTAGTTTCGCTCACTCTCGAAATCAAGCATTTTACAGCAGGTTGGAGCAGCCTGTATCTCAGCACAGGAATAAGGTAGGGAAGAATTCTAAGGATCATTTTGACTGCCTCCAGAAGTTAGATCAGATGGAAAATTGTATTTGGTGCTAGGTCTTTCACTTTAGGTTTTACCGCAACAATGTTTTCATTAGTTTCGCTCACTCTCGAAATCAAGCATTTTACAGCAGGTTGGAGCAGCCTGTATCTCAGCACAGGAATAAGGTAGGGAAGAATTCTAAGGATCATTTTGACAGCCTCCAGAAGTTAGATCAGATGGCAAATTGTATTTGGTGCTAGGTCTTTCCCTTTAGGTTTTACCCCAACAATGTTTTCATTAGTTTCGCTCACTCTCGAAATCAAGCATTTTACAGCAGGTTGGAGCAGCCTGTATCTCAGCACAGGAATAAGGTAGGGAAGAATTCTAAGGATCATTTTGACTGCCTCCAGAAGTTAGATCAGATGGCAAATTGTATTTGGTGCCAGGTCTTTCCCTTTAGGTTTTACCCCAACAATGTTTTCATTAGTTTCGCTCACTCTCGAAATCAAGCATTTTACAGCAGGTTGGAGCAGCCTGTATCTCAGCACAGGAATAAGGTAGGGAAGAATTCTAAGGATCATTTTGACTGCCTCCAGAAGTTAGATCAGATGGCCAATGGAATTTGGTGCTAGGTCTTTCCCTTTAGGTTTTACCGCAACAATGTTTTCATTAGTTTCGCTCACTCTCGAAATCAAGCATTTTACAGCAGGTTGGAGCAGCCTGTATCTCAGCACAGGAATAAGGTAGGGAAGAATTCTAAGGATCATTTTGACTGCCTCCAGAAGTTAGATCAGATGGCAAATTGTATTTGGTGCTAGGTCTTTCCCTTTAGGTTTTACCCCAACAATGTTTTCATTAGTTTCGATCAGTCTCGAAATCATGCATTTTACAGCAGGTTGGAGCAGCCTGTATCTCAGCACAGGAATAAGGTAGGGAAGAATTCTAAGGATCATTTTGACTGCCTCCAGAAGTTAGATCAGATGGCAAATTGTATTTGGTGCTAGGTCTTTCCCTGTAGGTTTTAACCCAACAATGTTTTCATTAGTTTCGCTCACTCTCGAAATCAAGCATTTTACAGCAGGTTGGAGCAGCCTGTATCTCAGCACAGGAATAAGGTAGGGAAGAATTCAAATACTCATTTTGACTGCCTCCAGAAGTTAGATCAGATGGCCAATGCAATTTGGTGCTAGGTCTTTCCCTTTAGGTTTTACCCCAACAATGTTTTCATTAGTTTCGCTCACTCTCGAAATCAAGCATTTTACAGCAGGTTGGAGCAGCCTGTATCTCAGCACAGGAATAAGGTAGGGAAGAATTCAAATACTCATTTTGACTGCCTCCAGAAGTTAGATCAGATGGCAAATTGTATTTGGTGCTAGGTCTTTCCCTTTAGGTTTTACCCCAACAATGTTTTCATTAGTTTCGCTCACTCTCGAAATCAAGCATTTTACAGCAGGTTGGAGCAGCCTGTATCTCAGCACAGGAATAAGGTAGGGAAGAATTCTAAGGATCATTTTGACTGCCTCCAGAAGTTAGATCAGATGGCAAATTGTATTTGGTGCTAGGTCTTTCCCTTTAGGTTTTACCCCAACAATGTTTTCATTAGTTTCGATCAGTCTCGAAATCAAGCATTTTACAGCAGGTTGGAGCAGCCTGTATCTCAGCACAGGAATAAGGTAGGGAAGAATTCTAAGGATCATTTTGACAGCCTCCAGAAGTCAGATCAGATGGCAAATTGTATTTGGTGCTAGGTCTTTCCCTTTAGGTTTTACCGCAAAAATGTTTTCATTAGTTTCGCTCACTCTCGAAATCAAGCATTTTACAGCAGGTTGGAGCAGCCTGTATCTCAGCACAGGAATAAGGTAGGGAAGAATTCTAAGGATCATTTTGACTGCCTCCAGAAGTTAGATCAGATGGCAAATTGTATTTGGTGCTAGGTCTTTCCCTTTAGGTTTTACCCCAACAATGTTTTCATTAGTTTCGCTCACTCTCGAAATCAAGCATTTTACAGCAGGTTGGAGCAGCCTGTATCTCAGCACAGGAATAAGGTAGGGAAGAATTCTAAGGATCATTTTGACTGCCTCCAGAAGTTAGATCAGATGGCCAATGGAATTTGGTGCTAGGTCTTTCCCTTTAGGTTTTACCCCAACAATGTTTTCATTAGTTTCGCTCACTCTCGAAATCAAGCATTTTACAGCAGGTTGGAGCAGCCTGTATCTCAGCACAGGAATAAGGTAGGGAAGAATTCAAAGGCTCATTTTGACTGCCTCCAGAAGTTAGATCAGATGGAAAATTGTATTTGGTGCTAGGTCTTTCCCTTTAGGTTTTACCGCAACAATGTTTTCATTAGTTTCGCTCACTCTCGAAATCAAGCATTTTACAGCAGGTTGGAGCAGCCTGTATCTCAGCACAGGAATAAGGTAGGGAAGAATTCTAAGGATCATTTTGACAGCCTCCAGAAGTTAGATCAGATGGCAAATTGTATTTGGTGCTAGGTCTTTCCCTTTAGGTTTTACCCCAACAATGTTTTCATTAGTTTCGCTCACTCTCGAAATCAAGCATTTTACAGCAGGTTGGAGCAGCCTGTATCTCAGCACAGGAATAAGGTAGGGAAGAATTCTAAGGATCATTTTGACTGCCTCCAGAAGTTAGATCAGATGGCAAATTGTATTTGGTGCTAGGTCTTTCCCTTTAGGTTTTACCCCAACAATGTTTTCATTAGTTTCGATCAGTCTCGAAATCAAGCATTTTACAGCAGGTTGGAGCAGCCTGTATCTCAGCACAGGAATAAGGTAGGGAAGAATTCAAATACTCATTTTGACTGCCTCCAGAAGTTAGATCAGATGGCAAATTGTATTTGGTGCTAGGTCTTTCCCTTTACGTTTTACCCCAACAATGTTTTCATTAGTTTCGCTCACTCTCGAAATCAAGCATTTTACAGCAGGTTGGAGCAGCCTGTATCTCAGCACAGGAATAAGGTAGGGAAGAATTCTAAGGATCATTTTGACTGCCTCCAGAAGTTAGATCAGATGGCAAATTGTATTTGGTGCTAGGTCTTTCCCTTTAGGTTTTACCCCAACAATGTTTTCATTAGTTTCGCTCACTCTCGAAATCAAGCATTTTACAGCAGGTTGGAGCAGCCTGTATCTCAGCACAGGAATAAGGTAGGGAAGAATTCTAAGGATCATTTTGACTGCCTCCAGAAGTTAGATCAGATGGCCAATGGAATTTGGTGCTAGGTCTTTCCCTTTAGGTTTTACCCCAACAATGTTTTCATTAGTTTCGCTCACTCTCGAAATCAAGCATTTTACAGCAGGTTGGAGCAGCCTGTATCTCAGCACAGGAATAAGGTAGGGAAGAATTCTAAGGATCATTTTGACTGCCTCCAGAAGTTAGATCAGATGGCCAATGGAATTTGGTGCTAGGTCTTTCCCTTTAGGTTTTACCGCAAAAATGTTTTCATTAGTTTCGCTCACTCTCGAAATCAAGCATTTTACAGCAGGTTGGAGCAGCCTGTATCTCAGCACAGGAATAAGGTAGGGAAGAATTCAAATACTCATTTTGACTGCCTCCAGAAGTTAGATCAGATGGCAAATTGTATTTGGTGCTAGGTCTTTCCCTTTAGGTTTTACCCCAACAATGTTTTCATTAGTTTTAATCAGTCTCGAAATCAAGCATTTTACAGCAGGTTGGAGCAGCCTGTATCTCAGCACAGGAATAAGGTAGGGAAGAATTCTAAGGATCATTTTGACTGCCTCCAGAAGTTAGATCAGATGGCCAATGCAATTTGGTGCTAGGTCTTTCCCTTTAGGTTTTAACCCAACAATGTTTTCATTAGTTTCGCTCACTCTCGAAATCAAGCATTTTACAGCAGGTTGGAGCAGCCTGTATCTCAGCACAGGAATAAGGTAGGGAAGAATTCTAAGGATCATTTTGACTGCCTCCAGAAGTTAGATCAGATGGCAAATTGTATTTGGTGCTAGGTCTTTCCCTTTAGGTTTTACCCCAACAATGTTTTCATTAATTTCGCTCACTTTCGAAATCAAGCATTTTACAGCAGGTTGGAGCAGCCTGTATCTCAGCACAGGAATAAGGTAGGGAAGAATTCTAAGGACCATTTTGACTGCCTCCAGAAGTTAGATCAGAATGCAAATTGTATTTGGTGCTAGGTCTTTCCCTTTAGGTTTTACCCCAACAATGTTTTCATTAGTTTTAATCAGTCTCGAAATCAAGCATTTTACAGCAGGTTGGAGCAGCCTGTATCTCAGCACAGGAATAAGGTAGGGAAGAATTCAAATACTCATTTTGACTGCCTCCAGAAGTTAGATCAGATGGCAAATTGTATTTGGTGCCAGGTCTTTCCCTTTAGGTTTTACCCCAACAATGTTTTCAGTTGTTTGGCTCACTCTCGAAATCAAGCATTTTACAGCAGGATGGAACAGCCTGTATCTCAGCACAGGAATAAGGTAGGGAAGAATTCTAAGGATCATTTTGACTGCCTCCAGAAGTTAGATCAGATGGCAAATTGTATTTGGTGCTAGGTCTTTCCCTTTAGCTTTTACCCCAACAATGTTTTCATTAGTTTCGCTCACTCTCGAAATCAAGCATTTTACAGCAGGTTGGAGCAGCCTGTATCTCAGCACAGGAATAAGGTAGGGAAGAATTCTAAGGATCATTTTGACAGCCTCCAGAAGTCAGATCAGATGGCAAATTGTATTTGGTGCTAGGTCTTTCCCTTTAGGTTTTACCCCAACAATGTTTTCATTAGTTTCGCTCACTCTCGAAATCAAGCATTTTACAGCAGGTTGGAGCAGCCTGTATCTCAGCACAGGAATAAGGTAGGGAAGAATTCTAAGGATCATTTTGACTGCCTCCAGAAGTTAGATCAGATGGCCAATGCAATTTGGTGCTAGGTCTTTCCCTTTAGGTTTTACCCCAACAATGTTTTCATTAGTTTCGCTCACTCTCGAAATCAAGCATTTTACAGCAGGTTGGAGCAGCCTGTATCTCAGCACAGGAATAAGGTAGGGAAGAATTCTAAGGATCATTTTGACTGCCTCCAGAAGTTAGATCAGATGGCCAATGGAATTTGGTGCTAGGTCTTTCCCTTTAGGTTTTACCCCAACAATGTTTTCATTAGTTTCGCTCACTCTCGAAATCAAGCATTTTACAGCAGGTTGGAGCAGCCTGTATCTCAGCACAGGAATAAGGTAGGGAAGAATTCTAAGGATCATTTTGACTGCCTCCAGAAGTTAGATCAGATGGAAAATTGTATTTGGTGCTAGGTCTTTCACTTTAGGTTTTACCGCAACAATGTTTTCATTAGTTTCGCTCACTCTCGAAATCAAGCATTTTACAGCAGGTTGGAGCAGCCTGTATCTCAGCACAGGAATAAGGTAGGGAAGAATTCTAAGGATCATTTTGACAGCCTCCAGAAGTTAGATCAGATGGCAAATTGTATTTGGTGCTAGGTCTTTCCCTTTAGGTTTTACCCCAACAATGTTTTCATTAGTTTCGCTCACTCTCGAAATCAAGCATTTTACAGCAGGTTGGAGCAGCCTGTATCTCAGCACAGGAATAAGGTAGGGAAGAATTCTAAGGATCATTTTGACTGCCTCCAGAAGTTAGATCAGATGGCAAATTGTATTTGGTGCCAGGTCTTTCCCTTTAGGTTTTACCCCAACAATGTTTTCATTAGTTTCGCTCACTCTCGAAATTAAGCATTTTACAGCAGGTTGGAGCAGCCTGTATCTCAGCACAGGAATAAGGTAGGGAAGAATTCTAAGGATCATTTTGACTGCCTCCAGAAGTTAGATCAGATGGCCAATGGAATTTGGTGCTAGGTCTTTCCCTTTAGGTTTTACCGCAACAATGTTTTCATTAGTTTCGCTCACTCTCGAAATCAAGCATTTTACAGCAGGTTGGAGCAGCCTGTATCTCAGCACAGGAATAAGGTAGGGAAGAATTCTAAGGATCATTTTGACTGCCTCCAGAAGTTAGATCAGATGGAAAATTGTATTTGGTGCTAGGTCTTTCCCTTTAGGTTTTACCCCAACAATGTTTTCATTAGTTTCGCTCAGTCTCGAAATCATGCATTTTACAGCAGGTTGGAGCAGCCTGTATCTCAGCACAGGAATAAGGTAGGGAAGAATTCTAAGGATCATTTTGACTGCCTCCAGAAGTTAGATCAGATGGCAAATTGTATTTGGTGCTAGGTCTTTCCCTTTAGGTTTTACCCCAACAATGTTTTCATTAGTTTCGCTCAGTCTCGAAATCATGCATTTTACAGCAGGTTGGAGCAGCCTGTATCTCAGCACAGGAATAAGGTAGGGAAGAATTCAAATACTCATTTTCACTGCCTCCAGAAGTTAGATCAGATGGCCAATGGAATTTGGTGCTAGGTCTTTCCCTTTAGGTTTTACCCCAACAATGTTTTCATTAGTTTCGCTCACTCTCGAAATCAAGCATTTTACAGCAGGTTGGAGCAGCCTGTATCTCAGCACAGGAATAAGGTAGGGAAGAATTCTAAGGATCATTTTGACTGCCTCCAGAAGTTAGATCAGATGGCCAATGGAATTTGGTGCTAGGTCTTTCCCTTTAGGTTTTACCCCAACAATGTTTTCATTAGTTTCGCTCACTCTCGAAATCAAGCGTTTTACAGCAGGTTGGAGCAGCCTGTATCTCAGCACAGGAATAAGGTAGGGAAGAATTCAAATACTCATTTTGACTGCCTCCAGAAGTTAGATCAGATGGCAAATTGTATTTGGTGCTAGGTCTTTCCCTTTAGGTTTTACCCCAACAATGTTTTCATTAGTTTTAATCAGTCTCGAAATCAAGCATTTTACAGCAGGTTGGAGCAGCCTGTATCTCAGCACAGGAATAAGGTAGGGAAGAATTCTAAGGATCATTTTGACTGCCTCCAGAAGTTAGATCAGATGGCAAATTGTATTTGGTGCTAGGTCTTTCCCTTTAGGTTTTAACCCAACAATGTTTTCATTAGTTTCGCTCACTCTCGAAATCAAGCATTTTACAGCAGGTTGGAGCAGCCTGTATCTCAGCACAGGAATAAGGTAGGGAAGAATTCAAATACTCATTTTGACTGCCTCCAGAAGTTAGATCAGATGGCCAATGCAATTTGGTGCTAGGTCTTTCCCTTTAGGTTTTACCCCAACAATGTTTTCATTAGTTTCGCTCACTCTCGAAATCAAGCATTTTACAGCAGGTTGGAGCAGCCTGTATCTCAGCACAGGAATAAGGTAGGGAAGAATTCTAAGGATCATTTTGACAGCCTCCAGAAGTCAGATCAGATGGCAAATTGTATTTGGTGCTAGGTCTTTCCCTTTAGGTTTTACCCCAACAATGTTTTCATTAGTTTCGCTCACTTTCGAAATCAAGCATTTTACAGCAGGTTGGAGCAGCCTGTATCTCAGCACAGGAATAAGGTAGGGAAGAATTCTAAGGACCATTTTGACTGCCTCCAGAAGTTAGATCAGAATGCAAATTGTATTTGGTGCTAGGTCTTTCCCTTTAGGTTTTACCCCAACAATGTTTTCATTAGTTTTAATCAGTCTCGAAATCAAGCATTTTACAGCAGGTTGGAGCAGCCTGTATCTCAGCACAGGAATAAGGTAGGGAAGAATTCTAAGGATCATTTTGACTGCCTCCAGAAGTTAGATCAGATGGCAAATTGTATTTGGTGCTAGGTCTTTCCCTTTAGGTTTTACCCCAACAATGTTTTCATTAGTTTCGCTCACTCTCGAAATCAAGCATTTTACAGCAGGTTGGAGCAGCCTGTATCTCAGCACAGGAATAAGGTAGGGAAGAATTCAAATACTCATTTTGACTGCCTCCAGAAGTTAGATCAGATGGCAAATTGTATTTGGTGCCAGGTCTTTCCCTTTAGGTTTTACCCCAACAATGTTTTCAGTTGTTTGGCTCACTCTCGAAATCAAGCATTTTACAGCAGGATGGAACAGCCTGTATCTCAGCACAGGAATAAGGTAGGGAAGAATTCTAAGGATCATTTTGACTGCCTCCAGAAGTTAGATCAGATGGAAAATTGTATTTGGTGCTAGGTCTTTCCCTTTAGCTTTTACCCCAACAATGTTTTCATTAGTTTCGCTCACTCTCGAAATCAAGCATTTTACAGCAGGTTGGAGCAGCCTGTATCTCAGCACAGGAATAAGGTAGGGAAGAATTCTAAGGATCATTTTGACAGCCTCCAGAAGTCAGATCAGATGGCAAATTGTATTTGGTGCTAGGTCTTTCCCTTTAGGTTTTACCCCAACAATGTTTTCATTAGTTTCGCTCACTCTCGAAATCAAGCATTTTACAGCAGGTTGGAGCAGCCTGTATCTCAGCACAGGAATAAGGTAGGGAAGAATTCTAAGGATCATTTTGACTGCCTCCAGAAGTTAGATCAGATGGCCAATGCAATTTGGTGCTAGGTCTTTCCCTTTAGGTTTTACCCCAACAATGTTTTCATTAGTTTCGCTCACTCTCGAAATCAAGCATTTTACAGCAGGTTGGAGCAGCCTGTATCTCAGCACAGGAATAAGGTAGGGAAGAATTCTAAGGATCATTTTGACTGCCTCCAGAAGTTAGATCAGATGGCCAATGGAATTTGGTGCTAGGTCTTTCCCTTTAGGTTTTACCCCAACAATGTTTTCATTAGTTTCGCTCACTCTCGAAATCAAGCATTTTACAGCAGGTTGGAGCAGCCTGTATCTCAGCACAGGAATAAGGTAGGGAAGAATTCTAAGGATCATTTTGACTGCCTCCAGAAGTTAGATCAGATGGAAAATTGTATTTGGTGCTAGGTCTTTCACTTTAGGTTTTACCGCAACAATGTTTTCATTAGTTTCGCTCACTCTCGAAATCAAGCATTTTACAGCAGGTTGGAGCAGCCTGTATCTCAGCACAGGAATAAGGTAGGGAAGAATTCTAAGGATCATTTTGACAGCCTCCAGAAGTTAGATCAGATGGCAAATTGTATTTGGTGCTAGGTCTTTCCCTTTAGGTTTTACCCCAACAATGTTTTCATTAGTTTCGCTCACTCTCGAAATCAAGCATTTTACAGCAGGTTGGAGCAGCCTGTATCTCAGCACAGGAATAAGGTAGGGAAGAATTCTAAGGATCATTTTGACTGCCTCCAGAAGTTAGATCAGATGGAAAATTGTATTTGGTGCCAGGTCTTTCCCTTTAGGTTTTACCCCAACAATGTTTTCATTAGTTTCGCTCACTCTCGAAATCAAGCATTTTACAGCAGGTTGGAGCAGCCTGTATCTCAGCACAGGAATAAGGTAGGGAAGAATTCTAAGGATCATTTTGACTGCCTCCAGAAGTTAGATCAGATGGCCAATGGAATTTGGTGCTAGGTCTTTCCCTTTAGGTTTTACCGCAACAATGTTTTCATTAGTTTCGCTCACTCTCAAAATCAAGCATTTTACAGCAGGTTGGAGCAGCCTGTATCTCAGCACAGGAATAAGGTAGGGAAGAATTCTAAGGATCATTTTGACTGCCTCCAGAAGTTAGATCAGATGGCAAATTGTATTTGGTGCTAGGTCTTTCCCTTTAGGTTTTACCCCAACAATGTTTTCATTAGTTTCGCTCAGTCTCGAAATCATGCATTTTACAGCAGGTTGGAGCAGCCTGTATCTCAGCACAGGAATAAGGTAGGGAAGAATTCTAAGGATCATTTTGACTGCCTCCAGAAGTTAGATCAGATGGCAAATTGTATTTGGTGCTAGGTCTTTCCCTTTAGGTTTTAACCCAACAATGTTTTCATTAGTTTCGCTCACTCTCGAAATCAAGCATTTTACAGCAGGTTGGAGCAGCCTGTATCTCAGCACAGGAATAAGGTAGGGAAGAATTCAAATACTCATTTTGACTGCCTCCAGAAGTTAGATCAGATGGCCAATGCAATTTGGTGCTAGGTCTTTCCCTTTAGGTTTTACCCCAACAATGTTTTCATTAGTTTCGATCAGTCTCGAAATCAAGCATTTTACAGCAGGTTGGAGCAGCCTGTATCTCAGCACAGGAATAAGGTAGGGAAGAATTCAAATACTCATTTTGACTGCCTCCAGAAGTTAGATCAGATGGCAAATTGTATTTGGTGCTAGGTCTTTCCCTTTAGGTTTTACCCCAACAATGTTTTCATTAGTTTCGCTCACTCTCGAAATCAAGCATTTTACAGCAGGTTGGAGCAGCCTGTATCTCAGCACAGGAATAAGGTAGGGAAGAATTCTAAGGATCATTTTGACTGCCTCCAGAAGTTAGATCAGATGGCAAATTGTATTTGGTGCTAGGTCTTTCCCTTTAGGTTTTACCCCAACAATGTTTTCATTAGTTTCGATCAGTCTCGAAATCAAGCATTTTACAGCAGGTTGGAGCAGCCTGTATCTCAGCACAGGAATAAGGTAGGGAAGAATTCTAAGGATCATTTTGACAGCCTCCAGAAGTCAGATCAGATGGCAAATTGTATTTGGTGCTAGGTCTTTCCCTTTAGGTTTTACCCCAACAATGTTTTCATTAGTTTCGCTCACTCTCGAAATCAAGCATTTTACAGCAGGTTGGAGCAGCCTGTATCTCAGCACAGGAATAAGGTAGGGAAGAATTCTAAGGATCATTTTGACTGCCTCCAGAAGTTAGATCAGATGGCAAATTGTATTTGGTGCTAGGTCTTTCCCTTTAGGTTTTAACCCAACAATGTTTTCATTAGTTTCGCTCACTCTCGAAATCAAGCATTTTACAGCAGGTTGGAGCAGCCTGTATCTCAGCACAGGAATAAGGTAGGGAAGAATTCTAAGGATCATTTTGACTGCCTCCAGAAGTTAGATCAGATGGCCAATGCAATTTCGTGCTAGGTCTTTCCCTTTAGGTTTTACCCCAACAATGTTTTCATTAGTTTCGCTCACTCTCGAAATCAAGCATTTTACAGCAGGTTGGAGCAGCCTGTATCTCAGCACAGGAATAAGGTAGGGAAGAATTCTAAGGATCATTTTGACTGCCTCCAGAAGTTAGATAGGATGGAAAATTGTATTTGGTGCTAGGTCTTTCCCTTTAGGTTTTACCGCAACAATGTTTTCATTAGTTTCGCTCACTCTCGAAATCAAGCATTTTACAGCAGGTTGGAGCAGCCTGTATCTCAGCACAGGAATAAGGTAGGGAAGAATTCTAAGGATCATTTTGACAGCCTCCAGAAGTTAGATCAGATGGCAAATTGTATTTGGTGCTAGGTCTTTCCCTTTAGGTTTTACCCCAACAATGTTTTCATTAGTTTCGCTCACTCTCGAAATCAAGCATTTTACAGCAGGTTGGAGCAGCCTGTATCTCAGCACAGGAATAAGGTAGGGAAGAATTCTAAGGATCATTTTGACTGCCTCCAGAAGTTAGATCAGATGGCCAATGGAATTTGGTGCTAGGCCTTTCCCTTTAGGTTTTACCCCAACAATGTTTTCATTAGTTTCGCTCACTCTCGAAATCAAGCATTTTACAGCAGGTTGGAGCAGCCTGTATCTCAGCACAGGAATAAGGTAGGGAAGAATTCAAATACTCATTTTGACTGCCTCCAGAAGTTAGATCAGATGGCAAATTGTATTTGGTGCTAGGTCTTTCCCTTTACGTTTTACCCCAACAATGTTTTCATTAGTTTCGCTCACTCTCGAAATCAAGCATTTTACAGCAGGTTGGAGCAGCCTGTATCTCAGCACAGGAATAAGGTAGGGAAGAATTCTAAGGATCATTTTGACTGCCTCCAGAAGTTAGATCAGATGGCAAATTGTATTTGGTGCTAGGTCTTTCCCTTTAGGTTTTACCCCAACAATGTTTTCATTAGTTTCGCTCACTCTCGAAATCAAGCATTTTACAGCAGGTTGGAGCAGCCTGTATCTCAGCACAGGAATAAGGTAGGGAAGAATTCTAAGGATCATTTTGACTGCCTCCAGAAGTTAGATCAGATGGCAAATTGTATTTGGTGCTAGGTCTTTCCCTTTAGGTTTTACCCCAACAATGTTTTCATTAGTTTCGCTCACTCTCGAAATCAAGCATTTTACAGCAGGTTGGAGCAGCCTGTATCTCAGCACAGGAATAAGGTAGGGAAGAATTCAAATACTCATTTTGACTGCCTCCAGAAGTTAGATCAGATGGCCAATGGAATTTGGTGCTAGGTCTTTCCCTTTAGGTTTTACCCCAACAATGTTTTCATTAGTTTCGCTCACTCTCGAAATCAAGCATTTTACAGCAGGTTGGAGCAGCCTGTATCTCAGCACAGGAATAAGGTAGGGAAGAATTCTAAGGATCATTTTGACTGCCTCCAGAAGTTAGATCAGATGGCCAATGGAATTTGGTGCTAGGTCTTTCCCTTTAGGTTTTACCCCAACAATGTTTTCATTAGTTTCGCTCACTCTCGAAATCAAGCATTTTACAGCAGGTTGGAGCAGCCTGTATCTCAGAACAGGAATAAGGTAGGGAAGAATTCAAATACTCATTTTGACTGCCTCCAGAAGTTAGATCAGATGGCAAATTGTATTTGGTGCTAGGTCTTTCCCTTTAGGTTTTACCCCAACAATGTTTTCATTAGTTTCGATCACTCTCGAAATCAAGCATTTTACAGCAGGTTGGAGCAGCCTGTATCTCAGCACAGGAATAAGGTAGGGAAGAATTCTAAGGATCATTTTGACAGGCTCCAGAAGTCAGATCAGATGGCAAATTGTATTTGGTGCTAGGTCTTTCCCTTTAGGTTTTACCCCAACAATGTTTTCATTAGTTTCGCTCACTCTCGAAATCAAGCATTTTACAGCAGGTTGGAGCAGCCTGTATCTCAGCACAGGAATAAGGTAGGGAAGAATTCTAAGGATCATTTTGACTGCCTCCAGAAGTTAGATCAGATGGCCAATGGAATTTGGTGCTAGGTCTTTCCCTTTAGGTTTTACCCCAACAATGTTTTCATTAGTTTCGCTCACTCTCGAAATCAAGCATTTTACAGCAGGTTGGAGCAGCCTGTATCTCAGCACAGGAATAAGGTAGGGAAGAATTCTAAGGATCATTTTGACTGCCTCCAGAAGTTAGATCAGATGGCAAATTGTATTTGGTGCAAGGTCTTTCCCTTTAGGTTTTACCCCAACAATGTTTTCATTAGTTTTGATCAGTCTCGAAATCAAGCATTTTACAGCAGGTTGGAGCAGCCTGTATCTCAGCACAGGAATAAGGTAGGGAAGAATTCTAAGGATCATTTTGACTGCCTCCAGAAGTTAGATCAGATGGAAAATTGTATTTGGTGCTAGGTCTTTCCCTTTAGGTTTTACCCCAACAATGTTTTCATTAGTTTCGCTCACTCTCGAAAGCAAGCATTTTACAGCAGGTTGGAGCAGCCTGTATCTCAGCACAGGAATAAGGTAGGGAAGAATTCAAATACTCATTTTGACTGCCTCCAGAAGTTAGATCAGATGGCCAATGGAATTTGGTGCTAGGTCTTTCCCTTTAGGTTTTACCCCAACAATGTTTTCATTAGTTTCGCTCACTCTCGAAATCAAGCATTTTACAGCAGGTTGGAGCAGCCTGTATCTCAGCACAGGAATAAGGTAGGGAAGAATTCTAAGGATCATTTTGACTGCCTCCAGAAGTTAGATCAGATGGCAAATTGTATTTGGTGCTAGGTCTTTCCCTTTAGGTTTTACCCCAACAATGTTTTCATTAGTTTCGCTCACTCTCGAAATCAAGCATTTTACAGCAGGTTGGAGCAGCCTGTATCTCAGCACAGGAATAAGGTAGGGAAGAATTCTAAGGATCATTTTGACTGCCTCCAGAAGTTAGATCAGATGGCAAATTGTATTTGGTGCTAGGTCTTTCCCTTTAGGTTTTACCCCAACAATGTTTTCATTAGTTTCGCTCACTCTCGAAATCAAGCATTTTACAGCAGGTTGGAGCAGCCTGTATCTCAGCACAGGAATAAGGTAGGGAAGAATTCTAAGGATCATTTTGACAGCCTCCAGAAGTCAGATCAGATGGCAAAATGTATTTGGTGCTAGGTCTTTCCCTTTAGGTTTTACCCCAACAATGTTTTCATTAGTTTCGCTCACTCTCGAAATCAAGCATTTTACAGCAGGTTGGAGCAGCCTGTATCTCAGCACAGGAATAAGGTAGGGAAGAATTCTAAGGATCATTTTGACTGCCTCCAGAAGTTAGATCAGATGGCAAATTGTATTTGGTGCTAGGTCTTTCCCTTTAGGTTTTAACCCAACAATGTTTTCATTAGTTTCGCTCACTCTCGAAATCAAGCATTTTACAGCAGGTTGGAGCAGCCTGTATCTCAGCACAGGAATAAGGTAGGGAAGAATTCTAAGGATCATTTTGACTGCCTCCAGAAGTTAGATCAGATGGCCAATGCAATTTCATGCTAGGTCTTTCCCTTTAGGTTTTACCCCAACAATGTTTTCATTAGTTTCGCTCACTCTCGAAATCAAGCATTTTACAGCAGGTTGGAGCAGCCTGTATCTCAGCACAGGAATAAGGTAGGGAAGAATTCTAAGGATCATTTTGACTGCCTCCAGAAGTTAGATCAGATGGCAAATTGTATTTGGTGCAAGGTCTTTCCCTTTAGGTTTTACCCCAACAATGTTTTCATTAGTTTTGATCAGTCTCGAAATCAAGCATTTTACAGCAGGTTGGAGCAGCCTGTATCTCAGCACAGGAATAAGGTAGGGAAGAATTCTAAGGATCATTTTGACTGCCTCCAGAAGTTAGATCAGATGGAAAATTGTATTTGGTGCTAGGTCTTTCCCTTTAGGTTTTACCCCAACAATGTTTTCATTAGTTTCGCTCACTCTCGAAAGCAAGCATTTTACAGCAGGTTGGAGCAGCCTGTATCTCAGCACAGGAATAAGGTAGGGAAGAATTCAAATACTCATTTTGACTGCCTCCAGAAGTTAGATCAGATGGCCAATGGAATTTGGTGCTAGGTCTTTCCCTTTAGGTTTTACCCCAACAATGTTTTCATTAGTTTCGCTCACTCTCGAAATCAAGCATTTTACAGCAGGTTGGAGCAGCCTGTATCTCAGCACAGGAATAAGGTAGGGAAGAATTCTAAGGATCATTTTGACTGCCTCCAGAAGTTAGATCAGATGGCAAATTGTATTTGGTGCTAGGTCTTTCCCTTTAGGTTTTACCCCAACAATGTTTTCATTAGTTTCGCTCACTCTCGAAATCAAGCATTTTACAGCAGGTTGGAGCAGCCTGTATCTCAGCACAGGAATAAGGTAGGGAAGAATTCTAAGGATCATTTTGACAGCCTCCAGAAGTCAGATCAGATGGCAAAATGTATTTGGTGCTAGGTCTTTCCCTTTAGGTTTTACCCCAACAATGTTTTCATTAGTTTCGCTCACTCTCGAAATCAAGCATTTTACAGCAGGTTGGAGCAGCCTGTATCTCAGCACAGGAATAAGGTAGGGAAGAATTCTAAGGATCATTTTGACTGCCTCCAGAAGTTAGATCAGATGGCAAATTGTATTTGGTGCTAGGTCTTTCCCTTTAGGTTTTAACCCAACAATGTTTTCATTAGTTTCGCTCACTCTCGAAATCAAGCATTTTACAGCAGGTTGGAGCAGCCTGTATCTCAGCACAGGAATAAGGTAGGGAAGAATTCTAAGGATCATTTTGACTGCCTCCAGAAGTTAGATCAGATGGCCAATGCAATTTCATGCTAGGTCTTTCCCTTTAGGTTTTACCCCAACAATGTTTTCATTAGTTTCGCTCACTCTCGAAATCAAGCATTTTACAGCAGGTTGGAGCAGCCTGTATCTCAGCACAGGAATAAGGTAGGGAAGAATTCTAAGGATCATTTTGACTGCCTCCAGAAGTTAGATCAGATGGAAAATTGTATTTGGTGCTAGGTCTTTCCCTTTAGGTTTTACCGCAACAATGTTTTCATTAGTTTCGCTCACTCTCGAAATCAAGCATTTTACAGCAGGTTGGAGCAGCCTGTATCTCAGCACAGGAATAAGGTAGGGAAGAATTCTAAGGATCATTTTGACAGCCTCCAGAAGTTAGATCAGATGGCAAATTGTATTTGGTGCTAGGTCTTTCCCTTTAGGTTTTACCCCAACAATGTTTTCATTAGTTTCGCTCACTCTCGAAATCAAGCATTTTACAGCAGGTTGGAGCAGCCTGTATCTCAGCACAGGAATAAGGTAGGGAAGAATTCTAAGGATCATTTTGACTGCCTCCAGAAGTTAGATCAGATGGCCAATGGAATTTGGTGCTAGGCCTTTCCCTTTAGGTTTTACCCCAACAATGTTTTCATTAGTTTCGCTCACTCTCGAAATCAAGCATTTTACAGCAGGTTGGAGCAGCCTGTATCTCAGCACAGGAATAAGGTAGGGAAGAATTCAAATACTCATTTTGACTGCCTCCAGAAGTTAGATCAGATGGCAAATTGTATTTGGTGCTAGGTCTTTCCCTTTACGTTTTACCCCAACAATGTTTTCATTAGTTTCGCTCACTCTCGAAATCAAGCATTTTACAGCAGGTTGGAGCAGCCTGTATCTCAGCACAGGAATAAGGTAGGGAAGAATTCTAAGGATCATTTTGACTGCCTCCAGAAGTTAGATCAGATGGCAAATTGTATTTGGTGCTAGGTCTTTCCCTTTAGGTTTTACCCCAACAATGTTTTCATTAGTTTCGCTCACTCTCGAAATCAAGCATTTTACAGCAGGTTGGAGCAGCCTGTATCTCAGCACAGGAATAAGGTAGGGAAGAATTCTAAGGATCATTTTGACAGCCTCCAGAAGTCAGATCAGATGGCAAAATGTATTTGGTGCTAGGTCTTTCCCTTTAGGTTTTACCCCAACAATGTTTTCATTAGTTTCGCTCACTCTCGAAATCAAGCATTTTACAGCAGGTTGGAGCAGCCTGTATCTCAGCACAGGAATAAGGTAGGGAAGAATTCTAAGGATCATTTTGACTGCCTCCAGAAGTTAGATCAGATGGCAAATTGTATTTGGTGCTAGGTCTTTCCCTTTAGGTTTTAACCCAACAATGTTTTCATTAGTTTCGCTCACTCTCGAAATCAAGCATTTTACAGCAGGTTGGAGCAGCCTGTATCTCAGCACAGGAATAAGGTAGGGAAGAATTCTAAGGATCATTTTGACTGCCTCCAGAAGTTAGATCAGATGGCCAATGCAATTTCATGCTAGGTCTTTCCCTTTAGGTTTTACCCCAACAATGTTTTCATTAGTTTCGCTCACTCTCGAAATCAAGCATTTTACAGCAGGTTGGAGCAGCCTGTATCTCAGCACAGGAATAAGGTAGGGAAGAATTCTAAGGATCATTTTGACTGCCTCCAGAAGTTAGATCAGATGGAAAATTGTATTTGGTGCTAGGTCTTTCCCTTTAGGTTTTACCGCAACAATGTTTTCATTAGTTTCGCTCACTCTCGAAATCAAGCATTTTACAGCAGGTTGGAGCAGCCTGTATCTCAGCACAGGAATAAGGTAGGGAAGAATTCTAAGGATCATTTTGACAGCCTCCAGAAGTTAGATCAGATGGCAAATTGTATTTGGTGCTAGGTCTTTCCCTTTAGGTTTTACCCCAACAATGTTTTCATTAGTTTCGCTCACTCTCGAAATCAAGCATTTTACAGCAGGTTGGAGCAGCCTGTATCTCAGCACAGGAATAAGGTAGGGAAGAATTCTAAGGATCATTTTGACTGCCTCCAGAAGTTAGATCAGATGGCCAATGGAATTTGGTGCTAGGCCTTTCCCTTTAGGTTTTACCCCAACAATGTTTTCATTAGTTTCGCTCACTCTCGAAATCAAGCATTTTACAGCAGGTTGGAGCAGCCTGTATCTCAGCACAGGAATAAGGTAGGGAAGAATTCAAATACTCATTTTGACTGCCTCCAGAAGTTAGATCAGATGGCCAATGCAATTTGGTGCTAGGTCTTTCCCTTTAGGTTTTACCCCAACAATGTTTTCATTAGTTTCGCTCACTCTCGAAATCAAGCATTTTACAGCAGGTTGGAGCAGCCTGTATCTCAGCACAGGAATAAGGTAGGGAAGAATTCTAAGGATCATTTTGACTGCCTCCAGAAGTTAGATCAGATGGCAAATTGTATTTGGTGCTAGGTCTTTCCCTTTAGGTTTTACCCCAACAATGTTTTCATTAGTTTCGCTCACTCTTGAAATCAAGCATTTTACAGCAGGTTGGAGCAGCCTGTATCTCAGCACAGGAATAAGGTAGGTAAGAATTCTAAGGATCATTTTGACTGCCTCCAGAAGTTAGATCAGATGGCAAATTGTATTTGGTGCTAGGTCTTTCCCTTTAGGTTTTACCCCAACAATGTTTTCATTAGTTTCGCTCACTCTCGAAATCAAGCATTTTACAGCAGGTTGGAGCAGCCTGTATCTCAGCACAGGAATAAGGTAGGGAAGAATTCAAATACTCATTTTGACTGCCTCCAGAAGTTAGATCAGATGGCCAATGCAATTTGGTGCTAGGTCTTTCCCTTTAGGTTTTACCCCAACAATGTTTTCATTAGTTTCGCTCACTCTCGAAATCAAGCATTTTACAGCAGGTTGGAGCAGCCTGTATCTCAGCACAGGAATAAGGTAGGGAAGAATTCAAATACTCATTTTGACTGCCTCCAGAAGTTAGATCAGATGGCAAATTGTATTTGGTGCTAGGTCTTTCCCTTTAGGTTTTACCCCAACAATGTTTTCATTAGTTTCGATCACTCTCGAAATCAAGCATTTTACAGCAGGTTGGAGCAGCCTGTATCTCAGCACAGGAATAAGGTAGGGAAGAATTCTAAGGATCATTTTGACAGCCTCCAGAAGTCAGATCAGATGGCAAATTGTATTTGGTGCTAGGTCTTTCCCTTTAGGTTTTACCCCAACAATGTTTTCATTAGTTTCGCTCACTCTCGAAATCAAGCATTTTACAGCAGGTTGGAGCAGCCTGTATCTCAGCACAGGAATAAGGTAGGGAAGAATTCAAATACTCATTTTGACTGCCTCCAGAAGTTAGATCAGATGGCCAATGGAATTTGGTGCTAGGTCTTTCCCTTTAGGTTTTACCCCAACAATGTTTTCATTAGTTTCGCTCACTCTCGAAATCAAGCATTTTACAGCAGGTTGGAGCAGCCTGTATCTCAGCACAGGAATAAGGTAGGGAAGAATTCTAAGGATCATTTTGACTGCCTCCAGAAGTTAGATCAGATGGCAAATTGTATTTGGTGCAAGGTCTTTCCCTTTAGGTTTTACCCCAACAATGTTTTCATTAGTTTTGATCAGTCTCGAAATCAAGCATTTTACAGCAGGTTGGAGCAGCCTGTATCTCAGCACAGGAATAAGGTAGGGAAGAATTCTAAGGATCATTTTGACTGCCTCCAGAAGTTAGATCAGATGGAAAATTGTATTTGGTGCTAGATCTTTCCCTTTAGGTTTTACCCCAACAATGTTTTCATTAGTTTCGCTCACTCTCGAAAGCAAGCATTTTACAGCAGGTTGGAGCAGCCTGTATCTCAGCACAGGAATAAGGTAGGGAAGAATTCAAATACTCATTTTGACTGCCTCCAGAAGTTAGATCAGATGGCCAATGGAATTTGGTGCTAGGTCTTTCCCTTTAGGTTTTACCCCAACAATGTTTTCATTAGTTTCGCTCACTCTCGAAATCAAGCATTTTACAGCAGGTTGGAGCAGCCTGTATCTCAGCACAGGAATAAGGTAGGGAAGAATTCTAAGGATCATTTTGACTGCCTCCAGAAGTTAGATCAGATGGCCAATGGAATTTGGTGCTAGGTCTTTCCCTTTAGGTTTTACCCCAACAATGTTTTCATTAGTTTCGCTCACTCTCGAAATCAAGCATTTTACAGCAGGTTGGAGCAGCCTGTATCTCAGCACAGGAATAAGGTAGGGAAGAATTCAAATACTCATTTTGACTGCCTCCAGAAGTTAGATCAGATGGCCAATGCAATTTGGTGCTAGGTCTTTCCCTTTAGGTTTTACCCCAACAATGTTTTCATTAGTTTCGCTCACTCTCGAAATCAAGCATTTTACAGCAGGTTGGAGCAGAATGTATCTCAGCACAGGAATAAGGTAGGGAAGAATTCTAAGGATCATTTTGACAGCCTCCAGAAGTCAGATCAGATGGCAAATTGTATTTGGTGCTAGGTCTTTCCCTTTAGGTTTTACCCCAACAATGTTTTCATTAGTTTCGCTCACTCTCGAAATCAAGCATTTTACAGCAGGTTGGAGCAGCCTGTATCTCAGCACAGGAATAAGGTAGGGAAGAATTCTAAGGATCATTTTGACTGCCTCCAGAAGTTAGATCAGATGGCCAATGGAATTTGGCGCTAGGTCTTTCCCTTTAGGTTTTACCCCAACAATGTTTTCATTAGTTTCGCTCACTCTCGAAATCAAGCATTTTACAGCAGGTTGGAGCAGCCTGTATCTCAGCACAGGAATAAGGTAGGGAAGAATTCTAAGGATCATTTTGACTGCCTCCAGAAGTTAGATCAGATGGCAAATTGTATTTGGTGCTAGGTCTTTCCCTTTAGGTTTTGCCCCAACAATGTTTTCATTAGTTTTGATCACTCTCGAAATCAAGCATTTTACAGCAGGTTGGAGCAGCCTGTATCTCAGCACAGGAATAAGGTAGGGAAGAATTCAAATACTCATTTTGACTGCCTCCAGAAGTTAGATCAGATGGCCAATGCAATTTGGTGCTAGGTCTTTCCCTTTAGGTTTTACCCCAACAATGTTTTCATTAGTTTCGCTCACTCTCGAAATCAAGCATTTTACAGCAGGTTGGAGCAGCCTGTATCTCAGCACAGGAATAAGGTAGGGAAGAATTCTAAGGATCATTTTGACTGCCTCCAGAAGTTAGATCAGATGGCAAATTGTATTTGGTGCTAGGTCTTTCCCTTTAGGTTTTACCCCAACAATGTTTTCATTAGTTTCGCTCACTCTCGAAATCAAGCATTTTACAGCAGGTTGGAGCAGCCTGTATCTCAGCACAGGAATAAGGTAGGGAAGAATTCTAAGGATCATTTTGACTGCCTCCAGAAGTTAGATCAGATGGCAAATTGTATTTGGTGCTAGGTCTTTCCCTTTAGGTTTTACCCCAACAATGTTTTCATTAGTTTCGATCACTCTCGAAATCAAGCTTTTTACAGCAGGTTGGAGCAGCCTGTATCTCAGCACAGGAATAAGGTAGGGAAGAATTCTAAGGATCATTTTGACTGCCTCCAGAAGTTAGATCAGATGGCAAATTGTATTTGGTGCTAGGTCTTTCCCTTTAGGTTTTAACCCAACAATGTTTTCATTAGTTTCGCTCACTCTCGAAATCAAGCATTTTACAGCAGGTTGGAGCAGCCTGTATCTCAGCACAGGAATAAGGTAGGGAAGAATTCAAATACTCATTTTGACTGCCTCCAGAAGGTAGATCAGATGGCCAATGCAATTTGGTGCCAGGTCTTTCCCTTTAGGTTTTACCCCAAAAATGTTTTCATTAGTTTCGCTCACTCTCGAAATCAAGCATTTTACAGCAGGTTGGAGCAGCCTGTATCTCAGCACAGGAATAAGGTAGGGAAGAATTCAAATACTCATTTTGACTGCCTCCAGAAGTTAGATCAGATGGCAAATTGTATTTGGTGCTAGGTCTTTCCCTTTAGGTTTTACCCCAACAATGTTTTCATTAGTTTCGCTCACTCTCGAAATCAAGCATTTTACAGCAGGTTGGAGCAGCCTGTATCTCAGCACAGGAATAAGGTAGGGAAGAATTCTAAGGACCATTTTGACTGCCTCCAGAAGTTAGATCAGATGGCAAATTGTATTTGGTGCTAGGTCTTTCCCTTTAGGTTTTACCCCAACAATGTTTTCATTAGTTTCGCTCACTCTCGAAATCAAGCATTTTACAGCAGGTTGGAGCAGCCTGTATCTCAGCACAGGAATAAGGTAGGGAAGAATTCAAATACTCATTTTGACTGCCTCCAGAAGTTAGATCAGATGGCCAATGCAATTTGGTGCTAGGTCTTTCCCTTTAGGTTTTACCCCAACAATGTTTTCATTAGTTTCGCTCACTCTCGAAATCAAGCATTTTACAGCAGGTTGGAGCAGCCTGTATCTCAGCACAGGAATAAGGTAGGGAAGAATTCTAAGGATCATTTTGACTGCCTCCAGAAGTTAGATCAGATGGCCAATGGAATTTGGTGCTAGGTCTTTCCCTTTAGGTTTTACCCCAACAATGTTTTCATTAGTTTCGCTCACTCTCGAAATCAAGCATTTTACAGCAGGTTGGAGCAGCCTGTATCTCAGCACAGGAATAAGGTAGGGAAGAATTCAAATACTCATTTTGACTGCCTCCAGAAGTTAGATCAGATGGCCAATGCAATTTGGTGCTAGGTCTTTCCCTTTAGGTTTTACCCCAACAATGTTTTCATTAGTTTCGCTCACTCTCGAAATCAAGCATTTTACAGCAGGTTGGAGCAGAATGTATCTCAGCACAGGAATAAGGTAGGGAAGAATTCTAAGGATCATTTTGACAGCCTCCAGAAGTCAGATCAGATGGCAAATTGTATTTGGTGCTAGGTCTTTCCCTTTAGGTTTTACCCCAACAATGTTTTCATTAGTTTCGCTCACTCTCGAAATCAAGCATTTTACAGCAGGTTGGAGCAGCCTGTATCTCAGCACAGGAATAAGGTAGGGAAGAATTCTAAGGATCATTTTGACTGCCTCCAGAAGTTAGATCAGATGGCCAATGGAATTTGGCGCTAGGTCTTTCCCTTTAGGTTTTACCCCAACAATGTTTTCATTAGTTTCGCTCACTCTCGAAATCAAGCATTTTACAGCAGGTTGGAGCAGCCTGTATCTCAGCACAGGAATAAGGTAGGGAAGAATTCTAAGGATCATTTTGACTGCCTCCAGAAGTTAGATCAGATGGCAAATTGTATTTGGTGCTAGGTCTTTCCCTTTAGGTTTTGCCCCAACAATGTTTTCATTAGTTTTGATCACTCTCGAAATCAAGCATTTTACAGCAGGTTGGAGCAGCCTGTATCTCAGCACAGGAATAAGGTAGGGAAGAATTCTAAGGATCATTTTGACAGCCTCCAGAAGTTAGATCAGATGGCAAATTGTATTTGGTGCTAGGTCTTTCCCTTTAGGTTTTACCCCAACAATGTTTTCATTAGTTTCGCTCACTCTCGAAATCAAGCATTTTACAGCAGGTTGGAGCAGCCTGTATCTCAGCACAGGAATAAGGTAGGGAAGAATTCTAAGGATCATTTTGACTGCCTCCAGAAGTTAGATCAGATGGCAAATTGTATTTGGTGCTAGGTCTTTCCCTTTAGGTTTTACCCCAACAATGTTTTCATTAGTTTCGCTCACTCTCGAAATCAAGCATTTTACAGCAGGTTGGAGCAGCCTGTATCTCAGCACAGGAATAAGGTAGGGAAGAATTCTAAGGATCATTTTGACTGCCTCCAGAAGTTAGATCAGATGGCAAATTGTATTTGGTGCTAGGTCTTTCCCTTTAGGTTTTACCCCAACAATGTTTTCATTAGTTTCGATCACTCTCGAAATCAAGCTTTTTACAGCAGGTTGGAGCAGCCTGTATCTCAGCACAGGAATAAGGTAGGGAAGAATTCTAAGGATCATTTTGACTGCCTCCAGAAGTTAGATCAGATGGCAAATTGTATTTGGTGCTAGGTCTTTCCCTTTAGGTTTTACCCCAACAATGTTTTCATTAGTTTCGCTCACTCTCGAAATCAAGCATTTTACAGCAGGTTGGAGCAGCCTGTATCTCAGCACAGGAATAAGGTAGGGAAGAATTCAAATACTCATTTTGACTGCCTCCAGAAGGTAGATCAGATGGCCAATGCAATTTGGTGCCAGGTCTTTCCCTTTAGGTTTTACCCCAACAATGTTTTCATTAGTTTCGCTCACTCTCGAAATCAAGCATTTTACAGCAGGTTGGAGCAGCCTGTATCTCAGCACAGGAATAAGGTAGGGAAGAATTCTAAGGATCATTTTGACAGCCTCCAGAAGTCAGATCAGATGGCAAATTGTATTTGGTGCTAGGTCTTTCCCTTTAGGTTTTACCCCAACAATGTTTTCATTAGTTTCGCTCACTCTCGAAATCAAGCATTTTACAGCAGGTTGGAGCAGCCTGTATCTCAGCACAGGAATAAGGTAGGGAAGAATTCTAAGGATCATTTTGACTGCCTCCAGAAGTTAGATCAGATGGCCAATGGAATTTGGTGCTAGGCCTTTCCCTTTAGGTTTTACCCCAACAATGTTTTCATTAGTTTCGCTCACTCTCGAAATCAAGCATTTTACAGCAGGTTGGAGCAGCCTGTATCTCAGCACAGGAATAAGGTAGGGAAGAATTCTAAGGATCATTTTGACTGCCTCCAGAAGTTAGATCAGATGGAAAATTGTATTTGGTGCTAGGTCTTTCCCTTTAGGTTTTACCCCAACAATGTTTTCATTAGTTTCGATCACTCTCGAAATCAAGCATTTTACAGCAGGTTGGAGCAGCCTGTATCTCAGCACAGGAATAATGTAGGGAAGAATTCTAAGGATCATTTTGACAGCCTCCAGAAGTCAGATCAGATGGCCAATGGAATTTGGTGCTAGGTCTTTCCCTTTAGGTTTTACCCCAACAATGTTTTCATTAGTTTCGCTCACTCTCGAAATCAAGCATTTTACAGCAGGTTGGAGCAGCCTGTATCTCAGCACAGGAATAAGGTAGGGAAGAATTCTAAGGATCATTTTGACTGCCTCCAGAAGTTAGATCAGATGGCAAATTGTATTTGGTGCTAGGTCTTTCCCTTTAGGTTTTACCCCAACAATGTTTTCATTAGTTTCGCTCACTCTCGAAATCAAGCATTTTACAGCAGGTTGGAGCAGCCTGTATCTCAGCACAGGAATAAGGTAGGGAAGAATTCAAGTACTCATTTTGACTGCCTCCAGAAGTTAGATCAGATGGCAAATTGTATTTGGTGCTAGGTCTTTCCCTTTAGGTTTTACCCCAACAATGTTTTCATTAGTTTTAATCAGTCTCGAAATCAAGCATTTTACAGCAGGTTGGAGCAGCCTGTATCTCAGCACAGGAATAAGGTAGGGAAGAATTCTAAGGATCATTTTGACTGCCTCCAGAAGTTAGATCAGATGGCAAATTGTATTTGGTGCTAGGTCTTTCCCTTTAGGTTTTAACCCAACAATGTTTTCATTAGTTTCGCTCACTCTCGAAATCAAGCATTTTACAGCAGGTTGGAGCAGCCTGTATCTCAGCACAGGAATAAGGTAGGGAAGAATTCAAATACTCATTTTGACTGCCTCCAGAAGTTAGATCAGATGGCCAATGCAATTTGGTGCTAGGTCTTTCCCTTTAGGTTTTACCCCAACAATGTTTTCATTAGTTTCGCTCACTCTCGAAATCAAGCATTTTACAGCAGGTTGGAGCAGCCTGTATCTCAGCACAGGAATAAGGTAGGGAAGAATTCAAATACTCATTTTGACTGCCTCCAGAAGTTAGATCAGATGGCCAATGCAATTTGGTGCTAGGTCTTTCCCTTTAGGTTTTACCCCAACAATGTTTTCATTAGTTTCGCTCACTCTCGAAATCAAGCATTTTACAGCAGGTTGGAGCAGCCTGTATCTCAGCACAGGAATAAGGTAGGGAAGAATTCAAATACTCATTTTGACTGCCTCCAGAAGTTAGATCAGATGGCAAATTGTATTTGGTGCTAGGTCTTTCCCTTTAGGTTTTACCCCAACAATGTTTTCATTAGTTTCGCTCACTCTCGAAATCAAGCATTTTACAGCAGGTTGGAGCAGCCTGTATCTCAGCACAGGAATAAGGTAGGGAAGAATTCTAAGGATCATTTTGACTGCCTCCAGAAGTTAGATCAGATGGCCAATGGAATTTGGTGCTAGGTCTTTCCCTTTAGGTTTTACCCCAACAATGTTTTCATTAGTTTCGCTCACTCTCGAAATCAAGCATTTTACAGCAGGTTGGAGCAGCCTGTATCTCAGCACAGGAATAAGGTAGGGAAGAATTCTAAGGATCATTTTGACTGCCTCCAGAAGTTAGATCAGATGGCCAATGGAATTTGGTGCTAGGTCTTTCCCTTTAGGTTTTACCCCAACAATGTTTTCATTAGTTTCGCTCACTCTCGAAATCAAGCATTTTACAGCAGGTTGGAGCAGCCTGTATCTCAGCACAGGAATAAGGTAGGGAAGAATTCTAAGGATCATTTTGACTGCCTCCAGAAGTTAGATCAGATGGCCAATGGAATTTGGTGCTAGGTCTTTCCCTTTAGGTTTTACCCCAACAATGTTTTCATTAGTTTCGCTCACTCTCGAAATCAAGCATTTTACAGCAGGTTGGAGCAGCCTGTATCTCAGCACAGGAATAAGGTAGGGAAGAATTCTAAGGATCATTTTGACTGCCTCCAGAAGTTAGATCAGATGGCCAATGCAATTTGGTGCTAGGTCTTTCCCTTTAGGTTTTACCCCAACAATGTTTTCATTAGTTTCGCTCACTCTCGAAATCAAGCATTTTACAGCAGGTTGGAGCAGCCTGTATCTCAGCACAGGAATAAGGTAGGTAAGAATTCTAAGGATCATTTTGACTGCCTCCAGAAGTTAGATCAGATGGAAAATTGTATTTGGTGCTAGGTCTTTCCCTTTAGGTTTTACCCCAAAAATGTTTTCATTAGTTTCGCTCACTCTCGAAATCAAGCATTTTACAGCAGGTTGGAGCAGCCTGTATCTCAGCACAGGAATAAGGTAGGGAAGAATTCAAATACTCATTTTGACTGCCTCCAGAAGTTAGATCAGATGGCAAATTGTATTTGGTGCTAGGTCTTTCCCTTTAGGTTTTACCCCAACAATGTTTTCATTAGTTTCGCTCACTCTCGAAATCAAGCATTTTACAGCAGGTTGGAGCAGCCTGTATCTCAGCACAGGAATAAGGTAGGGAAGAATTCTAAGGACCATTTTGACTGCCTCCAGAAGTTAGATCAGATGGCAAATTGTATTTGGTGCTAGGTCTTTCCCTTTAGGTTTTACCCCAACAATGTTTTCATTAGTTTCGCTCACTCTCGAAATCAAGCATTTTACAGCAGGTTGGAGCAGCCTGTATCTCAGCACAGGAATAAGGTAGGGAAGAATTCAAATACTCATTTTGACTGCCTCCAGAAGTTAGATCAGATGGCCAATGCAATTTGGTGCTAGGTCTTTCCCTTTAGGTTTTACCCCAACAATGTTTTCATTAGTTTCGCTCACTCTCGAAATCAAGCATTTTACAGCAGGTTGGAGCAGCCTGTATCTCAGCACAGGAATAAGGTAGGGAAGAATTCTAAGGATCATTTTGACAGCCTCCAGAAGTCAGATCAGATGGCAAATTGTATTTGGTGCTAGGTCTTTCCCTTTAGGTTTTACCCCAACAATGTTTTCATTAGTTTCGCTCACTCTCGAAATCAAGCATTTTACAGCAGGTTGGAGCAGCCTGTATCTCAGCACAGGAATAAGGTAGGGAAGAATTCTAAGGATCATTTTGACTGCCTCCAGAAGTTAGATCAGATGGCCAATGGAATTTGGTGCTAGGCCTTTCCCTTTAGGTTTTACCCCAACAATGTTTTCATTAGTTTCGCTCACTCTCGAAATCAAGCATTTTACAGCAGGTTGGAGCAGCCTGTATCTCAGCACAGGAATAAGGTAGGGAAGAATTCTAAGGATCATTTTGACTGCCTCCAGAAGTTAGATCAGATGGAAAATTGTATTTGGTGCTAGGTCTTTCCCTTTAGGTTTTACCCCAACAATGTTTTCATTAGTTTCGATCACTCTCGAAATCAAGCATTTTACAGCAGGTTGGAGCAGCCTGTATCTCAGCACAGGAATAATGTAGGGAAGAATTCTAAGGATCATTTTGACAGCCTCCAGAAGTCAGATCAGATGGCCAATGGAATTTGGTGCTAGGTCTTTCCCTTTAGGTTTTACCCCAACAATGTTTTCATTAGTTTCGCTCACTCTCGAAATCAAGCATTTTACAGCAGGTTGGAGCAGCCTGTATCTCAGCACAGGAATAAGGTAGGGAAGAATTCTAAGGATCATTTTGACTGCCTCCAGAAGTTAGATCAGATGGCAAATTGTATTTGGTGCTAGGTCTTTCCCTTTAGGTTTTACCCCAACAATGTTTTCATTAGTTTCGCTCAGTCTCGAAATCAAGCATTTTACAGCAGGTTGGAGCAGCCTGTATCTCAGCACAGGAATAAGGTAGGGAAGAATTCAAGTACTCATTTTGACTGCCTCCAGAAGTTAGATCAGATGGCAAATTGTATTTGGTGCTAGGTCTTTCCCTTTAGGTTTTACCCCAACAATGTTTTCATTAGTTTTAATCAGTCTCGAAATCAAGCATTTTACAGCAGGTTGGAGCAGCCTGTATCTCAGCACAGGAATAAGGTAGGGAAGAATTCTAAGGATCATTTTGACTGCCTCCAGAAGTTAGATCAGATGGCAAATTGTATTTGGTGCTAGGTCTTTCCCTTTAGGTTTTAACCCAACAATGTTTTCATTAGTTTCGCTCACTCTCGAAATCAAGCATTTTACAGCAGGTTGGAGCAGCCTGTATCTCAGCACAGGAATAAGGTAGGGAAGAATTCAAATACTCATTTTGACTGCCTCCAGAAGTTAGATCAGATGGCCAATGCAATTTGGTGCTAGGTCTTTCCCTTTAGGTTTTACCCCAACAATGTTTTCATTAGTTTCGCTCACTCTCGAAATCAAGCATTTTACAGCAGGTTGGAGCAGCCTGTATCTCAGCACAGGAATAAGGTAGGGAAGAATTCAAATACTCATTTTGACTGCCTCCAGAAGTTAGATCAGATGGCAAATTGTATTTGGTGCTAGGTCTTTCCCTTTAGGTTTTACCCCAACAATGTTTTCATTAGTTTCGCTCACTCTCGAAATCAAGCATTTTACAGCAGGTTGGAGCAGCCTGTATCTCAGCACAGGAATAAGGTAGGGAAGAATTCTAAGGATCATTTTGACAGCCTCCAGAAGTCAGATCAGATGGCAAATTGTATTTGGTGCTAGGTCTTTCCCTTTAGGTTTTACCCCAACAATGTTTTCATTAGTTTCGCTCACTCTCGAAATCAAGCATTTTACAGCAGGTTGGAGCAGCCTGTATCTCAGCACAGGAATAAGGTAGGGAAGAATTCTAAGGATCATTTTGACTGCCTCCAGAAGTTAGATCAGATGGCCAATGGAATTTGGTGCTAGGTCTTTCCCTTTAGGTTTTACCCCAACAATGTTTTCATTAGTTTCGCTCACTCTCGAAATCAAGCATTTTACAGCAGGTTGGAGCAGCCTGTATCTCAGCACAGGAATAAGGTAGGGAAGAATTCTAAGGATCATTTTGACTGCCTCCAGAAGTTAGATCAGATGGCCAATGGAATTTGGTGCTAGGTCTTTCCCTTTAGGTTTTACCCCAACAATGTTTTCATTAGTTTCGCTCACTCTCGAAATCAAGCATTTTACAGCAGGTTGGAGCAGCCTGTATCTCAGCACAGGAATAAGGTAGGGAAGAATTCTAAGGATCATTTTGACTGCCTCCAGAAGTTAGATCAGATGGCCAATGGAATTTGGTGCTAGGTCTTTCCCTTTAGGTTTTACCCCAACAATGTTTTCATTAGTTTCGCTCACTCTCGAAATCAAGCATTTTACAGCAGGTTGGAGCAGCCTGTATCTCAGCACAGGAATAAGGTAGGGAAGAATTCTAAGGATCATTTTGACTGCCTCCAGAAGTTAGATCAGATGGCCAATGCAATTTGGTGCTAGGTCTTTCCCTTTAGGTTTTACCCCAACAATGTTTTCATTAGTTTCGCTCACTCTCGAAATCAAGCATTTTACAGCAGGTTGGAGCAGCCTGTATCTCAGCACAGGAATAAGGTAGGTAAGAATTCTAAGGATCATTTTGACTGCCTCCAGAAGTTAGATCAGATGGAAAATTGTATTTGGTGCTAGGTCTTTCCCTTTAGGTTTTACCCCAACAATGTTTTCATTAGTTTCGCTCACTCTCGAAATCAAGCATTTTACAGCAGGTTGGAGCAGCCTGTATCTCAGCACAGGAATAAGGTAGGGAAGAATTCTAAGGATCATTTTGACTGCCTCCAGAAGTTAGATCAGATGGAAAATTGTATTTGGTGCTAGGTCTTTCCCTTTAGGTTTTACCCCAACAATGTTTTCATTAGTTTCGATCACTCTCGAAATCAAGCATTTTACAGCAGGTTGGAGCAGCCTGTATCTCAGCACAGGAATAATGTAGGGAAGAATTCTAAGGATCATTTTGACAGCCTCCAGAAGTCAGATCAGATGGCCAATGGAATTTGGTGCTAGGTCTTTCCCTTTAGGTTTTACCCCAACAATGTTTTCATTAGTTTCGCTCACTCTCGAAATCAAGCATTTTACAGCAGGTTGGAGCAGCCTGTATCTCAGCACAGGAATAAGGTAGGGAAGAATTCTAAGGATCATTTTGACTGCCTCCAGAAGTTAGATCAGATGGCAAATTGTATTTGGTGCTAGGTCTTTCCCTTTAGGTTTTACCCCAACAATGTTTTCATTAGTTTCGCTCAGTCTCGAAATCAAGCATTTTACAGCAGGTTGGAGCAGCCTGTATCTCAGCACAGGAATAAGGTAGGGAAGAATTCAAGTACTCATTTTGACTGCCTCCAGAAGTTAGATCAGATGGCAAATTGTATTTGGTGCTAGGTCTTTCCCTTTAGGTTTTACCCCAACAATGTTTTCATTAGTTTTAATCAGTCTCGAAATCAAGCATTTTACAGCAGGTTGGAGCAGCCTGTATCTCAGCACAGGAATAAGGTAGGGAAGAATTCTAAGGATCATTTTGACTGCCTCCAGAAGTTAGATCAGATGGCAAATTGTATTTGGTGCTAGGTCTTTCCCTTTAGGTTTTAACCCAACAATGTTTTCATTAGTTTCGCTCACTCTCGAAATCAAGCATTTTACAGCAGGTTGGAGCAGCCTGTATCTCAGCACAGGAATAAGGTAGGGAAGAATTCAAATACTCATTTTGACTGCCTCCAGAAGTTAGATCAGATGGCCAATGCAATTTGGTGCTAGGTCTTTCCCTTTAGGTTTTACCCCAACAATGTTTTCATTAGTTTCGCTCACTCTCGAAATCAAGCATTTTACAGCAGGTTGGAGCAGCCTGTATCTCAGCACAGGAATAAGGTAGGGAAGAATTCAAATACTCATTTTGACTGCCTCCAGAAGTTACATCAGATGGCAAATTGTATTTGGTGCTAGGTCTTTCCCTTTAGGTTTTACCCCAACAATGTTTTCATTAGTTTCGCTCACTCTCGAAATCAAGCATTTTACAGCAGGTTGGAGCAGCCTGTATCTCAGCACAGGAATAAGGTAGGGAAGAATTCTAAGGATCATTTTGACAGCCTCCAGAAGTCAGATCAGATGGCAAATTGTATTTGGTGCTAGGTCTTTCCCTTTAGGTTTTACCCCAACAATGTTTTCATTAGTTTCGCTCACTCTCGAAATCAAGCATTTTACAGCAGGTTGGAGCAGCCTGTATCTCAGCACAGGAATAAGGTAGGGAAGAATTCTAAGGATCATTTTGACTGCCTCCAGAAGTTAGATCAGATGGCCAATGGAATTTGGTGCTAGGTCTTTCCCTTTAGGTTTTACCCCAACAATGTTTTCATTAGTTTCGCTCACTCTCGAAATCAAGCATTTTACAGCAGGTTGGAGCAGCCTGTATCTCAGCACAGGAATAAGGTAGGGAAGAATTCTAAGGATCATTTTGACTGCCTCCAGAAGTTAGATCAGATGGCCAATGGAATTTGGTGCTAGGTCTTTCCCTTTAGGTTTTACCCCAACAATGTTTTCATTAGTTTCGCTCACTCTCGAAATCAAGCATTTTACAGCAGGTTGGAGCAGCCTGTATCTCAGCACAGGAATAAGGTAGGGAAGAATTCTAAGGATCATTTTGACAGCCTCCAGAAGTTAGATCAGATGGCAAATTGTATTTGGTGCTAGGTCTTTCCCTTTAGGTTTTACCCCAACAATGTTTTCATTAGTTTCGATCACTCTCGAAATCAAGCATTTTACAGCAGGTTGGAGCAGCCTGTATCTCAGCACAGGAATAAGGTAGGGAAGAATTCTAAGGATCATTTTGACTGCCTCCAGAAGTTAGATCAGATGGCAAATTGTATTTGGTGCCAGGTCTTTCCCTTTAGGTTTTACCCCAACAATGTTTTCATTAGTTTCGCTCACTCTCGAAATCAAGCATTTTACAGCAGGTTGGAGCAGCCTGTATCTCAGCACAGGAATAAGGTAGGGAAGAATTCTAAGGATCATTTTGACTGCCTCCAGAAGTTAGATCAGATGGCCAATGGAATTTGGTGCTAGGTCTTTCCCTTTAGGTTTTACCCCAACAATGTTTTCATTAGTTTCGCTCACTCTCGAAATCAAGCATTTTACAGCAGGTTGGAGCAGCCTGTATCTCAGCACAGGAATAAGGTAGGGAAGAATTCTAAGGATCATTTTGACTGCCTCCAGAAGTTAGATCAGATGGCCAATGGAATTTGGTGCTAGGTCTTTCCCTTTAGGTTTTACCCCAACAATGTTTTCATTAGTTTCGCTCACTCTCGAAATCAAGCATTTTACAGCAGGTTGGAGCAGCCTGTATCTCAGCACAGGAATAAGGTAGGGAAGAATTCTAAGGATCATTTTGACTGCCTCCAGAAGTTAGATCAGATGGCCAATGCAATTTGGTGCTAGGTCTTTCCCTTTAGGTTTTACCCCAACAATGTTTTCATTAGTTTCGCTCACTCTCGAAATCAAGCATTTTACAGCAGGTTGGAGCAGCCTGTATCTCAGCACAGGAATAAGGTAGGGAAGAATTCTAAGGATCATTTTGACTGCCTCCAGAAGTTAGATCAGATGGAAAATTGTATTTGGTGCTAGGTCTTTCACTTTAGGTTTTACCGCAACAATGTTTTCATTAGTTTCGCTCACTCTCGAAATCAAGCATTTTACAGCAGGTTGGAGCAGCCTGTATCTCAGCACAGGAATAAGGTAGGGAAGAATTCTAAGGATCATTTTGACAGCCTCCAGAAGTTAGATCAGATGGCAAATTGTATTTGGTGCTAGGTCTTTCCCTTTAGGTTTTACCCCAACAATGTTTTCATTAGTTTCGCTCACTCTCGAAATCAAGCATTTTACAGCAGGTTGGAGCAGCCTGTATCTCAGCACAGGAATAAGGTAGGGAAGAATTCTAAGGATCATTTTGACTGCCTCCAGAAGTTAGATCAGATGGCCAATGGAATTTGGTGCTAGGTCTTTCCCTTTAGGTTTTACCGCAACAATGTTTTCATTAGTTTCGCTCACTCTCGAAATCAAGCATTTTACAGCAGGTTGGAGCAGCCTGTATCTCAGCACAGGAATAAGGTAGGGAAGAATTCTAAGGATCATTTTGACTGCCTCCAGAAGTTAGATCAGATGGCAAATTGTATTTGGTGCTAGGTCTTTCCCTTTAGGTTTTACCCCAACAATGTTTTCATTAGTTTCGATCAGTCTCGAAATCAAGCATTTTACAGCAGGTTGGAGCAGCCTGTATCTCAGCACAGGAATAAGGTAGGGAAGAATTCTAAGGATCATTTTGACTGCCTCCAGAAGTTAGATCAGATGGCAAATTGTATTTGGTGCTAGGTCTTTCCCTTTAGGTTTTACCCCAACAATGTTTTCATTAGTTTCGCTCACTCTCGAAATCAAGCATTTTACAGCAGGTTGGAGCAGCCTGTATCTCAGCACAGGAATAAGGTAGGGAAGAATTCAAATACTCATTTTGACTGCCTCCAGAAGTTAGATCAGATGGCCAATGCAATTTGGTGCTAGGTCTTTCCCTTTAGGTTTTACCCCAACAATGTTTTCATTAGTTTCGCTCACTCTCGAAATCAAGCATTTTACAGCAGGTTGGAGCAGCCTGTATCTCAGCACAGGAATAAGGTAGGGAAGAATTCAAATACTCATTTTGACTGCCTCCAGAAGTTAGATCAGATGGCAAATTGTATTTGGTGCTAGGTCTTTCCCTTTAGGTTTTACCCCAACAATGTTTTCATTAGTTTCGCTCACTCTTGAAATCAAGCATTTTACAGCAGGTTGGAGCAGCCTGTATCTCAGCACAGGAATAAGGTAGGGAAGAATTCTAAGGATCATTTTGACTGCCTCCAGAAGTTAGATCAGATGGCAAATTGTATTTGGTGCTAGGTCTTTCCCTTTAGGTTTTACCCCAACAATGTTTTCATTAGTTTCGATCAGTCTCGAAATCAAGCATTTTACAGCAGGTTGGAGCAGCCTGTATCTCAGCACAGGAATAAGGTAGGGAAGAATTCTAAGGATCATTTTGACTGCCTCCAGAAGTTAGATCAGATGGCAAATTGTATTTGGTGCTAGGTCTTTCCCTTTAGGTTTTAACCCAACAATGTTTTCATTAGTTTCGCTCACTCTCGAAATCAAGCATTTTACAGCAGGTTGGAGCAGCCTGTATCTCAGCACAGGAATAAGGTAGGGAAGAATTCAAATACTCATTTTGACTGCCTCCAGAAGTTAGATCAGATGGCCAATGCAATTTGGTGCTAGGTCTTTCCCTTTAGGTTTTACCCCAACAATGTTTTCATTAGTTTCGCTCACTCTCGAAATCCAGCATTTTACAGCAGGTTGGAGCAGCCTGTATCTCAGCACAGGAATAAGGTAGGGAAGAATTCTAAGGATCATTTTGACTGCCTCCAGAAGTTAGATCAGATGGCAAATTGTATTTGGTGCTAGGTCTTTCCCTTTAGGTTTTACCCCAACAATGTTTTCATTAGTTTCGATCAGTCTCGAAATCAAGCATTTTACAGCAGGTTGGAGCAGCCTGTATCTCAGCACAGGAATAAGGTAGGGAAGAATTCTAAGGATCATTTTGACAGCCTCCAGAAGTCAGATCAGATGGCAAATTGTATTTGGTGCTAGGTCTTTCCCTTTAGGTTTTACCCCAACAATGTTTTCATTAGTTTCGCTCACTCTCGAAATCAAGCATTTTACAGCAGGTTGGAGCAGCCTGTATCTCAGCACAGGAATAAGGTAGGGAAGAATTCTAAGGATCATTTTGACTGCCTCCAGAAGTTAGATCAGATGGAAAATTGTATTTGGTGCTAGGTCTTTCCCTTTAGGTTTTACCCCAACAATGTTTTCATTAGTTTCGCTCACTCTCGAAATCAAGCATTTTACAGCAGGTTGGAGCAGCCTGTATCTCAGCACAGGAGTAAGGTAGGGAAGAATTCTAAGGATCATTTTGACTGCCTCCAGAAGTTAGATCAGATGACCAATGCAATTTCGTGCTAGGTCTTTCCCTTTAGGTTTTACCCCAACAATGTTTTCATTAGTTTCGCTCACTCTCGAAATCAAGCATTTTACAGCAGGTTGGAGCAGCCTGTATCTCAGTACAGGAATAAGGTAGGGAAGAATTCTAAGGATCATTTTGACTGCCTCCAGAAGTTAGATCAGATGGCAAATTGTATTTGGTGCTAGGTCTTTCCCTTTAGGTTTTACCCCAACAATGTTTTCATTAGTTTCGCTCACTCTCGAAATCAAGCATTTTACAGCAGGTTGGAGCAGCCTGTATCTCAGCACAGGAATAAGGTAGGGAAGAATTCTAAGGATCATTTTGACTGCCTCCAGAAGTTAGATCAGATGGCAAATTGTATTTGGTGCTAGGTCTTTCCCTTTAGGTTTTACCCCAACAATGTTTTCATTAGTTTCGCTCACTCTCGAAATCAAGCATTTTACAGCAGGTTGGAGCAGCCTGTATCTCAGCACAGGAATAAGGTAGGGAAGAATTCTAAGGATCATTTTGACTGCCTCCAGAAGTTAGATCAGATGGCAAATTGTATTTGGTGCTAGGTCTTTCCCTTTAGGTTTTACCGCAACAATGTTTTCATTAGTTTCGCTCACTCTCGAAATCAAGCATTTTACAGCAGGTTGGAGCAGCCTGTATCTCAGCACAGGAATAAGGTAGGGAAGAATTCAAATACTCATTTTGACTGCCTCCAGAAGTTAGATCAGATGGCCAATGGAATTTGGTGCTAGGTCTTTCCCTTTAGGTTTTACCCCAACAATGTTTTCATTAGTTTCGCTCACTCTCGAAATCAAGCATTTTACAGCAGGTTGGAGCAGCCTGTATCTCAGCACAGGAATAAGGTAGGGAAGAATTCTAAGGATCATTTTGACTGCCTCCAGAAGTTAGATCAGATGGCCAATGGAATTTGGTGCTAGGTCTTTCCCTTTAGGTTTTACCCCAACAATGTTTTCATTAGTTTCGCTCACTCTCGAAATCAAGCATTTTACAGCAGGTTGGAGCAGCCTGTATCTCAGCACAGGAATAAGGTAGGGAAGAATTCTAAGGATCATTTTGACTGCCTCCAGAAGTTAGATCAGATGGCAAATTGTATTTGGTGCTAGGTCTTTCCCTTTAGGTTTTACCCCAACAATGTTTTCATTAGTTTTGATCAGTCTCGAAATCAAGCATTTTACAGCAGGTTGGAGCAGCCTGTATCTCAGCACAGGAATAAGGTAGGGAAGAATTCTAAGGATCATTTTGACTGCCTCCAGAAGTTAGATCAGATGGAAAATTGTATTTGGTGCTAGGTCTTTCCCTTTAGGTTTTACCCCAACAATGTTTTCATTAGTTTCGCTCACTCTCGAAAGCAAGCATTTTACAGCAGGTTGGAGCAGCCTGTATCTCAGCACAGGAATAAGGTAGGGAAGAATTCAAATACTCATTTTGACTGCCTCCAGAAGTTAGATCAGATGGCCAATGGAATTTGGTGCTAGGTCTTTCCCTTTAGGTTTTACCCCAACAATGTTTTCGTTAGTTTCGCTCACTCTCGAAATCAAGCATTTTACAGCAGGTTGGAGCAGCCTGTATCTCAGCACAGGAATAAGGTAGGGAAGAATTCTAAGGATCATTTTGACTGCCTCCAGAAGTTAGATCAGATGGCCAATGGAATTTGGTGCTAGGTCTTTCCCTTTAGGTTTTACCCCAACAATGTTTTCATTAGTTTCGCTCACTCTCGAAATCAAGCATTTTACAGCAGGTTGGAGCAGCCTGTATCTCAGCACAGGAATAAGGTAGGGAAGAATTCAAATACTCATTTTGACTGCCTCCAGAAGTTAGATCAGATGGCAAATTGTATTTGGTGCTAGGTCTTTCCCTTTAGGTTTTACCCCAACAATGTTTTCATTAGTTTCGATCACTCTCGAAATCAAGCATTTTACAGCAGGTTGGAGCAGCCTGTATCTCAGCACAGGAATAAGGTAGGGAAGAATTCTAAGGATCATTTTGACAGCCTCCAGAAGTCAGATCAGATGGCAAATTGTATTTGGTGCTAGGTCTTTCCCTTTAGGTTTTACCCCAACAATGTTTTCATTAGTTTCGCTCACTCTCGAAATCAAGCATTTTACAGCAGGTTGGAGCAGCCTGTATCTCAGCACAGGAATAAGGTAGGGAAGAATTCTAAGGATCATTTTGACTGCCTCCAGAAGTTAGATCAGATGGCCAATGGAATTTGGTGCTAGGTCTTTCCCTTTAGGTTTTACCCCAACAATGTTTTCATTAGTTTCGCTCACTCTCGAAATCAAGCATTTTACAGCAGGTTGGAGCAGCCTGTATCTCAGCACAGGAATAAGGTAGGGAAGAATTCTAAGGATCATTTTGACTGCCTCCAGAAGTTAGATCAGATGGCAAATTGTATTTGGTGCTAGGTCTTTCCCTTTAGGTTTTGCCCCAACAATGTTTTCATTAGTTTCGCTCACTCTCGAAATCAAGCATTTTACAGCAGGTTGGAGCAGCCTGTATCTCAGCACAGGAATAAGGTAGGGAAGAATTCTAAGGATCATTTTGACAGCCTCCAGAAGTTAGATCAGATGGCAAATTGTATTTGGTGCTAGGTCTTTCCCTTTAGGTTTTACCCCAACAATGTTTTCATTAGTTTCGCTCACTCTCGAAATCAAGCATTTTACAGCAGGTTGGAGCAGCCTGTATCTCAGCACAGGAATAAGGTAGGGAAGAATTCTAAGGATCATTTTGACTGCCTCCAGAAGTTAGATCAGATGGCAAATTGTATTTGGTGCTAGGTCTTTCCCTTTAGGTTTTAACCCAACAATGTTTTCATTAGTTTCGCTCACTCTCGAAATCAAGCATTTTACAGCAGGTTGGAGCAGCCTGTATCTCAGCACAGGAATAAGGTAGGGAAGAATTCAAATACTCATTTTGACTGCCTCCAGAAGTTAGATCAGATGGCCAATGCAATTTGGTGCTAGGTCTTTCCCTTTAGGTTTTACCCCAACAATGTTTTCATTAGTTTCGCTCACTCTCGAAATCAAGCATTTTACAGCAGGTTGGAGCAGCCTGTATCTCAGCACAGGAATAAGGTAGGGAAGAATTCAAATACTCATTTTGACTGCCTCCAGAAGTTAGATCAGATGGCAAATTGTATTTGGTGCTAGGTCTTTCCCTTTAGGTTTTACCCCAACAATGTTTTCATTAGTTTCGCTCACTCTCGAAATCAAGCATTTTACAGCAGGTTGGAGCAGCCTGTATCTCAGCACAGGAATAAGGTAGGGAAGAATTCTAAGGATCATTTTGACTGCCTCCAGAAGTTAGATCAGATGGCAAATTGTATTTGGTGCTAGGTCTTTCCCTTTAGGTTTTACCCCAACAATGTTTTCATTAGTTTCGATCAGTCTCGAAATCAAGCATTTTACAGCAGGTTGGAGCAGCCTGTATCTCAGCACAGGAATAAGGTAGGGAAGAATTCTAAGGATCATTTTGACAGCCTCCAGAAGTCAGATCAGATGGCAAATTGTATTTGGTGCTTGGTCTTTCCCTTTAGGTTTTACCCCAACAATGTTTTCATTAGTTTCGCTCACTCTCGAAATCAAGCATTTTACAGCAGGTTGGAGCAGCCTGTATCTCAGCACAGGAATAAGGTAGGGAAGAATTCTAAGGATCATTTTGACTGCCTCCAGAAGTTAGATCAGATGGAAAATTGTATTTGGTGCTAGGTCTTTCCCTTTAGGTTTTACCCCAACAATGTTTTCATTAGTTTCGATCAGTCTCGAAATCAAGCATTTTACAGCAGGTTGGAGCAGCCTGTATCTCAGCACAGGAATAAGGTAGGGAAGAATTCTAAGGATCATTTTGACTGCCTCCAGAAGTTAGATCAGATGGCAAATTGTATTTGGTGCTAGGTCTTTCCCTTTAGCTTTTACCCCAACAATGTTTTCATTAGTTTCGCTCACTCTCGAAATCAAGCATTTTACAGCAGGTTGGAGCAGCCTGTATCTCAGCACAGGAATAAGGTAGGGAAGAATTCAAATACTCATTTTGACTGCCTCCAGAAGTTAGATCAGATGGCCAATGCAATTTGGTGCTAGGTCTTTCCCTTTAGGTTTTACCCCAACAATGTTTTCATTAGTTTCGCTCACTCTCGAAATCAAGCATTTTACAGCAGGTTGGAGCAGCCTGTATCTCAGCACAGGAATAAGGTAGGGAAGAATTCAAATACTCATTTTGACTGCCTCCAGAAGTTAGATCAGATGGCAAATTGTATTTGGTGCTAGGTCTTTCCCTTTAGGTTTTACCCCAACAATGTTTTCATTAGTTTCGATCACTCTCGAAATCAAGCATTTTACAGCAGGTTGGAGCAGCCTGTATCTCAGCACAGGAATAAGGTAGGGAAGAATTCTAAGGACCATTTTGACTGCCTCCAGAAGTTAGATCAGATGGCAAATTGTATTTGGTGCTAGGTCTTTCCCTTTAGGTTTTACCCCAACAATGTTTTCATTAGTTTCGATCAGTCTCGAAATCAAGCATTTTACAGCAGGTTGGAGCAGCCTGTATCTCAGCACAGGAATAAGGTAGGGAAGAATTCTAAGGATCATTTTGACAGCCTCCAGAAGTCAGATCAGATGGCAAATTGTATTTGGTGCTAGGTCTTTCCCTTTAGGTTTTACCCCAACAATGTTTTCATTAGTTTCGCTCACTCTCGAAATCAAGCATTTTACAGCAGGTTGGAGCAGCCTGTATCTCAGCACAGGAATAAGGTAGGGAAGAATTCTAAGGATCATTTTGACTGCCTCCAGAAGTTAGATCAGATGGAAAATTGTATTTGGTGCTAGGTCTTTCCCTTTAGGTTTTACCCCAACAATGTTTTCATTAGTTTCGCTCACTCTCGAAATCAAGCATTTTACAGCAGGTTGGAGCAGCCTGTATCTCAGCACAGGAATAAGGTAGGGAAGAATTCTAAGGATCATTTTGACTGCCTCCAGAAGTTAGATCAGATGGCCAATGCAATTTCGTGCTAGGTCTTTCCCTTTAGGTTTTACCCCAACAATGTTTTCATTAGTTTCGCTCACTCTCGAAATCAAGCATTTTACAGCAGGTTGGAGCAGCCTGTATCTCAGCACAGGAATAAGGTAGGGAAGAATTCTAAGGATCATTTTGACTGCCTCCAGAAGTTAGATCAGATGGAAAATTGTATTTGGTGCTAGGTCTTTCCCTTTAGGTTTTACCGCAACAATGTTTTCATTAGTTTCGCTCACTCTCGAAATCAAGCATTTTACAGCAGGTTGGAGCAGCCTGTATCTCAGCACAGGAATAAGGTAGGGAAGAATTCTAAGGATCATTTTGACAGCCTCCAGAAGTTAGATCAGATGGCAAATTGTATTTGGTGCTAGGTCTTTCCCTTTAGGTTTTACCCCAACAATGTTTTCATTAGTTTCGCTCACTCTCGAAATCAAGCATTTTACAGCAGGTTGGAGCAGCCTGTATCTCAGCACAGGAATAAGGTAGGGAAGAATTCTAAGGATCATTTTGACTGCCTCCAGAAGTTAGATCAGATGGCCAATGCAATTTGGTGCTAGGCCTTTCCCTTTAGGTTTTACCCCAACAATGTTTTCATTAGTTTCGATTAGTCTCGAAATCAAGCATTTTACAGCAGGTTGGAGCAGCCTGTATCTCAGCACAGGAATAAGGTAGGGAAGAATTCTAAGGATCATTTTGACTGCCTCCAGAAGTTAGATCAGATGGAAAATTGTATTTGGTGCTAGGTCTTTCCCTTTAGGTTTTACCCCAACAATGTTTTCATTAGTTTCGATCAGTCTCGAAATCAAGCATTTTACAGCAGGTTGGAGCAGCCTGTATCTCAGCACAGGAATAAGGTAGGGAAGAATTCTAAGGATCATTTTGACAGCCTCCAGAAGTTAGATCAGATGGCAAATTGTATTTGGTGCTAGGTCTTTCCCTTTAGGTTTTAACCCAACAATGTTTTCATTAGTTTCGCTCACTCTCGAAATCAAGCATTTTACAGCAGGTTGGAGCAGCCTGTATCTCAGCACAGGAATAAGGTAGGGAAGAATTCAAATACTCATTTTGACTGCCTCCAGAAGTTAGATCAGATGGCCAATGCAATTTGGTGCTAGGTCTTTCCCTTTAGGTTTTACCCCAACAATGTTTTCATTAGTTTCGCTCACTCTCGAAATCAAGCATTTTACAGCAGGTTGGAGCAGCCTGTATCTCAGCACAGGAATAAGGTAGGGAAGAATTCTAAGGATCATTTTGACTGCCTCCAGAAGTTAGATCAGATGGCCAATGCAATTTCGTGCTAGGTCTTTCCCTTTAGGTTTTACCCCAACAATGTTTTCATTAGTTTCGCTCACTCTCGAAATCAAGCATTTTACAGCAGGTTGGAGCAGCCTGTATCTCAGCACAGGAATAAGGTAGGGAAGAATTCTAAGGATCATTTTGACTGCCTCCAGAAGTTAGATCAGATGGCAAATTGTATTTGGTGCTAGGTCTTTCCCTTTAGGTTTTACCGCAACAATGTTTTCATTAGTTTCGCTCACTCTCGAAATCAAGCATTTTACAGCAGGTTGGAGCAGCCTGTATCTCAGCACAGGAATAAGGTAGGGAAGAATTCTAAGGATCATTTTGACAGCCTCCAGAAGTTAGATCAGATGGCAAATTGTATTTGGTGCTAGGTCTTTCCCTTTAGGTTTTACCCCAACAATGTTTTCATTAGTTTCGCTCACTCTCGAAATCAAGCATTTTACAGCAGGTTGGAGCAGCCTGTATCTCAGCACAGGAATAAGGTAGGGAAGAATTCTAAGGATCATTTTGACTGCCTCCAGAAGTTAGATCAGATGGCCAATGCAATTTGGTGCTAGGCCTTTCCCTTTAGGTTTTACCCTAACAATGTTTTCATTAGTTTCGCTCACTCTCGAAATCAAGCATTTTACAGCAGGTTGGAGCAGCCTGTATCTCAGCACAGGAATAAGGTAGGGAAGAATTCAAATACTCATTTTGACTGCCTCCAGAAGTTAGATCAGATGGCAAATTGTATTTGGTGCTAGGTCTTTCCCTTTAGGTTTTACCCCAACAATGTTTTCATTAGTTTCGATCACTCTCGAAATCAAGCATTTTACAGCAGGTTGGAGCAGCCTGTATCTCAGCACAGGAATAAGGTAGGGAAGAATTCTAAGGATCATTTTGACTGCCTCCAGAAGTTAGATCAGATGGCCAATGGAATTTGGTGCTAGGTCTTTCCCTTTAGGTTTTACCCCAACAATGTTTTCATTAGTTTCGCTCACTCTCGAAATCAAGCATTTTACAGCAGGTTGGAGCAGCCTGTATCTCAGCACAGGAATAAGGTAGGGAAGAATTCTAAGGATCATTTTGACTGCCTCCAGAAGTTAGATCAGATGGCAAATTGTATTTGGTGCTAGGTCTTTCCCTTTAGGTTTTACCCCAACAATGTTTTCATTAGTTTCGATCACTCTCGAAATCAAGCATTTTACAGCAGGTTGGAGCAGCCTGTATCTCAGCACAGGAATAAGGTAGGGAAGAATTCTAAGGACCATTTTGACTGCCTCCAGAAGTTAGATCAGATGGCAAATTGTATTTGGTGCTAGGTCTTTCCCTTTAGGTTTTACCCCAACAATGTTTTCATTAGTTTCGATCAGTCTCGAAATCAAGCATTTTACAGCAGGTTGGAGCAGCCTGTATCTCAGCACAGGAATAAGGTAGGGAAGAATTCTAAGGATCATTTTGACAGCCACCAGAAGTCAGATCAGATGGCAAATTGTATTTGGTGCTAGGTCTTTCCCTTTAGGTTTTACCCCAACAATGTTTTCATTAGTTTCGCTCACTCTCGAAATCAAGCATTTTACAGCAGGTTGGAGCAGCCTGTATCTCAGCACAGGAATAAGGTAGGGAAGAATTCTAAGGATCATTTTGACTGCCTCCAGAAGTTAGATCAGATGGAAAATTGTATTTGGTGCTAGGTCTTTCCCTTTAGGTTTTACCCCAACAATGTTTTCATTAGTTTCGCTCACTCTCGAAATCAAGCATTTTACAGCAGGTTGGAGCAGCCTGTATCTCAGCACAGGAATAAGGTAGGGAAGAATTCTAAGGATCATTTTGACTGCCTCCAGAAGTTAGATCAGATGGCCAATACAATTTCGTGCTAGGTCTTTCCCTTTAGGTTTTACCCCAACAATGTTTTCATTAGTTTCGCTCACTCTCGAAATCAAGCATTTTACAGCAGGTTGGAGCAGCCTGTATCTCAGCACAGGAATAAGGTAGGGAAGAATTCTAAGGATCATTTTGACTGCCTCCAGAAGTTAGATCAGATGGCAAATTGTATTTGGTGCTAGGTCTTTCCCTTTAGGTTTTACCGCAACAATGTTTTCATTAGTTTCGCTCACTCTCGAAATCAAGCATTTTACAGCAGGTTGGAGCAGCCTGTATCTCAGCACAGGAATAAGGTAGGGAAGAATTCTAAGGATCATTTTGACAGCCTCCAGAAGTTAGATCAGATGGCAAATTGTATTTGGTGCTAGGTCTTTCCCTTTAGGTTTTACCCCAACAATGTTTTCATTAGTTTCGCTCACTCTCGAAATCAAGCATTTTACAGCAGGTTGGAGCAGCCTGTATCTCAGCACAGGAATAAGGTAGGGAAGAATTCTAAGGATCATTTTGACTGCCTCCAGAAGTTAGATCAGATGGCCAATGCAATTTGGTGCTAGGCCTTTCCCTTTAGGTTTTACCCCAACAATGTTTTCATTAGTTTCGATCAGTCTCGAAATCAAGCATTTTACAGCAGGTTGGAGCAGCCTGTATCTCAGCACAGGAATAAGGTAGGGAAGAATTCTAAGGATCATTTTGACTGCCTCCAGAAGTTAGATCAGATGGAAAATTGTATTTGGTGCTAGGTCTTTCCCTTTAGGTTTTACCCCAACAATGTTTTCATTAGTTTCGATCAGTCTCGAAATCAAGCATTTTACAGCAGGTTGGAGCAGCCTGTATCTCAGCACAGGAATAAGGTAGGGAAGAATTCAAATACTCATTTTGACTGCCTCCAGAAGTTAGATCAGATGGCCAATGCAATTTGGTGCTAGGTCTTTCCCTTTAGGTTTTACCCCAACAATGTTTTCATTAGTTTCGCTCACTCTCGAAATCAAGCATTTTACAGCAGGTTGGAGCAGCCTGTATCTCAGCACAGGAATAAGGTAGGGAAGAATTCTAAGGATCATTTTGACTGCCTCCAGAAGTTAGATCAGATGGCCAATGCAATTTCGTGCTAGGTCTTTCCCTTTAGGTTTTACCCCAACAATGTTTTCATTAGTTTCGCTCACTCTCGAAATCAAGCATTTTACAGCAGGTTGGAGCAGCCTGTATCTCAGCACAGGAATAAGGTAGGGAAGAATTCTAAGGATCATTTTGACTGCCTCCAGAAGTTAGATCAGATGGCAAATTGTATTTGGTGCTAGGTCTTTCCCTTTAGGTTTTACCGCAACAATGTTTTCATTAGTTTCGCTCACTCTCGAAATCAAGCATTTTACAGCAGGTTGGAGCAGCCTGTATCTCAGCACAGGAATAAGGTAGGGAAGAATTCTAAGGATCATTTTGACAGCCTCCAGAAGTTAGATCAGATGGCAAATTGTATTTGGTGCTAGGTCTTTCCCTTTAGGTTTTACCCCAACAATGTTTTCATTAGTTTCGCTCACTCTCGAAATCAAGCATTTTACAGCAGGTTGGAGCAGCCTGTATCTCAGCACAGGAATAAGGTAGGGAAGAATTCTAAGGATCATTTTGACTGCCTCCAGAAGTTAGATCAGATGGCCAATGCAATTTGGTGCTAGGCCTTTCCCTTTAGGTTTTACCCCAACAATGTTTTCATTAGTTTCGCTCACTCTCGAAATCAAGCATTTTACAGCAGGTTGGAGCAGCCTGTATCTCAGCACAGGAATAAGGTAGGGAAGAATTCAAATACTCATTTTGACTGCCTCCAGAAGTTAGATCAGATGGCAAATTGTATTTGGTGCTAGGTCTTTCCCTTTAGGTTTTACCCCAACAATGTTTTCATTAGTTTCGCTCACTCTCGAAATCAAGCATTTTACAGCAGGTTGGAGCAGCCTGTATCTCAGCACAGGAATAAGGTAGGGAAGAATTCTAAGGATCATTTTGACTGCCTCCAGAAGTTAGATCAGATGGCCAATGGAATTTGGTGCTAGGTCTTTCCCTTTAGGTTTTACCCCAACAATGTTTTCATTAGTTTCGCTCACTCTCGAAATCAAGCATTTTACAGCAGGTTGGAGCAGCCTGTATCTCAGCACAGGAATAAGGTAGGGAAGAATTCTAAGGATCATTTTGACTGCCTCCAGAAGTTAGATCAGATGGCAAATTGTATTTGGTGCTAGGTCTTTCCCTTTAGGTTTTACCCCAACAATGTTTTCATTAGTTTTGATCAGTCTCGAAATCAAGCATTTTACAGCAGGTTGGAGCAGCCTGTATCTCAGCACAGGAATAAGGTAGGGAAGAATTCTAAGGATCATTTTGACTGCCTCCAGAAGTTAGATCAGATGGAAAATTGTATTTGGTGCTAGGTCTTTCCCTTTAGGTTTTACCCCAACAATGTTTTCATTAGTTTCGCTCACTCTCGAAAGCAAGCATTTTACAGCAGGTTGGAGCAGCCTGTATCTCAGCACAGGAATAAGGTAGGGAAGAATTCAAATACCCATTTTGACTGCCTCCAGAAGTTAGATCAGATGGCAAATTGTATTTGGTGCTAGGTCTTTCCCTTTAGGTTTTACCCCAACAATGTTTTCGTTAGTTTCGCTCACTCTCGAAATCAAGCATTTTACAGCAGGTTGGAGCAGCCTGTATCTCAGCACAGGAATAAGGTAGGGAAGAATTCTAAGGATCATTTTGACTGCCTCCAGAAGTTAGATCAGATGGCCAATGGAATTTGGTGCTAGGTCTTTCCCTTTAGGTTTTACCCCAACAATGTTTTCATTAGTTTCGCTCACTCTCGAAATCAAGCATTTTACAGCAGGTTGGAGCAGCCTGTATCTCAGCACAGGAATAAGGTAGGGAAGAATTCAAATACTCATTTTGACTGCCTCCAGAAGTTAGATCAGATGGCAAATTGTATTTGGTGCTAGGTCTTTCCCTTTAGGTTTTACCCCAACAATGTTTTCATTAGTTTCGATCACTCTCGAAATCAAGCATTTTACAGCAGGTTGGAGCAGCCTGTATCTCAGCACAGGAATAAGGTAGGGAAGAATTCTAAGGATCATTTTGACAGCCTCCAGAAGTCAGATCAGATGGCAAATTGTATTTGGTGCTAGGTCTTTCCCTTTAGGTTTTACCCCAACAATGTTTTCATTAGTTTCGCTCACTCTCGAAATCAAGCATTTTACAGCAGGTTGGAGCAGCCTGTATCTCAGCACAGGAATAAGGTAGGGAAGAATTCTAAGGATCATTTTGACTGCCTCCAGAAGTTAGATCAGATGGCCAATGGAATTTGGTGCTAGGTCTTTCCCTTTAGGTTTTACCCCAACAATGTTTTCATTAGTTTCGCTCACTCTCGAAATCAAGCATTTTACAGCAGGTTGGAGCAGCCTGTATCTCAGCACAGGAATAAGGTAGGGAAGAATTCTAAGGATCATTTTGACTGCCTCCAGAAGTTAGATCAGATGGCAAATTGTATTTGGTGCTAGGTCTTTCCCTTTAGGTTTTGCCCCAACAATGTTTTCATTAGTTTCGCTCACTCTCGAAATCAAGCATTTTACAGCAGGTTGGAGCAGCCTGTATCTCAGCACAGGAATAAGGTAGGGAAGAATTCTAAGGATCATTTTGACAGCCTCCAGAAGTTAGATCAGATGGCAAATTGTATTTGGTGCTAGGTCTTTCCCTTTAGGTTTTACCCCAACAATGTTTTCATTAGTTTCGCTCACTCTCGAAATCAAGCATTTTACAGCAGGTTGGAGCAGCCTGTATCTCAGCACAGGAATAAGGTAGGGAAGAATTCTAAGGATCATTTTGACTGCCTCCAGAAGTTAGATCAGATGGCAAATTGTATTTGGTGCTAGGTCTTTCCCTTTAGGTTTTAACCCAACAATGTTTTCATTAGTTTCGCTCACTCTCGAAATCAAGCATTTTACAGCAGGTTGGAGCAGCCTGTATCTCAGCACAGGAATAAGGTAGGGAAGAATTCAAATACTCATTTTGACTGCCTCCAGAAGTTAGATCAGATGGCCAATGCAATTTGGTGCTAGGTCTTTCCCTTTAGGTTTTACCCCAACAATGTTTTCATTAGTTTCGCTCACTCTCGAAATCAAGCATTTTACAGCAGGTTGGAGCAGCCTGTATCTCAGCACAGGAATAAGGTAGGGAAGAATTCAAATACTCATTTTGACTGCCTCCAGAAGTTAGATCAGATGGCAAATTGTATTTGGTGCTAGGTCTTTCCCTCTAGGTTTTACCCCAACAATGTTTTCATTAGTTTCGCTCACTCTCGAAATCAAGCATTTTACAGCAGGTTGGAGCAGCCTGTATCTCAGCACAGGAATAAGGTAGGGAAGAATTCTAAGGATCATTTTGACTGCCTCCAGAAGTTAGATCAGATGGCAAATTGTATTTGGTGCTAGGTCTTTCCCTTTAGGTTTTACCCCAACAATGTTTTCATTAGTTTCGATCAGTCTCGAAATCAAGCATTTTACAGCAGGTTGGAGCAGCCTGTATCTCAGCACAGGAATAAGGTAGGGAAGAATTCTAAGGATCATTTTGACAGCCTCCAGAAGTCAGATCAGATGGCAAATTGTATTTGGTGCTTGGTCTTTCCCTTTAGGTTTTACCCCAACAATGTTTTCATTAGTTTCGCTCACTCTCGAAATCAAGCATTTTACAGCAGGTTGGAGCAGCCTGTATCTCAGCACAGGAATAAGGTAGGGAAGAATTCTAAGGATCATTTTGACTGCCTCCAGAAGTTAGATCAGATGGAAAATTGTATTTGGTGCTAGGTCTTTCCCTTTAGGTTTTACCCCAACAATGTTTTCATTAGTTTCGATCAGTCTCGAAATCAAGCATTTTACAGCAGGTTGGAGCAGCCTGTATCTCAGCACAGGAATAAGGTAGGGAAGAATTCTAAGGATCATTTTGACTGCCTCCAGAAGTTAGATCAGATGGCAAATTGTATTTGGTGCTAGGTCTTTCCCTTTAGGTTTTAACCCAACAATGTTTTCATTAGTTTCGCTCACTCTCGAAATCAAGCATTTTACAGCAGGTTGGAGCAGCCTGTATCTCAGCACAGGAATAAGGTAGGGAAGAATTCAAATACTCATTTTGACTGCCTCCAGAAGTTAGATCAGATGGCCAATGCAATTTGGTGCTAGGTCTTTCCCTTTAGGTTTTACCCCAACAATGTTTTCATTAGTTTCGCTCACTCTCGAAATCAAGCATTTTACAGCAGGTTGGAGCAGCCTGTATCTCAGCACAGGAATAAGGTAGGGAAGAATTCAAATACTCATTTTGACTGCCTCCAGAAGTTAGATCAGATGGCAAATTGTATTTGGTGCTAGGTCTTTCCCTTTAGGTTTTACCCCAACAATGTTTTCATTAGTTTCGATCACTCTCGAAATCAAGCATTTTACAGCAGGTTGGAGCAGCCTGTATCTCAGCACAGGAATAAGGTAGGGAAGAATTCTAAGGACCATTTTGACTGCCTCCAGAAGTTAGATCAGATGGCAAATTGTATTTGGTGCTAGGTCTTTCCCTTTAGGTTTTACCCCAACAATGTTTTCATTAGTTTCGATCAGTCTCGAAATCAAGCATTTTACAGCAGGTTGGAGCAGCCTGTATCTCAGCACAGGAATAAGGTAGGGAAGAATTCTAAGGATCATTTTGACAGCCTCCAGAAGTCAGATCAGATGGCAAATTGTATTTGGTGCTAGGTCTTTCCCTTTAGGTTTTACCCCAACAATGTTTTCATTAGTTTCGCTCACTCTCGAAATCAAGCATTTTACAGCAGGTTGGAGCAGCCTGTATCTCAGCACAGGAATAAGGTAGGGAAGAATTCTAAGGATCATTTTGACTGCCTCCAGAAGTTAGATCAGATGGAAAATTGTATTTGGTGCTAGGTCTTTCCCTTTAGGTTTTACCCCAACAATGTTTTCATTAGTTTCGCTCACTCTCGAAATCAAGCATTTTACAGCAGGTTGGAGCAGCCTGTATCTCAGCACAGGAATAAGGTAGGGAAGAATTCTAAGGATCATTTTGACTGCCTCCGGAAGTTAGATCAGATGGCCAATGCAATTTCGTGCTAGGTCTTTCCCTTTAGGTTTTACCCCAACAATGTTTTCATTAGTTTCGCTCACTCTCGAAATCAAGCATTTTACAGCAGGTTGGAGCAGCCTGTATCTCAGCACAGGAATAAGGTAGGGAAGAATTCTAAGGATCATTTTGACTGCCTCCAGAAGTTAGATCAGATGGAAAATTGTATTTGGTGCTAGGTCTTTCCCTTTAGGTTTTACCCCAACAATGTTTTCATTAGTTTCGCTCACTCTCGAAATCAAGCATTTTACAGCAGGTTGGAGCAGCCTGTATCTCAGCACAGGAATAAGGTAGGGAAGAATTCTAAGGATCATTTTGACAGCCTCCAGAAGTTAGATCAGATGGCAAATTGTATTTGGTGCTAGGTCTTTCCCTTTAGGTTTTACCCCAACAATGTTTTCATTAGTTTCGCTCACTCTCGAAATCAAGCATTTTACAGCAGGTTGGAGCAGCCTGTATCTCAGCACAGGAATAAGGTAGGGAAGAATTCTAAGGATCATTTTGACTGCCTCCAGAAGTTAGATCAGATGGCCACTGCAATTTGGTGCTAGGCCTTTCCCTTTAGGTTTTACCCCAACAATGTTTTCATTAGTTTCGATCAGTCTCGAAATCAAGCATTTTACAGCAGGTTGGAGCAGCCTGTATCTCAGCACAGGAATAAGGTAGGGAAGAATTCTAAGGATCATTTTGACTGCCTCCAGAAGTTAGATCAGATGGAAAATTGTATTTGGTGCTAGGTCTTTCCCTTTAGGTTTTACCCCAACAATGTTTTCATTAGTTTCGATCAGTCTCGAAATCAAGCATTTTACAGCAGGTTGGAGCAGCCTGTATCTCAGCACAGGAATAAGGTAGGGAAGAATTCTAAGGATCATTTTGACTGCCTCCAGAAGTTAGATCAGATGGCAAATTGTATTTGGTGCTAGGTCTTTCCCTTTAGGTTTTAACCCAACAATGTTTTCATTAGTTTCGCTCACTCTCGAAATCAAGCATTTTACAGCAGGTTGGAGCAGCCTGTATCTCAGCACAGGAATAAGGTAGGGAAGAATTCTAAGGATCATTTTGACTGCCTCCAGAAGTTAGATCAGATGGCCAATGCAATTTGGTGCTAGGTCTTTCCCTTTAGGTTTTACCCCAACAATGTTTTCATTAGTTTCGCTCACTCTCGAAATCAAGCATTTTACAGCAGGTTGGAGCAGCCTGTATCTCAGCACAGGAATAAGGTAGGGAAGAATTCTAAGGATCATTTTGACTGCCTCCAGAAGTTAGATCAGATGGCCAATGCAATTTCGTGCTAGGTCTTTCCCTTTAGGTTTTACCCCAACAATGTTTTCATTAGTTTCGCTCACTCTCGAAATCAAGCATTTTACAGCAGGTTGGAGCAGCCTGTATCTCAGCACAGGAATAAGGTAGGGAAGAATTCTAAGGATCATTTTGACTGCCTCCAGAAGTTAGATCAGATGGCAAATTGTATTTGGTGCTAGGTCTTTCCCTTTAGGTTTTACCGCAACAATGTTTTCATTAGTTTCGCTCACTCTCGAAATCAAGCATTTTACAGCAGGTTGGAGCAGCCTGTATCTCAGCACAGGAATAAGGTAGGGAAGAATTCTAAGGATCATTTTGACAGCCTCCAGAAGTTAGATCAGATGGCAAATTGTATTTGGTGCTAGGTCTTTCCCTTTAGGTTTTACCCCAACAATGTTTTCATTAGTTTCGCTCACTCTCGAAATCAAGCATTTTACAGCAGGTTGGAGCAGCCTGTATCTCAGCACAGGAATAAGGTAGGGAAGAATTCTAAGGATCATTTTGACTGCCTCCAGAAGTTAGATCAGATGGCCAATGCAATTTGGTGCTAGGCCTTTCCCTTTAGGTTTTACCCCAACAATGTTTTCATTAGTTTCGCTCACTCTCGAAATCAAGCATTTTACAGCAGGTTGGAGCAGCCTGTATCTCAGCACAGGAATAAGGTAGGGAAGAATTCAAATACTCATTTTGACTGCCTCCAGAAGTTAGATCAGATGGCAAATTGTATTTGGTGCTAGGTCTTTCCCTTTAGGTTTTACCCCAACAATGTTTTCATTAGTTTCGCTCACTCTCGAAATCAAGCATTTTACAGCAGGTTGGAGCAGCCTGTATCTCAGCACAGGAATAAGGTAGGGAAGAATTCTAAGGATCATTTTGACTGCCTCCAGAAGTTAGATCAGATGGCAAATTGTATTTGGTGCTAGGTCTTTCCCTTTAGGTTTTACCCCAACAATGTTTTCATTAGTTTCGCTCACTCTCGAAATCAAGCATTTTACAGCAGGTTGGAGCAGCCTGTATCTCAGCACAGGAATAAGGTAGGTAAGAATTCTAAGGATCATTTTGACTGCCTCCAGAAGTTAGATCAGATGGCAAATTGTATTTGGTGCTAGGTCTTTCCCTTTAGGTTTTACCCCAACAATGTTTTCATTAGTTTCGCTCACTCTCGAAATCAAGCATTTTACAGCAGGTTGGAGCAGCCTGTATCTCAGCACAGGAATAAGGTAGGGAAGAATTCAAATACTCATTTTGACTGCCTCCAGAAGTTAGATCAGATGGCCAATGGAATTTGGTGCTAGGTCTTTCCCTTTAGGTTTTACCCCAACAATGTTTTCATTAGTTTCGCTCACTCTCGAAATCAAGCATTTTACAGCAGGTTGGAGCAGCCTGTATCTCAGCACAGGAATAAGGTAGGGAAGAATTCTAAGGATCATTTTGACTGCCTCCAGAAGTTAGATCAGATGGCCAATGGAATTTGGTGCTAGGTCTTTCCCTTTAGGTTTTACCCCAACAATGTTTTCATTAGTTTCGCTCACTCTCGAAATCAAGCATTTTACAGCAGGTTGGAGCAGCCTGTATCTCAGCACAGGAATAAGGTAGGGAAGAATTCAAATACTCATTTTGACTGCCTCCAGAAGTTAGATCAGATGGCAAATTGTATTTGGTGCTAGGTCTTTCCCTTTAGGTTTTACCCCAACAATGTTTTCATTAGTTTCGATCACTCTCGAAATCAAGCATTTTACAGCAGGTTGGAGCAGCCTGTATCTCAGCACAGGAATAAGGTAGGGAAGAATTCTAAGGATCATTTTGACAGCCTCCAGAAGTCAGATCAGATGGCAAATTGTATTTGGTGCTAGGTCTTTCCCTTTAGGTTTTACCCCAACAATGTTTTCATTAGTTTCGCTCACTCTCGAAATCAAGCATTTTACAGCAGGTTGGAGCAGCCTGTATCTCAGCACAGGAATAAGGTAGGGAAGAATTCTAAGGATCATTTTGACTGCCTCCAGAAGTTAGATCAGATGGCCAATGGAATTTGGTGCTAGGTCTTTCCCTTTAGGTTTTACCCCAACAATGTTTTCATTAGTTTCGCTCACTCTCGAAATCAAGCATTTTACAGCAGGTTGGAGCAGCCTGTATCTCAGCACAGGAATAAGGTAGGGAAGAATTCTAAGAATCATTTTGACTGCCTCCAGAAGTTAGATCAGATGGCAAATTGTATTTGGTGCTAGGTCTTTCCCTTTAGGTTTTACCCCAACAATGTTTTCATTAGTTTTGATCAGTCTCGAAATCAAGCATTTTACAGCAGGTTGGAGCAGCCTGTATCTCAGCACAGGAATAAGGTAGGGAAGAATTCTATGGATCATTTTGACTGCCTCCAGAAGTTAGATCAGATGGAAAATTGTATTTGGTGCTAGGTCTTTCCCTTTAGGTTTTACCCCAACAATGTTTTCATTAGTTTCGCTCACTCTCGAAAGCAAGCATTTTACAGCAGGTTGGAGCAGCCTGTATCTCAGCACAGGAATAAGGTAGGGAAGAATTCTAAGGATCATTTTGACAGCCTCCAGAAGTCAGATCAGATGGCAAATTGTATTTGGTGCTAGGTCTTTCCCTTTAGGTTTTACCCCAACAATGTTTTCATTAGTTTCGCTCACTCTCGAAATCAAGCATTTTACAGCAGGTTGGAGCAGCCTGTATCTCAGCACAGGAATAAGGTAGGGAAGAATTCTAAGGATCATTTTGACTGCCTCCAGAAGTTAGATCAGATGGCCAATGGAATTTGGTGCCAGGTCTTTCCCTTTAGGTTTTACCCCAACAATGTTTTCATTAGTTTCGCTCACTCTCGAAATCAAGCATTTTACAGCAGGTTGGAGCAGCCTGTATCTCAGCACAGGAATAAGGTAGGGAAGAATTCTAAGGATCATTTTGACTGCCTCCAGAAGTTAGATCAGATGGCAAATTGTATTTGGTGCTAGGTCTTTCCCTTTAGGTTTTGCCCCAACAATGTTTTCATTAGTTTTGATCAGTCTCGAAATCAAGCATTTTACAGCAGGTTGGAGCAGCCTGTATCTCAGCACAGGAATAAGGTAGGGAAGAATTCTAAGGATCATTTTGACAGCCTCCAGAAGTTAGATCAGATGGCAAATTGTATTTGGTGCTAGGTCTTTCCCTTTAGGTTTTACCCCAACAATGTTTTCATTAGTTTCGCTCACTCTCGAAATCAAGCATTTTACAGCAGGTTGGAGCAGCCTGTATCTCAGCACAGGAATAAGGTAGGGAAGAATTCTAAGGATCATTTTGACTGCCTCCAGAAGTTAGATCAGATGGAAAATTGTATTTGGTGCTAGGTCTTTCCCTTTTGGTTTTACCCCAACAATGTTTTCATTAGTTTCGCTCACTCTCGAAATCAAGCATTTTACAGCAGGTTGGAGCAGCCTGTATCTCAGCACAGGAATAAGGTAGGGAAGAATTCTAAGGATCATTTTGACTGCCTCCAGAAGTTAGATCAGATGGCAAATTGTATTTGGTGCTAGGTCTTTCCCTTTAGGTTTTACCCCAACAATGTTTTCATTAGTTTCGCTCACTCTCGAAATCAAGCATTTTACAGCAGGTTGGAGCAGCCTGTATCTCAGCACAGGAATAAGGTAGGGAAGAATTCTAAGGATCATTTTGACTGCCTCTAGAAGTTAGATCAGATGGCAAATTGTATTTGGTGCTAGGTCTTTCCCTTTAGGTTTTAACCCAACAATGTTTTCATTAGTTTCGCTCACTCTCGAAATCAAGCATTTTACAGCAGGTTGGAGCAGCCTGTATCTCAGCACAGGAATAAGGTAGGGAAGAATTCAAATACTCATTTTGACTGCCTCCAGAAGTTAGATCAGATGGCAAATTGTATTTGGTGCTAGGTCTTTCCCTTTAGGTTTTACCCCAACAATGTTTTCATTAGTTTTAATCAGTCTCTAAATCAAGCATTTTACAGCAGGTTGGAGCAGCCTGTATCTCAGCACAGGAATAAGGTAGGGAAGAATTCTAAGGATCATTTTGACTGCCTCCAGAAGTTAGATCAGATGGCAAATTGTATTTTTGCTAGGTCTTTCCCTTTAGGTTTTACCCCAACAATGTTTTCATTAGTTTCGCTCACTCTCGAAATCAAGCATTTTACAGCAGGTTGGAGCAGCCTGTATCTCAGCACAGGAATAAGGTAGGGAAGAATTCTAAGGATCATTTTGACTGCCTCCAGAAGTTAGATCAGATGGCCAATGGAATTTGGTGCTAGGTCTTTCCCTTTAGGTTTTACCGCAACAATGTTTTCATTAGTTTCGCTCACTCTCGAAATCCAGCATTTTACAGCAGGTTGGAGCAGCCTGTATCTCAGCACAGGAATAAGGTAGGGAAGAATTCTAAGGATCATTTTGACTGCCTCCAGAAGTTAGATCAGATGGCCAATGGAATTTGGTGCTAGGTCTTTCCCTTTAGGTTTTACCCCAACAATGTTTTCATTAGTTTCGCTCACTCTCGAAATCAAGCATTTTACAGCAGGTTGGAGCAGCCTGTATCTCAGCACAGGAATAAGGTAGGGAAGAATTCTAAGGATCATTTTGACAGCCTCCAGAAGTTAGATCAGATGGCAAATTGTATTTGGTGCTAGGTCTTTCCCTTTAGGTTTTACCCCAACAATGTTTTCATTAGTTTCGCTCACTCTCGAAATCAAGCATTTTACAGCAGGTTGGAGCAGCCTGTATCTCAGCACAGGAATAAGGTAGGGAAGAATTCTAAGGATCATTTTGACTGCCTCCAGAAGTTAGATCAGATGGCAAATTGTATTTGGTGCCAGGTCTTTCCCTTTAGGTTTTACCCCAACAATGTTTTCATTAGTTTCGCTCACTCTCGAAATCAAGCATTTTACAGCAGGTTGGAGCAGCCTGTATCTCAGCACAGGAATAAGGTAGGGAAGAATTCAAATACTCATTTTGACTGCCTCCAGAAGTTAGATCAGATGGCAAATTGTATTTGGTGCTAGGTCTTTCCCTTTAGGTTTTACCCCAACAATGTTTTCATTAGTTTCGCTCACTCTCGAAATCAAGCATTTTACAGCAGGTTGGAGCAGCCTGTATCTCAGCACAGGAATAAGGTAGGGAAGAATTCTAAGGATCATTTTGACTGCCTCCAGAAGTTAGATCAGATGGCAAATTGTATTTGGTGCTAGGTCTTTCCCTTTAGGTTTTACCCCAACAATGTTTTCATTAGTTTCGCTCACTCTCGAAATCAAGCATTTTACAGCAGGTTGGAGCAGCCTGTATCTCAGCACAGGAATAAGGTAGGGAAGAATTCAAATACTCATTTTGACTGCCTCCAGAAGTTAGATCAGATGGCCAATGGAATTTGGTGCTAGGTCTTTCCCTTTAGGTTTTACCCCAACAATGTTTTCATTAGTTTCGCTCACTCTCGAAATCAAGCATTTTACAGCAGGTTGGAGCAGCCTGTATCTCAGCACAGGAATAAGGTAGGGAAGAATTCTAAGGATCATTTTGACTGCCTCCAGAAGTTAGATCAGATGGCCAATGGAATTTGGTGCTAGGTCTTTCCCTTTAGGTTTTACCCCAACAATGTTTTCATTAGTTTCGCTCACTCTCGAAATCAAGCATTTTACAGCAGGTTGGAGCAGCCTGTATCTCAGCACAGGAATAAGGTAGGGAAGAATTCAAATACTCATTTTGACTGCCTCCAGAAGTTAGATCAGATGGCAAATTGTATTTGGTGCTAGGTCTTTCCCTTTAGGTTTTACCCCAACAATGTTTTCATTAGTTTCGATCACTCTCGAAATCAAGCATTTTACAGCAGGTTGGAGCAGCCTGTATCTCAGCACAGGAATAAGGTAGGGAAGAATTCTAAGGATCATTTTGACAGCCTCCAGAAGTCAGATCAGATGGCAAATTGTATTTGGTGCTAGGTCTTTCCCTTTAGGTTTTACCCCAACAATGTTTTCATTAGTTTCGCTCACTCTCGAAATCAAGCATTTTACAGCAGGTTGGAGCAGCCTGTATCTCAGCACAGGAATAAGGTAGGGAAGAATTCTAAGGATCATTTTGACTGCCTCCAGAAGTTAGATCAGATGGCCAATGGAATTTGGTGCTAGGTCTTTCCCTTTAGGTTTTACCCCAACAATGTTTTCATTAGTTTCGCTCACTCTCGAAATCAAGCATTTTACAGCAGGTTGGAGCAGCCTGTATCTCAGCACAGGAATAAGGTAGGGAAGAATTCTAAGGATCATTTTGACTGCCTCCAGAAGTTAGATCAGATGGCAAATTGTATTTGGTGCTAGGTCTTTCCCTTTAGGTTTTACCCCAACAATGTTTTCATTAGTTTTGATCAGTCTCGAAATCAAGCATTTTACAGCAGGTTGGAGCAGCCTGTATCTCAGCACAGGAATAAGGTAGGGAAGAATTCTAAGGATCATTTTGACTGCCTCCAGAAGTTAGATCAGATGGAAAATTGTATTTGGTGCTAGGTCTTTCCCTTTAGGTTTTACCCCAACAATGTTTTCATTAGTTTCGCTCACTCTCGAAAGCAAGCATTTTACAGCAGGTTGGAGCAGCCTGTATCTCAGCACAGGAATAAGGTAGGGAAGAATTCTAAGGATCATTTTGACAGCCTCCAGAAGTCAGATCAGATGGCAAATTGTATTTGGTGCTAGGTCTTTCCCTTTAGGTTTTACCCCAACAATGTTTTCATTAGTTTCGCTCACTCTCGAAATCAAGCATTTTACAGCAGGTTGGAGCAGCCTGTATCTCAGCACAGGAATAAGGTAGGGAAGAATTCTAAGGATCATTTTGACTGCCTCCAGAAGTTAGATCAGATGGCCAATGGAATTTGGTGCTAGGTCTTTCCCTTTAGGTTTTACCCCAACAATGTTTTCATTAGTTTCGCTCACTCTCGAAATCAAGCATTTTACAGCAGGTTGGAGCAGCCTGTATCTCAGCACAGGAATAAGGTAGGGAAGAATTCTAAGGATCATTTTGACTGCCTCCAGAAGTTAGATCAGATGGCAAATTGTATTTGGTGCTAGGTCTTTCCCTTTAGGTTTTGCCCCAACAATGTTTTCATTAGTTTTGATCAGTCTCGAAATCAAGCATTTTACAGCAGGTTGGAGCAGCCTGTATCTCAGCACAGGAATAAGGTAGGGAAGAATTCTAAGGATCATTTTGACAGCCTCCAGAAGTTAGATCAGATGGCAAATTGTATTTGGTGCTAGGTCTTTCCCTTTAGGTTTTACCCCAACAATGTTTTCATTAGTTTCGCTCACTCTCGAAATCAAGCATTTTACAGCAGGTTGGAGCAGCCTGTATCTCAGCACAGGAATAAGGTAGGGAAGAATTCTAAGGATCATTTTGACTGCCTCCAGAAGTTAGATCAGATGGAAAATTGTATTTGGTGCTAGGTCTTTCCCTTTAGGTTTTACCCCAACAATGTTTTCATTAGTTTCGCTCACTCTCGAAATCAAGCATTTTACAGCAGGTTGGAGCAGCCTGTATCTCAGCACAGGAATAAGGTAGGGAAGAATTCTAAGGATCATTTTGACTGCCTCCAGAAGTTAGATCAGATGGCAAATTGTATTTGGTGCTAGGTCTTTCCCTTTAGGTTTTACCCCAACAATGTTTTCATTAGTTTCGATCACTCTCGAAATCAAGCTTGTTACAGCAGGTTGGAGCAGCCTGTATCTCAGCACAGGAATAAGGTAGGGAAGAATTCTAAGGATCATTTTGACTGCCTCCAGAAGTTAGATCAGATGGCAAATTGTATTTGGTGCTAGGTCTTTCCCTTTAGGTTTTAACCCAACAATGTTTTCATTAGTTTCGCTCACTCTCGAAATCAAGCATTTTACAGCAGGTTGGAGCAGCCTGTATCTCAGCACAGGAATAAGGTAGGGAAGAATTCAAATACTCATTTTGACTGCCTCCAGAAGTTAGATCAGATGGCAAATTGTATTTGGTGCTAGGTCTTTCCCTTTAGGTTTTACCCCAACAATGTTTTCATTAGTTTTAATCAGTCTCTAAATCAAGCATTTTACAGCAGGTTGGAGCAGCCTGTATCTCAGCACAGGAATAAGGTAGGGAAGAATTCTAAGGATCATTTTGACTGCCTCCAGAAGTTAGATCAGATGGCAAATTGTATTTTTGCTAGGTCTTTCCCTTTAGGTTTTACCCCAACAATGTTTTCATTAGTTTCGCTCACTCTCGAAATCAAGCATTTTACAGCAGGTTGGAGCAGCCTGTATCTCAGCACAGGAATAAGGTAGGGAAGAATTCTAAGGATCATTTTGACTGCCTCCAGAAGTTAGATCAGATGGCCAATGGAATTTGGTGCTAGGTCTTTCCCTTTAGGTTTTACCGCAACAATGTTTTCATTAGTTTCGCTCACTCTCGAAATCCAGCATTTTACAGCAGGTTGGAGCAGCCTGTATCTCAGCACAGGAATAAGGTAGGGAAGAATTCTAAGGATCATTTTGACTGCTTCCAGAAGTTAGATCAGATGGCCAATGGAATTTGGTGCTAGGTCTTTCCCTTTAGGTTTTACCCCAACAATGTTTTCATTAGTTTCGCTCACTCTCGAAATCAAGCATTTTACAGCAGGTTGGAGCAGCCTGTATCTCAGCACAGGAATAAGGTAGGGAAGAATTCTAAGGATCATTTTGACAGCCTCCAGAAGTTAGATCAGATGGCAAATTGTATTTGGTGCTAGGTCTTTCCCTTTAGGTTTTACCCCAACAATGTTTTCATTAGTTTCGCTCACTCTCGAAATCAAGCATTTTACAGCAGGTTGGAGCAGCCTGTATCTCAGCACAGGAATAAGGTAGGGAAGAATTCTAAGGATCATTTTGACTGCCTCCAGAAGTTAGATCAGATGGCAAATTGTATTTGGTGCCAGGTCTTTCCCTTTAGGTTTTACCCCAACAATGTTTTCATTAGTTTCGCTCACTCTCGAAATCAAGCATTTTACAGCAGGTTGGAGCAGCCTGTATCTCAGCACAGGAATAAGGTAGGGAAGAATTCTAAGGATCATTTTGACTGCCTCCAGAAGTTAGATCAGATGGCCAATGGAATTTGGTGCTAGGTCTTTCCCTTTAGGTTTTACCCCAACAATGTTTTCATTAGTTTCGCTCACTCTCGAAATCCAGCATTTTACAGCAGGTTGGAGCAGCCTGTATCTCAGCACAGGAATAAGGTAGGGAAGAATTCTAAGGATCATTTTGACTGCCTCCAGAAGTTAGATCAGATGGCCAATGGAATTTGGTGCTAGGTCTTTCCCTTTAGGTTTTACCCCAACAATGTTTTCATTAGTTTCGCTCACTCTCGAAATCAAGCATTTTACAGCAGGTTGGAGCAGCCTGTATCTCAGCACAGGAATAAGGTAGGGAAGAATTCTAAGGATCATTTTGACTGCCTCCAGAAGTTAGATCAGATGGCAAATTGTATTTGGTGCTAGGTCTTTCCCTTTAGGTTTTACCCCAACAATGTTTTCATTAGTTTCGCTCACTCTCGAAATCAAGCATTTTACAGCAGGTTGGAGCAGCCTGTATCTCAGCACAGGAATAAGGTAGGGAAGAATTCTAAGGATCATTTTGACTGCCTCCAGAAGTTAGATCAGATGGCAAATTGTATTTGGTGCTAGGTCTTTCCCTTTAGGTTTTACCCCAACAATGTTTTCATTAGTTTCGATCACTCTCGAAATCAAGCATTTTACAGCAGGTTGGAGCAGCCTGTATCTCAGCACAGGAATAAGGTAGGGAAGAATTCTAAGGATCATTTTGACAGCCTCCAGAAGTCAGATCAGATGGCAAATTGTATTTGGTGCTAGGTCTTTCCCTTTAGGTTTTAACCCAACAATGTTTTCATTAGTTTCGCTCACTCTCGAAATCAAGCATTTTACAGCAGCTTGGAGCAGCCTGTATCTCAGCACAGGAATAAGGTAGGGAAGAATTCTAAGGATCATTTTGACTGCCTCCAGAAGTTAGATCAGATGGCCAATGGAATTTGGTGCTAGGTCTTTCCCTTTAGGTTTTACCCCAACAATGTTTTCATTAGTTTCGCTCACTCTCGAAATCAAGCATTTTACAGCAGGTTGGAGCAGCCTGTATCTCAGCACAGGAATAAGGTAGGGAAGAATTCTAAGGATCATTTTGACTGCCTCCAGAAGTTAGATCAGATGGCAAATTGTATTTGGTGCTAGGTCTTTCCCTTTAGGTTTTACCCCAACAATGTTTTCATTAGTTTCGCTCACTCTCGAAATCAAGCATTTTACAGCAGGTTGGAGCAGCCTGTATCTCAGCACAGGAATAAGGTAGGGAAGAATTCTAAGGATCATTTTGACTGCCTCCAGAAGTTAGATCAGATGGCAAATTGTATTTGGTGCCAGGTCTTTCCCTTTAGGTATTACCCCAACAATGTTTTCATTAGTTTCGCTCACTCTCGAAATCAAGCATTTTACAGCAGGTTGGAGCAGCCTGTATCTCAGCACAGGAATAAGGTAGGGAAGAATTCTAAGGATCATTTTGACTGCCTCCAGAAGTTAGATCAGATGGCCAATGGAATTTGGTGCTAGGTCTTTCCCTTTAGGTTTTACCCCAACAATGTTTTCATTAGTTTCGCTCACTCTCGAAATCAAGCATTTTACAGCAGGTTGGAGCAGCCTGTATCTCAGCACAGGAATAAGGTAGGGAAGAATTCTAAGGATCATTTTGACTGCCTCCAGAATTTAGATCAGATGGCAAATTGTATTTGGTGCTAGGTCTTTCCCTTTAGGTTTTACCCCAACAATGTTTTCATTAGTTTCGATCAGTCTCAAAATCAAGCATTTTACAGCAGATTGGAGCAGCCTGTATCTCAGCACAGGAATAAGGTAGGGAAGAATACTAAGGATCATTTTGACTGCCTCCAGAAGTTAGATCAGATAGCAAATTGTATTTGGTGCTAGGTCTTTCCCTTTAGGTTTTACCCCAACAATGTTTTCATTAGTTTCGATCAGTCTCAAAATCAAGCATTTTACAGCAGGTTGGAGCAGCCTGTATCTCAGCACAGGAATAAGGTAGGGAAGAATTCTAAGGATCATTTTGACTGCCTCCAGAAGTTAGATCAGATGGCCAATGCAATTTGGTGCTAGGTCTTTCCCTTTAGGTTTTACCCCAACAATGTTTTCATTAGTTTCGCTCACTCTCGAAATCAAGCATTTTACAGCAGGTTGGAGCAGCCTGTATCTCAGCACAGGAATAAGGTAGGGAAGAATTCTAAGGACCATTTTGACTGCCTCCAGAAGTTAGATCAGATGGCAAATTGTATTTGGTGCTAGGTCTTTCCCTTTAGGTTTTACCGCAACAATGTTTTCATTAGTTTCGATCAGTCTCGAAATCAAGCATTTTACAGCAGGTTGGAGCAGCCTGTATCTCAGCACAGGAATAAGGTAGGGAAGAATTCTAAGGATCATTTTGACTGCCTCCAGAAGTTAGATCAGATGGCAAGTTGTATTTGGTGCTAGGTCTTTCCCTTTAGGTTTTACCCCAACAATGTTTTCATTAGTTTCGCTCACTCTCGAAATCAAGCATTTTACAGCAGGTTGGAGCAGCCTGTATCTCAGCACAGGAATAAGGTAGGGAAGAATTCTAAGGATCATTTTGACTGCCTCCAGAAGTTAGATCAGATGGCAAATTGTATTTGGTGCTAGGTCTTTCCCTTTAGGTTTTACCCCAACAATGTTTTCATTAGTTTCGCTCACTCTCGAAATCAAGCATTTTACAGCAGGTTGGAGCAGCCTGTATCTCAGCACAGGAATAAGGTAGGGAAGAATTCTAAGGATCATTTTGACTGCCTCCAGAAGTTAGATCAGATGGCCAATGGAATTTGGTGCTAGGTCTTTCCCTTTAGGTTTTACCGCAACAATGTTTTCATTAGTTTCGCTCACTCTCGAAATCCAGCATTTTACAGCAGGTTGGAGCAGCCTGTATCTCAGCACAGGAATAAGGTAGGGAAGAATTCTAAGGATCATTTTGACTGCCTCCAGAAGTTAGATCAGATGGCCAATGGAATTTGGTGCTAGGTCTTTCCCTTTAGGTTTTACCCCAACAATGTTTTCATTAGTTTCGCTCACTCTCGAAATCAAGCATTTTACAGCAGGTTGGAGCAGCCTGTATCTCAGCACAGGAATAAGGTAGGGAAGAATTCTAAGGATCATTTTGACTGCCTCCAGAAGTTAGATCAGATGGCAAATTGTATTTGGTGCTAGGTCTTTCCCTTTAGGTTTTACCCCAACAATGTTTTCATTAGTTTCGCTCACTCTCGAAATCAAGCATTTTACAGCAGGTTGGAGCAGCCTGTATCTCAGCACAGGAATAAGGTAGGGAAGAATTCTAAGGATCATTTTGACTGCCTCCAGAAGTTAGATCAGATGGCAAATTGTATTTGGTGCTAGGTCTTTCCCTTTAGGTTTTACCCCAACAATGTTTTCATTAGTTTCGCTCACTCTCGAAATCAAGCATTTTACAGCAGGTTGGAGCAGCCTGTATCTCAGCACAGGAATAAGGTAGGGAAGAATTCTAAGGATCATTTTGACAGCCTCCAGAAGTCAGATCAGATGGCAAATTGTATTTGGTGCTAGGTCTTTCCCTTTAGGTTTTACCCCAACAATGTTTTCATTAGTTTCGCTCACTCTCGAAATCAAGCATTTTACAGCAGCTTGGAGCAGCCTGTATCTCAGCACAGGAATAAGGTAGGGAAGAATTCTAAGGATCATTTTGACTGCCTCCAGAAGTTAGATCAGATGGCCAATGCAATTTGGTGCTAGGTCTTTCCCTTTAGGTTTTACCCCAACAATGTTTTCATTAGTTTTGCTCACTCTCGAAATCAAGCATTTTACAGCAGGTTGGAGCAGCCTGTATCTCAGCACAGGAATAAGGTAGGGAAGAATTCTAAGGATCATTTTGACTGCCTCCAGAAGTTAGATCAGATGGCAAATTGTATTTGGTGCTAGGTCTTTCCCTTTAGGTTTTACCCCTACAATGTTTTCATTAGTTTCGCTCACTCTCGAAATCAAGCATTTTACAGCAGGTTGGAGCAGCCTGTATCTCAGCACAGGAATAAGGTAGGGAAGAATTCTAAGGATCATTTTGACTGCCTCCAGAAGTTAGATCAGATGGCTAATTGTATTTGGTGCCAGGTCTTTCCCTTTAGGTTTTACCCCAACAATGTTTTCATTAGTTTCGCTCACTCTCGAAATCAAGCATTTTACAGCAGGTTGGAGCAGCCTGTATCTCAGCACAGGAATAAGGTAGGGAAGAATTCTAAGGATCATTTTGACTGCCTCCAGAAGTTAGATCAGATGGCCAATGGAATTTGGTGCTAGGTCTTTCCCTTTAGGTTTTACCCCAACAATGTTTTCATTAGTTTCGCTCACTCTCGAAATCAAGCATTTTACAGCAGGTTGGAGCAGCCTGTATCTCAGCACAGGAATAAGGTAGGGAAGAATTCAAATACTCATTTTGACTGCCTCCAGAAGTTAGATCAGATGGCAAGTTGTATTTGGTGCTTGGTCTTTCCCTTTAGGTTTTACCCCAACAATGTTTTCATTAGTTTCGCTCACTCTCGAAATCAAGCATTTTACAGCAGGTTGGAGCAGCCTGTATCTCAGCACAGGAATAAGGTAGGGAAGAATTCTAAGGATCATTTTGACTGCCTCCAGAAGTTAGATCAGATGGCAAATTGTATTTGGTGCTAGGTCTTTCCCTTTAGGTTTTACCCCAACAATGTTTTCATTAGTTTCGCTCACTCTCGAAATCAAGCATTTTACAGCAGGTTGGAGCAGCCTGTATCTCAGCACAGGAATAAGGTAGGGAAGAATTCAAATACTCATTTTGACTGCCTCCAGAAGTTAGATCAGATGGCAAATTGTATTTGGTGCTAGGTCTTTCCCTTTAGGTTTTACCCCAACAATGTTTTCATTAGTTTCGCTCACTCTCGAAATCAAGCATTTTACAGCAGGTTGGAGCAGCCTGTATCTCAGCACAGGAATAAGGTAGGGAAGAATTCTAAGGATCATTTTGACTGCCTCCAGAAGTTAGATCAGATTGGTGCTAGGTCTTTCCCTTTAGGTTTTACCCCAACAATGTTTTCATTAGTTTCGCTCACTCTCGAAATCAAGCATTTTACAGCAGGTTGGAGCAGCCTGTATCTCAGCACAGGAATAAGGTAGGGAAGAATTCAAATACTCATTTCGACTGCCTCCAGAAGTTAGATCAGATGGCAAGTTGTATTTGGTGCTTGGTCTTTCCCTTTAGGTTTTACCCCAACAATGTTTTCATTAGTTTCGATCAGTCTCGAAATCAAGCATTTTACAGCAGGTTGGAGCAGCCTGTATCTCAGCACAGGAATAAGGTAGGGAAGAATTCTAAGGATCATTTTGACTGCCTCCAGAAGTTAGATCAGATGGCCAATGGAATTTGGTGCTAGGTCTTTCCCTTTAGGTTTTACCCCAATAATGTTTTCATTAGTTTCGCTCACTCTCGAAATCAAGCATTTTACAGCAGGTTGGAGCAGCCTGTATCTCAGCACAGGAATAAGGTAGGGAAGAATTCTAAGGATCATTTTGACTGCCTCCAGAAGTTAGATCAGATGGCAAATTGTATTTGGTGCTAGGTCTTTCCCTTTAGGTTTTACCCCAACAATGTTTTCATTAGTTTCGATCAGTCTCAAAATCAAGCATTTTACAGCAGGTTGGAGCAGCCTGTATCTCAGCACAGGAATAAGGTAGGGAAGAATACTAAGGATCATTTTGACTGCCTCCAGAAGTTAGATCAGATAGCAAATTGTATTTGGTGCTAGGTCTTTCCCTTTAGGTTTTACCCCAACAATGTTTTCATTAGTTTCGCTCACTCTCGAAATCAAGCATTTTACAGCAGGTTGGAGCAGCCTGTATCTCAGCACAGGAATAAGGTAGGGAAGAATTCTAAGGATCATTTTGACTGCCTCCAGAAGTTAGATCAGATGGCAAATTGTATTTGGTGCTAGGTCTTTCCCTTTAGGTTTTACCCCAACAATGTTTTCATTAGTTTCGCTCACTCTCGAAATCAAGCATTTTACAGCAGGTTGGAGCAGCCTGTATCTCAGCACAGGAATAAGGTAGGGTAGAATACTAAGGATCATTTTGACTGCCTCCAGAAGTTAGATCAGATGGCAAATTGTATTTGGTGCTAGGTCTTTCCGTTTAGGTTTTACCCCAACAATGTTTTCATTAGTTTCGCTCACTCTCGAAATCAAGCATTTTACAGCAGGTTGGAGCAGCCTGTATCTCAGCACAGGAATAAGGTAGGGAAGAATTCTAAGGATCATTTTGACTGCCTCCAGAAGTTAGATCAGATGGCCAATGCAATTTGGTGCTAGGTCTTTCCCTTTAGGTTTTACCCCAACAATGTTTTCATTAGTTTCGCTCACTCTCGAAATCAAGCATTTTACAGCAGGTTGGAGCAGCCTGTATCTCAGCACAGGAATAAGGTAGGGAAGAATTCTAAGGACCATTTTGACTGCCTCCAGAAGTTAGATCAGATGGCAAATTGTATTTGGTGCTAGGTCTTTCCCTTTAGGTTTTACCCCAACAATGTTTTCATTAGTTTCGATCAGTCTCGAAATCAAGCATTTTACAGCAGGTTGGAGCAGCCTGTATCTCAGCACAGGAATAAGGTAGGGAAGAATTCTAAGGATCATTTTGACTGCCTCCAGAAGTTAGATCAGATGGCAAGTTGTATTTGGTGCTTGGTCTTTCCCTTTAGGTTTTACCCCAACAATGTTTTCATTAGTTTCGCTCAGTCTCGAAATCAAGCATTTTACAGCAGGTTGGAGCAGCCTGTATCTCAGCACAGGAATAAGGTAGGGAAGAATTCTAAGGATCATTTTGACTGCCTCCAGAAGTTAGATCAGATGGCAAATTGTATTTGGTGCTAGGTCTTTCCCTTTAGGTTTTACCCCAACAATGTTTTCATTAGTTTCGCTCACTCTCGAAATCAAGCATTTTACAGCAGGTTGGAGCAGCCTGTATCTCAGCACAGGAATAAGGTAGGGAAGAATTCAAATACTCATTTTGACTGCCTCCAGAAGTTAGATCAGATGGCAAATTGTATTTGGTGCTAGGTCTTTCCCTTTAGGTTTTACCCCAACAATGTTTTCATTAGTTTCGCTCACTCTCGAAATCAAGCATTTTACAGCAGGTTGGAGCAGCCTGTATCTCAGCACAGGAATAAGGTAGGGAAGAATTCAAATACTCATTTTGACTGCCTCCAGAAGTTAGATCAGATGGCAAGTTGTATTTGGTGCTTGGTCTTTCCCTTTAGGTTTTACCCCAACAATGTTTTCATTAGTTTCGATCAGTCTCGAAATCAAGCATTTTACAGCAGGTTGGAGCAGCCTGTATCTCAGCACAGGAATAAGGTAGGGAAGAATTCTAAGGATCATTTTGACTGCCTCCAGAAGTTAGATCAGATGGCCAATGGAATTTGGTGCTAGGTCTTTCCCTTTAGGTTTTACCCCAACAATGTTTTCATTAGTTTCGCTCACTCTCGAAATCAAGCATTTTACAGCAGGTTGGAGCAGCCTGTATCTCAGCACAGGAATAAGGTAGGGAAGAATTCTAAGGATCATTTTGACTGCCTCCAGAAGTTAGATCAGATGGCAAATTGTATTTGGTGCTAGGTCTTTCCCTTTAGGTTTTACCCCAACAATGTTTTCATTAGTTTCGATCACTCTCGAAATCAAGCATTTTACAGCAGGTTGGAGCAGCCTGTATCTCAGCACAGGAATAAGGTAGGGAAGAATTCTAAGGATCATTTTGACTGCCTCCAGAAGTTAGATCAGATGGCAAATTGTATTTGGTGCCAGGTCTTTCCCTTTAGGTATTACCCCAACAATGTTTTCATTAGTTTCGCTCACTCTCGAAATCAAGCATTTTACAGCAGGTTGGAGCAGCCTGTATCTCAGCACAGGAATAAGGTAGGGAAGAATTCTAAGGATCATTTTGACTGCCTCCAGAAGTTAGATCAGATGGCCAATGGAATTTGGTGCTAGGTCTTTCCCTTTAGGTTTTACCCCAACAATGTTTTCATTAGTTTCGCTCACTCTCGAAATCAAGCATTTTACAGCAGGTTGGAGCAGCCTGTATCTCAGCACAGGAATAAGGTAGGGAAGAATTCTAAGGATCATTTTGACTGCCTCCAGAATTTAGATCAGATGGCAAATTGTATTTGGTGCTAGGTCTTTCCCTTTAGGTTTTACCCCAACAATGTTTTCATTAGTTTCGATCAGTCTCAAAATCAAGCATTTTACAGCAGATTGGAGCAGCCTGTATCTCAGCACAGGAATAAGGTAGGGAAGAATACTAAGGATCATTTTGACTGCCTCCAGAAGTTAGATCAGATAGCAAATTGTATTTGGTGCTAGGTCTTTCCCTTTAGGTTTTACCCCAACAATGTTTTCATTAGTTTCGATCAGTCTCAAAATCAAGCATTTTACAGCAGGTTGGAGCAGCCTGTATCTCAGCACAGGAATAAGGTAGGGAAGAATTCTAAGGATCATTTTGACTGCCTCCAGAAGTTAGATCAGATGGCCAATGCAATTTGGTGCTAGGTCTTTCCCTTTAGGTTTTACCCCAACAATGTTTTCATTAGTTTCGCTCACTCTCGAAATCAAGCATTTTACAGCAGGTTGGAGCAGCCTGTATCTCAGCACAGGAATAAGGTAGGGAAGAATTCTAAGGACCATTTTGACTGCCTCCAGAAGTTAGATCAGATGGCAAATTGTATTTGGTGCTAGGTCTTTCCCTTTAGGTTTTACCGCAACAATGTTTTCATTAGTTTCGATCAGTCTCGAAATCAAGCATTTTACAGCAGGTTGGAGCAGCCTGTATCTCAGCACAGGAATAAGGTAGGGAAGAATTCTAAGGATCATTTTGACTGCCTCCAGAAGTTAGATCAGATGGCAAGTTGTATTTGGTGCTAGGTCTTTCCCTTTAGGTTTTACCCCAACAATGTTTTCATTAGTTTCGCTCACTCTCGAAATCAAGCATTTTACAGCAGGTTGGAGCAGCCTGTATCTCAGCACAGGAATAAGGTAGGGAAGAATTCTAAGGATCATTTTGACTGCCTCCAGAAGTTAGATCAGATGGCAAATTGTATTTGGTGCTAGGTCTTTCCCTTTAGGTTTTACCCCAACAATGTTTTCATTAGTTTCGCTCACTCTCGAAATCAAGCATTTTACAGCAGGTTGGAGCAGCCTGTATCTCAGCACAGGAATAAGGTAGGGAAGAATTCTAAGGATCATTTTGACTGCCTCCAGAAGTTAGATCAGATGGCCAATGGAATTTGGTGCTAGGTCTTTCCCTTTAGGTTTTACCGCAACAATGTTTTCATTAGTTTCGCTCACTCTCGAAATCCAGCATTTTACAGCAGGTTGGAGCAGCCTGTATCTCAGCACAGGAATAAGGTAGGGAAGAATTCTAAGGATCATTTTGACTGCCTCCAGAAGTTAGATCAGATGGCCAATGGAATTTGGTGCTAGGTCTTTCCCTTTAGGTTTTACCCCAACAATGTTTTCATTAGTTTCGCTCACTCTCGAAATCAAGCATTTTACAGCAGGTTGGAGCAGCCTGTATCTCAGCACAGGAATAAGGTAGGGAAGAATTCTAAGGATCATTTTGACTGCCTCCAGAAGTTAGATCAGATGGCAAATTGTATTTGGTGCTAGGTCTTTCCCTTTAGGTTTTACCCCAACAATGTTTTCATTAGTTTCGCTCACTCTCGAAATCAAGCATTTTACAGCAGGTTGGAGCAGCCTGTATCTCAGCACAGGAATAAGGTAGGGAAGAATTCTAAGGATCATTTTGACTGCCTCCAGAAGTTAGATCAGATGGCAAATTGTATTTGGTGCTAGGTCTTTCCCTTTAGGTTTTACCCCAACAATGTTTTCATTAGTTTCGCTCACTCTCGAAATCAAGCATTTTACAGCAGGTTGGAGCAGCCTGTATCTCAGCACAGGAATAAGGTAGGGAAGAATTCTAAGGATCATTTTGACAGCCTCCAGAAGTCAGATCAGATGGCAAATTGTATTTGGTGCTAGGTCTTTCCCTTTAGGTTTTACCCCAACAATGTTTTCATTAGTTTCGCTCACTCTCGAAATCAAGCATTTTACAGCAGCTTGGAGCAGCCTGTATCTCAGCACAGGAATAAGGTAGGGAAGAATTCTAAGGATCATTTTGACTGCCTCCAGAAGTTAGATCAGATGGCCAATGCAATTTGGTGCTAGGTCTTTCCCTTTAGGTTTTACCCCAACAATGTTTTCATTAGTTTTGCTCACTCTCGAAATCAAGCATTTTACAGCAGGTTGGAGCAGCCTGTATCTCAGCACAGGAATAAGGTAGGGAAGAATTCTAAGGATCATTTTGACTGCCTCCAGAAGTTAGATCAGATGGCAAATTGTATTTGGTGCTAGGTCTTTCCCTTTAGGTTTTACCCCTACAATGTTTTCATTAGTTTCGCTCACTCTCGAAATCAAGCATTTTACAGCAGGTTGGAGCAGCCTGTATCTCAGCACAGGAATAAGGTAGGGAAGAATTCTAAGGATCATTTTGACTGCCTCCAGAAGTTAGATCAGATGGCTAATTGTATTTGGTGCCAGGTCTTTCCCTTTAGGTTTTACCCCAACAATGTTTTCATTAGTTTCGCTCACTCTCGAAATCAAGCATTTTACAGCAGGTTGGAGCAGCCTGTATCTCAGCACAGGAATAAGGTAGGGAAGAATTCTAAGGATCATTTTGACTGCCTCCAGAAGTTAGATCAGATGGCCAATGGAATTTGGTGCTAGGTCTTTCCCTTTAGGTTTTACCCCAACAATGTTTTCATTAGTTTCGCTCACTCTCGAAATCAAGCATTTTACAGCAGGTTGGAGCAGCCTGTATCTCAGCACAGGAATAAGGTAGGGAAGAATTCAAATACTCATTTTGACTGCCTCCAGAAGTTAGATCAGATGGCAAGTTGTATTTGGTGCTTGGTCTTTCCCTTTAGGTTTTACCCCAACAATGTTTTCATTAGTTTCGCTCACTCTCGAAATCAAGCATTTTACAGCAGGTTGGAGCAGCCTGTATCTCAGCACAGGAATAAGGTAGGGAAGAATTCTAAGGATCATTTTGACTGCCTCCAGAAGTTAGATCAGATGGCAAATTGTATTTGGTGCTAGGTCTTTCCCTTTAGGTTTTACCCCAACAATGTTTTCATTAGTTTCGCTCACTCTCGAAATCAAGCATTTTACAGCAGGTTGGAGCAGCCTGTATCTCAGCACAGGAATAAGGTAGGGAAGAATTCAAATACTCATTTTGACTGCCTCCAGAAGTTAGATCAGATGGCAAATTGTATTTGGTGCTAGGTCTTTCCCTTTAGGTTTTACCCCAACAATGTTTTCATTAGTTTCGCTCACTCTCGAAATCAAGCATTTTACAGCAGGTTGGAGCAGCCTGTATCTCAGCACAGGAATAAGGTAGGGAAGAATTCTAAGGATCATTTTGACTGCCTCCAGAAGTTAGATCAGATTGGTGCTAGGTCTTTCCCTTTAGGTTTTACCCCAACAATGTTTTCATTAGTTTCGCTCACTCTCGAAATCAAGCATTTTACAGCAGGTTGGAGCAGCCTGTATCTCAGCACAGGAATAAGGTAGGGAAGAATTCAAATACTCATTTCGACTGCCTCCAGAAGTTAGATCAGATGGCAAGTTGTATTTGGTGCTTGGTCTTTCCCTTTAGGTTTTACCCCAACAATGTTTTCATTAGTTTCGATCAGTCTCGAAATCAAGCATTTTACAGCAGGTTGGAGCAGCCTGTATCTCAGCACAGGAATAAGGTAGGGAAGAATTCTAAGGATCATTTTGACTGCCTCCAGAAGTTAGATCAGATGGCCAATGGAATTTGGTGCTAGGTCGTTCCCTTTAGGTTTTACCCCAATAATGTTTTCATTAGTTTCGCTCACTCTCGAAATCAAGCATTTTACAGCAGGTTGGAGCAGCCTGTATCTCAGCACAGGAATAAGGTAGGGAAGAATTCTAAGGATCATTTTGACTGCCTCCAGAAGTTAGATCAGATGGCAAATTGTATTTGGTGCTAGGTCTTTCCCTTTAGGTTTTACCCCAACAATGTTTTCATTAGTTTCGATCAGTCTCAAAATCAAGCATTTTACAGCAGGTTGGAGCAGCCTGTATCTCAGCACAGGAATAAGGTAGGGAAGAATACTAAGGATCATTTTGACTGCCTCCAGAAGTTAGATCAGATAGCAAATTGTATTTGGTGCTAGGTCTTTCCCTTTAGGTTTTACCCCAACAATGTTTTCATTAGTTTCGCTCACTCTCGAAATCAAGCATTTTACAGCAGGTTGGAGCAGCCTGTATCTCAGCACAGGAATAAGGTAGGGAAGAATTCTAAGGATCATTTTGACTGCCTCCAGAAGTTAGATCAGATGGCAAATTGTATTTGGTGCTAGGTCTTTCCCTTTAGGTTTTACCCCAACAATGTTTTCATTAGTTTCGCTCACTCTCGAAATCAAGCATTTTACAGCAGGTTGGAGCAGCCTGTATCTCAGCACAGGAATAAGGTAGGGAAGAATACTAAGGATCATTTTGACTGCCTCCAGAAGTTAGATCAGATGGCAAATTGTATTTGGTGCTAGGTCTTTCCGTTTAGGTTTTACCCCAACAATGTTTTCATTAGTTTCGCTCACTCTCGAAATCAAGCATTTTACAGCAGGTTGGAGCAGCCTGTATCTCAGCACAGGAATAAGGTAGGGAAGAATTCTAAGGATCATTTTGACTGCCTCCAGAAGTTAGATCAGATGGCCAATGCAATTTGGTGCTAGGTCTTTCCCTTTAGGTTTTACCCCAACAATGTTTTCATTAGTTTCGCTCACTCTCGAAATCAAGCATTTTACAGCAGGTTGGAGCAGCCTGTATCTCAGCACAGGAATAAGGTAGGGAAGAATTCTAAGGACCATTTTGACTGCCTCCAGAAGTTAGATCAGATGGCAAATTGTATTTGGTGCTAGGTCTTTCCCTTTAGGTTTTACCCCAACAATGTTTTCATTAGTTTCGCTCACTCTCGAAATCAAGCATTTTACAGCAGGTTGGAGCAGCCTGTATCTCAGCACAGGAATAAGGTAGGGAAGAATTCTAAGGATCATTTTGACTGCCTCCAGAAGTTAGATCAGATGGCAAGTTGTATTTGGTGCTTGGTCTTTCCCTTTAGGTTTTACCCCAACAATGTTTTCATTAGTTTCGCTCACTCTCGAAATCAAGCATTTTACAGCAGGTTGGAGCAGCCTGTATCTCAGCACAGGAATAAGGTAGGGAAGAATTCTAAGGATCATTTTGACTGCCTCCAGAAGTTAGATCAGATGGCAAATTGTATTTGGTGCTAGGTCTTTCCCTTTAGGTTTTACCCCAACAATGTTTTCATTAGTTTCGCTCACTCTCGAAATCAAGCATTTTACAGCAGGTTGGAGCAGCCTGTATCTCAGCACAGGAATAAGGTAGGGAAGAATTCAAATACTCATTTTGACTGCCTCCAGAAGTTAGATCAGATGGCAAATTGTATTTGGTGCTAGGTCTTTCCCTTTAGGTTTTACCCCAACAATGTTTTCATTAGTTTCGCTCACTCTCGAAATCAAGCATTTTACAGCAGGTTGGAGCAGCCTGTATCTCAGCACAGGAATAAGGTAGGGAAGAATTCTAAGGATCATTTTGACTGCCTCCAGAAGTTAGATCAGATTGGTGCTAGGTCTTTCCCTTTAGGTTTTACCCCAACAATGTTTTCATTAGTTTCGCTCACTCTCGAAATCAAGCATTTTACAGCAGGTTGGAGCAGCCTGTATCTCAGCACAGGAATAAGGTAGGGAAGAATTCAAATACTCATTTTGACTGCCTCCAGAAGTTAGATCAGATGGCAAGTTGTATTTGGTGCTTGGTCTTTCCCTTTAGGTTTTACCCCAACAATGTTTTCATTAGTTTCGATCAGTCTCGAAATCAAGCATTTTACAGCAGGTTGGAGCAGCCTGTATCTCAGCACAGGAATAAGGTAGGGAAGAATTCTAAGGATCATTTTGACTGCCTCCAGAAGTTAGATCAGATGGCCAATGGAATTTGGTGCTAGGTCTTTCCCTTTAGGTTTTACCCCAACAATGTTTTCATTAGTTTCGCTCACTCTCGAAATCAAGCATTTTACAGCAGGTTGGAGCAGCCTGTATCTCAGCACAGGAATAAGGTAGGGAAGAATTCTAAGGATCATTTTGACTGCCTCCAGAAGTTAGATCAGATGGCAAATTGTATTTGGTGCTAGGTCTTTCCCTTTAGGTTTTACCCCAACAATGTTTTCATTAGTTTCGATCAGTCTCAAAATCAAGCATTTTACAGCAGGTTGGAGCAGCCTGTATCTCAGCACAGGAATAAGGTAGGGAAGAATACTAAGGATCATTTTGACTGCCTCCAGAAGTTAGATCAGATAGCAAATTGTATTTGGTGCTAGGTCTTTCCCTTTAGGTTTTACCCCAACAATGTTTTCATTAGTTTCGCTCACTCTCGAAATCAAGCATTTTACAGCAGGTTGGAGCAGCCTGTATCTCAGCACAGGAATAAGGTAGGGAAGAATTCTAAGGATCATTTTGACTGCCTCCAGAAGTTAGATCAGATGGCTAATGGAATTTGGTGCTAGGTCTTTCCCTTTAGGTTTTACCCCAACAATGTTTTCATTAGTTTCGCTCACTCTCGAAATCAAGCATTTTACAGCAGGTTGGAGCAGCCTGTATCTCAGCACAGGAATAAGGTAGGGAAGAATACTAAGGATCATTTTGACTGCCTCCAGAAGTTAGATCAGATGGCAAATTGTATTTGGTGCTAGGTCTTTCCCTTTAGGTTTTACCCCAACAATGTTTTCATTAGTTTCGCTCACTCTCGAAATCAAGCATTTTACAGCAGGTTGGAGCAGCCTGTATCTCAGCACAGGAATAAGGTAGGGAAGAATTCTAAGGATCATTTTGACTGCCTCCAGAAGTTAGATCAGATGGCCAATGCAATTTGGTGCTAGGTCTTTCCCTTTAGGTTTTACCCCAACAATGTTTTCATTAGTTTCGCTCACTCTCGAAATCAAGCATTTTACAGCAGGTTGGAGCAGCCTGTATCTCAGCACAGGAATAAGGTAGGGAAGAATTCTAAGGACCATTTTGACTGCCTCCAGAAGTTAGATCAGATGGCAAATTGTATTTGGTGCTAGGTCTTTCCCTTTAGGTTTTACCCCAACAATGTTTTCATTAGTTTCGATCAGTCTCGAAATCAAGCATTTTACAGCAGGTTGGAGCAGCCTGTATCTCAGCACAGGAATAAGGTAGGGAAGAATTCTAAGGATCATTTTGACTGCCTCCAGAAGTTAGATCAGATGGCCAATGGAATTTGGTGCTAGGTCTTTCCCTTTAGGTTTTACCCCAACAATGTTTTCATTAGTTTCGCTCACTCTCGAAATCAAGCATTTTACAGCAGGTTGGAGCAGCCTGTATCTCAGCACAGGGATAAGGTAGGGAAGAATTCTAAGGATCATTTTGACTGCCTCCAGAAGTTAGATCAGATGGCAAATTGTATTTGCTGCTAGGTCTTTCCCTTTAGGTTTTACCCCAACAATGTTTTCATTAGTTTCGATCAGTCTCGAAATCAAGCATTTTACAGCAGGTTGGAGCAGCCTGTATCTCAGCACAGGAATAAGGTAGGGAAGAATTCTAAGGATCATTTTGACTGCCTCCAGAAGTTAGATCAGATGGCAAGTTGTATTTGGTGCTAGGTCTTTCCCTTTAGGTTTTACCCCAACAATGTTTTCATTAGTTTCGCTCACTCTCGAAATCAAGCATTTTACAGCAGGTTGGAGCAGCCTGTATCTCAGCACAGGAATAAGGTAGGGAAGAATTCTAAGGATCATTTTGACAGCCTCCAGAAGTCAGATCAGATGGCAAATTGTATTTGGTGCTAGGTCTTTCCCTTTAGGTTTTACCCCAACAATGTTTTCATTAGTTTCGCTCACTCTCGAAATCAAGCATTTTACAGCAGCTTGGAGCAGCCTGTATCTCAGCACAGGAATAAGGTAGGGAAGAATTCTAAGGATCATTTTGACTGCCTCCAGAAGTTAGATCAGATGGCCAATGCAATTTGGTGCTAGGTCTTTCCCTTTAGGTTTTACCCCAACAATGTTTTCATTAGTTTCGCTCACTCTCGAAATCAAGCATTTTACAGCAGGTTGGAGCAGCCTGTATCTCAGCACAGGAATAAGGTAGGGAAGAATTCTAAGGATCATTTTGACTGCCTCCAGAAGTTAGATCAGATGGCAAATTGTATTTGGTGCTAGGTCTTTCCCTTTAGGTTTTACCCCAACAATGTTTTCATTAGTTTCGCTCACTCTCGAAATCAAGCATTTTACAGCAGGTTGGAGCAGCCTGTATCTCAGCACAGGAATAAGGTAGGGAAGAATTCTAAGGATCATTTTGACTGCCTCCAGAAGTTAGATCAGATGGCAAATTGTATTTGGTGCCAGGTCTTTCCCTTTAGGTTTTACCCCAACAATGTTTTCATTAGTTTCGCTCACTCTCGAAATCAAGCATTTTACAGCAGGTTGGAGCAGCCTGTATCTCAGCACAGGAATAAGGTAGGGAAGAATTCTAAGGATCATTTTGACTGCCTCCAGAAGTTAGATCAGATGGCCAATGGAATTTGGTGCTAGGTCTTTCCCTTTAGGTTTTACCCCAACAATGTTTTCATTAGTTTCGCTCACTCTCGAAATCAAGCATTTTACAGCAGGTTGGAGCAGCCTGTATCTCAGCACAGGAATAAGGTAGGGAAGAATTCAAATACTCATTTTGACTGCCTCCAGAAGTTAGATCAGATGGCAAGTTGTATTTGGTGCTTGGTCTTTCCCTTTAGGTTTTACCCCAACAATGTTTTCATTAGTTTCGCTCACTCTCGAAATCAAGCATTTTACAGCAGGTTGGAGCAGCCTGTATCTCAGCACAGGAATAAGGTAGGGAAGAATTCTAAGGATCATTTTGACTGCCTCCAGAAGTTAGATCAGATGGCCAATGGAATTTGGTGCTAGGTCTTTCCCTTTAGGTTTTACCCCAACAATGTTTTCATTAGTTTCGCTCACTCTCGAAATCAAGCATTTTACAGCAGGTTGGAGCAGCCTGTATCTCAGCACAGGAATAAGGTAGGGAAGAATTCTAAGGATCATTTTGACTGCCTCCAGAAGTTAGATCAGATGGCAAATTGTATTTGGTGCTAGGTCTTTCCCTTTAGGTTTTACCCCAACAATGTTTTCATTAGTTTCGATCAGTCTCAAAATCAAGCATTTTACAGCAGGTTGGAGCAGCCTGTATCTCAGCACAGGAATAAGGTAGGGAAGAATACTAAGGATCATTTTGACTGCCTCCAGAAGTTAGATCAGATAGCAAATTGTATTTGGTGCTAGGTCTTTCCCTTTAGGTTTTACCCCAACAATGTTTTCATTAGTTTCGCTCACTCTCGAAATCAAGCATTTTACAGCAGGTTGGAGCAGCCTGTATCTCAGCACAGGAATAAGGTAGGGAAGAATTCTAAGGATCATTTTGACTGCCTCCAGAAGTTAGATCAGATGGCAAATTGTATTTGGTGCTAGGTCTTTCCCTTTAGGTTTTACCCCAACAATGTTTTCATTAGTTTCGCTCACTCTCGAAATCAAGCATTTTACAGCAGGTTGGAGCAGCCTGTATCTCAGCACAGGAATAAGGTAGGGAAGAATTCAAATACTCATTTTGACTGCCTCCAGAAGTTAGATCAGATGGCAAATTGTATTTGGTGCTAGGTCTTTCCCTTTAGGTTTTACCCCAACAATGTTTTCATTAGTTTCGCTCACTCTCGAAATCAAGCATTTTACAGCAGGTTGGAGCAGCCTGTATCTCAGCACAGGAATAAGGTAGGGAAGAATTCTAAGGATCATTTTGACTGCCTCCAGAAGTTAGATCAGATGGCAAATTGTATTTGGTGCCAGGTCTTTCCCTTTAGGTTTTACCCCAACAATGTTTTCATTAGTTTCGCTCACTCTCGAAATCAAGCATTTTACAGCAGGTTGGAGCAGCCTGTATCTCAGCACAGGAATAAGGTAGGGAAGAATTCTAAGGATCATTTTGACTGCCTCCAGAAGTTAGATCAGATTGGTGCTAGGTCTTTCCCTTTAGGTTTTACCCCAACAATGTTTTCATTAGTTTCGCTCACTCTCGAAATCAAGCATTTTACAGCAGGTTGGAGCAGCCTGTATCTCAGCACAGGAATAAGGTAGGGAAGAATTCAAATACTCATTTCGACTGCCTCCAGAAGTTAGATCAGATGGCAAGTTGTATTTGGTGCTTGGTCTTTCCCTTTAGGTTTTACCCCAACAATGTTTTCATTAGTTTCGATCAGTCTCGAAATCAAGCATTTTACAGCAGGTTGGAGCAGCCTGTATCTCAGCACAGGAATAAGGTAGGGAAGAATTCTAAGGATCATTTTGACTGCCTCCAGAAGTTAGATCAGATGGCCAATGCAATTTGGTGCTAGGTCTTTCCCTTTAGGTTTTACCCCAACAATGTTTTCATTAGTTTCGCTCACTCTCGAAATCAAGCATTTTACAGCAGGTTGGAGCAGCCTGTATCTCAGCACAGGAATAAGGTAGGGAAGAATTCTAAGGATCATTTTGACTGCCTCCAGAAGTTAGATCAGATGGCAAATTGTATTTGGTGCTAGGTCTTTCCCTTTAGGTTTTACCCCAACAATGTTTTCATTAGTTTCGATCAGTCTCAAAATCAAGCATTTTACAGCAGGTTGGAGCAGCCTGTATCTCAGCACAGGAATAAGGTAGGGAAGAATACTAAGGATCATTTTGACTGCCTCCAGAAGTTAGATCAGATAGCAAATTGTATTTGGTGCTAGGTCTTTCCCTTTAGGTTTTACCCCAACAATGTTTTCATTAGTTTCGCTCACTCTCGAAATCAAGCATTTTACAGCAGGTTGGAGCAGCCTGTATCTCAGCACAGGAATAAGGTAGGGAAGAATTCTAAGGATCATTTTGACTGCCTCCAGAAGTTAGATCAGATGGCAAATTGTATTTGGTGCTAGGTCTTTCCCTTTAGGTTTTACCCCAACAATGTTTTCATTAGTTTCGCTCACTCTCGAAATCAAGCATTTTACAGCAGGTTGGAGCAGCCTGTATCTCAGCACAGGAATAAGGTAGGGAAGAATTCAAATACTCATTTTGACTGCCTCCAGAAGTTAGATCAGATGGCAAATTGTATTTGGTGCTAGGTCTTTCCCTTTAGGTTTTACCCCAACAATGTTTTCATTAGTTTTGCTCACTCTCGAAATCAAGCATTTTACAGCAGGTTGGAGCAGCCTGTATCTCAGCACAGGAATAAGGTAGGGAAGAATTCTAAGGATCATTTTGACTGCCTCCAGAAGTTAGATCAGATGGCCAATGCAATTTGGTGCTAGGTCTTTCCCTTTAGGTTTTACCCCAACAATGTTTTCATTAGTTTCGCTCACTCTCGAAATCAAGCATTTTACAGCAGGTTGGAGCAGCCTGTATCTCAGCACAGGAATAAGGTAGGGAAGAATTCTAAGGACCATTTTGACTGCCTCCAGAAGTTAGATCAGATGGCAAATTGGATTTGGTGCTAGGTCTTTCCCTTTAGGTTTTACCCCAACAATGTTTTCATTAGTTTCGATCAGTCTCGAAATCAAGCATTTTACAGCAGGTTGGAGCAGCCTGTATCTCAGCACAGGAATAAGGTAGGGAAGAATTCTAAGGATCATTTTGACTGCCTCCAGAAGTTAGATCAGATGGCAAGTTGTATTTGGTGCTAGGTCTTTCCCTTTAGGTTTTACCCCAACAATGTTTTCATTAGTTTCGCTCACTCTCGAAATCAAGCATTTTACAGCAGGTTGGAGCAGCCTGTATCTCAGCACAGGAATAAGGTAGGGAAGAATTCTAAGGATCATTTTGACTGCCTCCAGAAGTTAGATCAGATGGCAAATTGTATTTGGTGCTAGGTCTTTCCCTTTAGGTTTTATCCCAACAATGTTTTCATTAGTTTCGATCACTCTCGAAATCAAGCATTTTACAGCAGGTTGGAGCAGCCTGTATCTCAGCACAGGAATAAGGTAGGGAAGAATTCTAAGGATCATTTTGACTGCCTCCAGAAGTTAGATCAGATGGCCAATGGAATTTGGTGCTAGGTCTTTCCCTTTAGGTTTTACCGCAACAATGTTTTCATTAGTTTCGCTCACTCTCGAAATCCAGCATTTTACAGCAGGTTGGAGCAGCCTGTATCTCAGCACAGGAATAAGGTAGGGAAGAATTCTAAGGATCATTTTGACTGCCTCCAGAAGTTAGATCAGATGGCAAATTGTATTTGGTGCTAGGTCTTTCCCTTTAGGTTTTACCCCAACAATGTTTTCATTAGTTTCGCTCACTCTCGAAATCAAGCATTTTACAGCAGGTTGGAGCAGCCTGTATCTCAGCACAGGAATAAGGTAGGGAAGAATTCTAAGGACCATTTTGACTGCCTCCAGAAGTTAGATCAGATGGCAAATTGTATTTGGTGCTAGGTCTTTCCCTTTAGGTTTTACCCCAACAATGTTTTCATTAGTTTCGCTCACTCTCGAAATCAAGCATTTTACAGCAGGTTGGAGCAGCCTGTATCTCAGCACAGGAATAAGGTAGGGAAGAATTCTAAGGATCATTTTGACTGCCTCCAGAAGTTAGATCAGATGGCCAATGGAATTTGGTGCTAGGTCTTTCCCTTTAGGTTTTACCCCAACAATGTTTTCATTAGTTTCGCTCACTCTCGAAATCAAGCATTTTACAGCAGGTTGGAGCAGCCTGTATCTCAGCACAGGAATAAGGTAGGGAAGAATTCTAAGGATCATTTTGACTGCCTCCAGAAGTTAGATCAGATGGCAAATTGTATTTGGTGCTAGGTCTTTCCCTTTAGGTTTTACCCCAACAATGTTTTCATTAGTTTCGCTCACTCTCGAAATCAAGCATTTTACAGCAGGTTGGAGCAGCCTGTATCTCAGCACAGGAATAAGGTAGGGAAGAATTCTAAGGATCATTTTGACTGCCTCCAGAAGTTAGATCAGATGGCAAATTGTATTTGGTGCCAGGTCTTTCCCTTTAGGTTTTACCCCAACAATGTTTTCATTAGTTTCGATCAGTCTCGAAATCAAGCATTTTACAGCAGGTTGGAGCAGCCTGTATCTCAGCACAGGAATAAGGTAGGGAAGAATTCTAAGGATCATTTTGACAGCCTCCAGAAGTCAGATCAGATGGCAAATTGTATTTGGTGCTAGGTCTTTCCCTTTAGGTTTTACCCCAACAATGTTTTCATTAGTTTTGCTCACTCTCGAAATCAAGCATTTTACAGCAGCTTGGAGCAGCCTGTATCTCAGCACAGGAATAAGGTAGGGAAGAATTCTAAGGATCATTTTGACTGCCTCCAGAAGTTAGATCAGATGGCCAATGGAATTTGGTGCTAGGTCTTTCCCTTTAGGTTTTACCCCAACATTGTTTTCATTAGTTTCGCTCACTCTCGAAATCAAGCATTTTACAGCAGGTTGGAGCAGCCTGTATCTCAGCACAGGAATAAGGTAGGGAAGAATTCTAAGGATCATTTTGACTGCCTCCAGAAGTTAGATCAGATGGCCAATGCAATTTGGTGCTACGTCTTTCCCTTTAGGTTTTACCCCAACAATGTTTTCATTAGTTTCGCTCACTCTCGAAATCAAGCATTTTACAGCAGGTTGGAGCAGCCTGTATCTCAGCACAGGAATAAGGTAGGGAAGAATTCTAAGGATCATTTTGACTGCCTCCAGAAGTTAGATCAGATGGCAAATTGTATTTGGTGCCAGGTCTTTCCCTTTAGGTTTTACCCCAACAATGTTTTCATTAGTTTCGCTCACTCTCGAAATCAAGCATTTTACAGCAGGTTGGAGCAGCCTGTATCTCAGCACAGTAATAAGGTAGGGAAGAATTCTAAGGATCATTTTGACTGCCTCCAGAAGTTAGATCAGATGGCCAATGGAATTTGGTGCTAGGTCTTTCCATTTAGGTTTTACCCCAACAATGTTTTCATTAGTTTCGCTCACTCTCGAAATCAAGCATTTTACAGCAGGTTGGAGCAGCCTGTATCTCAGCACAGGAATAAGGTAGGGAAGAATTCTAAGGATCATTTTGACTGCCTCCAGAAGTTAGATCAGATGGCCAATGGAATTTGGTGCTAGGTCTTTCCCTTTAGGTTTTACCCCAACAATGTTTTCATTAGTTTCGCTCACTCTCGAAATCAAGCATTTTACAGCAGGTTGGAGCAGCCTGTATCTCAGCACAGGAATAAGGTAGGGAAGAATTCTAAGGATCATTTTGACTGCCTCCAGAAGTTAGATCAGATGGCAAGTTGTATTTGGTGCTAGTTCTTTCCCTTTAGGTTTTACCCCAACAATGTTTTCATTAGTTTCGCTCACTCTCGAAATCAAGCATTTTACAGCAGGTTGGAGCAGCCTGTATCTCAGCACAGGAATAAGGTAGGGAAGAATTCTAAGGATCATTTTGACTGCCTCCAGAAGTTAGATCAGATGGCAAATTGTATTTGGTGCTAGGTCTTTCCCTTTAGGTTTTACCCCAACAATGTTTTCATTAGTTTCGCTCACTCTCGAAATCAAGCATTTTACAGCAGGTTGGAGCAGCCTGTATCTCAGCACAGGAATAAGGTAGGGAAGAATTCTAAGGATCATTTTGACTGCCTCCAGAAGTTAGATCAGATGGCCAATGGAATTTGGTGCTAGGTCTTTCCCTTTAGGTTTTACCCCAACAATGTTTTCATTAGTTTCGCTCACTCTCGAAATCAAGCATTTTACAGCAGGTTGGAGCAGCCTGTATCTCAGCACAGGAATAAGGTAGGGAAGAATTCTAAGGATCATTTTGACTGCCTCCAGAAGTTAGATCAGATGGCAAGTTGTATTTGGTGCTAGTTCTTTCCCTTTAGGTTTTACCCCAACAATGTTTTCATTAGTTTCGCTCACTCTCGAAATCAAGCATTTTACAGCAGGTTGGAGCAGCCTGTATCTCAGCACAGGAATAAGGTAGGGAAGAATTCTAAGGATCATTTTGACTGCCTCCAGAAGTTAGATCAGATGGCAAATTGTATTTGGTGCTAGGTCTTTCCCTTTAGGTTTTACCCCAACAATGTTTTCATTAGTTTCGCTCACTCTCGAAATCAAGCATTTTACAGCAGGTTGGAGCAGCCTGTATCTCAGCACAGGAATAAGGTAGGGAAGAATTCTAAGGATCATTTTGACTGCCTCCAGAAGTTAGATCAGATGGCCAATGGAATTTGGTGCTAGGTCTTTCCCTTTAGGTTTTACCCCAACAATGTTTTCATTAGTTTCGCTCACTCTCGAAATCAAGCATTTTACAGCAGGTTGGAGCAGCCTGTATCTCAGCACAGGAATAAGGTAGGGAAGAATTTTAAGGATCATTTTGACTGCCTCCAGAAGTTAGATCAGATGGCAAATTGTATTTGGTGCTAGGTCTTTCCCTTTAGGTTTTACCCCAACAATGTTTTCATTAGTTTCGATCACTCTCGAAATCAAGCATTTTACAGCAGGTTGGAGCAGCCTATATCTCAGCACAGGAATAAGGTAGGGAAGAATTCTAAGGATCATTTTGGCTGCCTCCAGAAGTTAGATCAGATGGAAAATTGTATTTGGTGCTAGGTCTTTCCCTTTAGGTTTTACCCCAACAATGTTTTCATTAGTTTCGCTCACTCTCGAAATCAAGCATTTTACAGCAGGTTGGAGCAGCCTGTATCTCAGCACAGGGATAAGGTAGGGAAGAATTCTAAGGATCATTTTGACTGCCTCCAGAAGTTAGATCAGATGGCAAATTGTATTTGGTGCTTGGTCTTTCCCTTTAGGTTTTACCCCAACAATGTTTTCATTAGTTTCGCTCACTCTCGAAATCAAGCATTTTACAGCAGGTTGGAGCAGCCTGTATCTCAGCACAGGAATAAGGTAGGGAAGAATTCTAAGGATCATTTTGACTGCCTCCAGAAGTTAGATCAGATGGCAAGTTGTATTTGGTGCTAGGTCTTTCCCTTTAGGTTTTACCCCAACAATGTTTTCATTAGTTTCGCTCACTCTCGAAATCAAGCATTTTACAGCAGGTTGGAGCAGCCTGTATCTCAGCACAGGAATAAGGTAGGGAAGAATTCTAAGGATCATTTTGACTGCCTCCAGAAGTTAGATCAGATGGCCAATGGAATTTGGTGCTAGATCTTTCCCTTTAGGTTTTACCCCAACAATGTTTTCATTAGTTTGGCTCACTCTCGAAATCAAGCATTTTACAGCAGGATGGAGCAGCCTGTATCTCAGCACAGGAATAAGGTAGGGAAGAATTCTAAGGATCATTTTGACTGCCTCCAGAAGTTAGATCAGATGGCAAATAGTATTTGGTGCTAGGTCTTTCCCTTTAGGTTTTACCCCAACAATATTTTCATTAGTTTCGATCAGTCTCGAAATCAAGCATTTTACAGCAGGTTGGAGCAGCCTGTATCTCAGCACAGGAATAAGGTAGGGAAGAATTCTAAGGATCATTTTGACAGCCTCCAGAAGTCAGATCAGATGGCAAATTGTATTTGGTGCTAGGTCTTTCCCTTTAGGTTTTACCCCAACAATGTTTTCATTAGTTTCGCTCACTCTCGAAATCAAGCATTTTACAGCAGGTTGGAGCAGCCTGTATCTCAGCACAGGAATAAGGTAGGGAAGAATTCTAAGGATCATTTTGACTGCCTCCAGAAGTTAGATCAGATGGAAAATTGTATTTGGTGCTAGGTCTTTCCCTTTAGGTTTTACCCCAACAATGTTTTCATTAGTTTCGCTCACTCTCGAAATCAAGCATTTTACAGCAGGTTGGAGCAGCCTGTGTCTCAGCACAGGAATGAGGTAGGGAAGAATTCTAAGGATCATTTTGACAGCCTCCAGAAGTTAGATCAGATGGCAAATTGTATTTGGTGCTAGGTCTTTCCCTTTAGGTTTTACCCCAACAATGTTTTCATTAGTTTCGCTCACTCTCGAAATCAAGCATTTTACAGCAGGTTGGAGCAGCCTGTATCTCAGCACAGGAATAACGTAGGGAAGAATTCAAATACTCATTTTGACTGCCTCCAGAAGTTAGATCAGATGGCCAATGGAATTTGGTGCTAGGTCTTTCCCTTTAGGTTTTACCCCAACAATGTTTTCATTAGTTTCGCTCACTCTCGAAATCCAGCATTTTACCGCAGGTTGGAGCAGCCTGTATCTCAGCACAGGAATAAGGTAGGGAAGAATTCTAAGGATCATTTTGACTGCCTCCAGAAGTTAGATCAGATGGCCAATGGAATTTGGTGCTAGGTCTTTCCCTTTAGGTTTTACCCCAACAATGTTTTCATTAGTTTCGCTCACTCTCGAAATCAAGCATTTTACAGCAGGTTGGAGCAGCCTGTATCTCAGCACAGGGATAAGGTAGGGAAGAATTCTAAGGATCATTTTGACTGCCTCCAGAAGTTAGATCAGATGGCAAATTGTATTTGGTGCTAGGTCTTTCCCTTTAGGTTTTACCCCAACTATGTTTTCATTAGTTTCCATCAGTCTCGAAATCAAGCATTTTACAGCAGGTTGGAGCAGCCTGTATCTCAGCACAGGAATAAGGTAGGGAAGAATTCTAAGGATCATTTTGACTGCCTCCAGAAGTTAGATCAGATGGCAAATTGTATTTGGTGCTAGGTCTTTCCCTTTAGGTTTTACCCCAACTATGTTTTCATTAGTTTCCATCAGTCTCGAAATCAAGCATTTTACAGCAGGTTGGAGCAGCCTGTATCTCAGCACAGGAATAAGGTAGGGAAGAATTCTAAGGATCATTTTGACTGCCTCCAGAAGTTAGATCAGATGGCCAATGGAATTTGGTGCTAGGTCTTTCCCTTTAGGTTTTACCCCAACAATGTTTTCATTAGTTTCGCTCACTCTCGAAATCAAGCATTTTACAGCAGGTTGGAGTAGCCTGTATCTCAGCACAGGAATAAGGTAGGGAAGAATTCTAAGGATCATTTTGACTGCCTCCAGAAGTTAGATCAGATGGCAAATTGTATTTGGTGCTAGGTCTTTCCCTTTAGGTTTTACCCCAACAATGTTTTCATTAGTTTTGCTCACTCTCGAAATCAAGCATTTTACAGCAGGTTGGAGCAGCCTGTATCTCAGCACAGGAATAAGGTAGGGAAGAATTCTAAGGATCATTTTGACTGCCTCCAGAAGTTAGATCAGATGGCCAATGGAATTTGGTGCTAGATCTTTCCCTTGAGGTTTTACCCCAACAATGTTTTCATTAGTTTGGCTCACTCTCGAAATCAAGCATTTTACAGCAGGATGGAGCAGCCTGTATCTCAGCACAGGAATAAGGTAGGGAAGAATTCTAAGGATCATTTTGACTGCCTCCAGAAGTTAGATCAGATGGCAAATAGTATTTGGTGCTAGGTCTTTCCCTTTAGGTTTTACCCCAACAATATTTTCATTAGTTTCGCTCACTCTCGAAATCAAGCATTTTACAGCAGGTTGGAGCAGCCTGTATCTCAGCACAGGAATAAGGTAGGGAAGAATTCTAAGGATCATTTTGACAGCCTCCAGAAGTCAGATCAGATGGCAAATTGTATTTGGTGCTAGGTCTTTCCCTTTAGGTTTTACCCCAACAATGTTTTCATTAGTTTCGCTCACTCTCGAAATCAAGCATTTTACAGCAGGTTGGAGCAGCCTGTATCTCAGCACAGGAATAAGGTAGGGAAGAATTCTAAGGATCATTTTGACTGCCTCCAGAAGTTAGATCAGATGGCCAATGGAATTTGGTGCTAGGTCTTTCCCTTTAGGTTTTACCCCAACAATGTTTTCATTAGTTTCGCTCACTCTCGAAATCAAGCATTTTACAGCAGGTTGGAGCAGCCTGTATCTCAGCACAGGGATAAGGTAGGGAAGAATTCTAAGGATCATTTTGACTGCCTCCAGAAGTTAGATCAGATGGCAAATTGTATTTGGTGCTAGGTCTTTCCCTTTAGGTTTTACCCCAACTATGTTTTCATTAGTTTCGATCAGTCTCGAAATCAAGCATTTTACAGCAGGTTGGAGCAGCCTGTATCTCAGCACAGGAATAAGGTAGGGAAGAATTCTAAGGATCATTTTGACTGCCTCCAGAATGCAGATCAGATGGCCAATGGAATTTGGTGCTAGGTCTTTCCCTTTAGGTTTTACCCCAACAATGTTTTCATTAGTTTCGCTCACTCTCGATATCAAGCATTTTACAGCAGGTTGGAGCAGCCTGTATCTCAGCACAGGAATAAGGTAGGGAATAATTCTAAGGATCATTTTGACTGCCTCCAGAAGTTAGATCAGATGGCCAATGGAATTTGGTGCTAGGTCTTTCCCTTTAGGTTTTACCCCAACAATGTTTTCATTAGTTTCGCTCACTCTCGAAATCCAGCATTTTACAGCAGGTTGGAGCAGCCTGTATCTCAGCACAGGAATAAGGTAGGGAAGAATTCTAAGGATCATTTTGACTGCCTCCAGAAGTTAGATCAGATGGCCAATGCAATTTGGTGCTAGGTCTTTCCCTTTAGGTTTTACCCCAACTATGTTTTCATTAGTTTCGATCAGTCTCGAAATCAAGCATTTTACAGCAGGTTGGAGCAGCCTGTATCTCAGCACAGGAATAAGGTAGGGAAGAATTCTAAGGATCATTTTGACAGCCTCCAGAAGGCAGATCAGATGGCCAATGGAATTTGGTGCTAGGTCTTTCCCTTTAGGTTTTACCCCAACAATGTTTTCATTAGTTTCGCTCACTCTCGAAATCAAGCATTTTACAGCAGGTTGGAGCAGCCTGTATCTCAGCACAGGAATAAGGTAGGGAAGAATTCTAAGGATCATTTTGACTGCCTCCAGAAGTTAGATCAGATGGCAAATTGTATTTGGTGCTAGGTCTTTCCCTTTAGGTTTTACCCCAACAATGTTTTCATTAGTTTCGCTCACTCTCGAAATCAAGCATTTTACAGCAGGTTGGAGCAGCCTGTATCTCAGCACAGGAATAAGGTAGGGAAGAATTCTAAGGATCATTTTGACTGCCTCCAGAAGTTAGATCAGATGGCAAATTGTATTTGGTGCTAGGTCTTTCCCTTTAGGTTTTACCCCAACAATGTTTTCATTAGTTTCGCTCACTCTCGAAATCAAGCATTTTACAGCAGGTTGGAGCAGCCTGTATCTCAGCACAGGAATAAGGTAGGGAAGAATTCTAAGGATCATTTTGACTGCCTCCAGAAGTTAGATCAGATGGCCAATGGAATTTGGTGCTAGGTCTTTCCCTTTAGGTTTTACCCCAACAATGTTTTCATTAGTTTCGCTCACTCTCGAAATCAAGCATTTTACAGCAGGTTGGAGCAGCCTGTATCTCAGCACAGGAATAAGGTAGGGAAGAATTCAAATACTCATTTTGACTGCCTCCAGAAGTTAGATCAGATGGCAAATTGGATTTGGTGCTAGGTCTTTCCCTTTAGGTTTTACCCCAACAATGTTTTCATTAGTTTCGCTCACTCTCGAAATCAAGCATTTTACAGCAGGTTGGAGCAGCCTGTATCTCAGCACAGGAATAAAGTAGGGAAGAATTCTAAGGATCATTTTGACTGCCTCCAGAAGTTAGATCAGATGGCCAATGGAATTTGGTGCTAGGTCTTTCCCTTTAGGTTTTACCCCAACAATGTTTTCATTAGTTTCGCTCACTCTCCAAATCAAGCATTTTACAGCAGGTTGGAGCAGCCTGTATCTCAGCACAGGAATAAGGTAGGGAAGAATTCAAATACTCATTTTGACTGCCTCCAGAAGTTAGATCAGATGGCAAATTGCATTTGGTGCTAGGTCTTTCCCTTTAGGTTTTACCCCAACAATGTTTTCATTAGTTTCGCTCACTCTCGAAATCAAGCATTTTACAGCAGGTTGGAGCAGCCTGTATCTCAGCACAGGAATAAGGTAGGGAAGATTACTAAGGATCATTTTGACTGCCTCCAGAAGTTAGATCAGATGGCAAATTGTATTTGGTGCTAGGTCTTTCCCTTTAGGTTTTACCCCAACAATGTTTTCATTAGTTTCGCTCACTCTCGAAATCAAGCATTTTACAGCAGGTTGGAGCAGCCTGTATCTCAGCACAGGAATAAGGTAGGGAAGAATTCTAAGGATCATTTTGACTGCCTCCAGAAGTTAGATCAGATGGCCAATGCAATTTGGTGCTAGGTCTTTCCCTTTAGGTTTTACCCCAACAATGTTTTCATTAGTTTCGCTCACTCTCGAAATCAAGCATTTTACAGCAGGTTGGAGCAGCCTGTATCTCAGCACAGGAATAAGGTAGGGAAGAATTCTAAGGACCATTTTGACTGCCTCCAGAAGTTAGATCAGATGGCAAATTGTATTTGGTGCTAGGTCTTTCCCTTTAGGTTTTACCCCAACAATGTTTTCATTAGTTTCGCTCACTCTCGAAATCAAGCATTTTACAGCAGGTTGGAGCAGCCTGTATCTCAGCACAGGAATAAGGTAGGGAAGAATTCTAAGGATCATTTTGACTGCCTCCAGAAGTTAGATCAGATGGCCAATGGAATTTGGTGCTAGGTCTTTCCCTTTAGGTTTTACCCCAACAATGTTTTCATTAGTTTCGCTCACTCTCGAAATCCAGCATTTTACAGCAGGTTGGAGCAGCCTGTATCTCAGCACAGGAATAAGGTAGGGAAGAATTCTAAGGATCATTTTGACTGCCTCCAGAAGTTAGATCAGATGGCCAATGGAATTTGGTGCTAGGTCTTTCCCTTTAGGTTTTACCCCAACAATGTTTTCATTAGTTTCGCTCACTCTCGAAATCAAGCATTTTACAGCAGGTTGGAGCAGCCTGTATCTCAGCACAGGGATAAGGTAGGGAAGAATTCTAAGGATCATTTTGACTGCCTCCAGAAGTTAGATCAGATGGCAAATTGGATTTGGTGCTAGGTCTTTCCCTTTAGGTTTTACCCCAACAATGTTTTCATTAGTTTCGCTCACTCTCGAAATCAAGCATTTTACAGCAGGTTGGAGCAGCCTGTATCTCAGCACAGGGATAAGGTAGGGAAGAATTCTAAGGATCATTTTGACTGCCTCCAGAAGTTAGATCAGATGGCCAATGGAATTTGGTGCTAGGTCTTTCCCTTTAGGTTTTACCCCAACAATGTTTTCATTAGTTTCGCTCACTCTCGAAATCAAGCATTTTACAGCAGGTTGGAGCAGCCTGTATCTCAGCACAGGAATAAGGTAGGGAAGAATTCAAATACACATTTTGACTGCCTCCAGAAGTTAGATCAGATGGCAAATTGTATTTCTTGCTAGGTCTTTCCCTTTAGGTTTTACCCCAACAATGTTTTCATTAGTTTCGCTCACTCTCGAAATCAAGCATTTTACAGCAGGTTGGAGCAGCCTGTATCTCAGCACAGGAATAAGGTAGGGAAGAATTCTAAGGACCATTTTGACTACCTCCAGAAGTTAGATCATATGGCAAATTGTATTTGGTGCTAGGTCTTTCCCTTTAGGTTTTACCCCAACAATGTTTTCATTAGTTTCGCTCACTCTCGAAATCAAGCATTTTACAGCAGGTTGGAGCAGCCTGTATCTCAGCACAGGAATAAGGTAGGGAAGAATTCTAAGGATCATTTTGACTGCCTCCAGAAGTTAGATCAGATGGCAAATTGTATTTGGTGCTAGGTCTTTCCCTTTAGGTTTTACCCCAACAATGTTTTCATTAGTTTCGCTCACTCTCGAAATCAAGCATTTTACAGCAGGTTGGAGCAGCCTGTATCTCAGCACAGGAATAAGGTAGGGAAGAATTCTAAGGATCATTTTGACTGCCTCCAGAAGTTAGATCAGATGGCAAATTGTATTTGGTGCTAGGTCTTTCCCTTTAGGTTTTACCCCAACATTGTTTTCATTAGTTTCGCTCACTCTCGAAATCAAGCATTTTACAGCAGGTTGGAGCAGCCTGTATCTCAGCACAGGAATAAGGTAGGGAAGAAATTCTAAGGATCATTTTGACTGCCTCCAGAAGTTAGATCAGATGGCCAATGCAATTTGGTGCTACGTCTTTCCCTTTAGGTTTTACCCCAACAATGTTTTCATTAGTTTCGCTCACTCTCGAAATCAAGCATTTTACAGCAGGTTGGAGCAGCCTGTATCTCAGCACAGGAATAAGGTAGGGAAGAATTCTAAGGATCATTTTGACTGCCTCCAGAAGTTAGATCAGATGGCAAATTGTATTTGGTGCTAGGTCTTTCCCTTTAGGTTTTACCCCAACTATGTTTTCATTAGTTTCGATCAGTCTCGAAATCAAGCATTTTACAGCAGGTTGGAGCAGCCTGTATCTCAGCACAGGAATAAGGTAGGGAAGAATTCTAAGGATCATTTTGACAGCCTCCAGAAGGCAGATCAGATGGCCAATTGTATTTGGTGCTAGGTCTTTCCCTTTAGGTTTTACCCCAACAATGTTTTCATTAGTTTCGCTCACTCTCGAAATCAAGCATTTTTACAGCAGGTTGGAGCAGCCTGTATCTCAGCACAGGAATAAGGTAGGGAAGAATTCTAAGGATCATTTTGACTGCCTCCAGAAGTTAGATCAGATGGCCAATGGAATTTGGTGCTAGGTCTTTCCCTTTAGGTTTTACCCCAACAATGTTTTCATTAGTTTCGCTCACTCTCGAAATCAAGCATTTTACAGCAGGTTGGAGCAGCCTGTATCTCAGCACAGGAATAAGGTAGGGAAGAATTCTAAGGATCATTTTGACTGCCTCCAGAAGTTAGATCAGATGGCAAATTGTATTTGGTGCTAGGTCTTTCCCTTTAGGTTTTACCCCAACAATGTTTTCATTAGTTTCGCTCACTCTCGAAATCAAGCATTTTACAGCAGGTTGGAGCAGCCTGTATCTCAGCACAGGAATAAGGTAGGGAAGAATTCTAAGGATCATTTTGACTGCCTCCAGAAGTTAGATCAGATGGCCAATGGAATTTGGTGCTAGGTCTTTCCCTTTAGGTTTTACCCCAACAATGTTTTCATTAGTTTCGCTCACTCTCGAAATCAAGCATTTTACAGCAGGTTGGAGCAGCCTGTATCTCAGCACAGGAATAAGGTAGGGAAGAATTCAAATACTCATTTTGACTGCCTCCAGAAGTTAGATCAGATGGCAAATTGTATTTGGTGCTAGGTCTTTCCCTTTAGGTTTTACCCCAACAATGTTTTCATTAGTTTCGCTCACTCTCGAAATCAAGCATTTTACAGCAGGTTGGAGCAGCCTGTATCTCAGCACAGGAATAAAGTAGGGAAGAATTCTAAGGATCATTTTGACTGCCTCCAGAAGTTAGATCAGATGGCCAATGAAATTTGGTGCTAGGTCTTTCCCTTTAGGTTTTACCCCAACAATGTTTTCATTAGTTTCGCTCACTCTCGAAATCAAGCATTTTACAGCAGGTTGGAGCAGCCTGTATCTCAGCACAGGAATAAGGTAGGGAAGAATTCAAATACTCATTTTGACTGCCTCCAGAAGTTAGATCAGATGGCAAATTGCATTTGGTGCTAGGTCTTTCCCTTTAGGTTTTACCCCAACAATGTTTTTCATTAGTTTCGATCAGTCTCAAAATCAAGCATTTTACAGCAGGTTGGAGCAGCCTGTATCTCAGCACAGGAATAAGGTAGGGAAGATTACTAAGGATCATTTTGACTGCCTCCAGAAGTTAGATCAGATAGCAAATTGTATTTGGTGCTAGGTCTTTCCCTTTAGGTTTTACCCCAACAATGTTTTCATTAGTTTCGCTCACTCTTGAAATCAAGCATTTTACAGCAGGTTGGAGCAGCCTGTATCTCAGCACAGGAATAAGGTAGGGAAGAATTCTAAGGATCATTTTGACTGCCTCCAGAAGTTAGATCAGATGGCCAATGCAATTTGGTGCTAGGTCTTTCCCTTTAGGTTTTACCCCAACAATGTTTTCATTAGTTTCGCTCACTCTCGAAATCAAGCATTTTACAGCAGGTTGGAGCAGCCTGTATCTCAGCACAGGAATAAGGTAGGGAAGAATTCTAAGGACCATTTTGACTGCCTCCAGAAGTTAGATCAGATGGCAAATTGTATTTCGTGCTAGGTCTTTCCCTTTAGGTTTTACCCCAACAATGTTTTCATTAGTTTCGCTCACTCTCGAAATCAAGCATTTTACAGCAGGTTGGAGCAGCCTGTATCTCAGCACAGGAATAAGGTAGGGAAGAATTCTAAGGATCATTTTGACTGCCTCCAGAAGTTAGATCAGATGGCCAATGGAATTTGGTGCTAGGCCTTTCCCTTTAGGTTTTACCCCAACAATGTTTTCATTAGTTTCGCTCACTCTCGAAATCAAGCATTTTACAGCAGGTTGGAGCAGCCTGTATCTCAGCACAGGAATAAGGTAGGGAAGAATTCTAAGGATCATTTTGACTGCCTCCAGAAGTTAGATCAGATGGCAAATTGTATTTGGTGCCAGGTCTTTCCCTTTAGGTTTTACCCCAACAATGTTTTCATTAGTTTCGCTCACTCTCGAAATCAAGCATTTTACAGCAGGTTGGAGCAGCCTGTATCTCAGCACAGGAATAAGGTAGGGAAGAATTCTAAGGATCATTTTGACTGCCTCCAGAAGTTAGATCAGATGGCCAATGGAATTTGGTGCTAGGTCTTTCCCTTTAGGTTTAACCCCAACAATGTTTTCATTAGTTTCGCTCACTCTCGAAATCAAGCATTTTACAGCAGGTTGGAGCAGCCTGTATCTCAGCACAGGAATAAGGTAGGGAAGAATTCTAAGGATCATTTTGACTGCCTCCAGAAGTTAGATCAGATGGCAAATTGTATTTGGTGCTAGGTCTTTCCCTTTAGGTTTTACCCCAACAATGTTTTCATTAGTTTCGCTCACTCTCGAAATCAAGCATTTTACAGCAGGTTGGAGCAGCCTGTATCTCAGCACAGGAATAAGGTAGGGAAGAATTCTAAGGATCATTTTGACTGCCTCCAGAAGTTAGATCAGATGGCAAATTGTATTTGGTGCCAGGTCTTTCCCTTTAGGTTTTACCCCAACAATGTTTTCATTAGTTTCGCTCACTCTCGAAATCAAGCATTTTACAGCAGGTTGGAGCAGCCTGTATCTCAGCACAGGAATAAGGTAGGGAAGAATTCTAAGGATCATTTTGACTGCCTCCAGAAGTTAGATCAGATGGCCAATGCAATTTGGTGCTAGGTCTTTCCCTTTAGGTTTTACCCCAACAATGTTTTCATTAGTTTCGCTCACTCTCGAAATCAAGCATTTTACAGCAGGTTGGAGCAGCCTGTATCTCAGCACAGGAATAAGGTAGGGAAGAATTCTAAGGACCATTTTGACTGCCTCCAGAAGTTAGATCAGATGGCAAATTGTATTTGGTGCTAGGTCTTTCCCTTTAGGTTTTACCCCAACAATGTTTTCACTAGTTTCGCTCACTCTCGAAATCAAGCATTTTACAGCAGGTTGGAGCAGCCTGTATCTCAGCACAGGAATAAGGTAGGGAAGAATTCTAAGGATCATTTTGACTGCCTCCAGAAGTTAGATCAGATGGCAAATTGTATTTGGTGCTAGGTCTTTCCCTTTAGGTTTTACCCCAACAATGTTTTCATTAGTTTCGCTCACTCTCGAAATCAAGCATTTTACAGCAGGTTGGAGCAGCCTGTATCTCAGCACAGGAATAAGGTAGGGAAGAATTCTAAGGATCATTTTGGCTGCCTCCAGAAGTTAGATCAGATGGAAAATTGTATTTGGTGCTAGGTCTTTCCCTTTAGGTTTTACCCCAACAATGTTTTCATTAGTTTCGCTCACTCTCGAAATCAAGCATTTTACAGCAGGTTGGAGCAGCCTGTGTCTCAGCACAGGAATAAGGTAGGGAAGAATTCTAAGGATCATTTTGACAGCCTCCAGAAGTTAGATCAGATGGCAAATTGTATTTGGTGCTAGGTCTTTCCCTTTAGGTTTTACCCCAACAATGTTTTCATTAGTTTCGCTCACTCTCGAAATCAAGCATTTTACAGCAGGTTGGAGCAGCCTGTATCTCAGCACAGGAATAAGGTAGGGAAGAATTCTAAGGATCATTTTGACTGCCTCCAGAAGTTAGATCAGATGGCCAATGGAATTTGGTGCTAGGTCTTTCCCTTTAGGTTTTACCCCAACAATGTTTTCATTAGTTTCGCTCACTCTCGAAATCCAGCATTTTACAGCAGGTTGGAGCAGCCTGTATCTCAGCACAGGTATAAGGTAGGGAAGAATTCTAAGGATCATTTTGACTGCCTCCAGAAGTTAGATCAGATGGCCAATGCAATTTGGTGCTAGGTCTTTCCCTTTAGGTTTTACCCCAACAATGTTTTCATTAGTTTCGCTCACTCTCGAAATCAAGCATTTTACAGCAGGTTGGAGCAGCCTGTATCTCAGCACAGGGATAAGGTAGGGAAGAATTCTAAGGATCATTTTGACTGCCTCCAGAAGTTAGATCAGATGGCCAATGGAATTTGGTGCTAGGTCTTTCCCTTTAGGTTTTACCCCAACAATGTTTTCATTAGTTTCGCTCACTCTCGAAATCAAGCATTTTACAGCAGGTTGGAGCAGCCTGTATCTCAGCACAGGAATAAGGCAGGGAAGAATTCTAAGGATCATTTTGACTGCCTCCAGAAGTTAGATCAGATGGCCAATTGTATTTGGTGCTAGGTCTTTCCCTTTAGGTTTTACCCCAACAATGTTTTCATTAGTTTCGCTCACTCTTGAAATCAAGCATTTTACAGCAGGTTGGAGCAGCCTGTATCTCAGCACAGGAATAAGGTAGGGAAGAATTCTAAGGATCATTTTGACTGCCTCCAGAAGTTAGATCAGATGGCCAATGCAATTTGGTGCTAGGTCTTTCCCTTTAGGTTTTACCCCAACAATGTTTTCATTAGTTTCGCTCACTCTCGAAATCAAGCATTTTACAGCAGGTTGGAGCAGCCTGTATCTCAGCACAGGAATAAGGTAGGGAAGAATTCTAAGGATCATTTTGACTGCCTCCAGAAGTTAGATCAGATGGCCAATGGAATTTGGTGCTAGGTCTTTCCCTTTAGGTTTTACCCCAACAATGTTTTCATTAGTTTCGCTCACTCTCGAAATCAAGCATTTTACAGCAGGTTGGAGCAGCCTGTATCTCAGCACAGGGATAAGGTAGGGAAGAATTCTAAGGATCATTTTGACTGCCTCCAGAAGTTAGATCAGATGGCCAATGGAATTTGGTGCTAGGTCTTTCCCTTTAGGTTTTACCCCAACAATGTTTTCATTAGTTTCGCTCACTCTCGAAATCAAGCATTTTACAGCAGGTTGGAGCAGCCTGTATCTCAGCACAGGAATAAGGTAGGGAAGAATTCAAATACACATTTTGACTGCCTCCAGAAGTTAGATCAGATGGCAAATTGTATTTCTTGCTAGGTCTTTCCCTTTAGGTTTTACCCCAACAATGTTTTCATTAGTTTCGCTCACTCTCGAAATCAAGCATTTTACAGCAGGTTGGAGCAGCCTGTATCTCAGCACAGGAATAACGTAGGGAAGAATTCAAATACTCATTTTGACTGCCTCCAGAAGTTAGATCAGATGGCAAATTGTATTTGGTGCTAGGTCTTTCCCTTTAGGTTTTACCCCAACAATGTTTTCATTAGTTTCGCTCACTCTCGAAATCAAGCATTTTACAGCAGGTTGGAGCAGCCTGTATCTCAGCACAGGAATAAGGTAGGGAAGAATTCTAAGGATCATTTTGACTGCCTCCAGAAGTTAGATCAGATGGAAAATTGTATTTGGTGCTAGGTCTTTCCCTTTAGGTTTTACCCCAACAATGTTTTCATTAGTTTCGCTCACTCTCGAAATCAAGCATTTTACAGCAGGTTGGAGCAGCCTGTATCTCAGCACAGGAATAAGGTAGGGAAGAATTCTAAGGATCATTTTGACTGCCTCCAGAAGTTAGATCAGATGGCCAATGGAATTTGGTGCTAGGTCTTTCCCTTTAGGTTTTACCCCAACAATGTTTTCATTAGTTTCGCTCACTCTCGAAATCAAGCATTTTACAGCAGGTTGGAGCAGCCTGTATCTCAGCACAGGAATAAGGTAGGGAAGAATTCTAAGGATCATTTTGACTGCCTCCAGAAGTTAGATCAGATGGCCAATGGAATTTGGTGCTAGGTCTTTCCCTTTAGGTTTTACCCCAACAATGTTTTCATTAGTTTCGCTCACTCTCGAAATCAAGCATTTTACAGCAGGTTGGAGCAGCCTGTATCTCAGCACAGGAATAAGGTAGGGAAGAATTCTAAGGATCATTTTGACTGCCTCCAGAAGTTAGATCAGATGGCAAATTGTATTTGGTGCTAGGTCTTTCCCTTTAGGTTTTACCCCAACAATGTTTTCATTAGTTTCGCTCACTCTCGAAATCAAGCATTTTACAGCAGGTTGGAGCAGCCTGTATCTCAGCACAGGAATAAGGTAGGGAAGAATTCAAATACTCATTTTGACTGCCTCCAGAAGTTAGATCAGATGGCAAATTGTATTTGGTGCTAGGTCTTTCCCTTTAGGTTTTACCCCAACAATGTTTTCATTAGTTTCGCTCACTCTCGAAATCAAGCATTTTACAGCAGGTTGGAGCAGCCTGTATCTCAGCACAGGAATAAGGTAGGGAAGAATTCTAAGGATCATTTTGACTGCCTCCAGAAGTTAGATCAGATGGCAAATTGTATTTGGTGCTAGGTCTTTCCCTTTAGGTTTTACCCCAACAATGTTTTCATTAGTTTCGATCAGTCTCGAAATCAAGCATTTTACAGCAGGTTGGAGCAGCCTGTATCTCAGCACAGGAATAAGGCAGGGAAGAATTCTAAGGATCATTTTGACTGCCTCCAGAAGTTAGATCAGATGGCAAATTGGATTTGGTGCTAGGTCTTTCCCTTTAGGTTTTACCCCAACAATGTTTTCATTAGTTTCGATCACTCTCGAAATCAAGCATTTTACAGCAGGTTGGAGCAGCCTGTATCTCAGCACAGGAATAAGGTAGGGAAGAATTCTAAGGATCATTTTGACTGCCTCCAGAAGTTAGATCAGATGGCAAATTGTATTTGGTGCTAGGTCTTTCCCTTTAGGTTTTACCCCAACAATGTTTTCATTAGTTTCGCTCACTCTCGAAATCAAGCATTTTACAGCAGGTTGGAGCAGCCTGTGTCTCAGCACAGGAATAAGGTAGGGAAGAATTCTAAGGATCATTTTGACTGCCTCCAGAAGTTAGATCAGATGGCCAATGGAATTTGGTGCTAGGTCTTTCCCTTTAGGTTTTACCCCAACAATGTTTTCATTAGTTTCGCTCACTCTCGAAATCAAGCATTTTACAGCAGGTTGGAGCAGCCTGTATCTCAGCACAGGAATAAGGTAGGGAAGAATTCTAAGGATCATTTTGACTGCCTCCAGAAGTTAGATCAGATGGCAAATTTTATTTGGTGCCAGGTCTTTCCCTTTAGGTTTTACCCCAACAATGTTTTCATTAGTTTCGCTCACTCTCGAAATCAAGCATTTTACAGCAGGTTGAAGCAGCCTGTATCTCAGCACAGGAATAAGGTAGGGAAGAATTCTAAGGACCATTTTGACTGCCTCCAGAAGTTAGATCAGATGGCAAATTGTATTTGGTGCTAGGTCTTTCCCTTTAGGTTTTAACCCAACAATGTTTTCATTAGTTTTGCTCACTCTCGAAATCAAGCATTTTACAGCAGGTTGGAGCAGCCTGTATCTCAGCACAGGAATAAGGTAGGGAAGAATTCAAATACTCATTTTGACTGCCTCCAGAAGTTAGATCAGATGACCAATGGAATTTGGTGCTAGGCCTTTCCCTTTAGGTTTTTACCCCAACAATGTTTTCATTAGTTTCGCTCACTCTCGAAATCAAGCATTTTACAGCAGGTTGGAGCAGCCTGTATCTCAGCACAGGAATAAGGTAGGGAAGAATTCTAAGGATCATTTTGACTGCCTCCAGAAGTTAGATCAGATGGCCAATGGAATTTGGTGCCAGGTCTTTCCCTTTAGGTTTTACCCCAACAATGTTTTCATTAGTTTCGCTCACTCTCGAAATCAAGCATTTTACAGCAGGTTGGAGCAGCCTGTATCTCAGCACAGGAATAAGGTAGGGAAGAATTCTAAGGATCATTTTGACTGCCTCCAGAAGTAAGATCAGATGGCCAATGGAATTTGGTGCTAGGTCTTTCCCTTTAGGTTTTACCCCAACAATGTTTTCATTAGTTTCGCTCACTCTCGAAATCAAGCATTTTACAGCAGGTTGGAGCAGCCTGTATCTCAGCACAGGAATAAGGTAGGGAAGAATTCAAATACTCATTTTGACTGCCTCCAGAAGTTAGATGAGATGGCAAATTGTATTTGGTGCTAGGTCTTTCCCTTTAGGTTTTACCCCAACAATGTTTTCATTAGTTTCGCTCACTCTCGAAATCAAGCATTTTACAGCAGGTTGGAGCAGCCTGTATCTCAGCACAGGAATAAGGTAGGGAAGAATTCTAAGGACCATTTTGATTGCCTCCAGAAGTTAGATCAGATGGCAAATTGTATTTGGTGCTAGGTCTTTCCCTTTAGGTTTTACCCCAACAATGTTTTCATTAGTTTCGCTCACTCTCGAAATCAAGCATTTTACAGCAGGTTGGAGCAGCCTGTATCTCAGCACAGGAATAAGGTAGGGAAGAATTCAAATACTCATTTTGACTGCCTCCAGAAGTTAGATCAGATGGCAAATTGTATTTGGTGCCAGGTCTTTCCCTTTAGGTTTTACCCCAACAATGTTTTCATTAGTTTCGCTCACTCTCGAAATCAAGCATTTTACAGCAGGTTGGAGCAGCCTGTATCTCAGCACAGGAATAAGGTAGGGAAGAATTCTAAGGATCATTTTGACTGCCTCCAGAAGTTAGATCAGATGGCCAATGCAATTTGGTGCTAGGTCTTTCCCTTTAGGTTTTACCCCAACAATGTTTTCATTAGTTTCGCTCACTCTCGAAATCAAGCATTTTACAGCAGTTTGGAGCAGCCTGTATCTCAGCACAGGAATAAGGTAGGGAAGAATTCTAAGGATCATTTTGACTGCCTCCAGAAGTTAGATCAGATGGCCAATGCAATTTGGTGCTAGGTCTTTCCCTTTAGGTTTTACCCCAACAATGTTTTCATTAGTTTCGCTCACTCTCGAAATCAAGCATTTTACAGCAGGTTGGAGCAGCCTGTATCTCAGCACAGGAATAAGGTAGGGAAGAATTCTAAGGATCATTTTGACTGCCTCCAGAAGTTAGATCAGATGGCTAATGGAATTTGGTGCTAGGTCTTTCCCTTTAGGTTTTACCCCAACAATGTTTTCATTAGTTTCGCTCACTCTCGAAATCAAGCATTTTACAGCAGGTTGGAGCAGCCTGTATCTCAGCACAGGAATAAGGTAGGGAAGAATTCTAAGGATCATTTTGACTGCCTCCAGAAGTTAGATCAGATGGCAAATTGTATTTGGTGCTAGGTCTTTCCCTTTAGGTTTTACCCCAACAATGTTTTCATTAGTTTCGCTCACTCTCGAAATCAAGCATTTTACAGCAGGTTGGAGCAGCCTGTATCTCAGCACAGGAATAAGGTAGGGAAGAATTCAAATACTCATTTTGACTGCCTCCAGAAGTTAGATCAGATGGCAAATTGTATTTGGTGCTAGGTCTTTCCCTTTAGGTTTTACCCCAACAATGTTTTCATTAGTTTCGCTCACTCTCGAAATCAAGCATTTTACAGCAGGTTGGAGCAGCCTGTATCTCAGCACAGGAATAAGGTAGGGAAGAATTCTAAGGATCATTTTGACTGCCTCCAGAAGTTAGATCAGATGGCAAATTGTATTTGGTGCTAGGTCTTTCCCTTTAGGTTTTACCCCAACAATGTTTTCATTAGTTTCGATCAGTCTCGAAATCAAGCATTTTACAGCAGGTTGGAGCAGCCTGTATCTCAGCACAGGAATAAGGCAGGGAAGAATTCTAAGGATCATTTTGACTGCCTCCAGAAGTTAGATCAGATGGCAAATTGTATTTGGTGCTAGGTCTTTCCCTTTAGGTTTTACCCCAACAATGTTTTCATTAGTTTCGCTCACTCTCGAAATCAAGCATTTTACAGCAGGTTGGAGCAGCCTGTGTCTCAGCACAGGAATAAGGTAGGGAAGAATTCTAAGGATCATTTTGACTGCCTCCAGAAGTTAGATCAGATGGCAAATTGTATTTGGTGCTAGGTCTTTCCCTTTAGGTTTTACCCCAACAATGTTTTCATTAGTTTCGCTCACTCTCGAAATCAAGCATTTTACAGCAGGTTGGAGCAGCCTGTATCTCAGCACAGGAATAAGGTAGGGAAGAATTCATATACTCATTTTGACTGCCTCCAGAAGTTAGATCAGATGGCAAATTGTATTTGGTGCTAGATCTTTCCCTTTAGGTTTTACCCCAACAATGTTTTCATTAGTTTCGCTCACTCTCGAAATCAAGCATTTTACAGCAGGTTGGAGCAGCCTGTATCTCAGCACAGGAATAAGGTAGGGAAGAATTCTAAGGATCACTTTGACTGCCTCCAGAAGTTAGATCAGATGGCAAATTGTATTTGGTGCTAGGTCTTTCCCTTTAGGTTTTACCCCAACAATGTTTTCATTAGTTTCGCTCACTCTCGAAATCAAGCATTTTACAGCAGGTTGGAGCAGCCTGTATCTCAGCACAGGAATAAGGTAGGGAAGAATTCTAAGGATCATTTTGACTGCCTCCAGAAGTTAGATCAGATGGCAAATTGGATTTGGTGCTAGGTCTTTCCCTTTAGGTTTTACCCCAACAATGTTTTCATTAGTTTCGATCAGTCTCGAAATCAAGCATTTTACAGCAGGTTGGAGCAGCCTGTATCTCAGCACAGGAATAAGGTAGGGAAGAATTCTAAGGATCATTTTGACTGCCTCCAGAAGTTAGATCAGATGGCCAATGGAATTTGGTGCTAGGTCTTTCCCTTTAGGTTTTACCCCAACAATGTTTTCATTAGTTTCGCTCACTCTCGAAATCAAGCATTTTACAGCAGGTTGGAGCAGCCTGTATCTCAGCACAGGAATAAGGTAGGGAAGAATTCAAATACTCATTTTGACTGCCTCCAGAAGTTAGATCAGATGGCCAATGGAATTTGGTGCTAGGTCTTTCCCTTTAGGTTTTACCCCAACAATGTTTTCATTAGTTTCGCTCACTCTCGAAATCAAGCATTTTACAGCAGGTTGGAGCAGCCTGTATCTCAGCACAGGAATAAGGTAGGGAAGAATTCTAAGGATCATTTTGACTGCCTCCAGAAGTTAGATCAGATGGCAAATTGTATTTGGTGCCAGGTCTTTCCCTTTAGGTTTTACCCCAACAATGTTTTCATTAGTTTCGCTCACTCTCGAAATCAAGCATTTTACAGCAGGTTGGAGCAGCCTGTATCTCAGCACAGGAATAACGTAGGGAAGAATTCAAATACTCATTTTGACTGCCTCCAGAAGTTAGATCAGATGGCAAATTGTATTTGGTGCTAGGTCTTTCCCTTTAGGTTTTACCCCAACAATGTTTTCATTAGTTTCGCTCACTCTCGAAATCAAGCATTTTACAGCAGGTTGGAGCAGCCTGTATCTCAGCACAGGAATAAGGTAGGGAAGAATTCTAAGGATCATTTTGACTGCCTCCAGAAGTTAGATCAGATGGCAAATTGTATTTGGTGCTAGGTCTTTCCCTTTAGGTTTTACCCCAACAATGTTTTCATTAGTTTCGCTCACTCTCGAAATCAAGCATTTTACAGCAGGTTGGAGCAGCCTGTATCTCAGCACAGGAATAAGGCAGGGAAGAATTCTAAGGATCATTTTGACTGCCTCCAGAAGTTAGATCAGATGGCAAATTGTATTTGGTGCTAGGTCTTTCCCTTTAGGTTTTACCCCAACAATGTTTTCATTAGTTTCGCTCACTCTCGAAATCAAGCATTTTACAGCAGGTTGGAGCAGCCTGTGTCTCAGCACAGGAATAAGGTAGGGAAGAATTCTAAGGATCATTTTGACTGCCTCCAGAAGTTAGATCAGATGGCAAATTGTATTTGGTGCTAGGTCTTTCCCTTTAGGTTTTACCCCAACAATGTTTTCATTAGTTTCGCTCACTCTCGAAATCAAGCATTTTACAGCAGGTTGGAGCAGCCTGTATCTCAGCACAGGAATAAGGTAGGGAAGAATTCAAATACTCATTTTGACTGCCTCCAGAAGTTAGATCAGATGGCAAATTGTATTTGGTGCTAGATCTTTCCCTTTAGGTTTTACCCCAACAATGTTTTCATTAGTTTCGCTCACTCTCGAAATCCAGCATTTTACAGCAGGTTGGAGCAGCCTGTATCTCAGCACAGGAATAACGTAGGGAAGAATTCAAATACTCATTTTGACTGCCTCCAGAAGTTAGATCAGATGGCAAATTGTATTTGGTGCTAGGTCTTTCCCTTTAGGTTTTACCCCAACAATGTTTTCATTAGTTTCGCTCACTCTCGAAATCAAGCATTTTACAGCAGGTTGGAGCAGCCTGTATCTCAGCACAGGAATAAGGTAGGGAAGAATTCTAAGGATCATTTTGACTGCCTCCAGAAGTTAGATCAGATGGCCAATGCAATTTGGTGCTAGGTCTTTCCCTTTAGGTTTTACCCCAACAATGTTTTCATTAGTTTCGCTCACTCTCGAAATCAAGCATTTTACAGCAGGTTGGAGCAGCCTGTATCTCAGCACAGGAATAAGGTAGGGAAGAATTCTAAGGATCATTTTGACTGCCTCCAGAAGTTAGATCAGATGGCTAATGGAATTTGGTGCTAGGTCTTTCCCTTTAGGTTTTACCCCAACAATGTTTTCATTAGTTTCGCTCACTCTCGAAATCAAGCATTTTACAGCAGGTTGGAGCAGCCTGTATCTCAGCACAGGAATAAGGTAGGGAAGAATTCTAAGGATCATTTTGACTGCCTCCAGAAGTTAGATCAGATGGCAAATTGTATTTGGTGCTAGGTCTTTCCCTTTAGGTTTTACCCCAACAATGTTTTCATTAGTTTCGCTCACTCTCGAAATCAAGCATTTTACAGCAGGTTGGAGCAGCCTGTATCTCAGCACAGGAATAAGGTAGGGAAGAATTCTAAGGATCATTTTGACTGCCTCCAGAAGTTAGATCAGATGGCAAATTGTATTTGGTGCTAGGTCTTTCCCTTTAGGTTTTACCCCAACAATGTTTTCATTAGTTTCGCTCACTCTCGAAATCAAGCATTTTACAGCAGGTTGGAGCAGCCTGTGTCTCAGCACAGGAATAAGGTAGGGAAGAATTCTAAGGATCATTTTGACTGCCTCCAGAAGTTAGATCAGATGGCAAATTGTATTTGGTGCTAGGTCTTTCCCTTTAGGTTTTACCCCAACAATGTTTTCATTAGTTTCGCTCACTCTCGAAATCAAGCATTTTACAGCAGGTTGGAGCAGCCTGTATCTCAGCACAGGAATAAGGTAGGGAAGAATTCAAATACTCATTTTGACTGCCTCCAGAAGTTAGATCAGATGGCAAATTGTATTTGGTGCTAGATCTTTCCCTTTAGGTTTTACCCCAACAATGTTTTCATTAGTTTCGCTCACTCTCGAAATCCAGCATTTTACAGCAGGTTGGAGCAGCCTGTATCTCAGCACAGGAATAACGTAGGGAAGAATTCAAATACTCATTTTGACTGCCTCCAGAAGTTAGATCAGATGGCAAATTGTATTTGGTGCAAGGTCTTTCCCTTTAGGTTTTACCCCAACAATGTTTTCATTAGTTTCGCTCACTCTCGAAATCAAGCATTTTACAGCAGGTTGGAGCAGCCTGTATCTCAGCACAGGAATAAGGTAGGGAAGAATTCTAAGGATCATTTTGACTGCCTCCAGAAGTTAGATCAGATGGCCAATGCAATTTGGTGCTAGGTCTTTCCCTTTAGGTTTTACCCCAACAATGTTTTCATTAGTTTCGCTCACTCTCGAAATCAAGCATTTTACAGCAGGTTGGAGCAGCCTGTATCTCAGCACAGGAATAAGGTAGGGAAGAATTCTAAGGATCATTTTGACTGCCTCCAGAAGTTAGATCAGATGGCTAATGGAATTTGGTGCTAGGTCTTTCCCTTTAGGTTTTACCCCAACAATGTTTTCATTAGTTTCGCTCACTCTCGAAATCAAGCATTTTACAGCAGGTTGGAGCAGCCTGTATCTCAGCACAGGAATAAGGTAGGGAAGAATTCTAAGGATCATTTTGACTGCCTCCAGAAGTTAGATCAGATGGCAAATTGTATTTGGTGCTAGGTCTTTCCCTTTAGGTTTTACCCCAACAATGTTTTCATTAGTTTCGCTCACTCTCGAAATCAAGCATTTTACAGCAGGTTGGAGCAGCCTGTATCTCAGCACAGGAATAAGGTAGGGAAGAATTCAAATACTCATTTTGACTGCCTCCAGAAGTTAGATCAGATGGCAAATTGTATTTGGTGCTAGGTCTTTCCCTTTAGGTTTTACCCCAACAATGTTTTCATTAGTTTCGCTCACTCTCGAAATCAAGCATTTTACAGCAGGTTGGAGCAGCCTGTATCTCAGCACAGGAATAAGGTAGGGAAGAATTCTAAGGATCATTTTGACTGCCTCCAGAAGTTAGATCAGATGGCAAATTGTATTTGGTGCTAGGTCTTTCCCTTTAGGTTTTACCCCAACAATGTTTTCATTAGTTTCGATCAGTCTCGAAATCAAGCATTTTACAGCAGGTTGGAGCAGCCTGTATCTCAGCACAGGAATAAGGCAGGGAAGAATTCTAAGGATCATTTTGACTGCCTCCAGAAGTTAGATCAGATGGCAAATTGTATTTGGTGCTAGGTCTTTCCCTTTAGGTTTTACCCCCAACAATGTTTTCATTAGTTTCGCTCACTCTCGAAATCAAGCATTTTACAGCAGGTTGGAGCAGCCTGTGTCTCAGCACAGGAATAAGGTAGGGAAGAATTCTAAGGATCATTTTGACTGCCTCCAGAAGTTAGATCAGATGGCAAATTGTATTTGGTGCTAGGTCTTTCCCTTTAGGTTTTACCCCAACAATGTTTTCATTAGTTTCGCTCACTCTCGAAATCAAGCATTTTACAGCAGGTTGGAGCAGCCTGTATCTCAGCACAGGAATAAGGTAGGGAAGAATTCATATACTCATTTTGACTGCCTCCAGAAGTTAGATCAGATGGCAAATTGTATTTGGTGCTAGATCTTTCCCTTTAGGTTTTACCCCAACAATGTTTTCATTAGTTTCGCTCACTCTCGAAATCAAGCATTTTACAGCAGGTTGGAGCAGCCTGTATCTCAGCACAGGAATAAGGTAGGGAAGAATTCTAAGGATCACTTTGACTGCCTCCAGAAGTTAGATCAGATGGCAAATTGTATTTGGTGCTAGGTCTTTCCCTTTAGGTTTTACCCCAACAATGTTTTCATTAGTTTCGCTCACTCTCGAAATCAAGCATTTTACAGCAGGTTGGAGCAGCCTGTATCTCAGCACAGGAATAAGGTAGGGAAGAATTCTAAGGATCATTTTGACTGCCTCCAGAAGTTAGATCAGATGGCAAATTGGATTTGGTGCTAGGTCTTTCCCTTTAGGTTTTACCCCAACAATGTTTTCATTAGTTTCGATCAGTCTCGAAATCAAGCATTTTACAGCAGGTTGGAGCAGCCTGTATCTCAGCACAGGAATAAGGTAGGGAAGAATTCTAAGGATCATTTTGACTGCCTCCAGAAGTTAGATCAGATGGCCAATGGAATTTGGTGCTAGGTCTTTCCCTTTAGGTTTTACCCCAACAATGTTTTCATTAGTTTCGCTCACTCTCGAAATCAAGCATTTTACAGCAGGTTGGAGCAGCCTGTATCTCAGCACAGGAATAAGGTAGGGAAGAATTCAAATACTCATTTTGACTGCCTCCAGAAGTTAGATCAGATGGCCAATGGAATTTGGTGCTAGGTCTTTCCCTTTAGGTTTTACCCCAACAATGTTTTCATTAGTTTCGCTCACTCTCGAAATCAAGCATTTTACAGCAGGTTGGAGCAGCCTGTATCTCAGCACAGGAATAAGGTAGGGAAGAATTCTAAGGATCATTTTGACTGCCTCCAGAAGTTAGATCAGATGGCAAATTGTATTTGGTGCCAGGTCTTTCCCTTTAGGTTTTACCCCAACAATGTTTTCATTAGTTTCGCTCACTCTCGAAATCAAGCATTTTACAGCAGGTTGGAGCAGCCTGTATCTCAGCACAGGAATAACGTAGGGAAGAATTCAAATACTCATTTTGACTGCCTCCAGAAGTTAGATCAGATGGCAAATTGTATTTGGTGCTAGGTCTTTCCCTTTAGGTTTTACCCCAACAATGTTTTCATTAGTTTCGCTCACTCTCGAAATCAAGCATTTTACAGCAGGTTGGAGCAGCCTGTATCTCAGCACAGGAATAAGGTAGGGAAGAATTCTAAGGATCATTTTGACTGCCTCCAGAAGTTAGATCAGATGGCAAATTGTATTTGGTGCTAGGTCTTTCCCTTTAGGTTTTACCCCAACAATGTTTTCATTAGTTTCGCTCACTCTCGAAATCAAGCATTTTACAGCAGGTTGGAGCAGCCTGTATCTCAGCACAGGAATAAGGCAGGGAAGAATTCTAAGGATCATTTTGACTGCCTCCAGAAGTTAGATCAGATGGCAAATTGTATTTGGTGCTAGGTCTTTCCCTTTAGGTTTTACCCCAACAATGTTTTCATTAGTTTCGATCAGTCTCGAAATCAAGCATTTTACAGCAGGTTGGAGCAGCCTGTATCTCAGCACAGGAATAAGGTAGGGAAGAATTCTAAGGATCATTTTGACTGCCTCCAGAAGTTAGATCAGATGGCAAATTGTATTTGGTGCTAGGTCTTTCCCTTTAGGTTTTACCCCAACAATGTTTTCATTAGTTTCGCTCACTCTCGAAATCAAGCATTTTACAGCAGGTTGGAGCAGCCTGTGTCTCAGCACAGGAATAAGGTAGGGAAGAATTCTAAGGATCATTTTGACTGCCTCCAGAAGTTAGATCAGATGGCAAATTGTATTTGGTGCTAGGTCTTTCCCTTTAGGTTTTACCCCAACAATGTTTTCATTAGTTTCGCTCACTCTCGAAATCAAGCATTTTACAGCAGGTTGGAGCAGCCTGTATCTCAGCACAGGAATAAGGTAGGGAAGAATTCAAATACTCATTTTGACTGCCTCCAGAAGTTAGATCAGATGGCAAATTGTATTTGGTGCTAGATCTTTCCCTTTAGGTTTTACCCCAACAATGTTTTCATTAGTTTCGCTCACTCTCGAAATCCAGCATTTTACAGCAGGTTGGAGCAGCCTGTATCTCAGCACAGGAATAAGGTAGGGAAGAATTCTAAGGATCATTTTGACTGCCTCCAGAAGTTAGATCAGATGGCAAATTGTATTTGGTGCTAGGTCTTTCCCTTTAGGTTTTACCCCAACAATGTTTTCATTAGTTTCGCTCACTCTCGAAATCAAGCATTTTACAGCAGGTTGGAGCAGCCTGTATCTCAGCACAGGAATAAGGTAGGGAAGAATTCTAAGGATCATTTTGACTGCCTCCAGAAGTTAGATCAGATGGAAAATTGTATTTGGTGCTAGGTCTTTCCCTTTAGGTTTTACCCCAACAATGTTTTCATTAGTTTCGCTCACTCTCGAAATCAAGCATTTTACAGCAGGTTGGAGCAGCCTGTATCTCAGCACAGGAATAAGGCAGGGAAGAATTCTAAGGATCATTTTGACTGCCTCCAGAAGTTAGATCAGATGGCAAATTGTATTTGGTGCTAGGTCTTTCCCTTTAGGTTTTACCCCAACAATGTTTTCATTAGTTTCGATCAGTCTCGAAATCAAGCATTTTACAGCAGGTTGGAGCAGCCTGTATCTCAGCACAGGAATAAGGTAGGGAAGAATTCTAAGGATCATTTTGACTGCCTCCAGAAGTTAGATCAGATGGCAAATTGTATTTGGTGCTAGGTCTTTCCCTTTAGGTTTTACCCCAACAATGTTTTCATTAGTTTCGCTCACTCTCGAAATCAAGCATTTTACAGCAGGTTGGAGCAGCCTGTGTCTCAGCACAGGAATAAGGTAGGGAAGAATTCTAAGGATCATTTTGACTGCCTCCAGAAGTTAGATCAGATGGCAAATTGTATTTGGTGCTAGGTCTTTCCCTTTAGGTTTTACCCCAACAATGTTTTCATTAGTTTCGCTCACTCTCGAAATCAAGCATTTTACAGCAGGTTGGAGCAGCCTGTATCTCAGCACAGGAATAAGGTAGGGAAGAATTCAAATACTCATTTTGACTGCCTCCAGAAGTTAGATCAGATGGCAAATTGTATTTGGTGCTAGATCTTTCCCTTTAGGTTTTACCCCAACAATGTTTTCATTAGTTTCGCTCACTCTCGAAATCAAGCATTTTACAGCAGGTTGGAGCAGCCTGTATCTCAGCACAGGAATAAGGTAGGGAAGAATTCTAAGGATCATTTTGACTGCCTCCAGAAGTTAGATCAGATGGCAAATTGTATTTGGTGCTAGGTCTTTCCCTTTAGGTTTTACCCCAACAATGTTTTCATTAGTTTCGCTCACTCTCGAAATCAAGCATTTTACAGCAGGTTGGAGCAGCCTGTATCTCAGCACAGGAATAAGGTAGGGAAGAATTCTAAGGATCATTTTGACTGCCTCCAGAAGTTAGATCAGATGGCAAATTGGATTTGGTGCTAGGTCTTTCCCTTTAGGTTTTACCCCAACAATGTTTTCATTAGTTTCGATCACTCTCGAAATCAAGCATTTTACAGCAGGTTGGAGCAGCCTGTATCTCAGCACAGGAATAAGGTAGGGAAGAATTCTAAGGATCATTTTGACTGCCTCCAGAAGTTAGATCAGATGGCAAATTGGATTTGGTGCTAGGTCTTTCCCTTTAGGTTTTACCCCAACAATGTTTTCATTAGTTTCGCTCACTCTCGAAATCAAGCATTTTACAGCAGGTTGGAGCAGCCTGTATCTCAGCACAGGAATAAGGTAGGGAAGAATTCAAATACTCATTTTGACTGCCTCCAGAAGTTAGATCAGATGGCCAATGGAATTTGGTGCTAGGTCTTTCCCTTTAGGTTTTACCCCAACAATGTTTTCATTAGTTTCGCTCACTCTCGAAATCAAGCATTTTACAGCAGGTTGGAGCAGCCTGTATCTCAGCACAGGAATAAGGTAGGGAAGAATTCAAATACTCATTTTGACTGCCTCCAGAAGTTAGATCAGATGGCAAATTGTATTTGGTGCTAGATCTTTCCCTTTAGGTTTTACACCAACAATGTTTTCATTAGTTTCGCTCACTCTCGAAATCAAGCATTTTACAGCAGGTTGGAGCAGCCTGTATCTCAGCACAGGAATAAGGTAGGGAAGAATTCTAAGGATCATTTTGACTGCCTCCAGAAGTTAGATCAGATGGCAAATTGTATTTGGTGCTAGGTCTTTCCCTTTAGGTTTTACCCCAACAATGTTTTCATTAGTTTCGCTCACTCTCGAAATCAAGCATTTTACAGCAGGTTGGAGCAGCCTGTATCTCAGCACAGGAATAAGGCAGGGAAGAATTCTAAGGATCATTTTGACTGCCTCCAGAAGTTAGATCAGATGGCCAATGGAATTTGGTGCTAGGTCTTTCCCTTTAGGTTTTACCCGAACAATGTTTTCATTAGTTTCGATCAGTCTCGAAATCAAGCATTTTACAGCAGGTTGGAGCAGCCTGTATCTCAGCACAGGAATAAGGTAGGGAAGAATTCTAAGGATCATTTTGACTGCCTCCAGAAGTTAGATCAGATGGCAAATTGTATTTCGTGCTAGGTCTTTCCCTTTAGGTTTTACCCCAACAATGTTTTCATTAGTTTCGCTCACTCTCGAAATCAAGCATTTTACAGCAGGTTGGAGCAGCCTGTATCTCAGCACAGGAATAAGGTAGGGAAGAATTCTAAGGATCATTTTGACTGCCTCCAGAAGTTAGATCAGATGGCCAATGGAATTTGGTGCTAGGTCTTTCCCTTTAGGTTTTACCCCAACAATGTTTTCATTAGTTTCGCTCACTCTCGAAATCAAGCATTTTACAGCAGGTTGGAGCAGCCTGTATCTCAGCACAGGAATAAGGTAGGGAAGAATTCAAATACTCATTTTGACTGCCTCCAGAAGTTAGATCAGATGGCAAATTGTATTTGGTGCTAGGTCTTTCCCTTTAGGTTTTACCCCAACAATGTTTTCATTAGTTTCGCTCACTCTCGAAATCAAGCATTTTACAGCAGGTTGGAGCAGCCTGTATCTCAGCACAGGAATAAGGTAGGGAAGAATTCTAAGGATCATTTTGACTGCCTCCAGAAGTTAGATCAGATGGCAAATTGTATTTGGTGCCAGGTCTTTCCCTTTAGGTTTTACCCCAACAATGTTTTCATTAGTTTCGCTCACTCTCGAAATCAAGCATTTTACAGCAGGTTGGAGCAGCCTGTATCTCAGCACAGGAATAAGGTAGGGAAGAATTCTAAGGATCATTTTGACTGCCTCCAGAAGTTAGATCAGATGGCAAATTGTATTTGGTGCTAGGTCTTTCCCTTTAGGTTTTACCCCAACAATGTTTTCATTAGTTTCGCTCACTCTCGAAATCAAGCATTTTACAGCAGGTTGGAGCAGCCTGTATCTCAGCACAGGAATAAGGTAGGGAAGAATTCTAAGGATCATTTTGACTGCCTCCAGAAGTTAGATCAGATGGCCAATGGAATTTGGTGCTAGGTCTTTCCCTTTAGGTTTTACCCCAACAATGTTTTCATTAGTTTCGCTCACTCTCGAAATCAAGCATTTTACAGCAGGTTGGAGCAGCCTGTATCTCAGCACAGGAATAAGGTAGGGAAGAATTCTAAGGATCATTTTGACTGCCTCCAGAAGTTAGATCAGATGGCAAATTGTATTTGGTGCTAGATCTTTCCCTTTAGGTTTTACCCCAACAATGTTTTCATTAGTTTCGCTCACTCTCGAAATCAAGCATTTTACAGCAGGTTGGAGCAGCCTGTATCTCAGCACAGGAATAAGGTAGGGAAGAATTCTAAGGATCATTTTGACTGCCTCCAGAAGTTAGATCAGATGGCAAATTGTATTTGGTGCTAGGTCTTTCCCTTTAGGTTTTACCCCAACAATGTTTTCATTAGTTTCGCTCACTCTCGAAATCAAGCATTTTACAGCAGGTTGGAGCAGCCTGTATCTCAGCACAGGAATAAGGCAGGGAAGAATTCTAAGGATCATTTTGACTGCCTCCAGAAGTTAGATCAGATGGCAAATTGTATTTGGTGCTAGGTCTTTCCCTTTAGGTTTTACCCGAACAATGTTTTCATTAGTTTCGATCAGTCTCGAAATCAAGCATTTTACAGCAGGTTGGAGCAGCCTGTATCTCAGCACAGGAATAAGGTAGGGAAGAATTCTAAGGATCATTTTGACTGCCTCCAGAAGTTAGATCAGATGGCAAATTGTATTTGGTGCTAGGTCTTTCCCTTTAGGTTTTACCCCAACAATGTTTTCATTAGTTTCGCTCACTCTCGAAATCAAGCATTTTACAGCAGGTTGGAGCAGCCTGTATCTCAGCACAGGAATAAGGTAGGGAAGAATTCTAAGGATCATTTTGACTGCCTCCAGAAGTTAGATCAGATGGCAAATTGTATTTGGTGCTAGGTCTTTCCCTTTAGGTTTTACCCCAACAATGTTTTCATTAGTTTCGCTCACTCTCGAAATCAAGCATTTTACAGCAGGTTGGAGCAGCCTGTATCTCAGCACAGGAATAAGGTAGGGAAGAATTCTAAGGATCATTTTGACTGCCTCCAGAAGTTAGATCAGATGGCCAATGGAATTTGGTGCTAGGTCTTTCCCTTTAGGTTTTACCCCAACAATGTTTTCATTAGTTTCGCTCACTCTCGAAATCAAGCATTTTACAGCAGGTTGGAGCAGCCTGTATCTCAGCACAGGAATAAGGTAGGGAAGAATTCAAATACTCATTTTGACTGCCTCCAGAAGTTAGATCAGATGGCAAATTGTATTTGGTGCTAGGTCTTTCCCTTTAGGTTTTACCCCAACAATGTTTTCATTAGTTTCGCTCACTCTCGAAATCAAGCATTTTACAGCAGGTTGGAGCAGCCTGTATCTCAGCACAGGAATAAGGTAGGGAAGAATTCTAAGGATCATTTTGACTGCCTCCAGAAGTTAGATCAGATGGCAAATTGTATTTGGTGCTAGGTCTTTCCCTTTAGGTTTTACCCCAACAATGTTTTCATTAGTTTCGCTCACTCTCGAAATCAAGCATTTTACAGCAGGTTGGAGCAGCCTGTATCTCAGCACAGGAATAAGGTAGGGAAGAATTCTAAGGATCATTTTGACTGCCTCCAGAAGTTAGATCAGATGGCAAATTGTATTTGGTGCTAGGTCTTTCCCTTTAGGTTTTACCCCAACAATGTTTTCATTAGTTTCGCTCACTCTCGAAATCAAGCATTTTACAGCAGGTTGGAGCAGCCTGTATCTCAGCACAGGAATAAGGTAGGGAAGAATTCTAAGGATCATTTTGACTGCCTCCAGAAGTTAGATCAGATGGCCAATGGAATTTGGTGCTAGGTCTTTCCCTTTAGGTTTTACCCCAACAATGTTTTCATTAGTTTCGCTCACTCTCGAAATCAAGCATTTTACAGCAGGTTGGAGCAGCCTGTATCTCAGCACAGGAATAAGGTAGGGAAGAATTCTAAGGATCATTTTGACTGCCTCCAGAAGTTAGATCAGATGGCAAATTGTATTTGGTGCTAGATCTTTCCCTTTAGGTTTTACCCCAACAATGTTTTCATTAGTTTCGCTCACTCTCGAAATCAAGCATTTTACAGCAGGTTGGAGCAGCCTGTATCTCAGCACAGGAATAAGGTAGGGAAGAATTCTAAGGATCATTTTGACTGCCTCCAGAAGTTAGATCAGATGGCAAATTGTATTTGGTGCTAGGTCTTTCCCTTTAGGTTTTACCCCAACAATGTTTTCATTAGTTTCGCTCACTCTCGAAATCAAGCATTTTACAGCAGGTTGGAGCAGCCTGTATCTCAGCACAGGAATAAGGCAGGGAAGAATTCTAAGGATCATTTTGACTGCCTCCAGAAGTTAGATCAGATGGCAAATTGTATTTGGTGCTAGGTCTTTCCCTTTAGGTTTTACCCGAACAATGTTTTCATTAGTTTCGATCAGTCTCGAAATCAAGCATTTTACAGCAGGTTGGAGCAGCCTGTATCTCAGCACAGGAATAAGGTAGGGAAGAATTCTAAGGATCATTTTGACTGCCTCCAGAAGTTAGATCAGATGGCAAATTGTATTTGGTGCTAGGTCTTTCCCTTTAGGTTTTACCCCAACAATGTTTTCATTAGTTTCGCTCACTCTCGAAATCAAGCATTTTACAGCAGGTTGGAGCAGCCTGTATCTCAGCACAGGAATAAGGTAGGGAAGAATTCTAAGGATCATTTTGACTGCCTCCAGAAGTTAGATCAGATGGCAAATTGTATTTGGTGCTAGGTCTTTCCCTTTAGGTTTTACCCCAACAATGTTTTCATTAGTTTCGCTCACTCTCGAAATCAAGCATTTTACAGCAGGTTGGAGCAGCCTGTATCTCAGCACAGGAATAAGGTAGGGAAGAATTCTAAGGATCATTTTGACTGCCTCCAGAAGTTAGATCAGATGGCCAATGGAATTTGGTGCTAGGTCTTTCCCTTTAGGTTTTACCCCAACAATGTTTTCATTAGTTTCGCTCACTCTCGAAATCAAGCATTTTACAGCAGGTTGGAGCAGCCTGTATCTCAGCACAGGAATAAGGTAGGGAAGAATTCAAATACTCATTTTGACTGCCTCCAGAAGTTAGATCAGATGGCAAATTGTATTTGGTGCTAGGTCTTTCCCTTTAGGTTTTACCCCAACAATGTTTTCATTAGTTTCGCTCACTCTCGAAATCAAGCATTTTACAGCAGGTTGGAGCAGCCTGTATCTCAGCACAGGAATAAGGTAGGGAAGAATTCTAAGGATCATTTTGACTGCCTCCAGAAGTTAGATCAGATGGCAAATTGTATTTGGTGCTAGGTCTTTCCCTTTAGGTTTTACCCCAACAATGTTTTCATTAGTTTCGCTCACTCTCGAAATCAAGCATTTTACAGCAGGTTGGAGCAGCCTGTATCTCAGCACAGGAATAAGGTAGGGAAGAATTCTAAGGATCATTTTGACTGCCTCCAGAAGTTAGATCAGATGGCAAATTGTATTTGGTGCTAGGTCTTTCCCTTTAGGTTTTACCCCAACAATGTTTTCATTAGTTTCGCTCACTCTCGAAATCAAGCATTTTACAGCAGGTTGGAGCAGCCTGTATCTCAGCACAGGAATAAGGTAGGGAAGAATTCTAAGGATCATTTTGACTGCCTCCAGAAGTTAGATCAGATGGCAAATTGTATTTGGTGCTAGGTCTTTCCCTTTAGGTTTTACCCCAACAATGTTTTCATTAGTTTCGCTCACTCTCGAAATCAAGCATTTTACAGCAGGTTGGAGCAGCCTGTATCTCAGCACAGGAATAAGGTAGGGAAGAATTCAAATACTCATTTTGACTGCCTCCAGAAGTTAGATCAGATGGCCAATGGAATTTGGTGCTAGGTCTTTCCCTTTAGGTTTTACCCCAACAATGTTTTCATTAGTTTCGCTCACTCTCGAAATCAAGCATTTTACAGCAGGTTGGAGCAGCCTGTATCTCAGCACAGGAATAAGGTAGGGAAGAATTCGAAGGATCATTTTGACTGCCTCCAGAAGTTAGATCAGATGGCAAATTGTATTTGGTGCCAGGTCTTTCCCTTTAGGTTTTGCCCCAACAATGTTTTCATTAGTTTCGATCAGTCTCGAAATCAAGCATTTTACAGCAGGTTGGAGCAGCCTGTATCTCAGCACAGGAATAAGGTAGGGAAGAATTCTAAGGATCATTTTGACAGCCTCCAGAAGTTAGATCAGATGGCAAATTGTATTTGGTGCTAGGTCTTTCCCTTTAGGTTTTACCCCAACAATGTTTTCATTAGTTTCGCTCACTCTCGAAATCAAGCATTTTACAGCAGGTTGGAGCAGCCTGTATCTCAGCACAGGAATAAGGTAGGGAAGAATTCTAAGGATCATTTTGACTGCCTCCAGATGTTAGATCAGATGGCCAATGGAATTTGGTGCTAGGTCTTTCCCTTTAGGTTTTACCCCAACAATGTTTTCATTAGTTTCGCTCACTCTCGAAATCAAGCATTTTACAGCAGGTTGGAGCAGCCTGTATCTCAGCACAGGAATAAGGTAGGGAAGAATTCTAAGGATCATTTTGACTGCCTCCAGAAGTTAGATCAGATGTCTAATTGTATTTGGTGCTAGGTCTTTCCCTTTAGGTTTTACCCCAACAATGTTTTCATTAGTTTCGCTCACTCTCGAAATCAAGCATTTTACAGCAGGTTGGAGCAGCCTGTATCTCAGCACAGGAATAAGGTAGGGAAGAATTCTAAGGATCATTTTGACTGCCTCCAGAAGTTAGATCAGATGGCAAATTGTATTTGGTGCTAGGTCTTTCCCTTTAGGTTTTACCCCAACAATGTTTTCATTAGTTTCGCTCACTCTCGAAATCAAGCATTTTACAGCAGGTTGGAGCAGCCTGTATCTCAGCACAGGAATAAGGTAGGGAAGAATTCTAAGGATCATTTTGACTGCCTCCAGAAGTTAGATCAGATGGCAAATTGGATTTGGTGCTAGGTCTTTCCCTTTAGGTTTTACCTCAACAATGTTTTCATTAGTTTCGCTCAGTCTCGAAATCAAGCATTTTACAGCAGGTTGGAGCAGCCTGTATCTCAGCACAGGAATAAGGTAGGGAAGAATTCTAAGGACCATTTTGACTGCCTCCAGCAGTTAGATCAGATGGCTAATTGTATTTGGTGCTAGGTCTTTCCCTTTAGGTTTTACCCCAACAATGTTTTCATTAGTTTCGCTCACTCTCGAAATCAAGCATTTTACAGCAGGTTAGAGCAGCCTGTATCTCAGCACAGGAATAAGGTAGGGAAGAATTCAAATACTCATTTTGACTGCCTCCAGAAGTTAGATCAGATGGCAAATTGTATTTGGTGCAAGGTCTTTCCCTTTAGGTTTTACCCCAACAATGTTTTCATTAGTTTCGATCAGTCTCGAAATCAAGCATTTTACAGCAGGTTGGAGCAGCCTGTATCTCAGCACAGGAATAAGGTAGGGAAGAATTCTAAGGATCATTTTGACAGCCTCCAGAAGTTAGATCAGATGGCAAATTGTATTTGGTGCTAGGTCTTTCCCTTTAGGTTTTACCCCAACAATGTTTTCATTAGTTTCGCTCACTCTCGAAATCAAGCATTTTACAGCAGGTTGGAGCAGCCTGTATCTCAGCACAGGAATAAGGTAGGGAAGAATTCTAAGGATCATTTTGACTGCCTCCAGATGTTAGATCAGATGGCCAATGGAATTTGGTGCTAGGTCTTTCCCTTTAGGTTTTACCCCAACAATGTTTTCATTAGTTTCGCTCACTCTCGAAATCAAGCATTTTACAGCAGGTTGGAGCAGCCTGTATCTCAGCACAGGAATAAGGTAGGGAAGAATTCTAAGGATCATTTTGACTGCCTCCAGAAGTTAGATCAGATGGCTAATTGTATTTGGTGCTAGGTCTTTCCCTTTAGGTTTTACCCCAACAATGTTTTCATTAGTTTCAATCAGTCTCGAAATCAAGCATTTTACAGCAGGTTGGAGCAGCCTGTATCTCAGCACAGGAATAAGGTAGGGAAGAATTCTAAGGATCATTTTGACTGCCTCCAGAAGTTAGAACAGATGGAAAATTGTATTTGGTGCTAGGTCTTTCCCTTTAGGTTTTACCCCAACAATGTTTTCATTAGTTTCGCTCACTCTCGAAATCAAGCATTTTACAGCAGGTTGGAGCAGCCTGTATCTCAGCACAGGAATAAGGTAGGGAAGAATTCTAAGGATCATTTTGACTGCCTCCAGAAGTTAGATCAGATGGCAAATGGAATTTGGTGCTAGGTCTTTCCCTTTAGGTTTTACCCCAACAATGTTTTCATTAGTTTCGCTCAGTCTCGAAATCAAGCATTTTACAGCAGGTTGGAGCAGCCTGTATCTCAGCACAGGAATAAGGTAGGGAAGAATTCTAAGGACCATTTTGACTGCCTCCAGCAGTTAGATCAGATGGCTAATTGTATTTGGTGCTAGGTCTTTCCCTTTAGGTTTTACCCCAACAATGTTTTCATTAGTTTCGCTCACTCTCGAAATCAAGCATTTTACAGCAGGTTGGAGCAGCCTGTATCTCAGCACAGGAATAAGGTAGGGAAGAATTCAAATACTCATTTTGACTGCCTCCAGAAGTTAGATCAGATGGCAAATTGTATTTGGTGCTAGGTCTTTCCCTTTAGGTTTTACCCCAACAATGTTTTCATTAGTTTCGCTCACTCTCGAAATCAAGCATTTTACAGCAGGTTGGAGCAGCCTGTATCTCAGCACAGGAATAAGGTAGGGAAGAATTCTAAGGATCATTTTGACTGCCTCCAGAAGTTAGATCAGATGGCAAATTGTATTTGGTGCTAGGTCTTTCCCTTTAGGTTTTACCCCAACAATGTTTTCATTAGTTTCGCTCACTCTCGAAATCAAGCATTTTACAGCAGGTTGGAGCAGCCTGTATCTCAGCACAGGAATAAGGTAGGGAAGAATTCAAATACTCATTTTGACTGCCTCCAGAAGTTAAATCAGATGGCAAATTGTATTTGGTGCTAGGTCTTTCCCTTTAGGTTTTACCCCAACAATGTTTTCATTAGTTTCGCTCACTCTCGAAATCAAGCATTTTACAGCAGGTTGGAGCAGCCTGTATCTCAGCACAGGAATAAGGTAGGGAAGAATTCTAAGGACCATTTTGACTGCCTCCAGCAGTTAGATCAGATGGCTAATTGTATTTGGTGCTAGGTCTTTCCCTTTAGGTTTTACCCCAACAATGTTTTCATTAGTTTCAATCAGTCTCGAAATCAAGCATTTTACAGCAGGTTGGAGCAGCCTGTATCTCAGCACAGGAATAAGGTAGGGAAGAATTCTAAGGATCATTTTGACTGCCTCCAGAAGTTAGATCAGATGGCAAATTGTATTTCGTGCTAGGTCTTTCCCTTTAGGTTTTACCCCAACAATGTTTTCATTAGTTTCGCTCACTCTCGAAATCAAGCATTTTACAGCAGGTTGGAGCAGCCTGTATCTCAGCACAGGAATAAGGTAGGGAAGAATTCTAAGGATCATTTTGACTGCCTCCAGAAGTTAGATCAGATGGCCAATGCAATTTGGTGCTAGGTCTTTCCCTTTAGGTTTTACCCCAACAATGTTTTCATTAGTTTCGCTCACACTCGAAATCAAGCATTTTACAGCAGGTTGGAGCAGCCTGTATCTCAGCACAGGAATAAGGTAGGGAAGAATTCTAAGGATCATTTTGACTGCCTCCAGAAGTTAGATCAGATGGCAAATTGTATTTGGTGCTAGGTCTTTCCCTTTAGGTTTTACCCCAACAATGTTTTCATTAGTTTCGCTCACTCTCGAAATCAAGCATTTTACAGCAGGTTGGAGCAGCCTGTATCTCAGCACAGGAATAAGGTAGGGAAGAATTCTAAGGATCATTTTGACTGCCTCCAGAAGTTAGATCAGATGGCCAATGGAATTTGGTGCTAGGTCTTTCCCTTTAGGTTTTACCCCAACAATGTTTTCATTAGTTTCGCTCACTCTCGAAATCAAGCATTTTACAGCAGGTTGGAGCAGCCTGTATCTCAGCACAGGAATAAGGTAGGGAAGAATTCAAATACTCATTTTGACTGCCTCCAGAAGTTAGATCAGATGGCAAATTGTATTTGGTGCCAGGTCTTTCCCTTTAGGTTTTACCCCAACAATGTTTTCATTAGTTTCGCTCACTCTCGAAATCAAGCATTTTACAGCAGGTTGGAGCAGCCTGTATCTCAGCACAGGAATAAGGTAGGGAAGAATTCTAAGGATCATTTTGACTGCCTCCAGAAGTTAGATCAGATGGCCAATGGAATTTGGTGCTAGGTCTTTCCCTTTAGGTTTTACCCCAACAATGTTTTCATTAGTTTCGCTCACTCTCGAAATCAAGCATTTTACAGCAGGTTGGAGCAGCCTGTATCTCAGCACAGGAATAAGGTAGGGAAGAATTCAAATACTCATTTTGACTGCCTCCAGAAGTTAGATCAGATGGCAAATTGTATTTGGTGCTAGGTCTTTCCCTTTAGGTTTTACCCCAACAATGTTTTCATTAGTTTCGCTCACTCTCGAAATCAAGCATTTTACAGCAGGTTGGAGCAGCCTGTATCTCAGCACAGGAATAAGGTAGGGAAGAATTCAAATACTCATTTTGACTGCCTCCAGAAGTTAGATCAGATGGCAAATTGTATTTGGTGCAAGGTCTTTCCCTTTAGGTTTTACCCCAACAATGTTTTCATTAGTTTCGATCAGTCTCGAAATCAAGCATTTTACAGCAGGTTGGAGCAGCCTGTATCTCAGCACAGGAATAAGGTAGGGAAGAATTCTAAGGATCATTTTGACAGCCTCCAGAAGTTAGATCAGATGGCAAATTGTATTTGGTGCTAGGTCTTTCCCTTTAGGTTTTACCCCAACAATGTTTTCATTAGTTTCGCTCACTCTCGAAATCAAGCATTTTACAGCAGGTTGGAGCAGCCTGTATCTCAGCACAGGAATAAGGTAGGGAAGAATTCTAAGGATCATTTTGACTGCCTCCAGAAGTTAGATCAGATGGCCAATGGAATTTGGTGCTAGGTCTTTCCCTTTAGGTTTTACCCCAACAATGTTTTCATTAGTTTCGCTCACTCTCGAAATCAAGCATTTTACAGCAGGTTGGAGCAGCCTGTATCTCAGCACAGGAATAAGGTAGGGAAGAATTCTAAGGATCATTTTGACTGCCTCCAGAAGTTAGATCAGATGGCCAATGCAATTTGGTGCTAGGTCTTTCCCTTTAGGTTTTACCCCAACAATGTTTTCATTAGTTTCGCTCACTCTCGAAATCAAGCATTTTACAGCAGGTTGGAGCAGCCTGTATCTCAGCACAGGAATAAGGTAGGGAAGAATTCAAATACTCATTTTGACTGCCTCCAGAAGTTAGATCAGATGGCAAATTGTATTTGGTGCCAGGTCTTTCCCTTTAGGTTTTACCCCAACAATGTTTTCATTAGTTTCGCTCACTCTCGAAATCAAGCATTTTACAGCAGGTTGGAGCAGCCTGTATCTCAGCACAGGAATAAGGTAGGGAAGAATTCTAAGGATCATTTTGACTGCCTCCAGAAGTTAGATCAGATGGCAAATTGTATTTGGTGCCAGGTCTTTCCCTTTAGGTTTTACCCCAACAATGTTTTCATTAGTTTCGCTCACTCTCGAAATCAAGCATTTTACAGCAGGTTGGAGCAGCCTGTATCTCAGCACAGGAATAAGGTAGGGAAGAATTCTAAGGATCATTTTGACTGCCTCCAGAAGTTAGATCAGATGTCTAATTGTATTTGGTGCTAGGTCTTTCCCTTTAGGTTTTACCCCAACAATGTTTTCATTAGTTTCGCTCACTCTCGAAATCAAGCATTTTACAGCAGGTTGGAGCAGCCTGTATCTCAGCACAGGAATAAGGTAGGGAAGAATTCAAATACTCATTTTGACTGCCTCCAGAAGTTAGATCAGATGGCCAATGGAATTTGGTGCTAGGTCTTTCCCTTTAGGTTTTACCCCAACAATGTTTTCATTAGTTTCGCTCACTCTCGAAATCAAGCATTTTACAGCAGGTTGGAGCAGCCTGTATCTCAGCACAGGAATAAGGTAGGGAAGAATTCTAAGGATCATTTTGACTGCCTCCAGAAGTTAGATCAGATGGCCAATGGAATTTGGTGCTAGGCCTTTCCCTTTAGGTTTTACCCCAACAATGTTTTCATTAGTTTCGCTCACTCTCGAAATCAAGCATTTTACAGCAGGTTGGAGCAGCCTGTATCTCAGCACAGGAATAAGGTAGGGAAGAATTCTAAGGATCATTTTGACTGCCTCCAGAAGTTAGATCAGATGGCAAGTTGTATTTGGTGCTTGGTCTTTCCCTTTAGGTTTTACCCCAACAATGTTTTCATTAGTTTCGCTCACTCTCGAAATCAAGCATTTTACAGCAGGTTGGAGCAGCCTGTATCTCAGCACAGGAATAAGGTAGGGAAGAATTCTAAGGATCATTTTGACTGCCTCCAGAAGTTAGATCAGATGGCAAATTGTATTTGGTGCTAGGTCTTTCCCTTTAGGTTTTACCCCAACAATGTTTTCATTAGTTTCGCTCACTCTCGAAATCAAGCATTTTACAGCAGGTTGGAGCAGCCTGTATCTCAGCACAGGAATAAGGTAGGGAATAATTCAAATACTCATTTTGACTGCCTCCAGAAGTTAGATCAGATGGCCAATGGAATTTGGTGCTAGGTCTTTCCCTTTAGCTTTTACCGCAACAATGTTTTCATTAGTTTCGCTCACTCTCGAAATCAAGCATTTTACAGCAGGTTGGAGCAGCCTGTATCTCAGCACAGGAATAAGGTAGGGAAGAATTCTAAGGATCATTTTGACTGCCTCCAGAAGTTAGATCAGATGGCAAATTGTATTTGGTGCTAGGTCTTTCCCTTTAGGTTTTACCCCAACAATGTTTTCATTAGTTTCGCTCACTCTCGAAATCAAGCATTTTACAGCAGGTTGGAGCAGCCTGTATCTCAGCACAGGAATAAGGTAGGGAAGAATTCTAAGGATCATTTTGACTGCCTCCAGAAGTTAGATCAGATGGCCAATGGAATTTGGTGCTAGGTCTTTCCTTTTAGGTTTTACCCCAACAATGTTTTCATTAGTTTCGCTCACTCTCGAAATCAAGCATTTTACAGCAGGTTGGAGCAGCCTGTATCTCAGCACAGGAATAAGGTAGGGAAGAATTCAAATACTCATTTTGACTGCCTCCAGAAGTTAGATCAGATGGCAAATTGTATTTGGTGCTAGGTCTTTCCCTTTAGGTTTTACCCCAACAATGTTTTCATTAGTTTCGATCAGTCTCGAAATCAAGCATTTTACAGCAGGTTGGAGCAGCCTGTATCTCAGCACAGGAATAAGGTAGGGAAGAATTCTAAGGATCATTTTGACAGCCTCCAGAAGTTAGATCAGATGGCAAATTGTATTTGGTGCTAGGTCTTTCCCTTTAGGTTTTACCCCAACAATGTTTTCATTAGTTTCGCTCACTCTCGAAATCAAGCATTTTACAGCAGGTTGGAGCAGCCTGTATCTCAGCACAGGAATAAGGTAGGGAAGAATTCTAAGGATCATTTTGACTGCCTCCAGATGTTAGATCAGATGGCCAATGGAATTTGGTGCTAGGTCTTTCCCTTTAGGTTTTACCCCAACAATGTTTTCATTAGTTTCGCTCACTCTCGAAATCAAGCATTTTACAGCAGGTTGGAGCAGCCTGTATCTCAGCACAGGAATAAGGTAGGGAAGAATTCTAAGGATCATTTTGACTGCCTCCAGAAGTTAGATCAGATGGCCAATGGAATTTGGTGCTAGGTCTTTCCCTTTAGGTTTTACCCCAACAATGTTTTCATTAGTTTCGCTCACTCTCGAAATCAAGCATTTTACAGCAGGTTGGAGCAGCCTGTATCTCAGCACAGGAATAAGGTAGGGAAGAATTCAAATACTCATTTTGACTGCCTCCAGAAGTTAGATCAGATGGCAAATTGTATTTGGTGCCAGGTCTTTCCCTTTAGGTTTTACCCCAACAATGTTTTCATTAGTTTCGCTCACTCTCGAAATCAAGCATTTTACAGCAGGTTGGAGCAGCCTGTATCTCAGCACAGGAATAAGGTAGGGAAGAATTCTAAGGATCATTTTGACTGCCTCCAGAAGTTAGATCAGATGGCCAATGGAATTTGGTGCTAGGTCTTTCCCTTTAGGTTTTACCGCAACAATGTTGTCATTAGTTTCGCTCACTCTCGAAATCAAGCATTTTACAGCAGGTTGGAGCAGCCTGTATCTCAGCACAGGAATAAGGTAGGGAAGAATTCTAAGGATCATTTTGACAGCCTCCAGAAGTTAGATCAGATGGCAAATTGTATTTGGTGCTAGGTCTTTCCCTTTAGGTTTTACCCCAACAATGTTTTCATTAGTTTCGCTCACTCTCGAAATCAAGCATTTTACAGCAGGTTGGAGCAGCCTGTATCTCAGCACAGGAATAAGGTAGGGAGGAATTCTAAGGATCATTTTGACTGCCTCCAGAAGTTAGATCAGATGGCCAATGCAATTTGGTGCTAGGTCTTTCCCTTTAGGTTTTACCCCAACAATGTTTTCATTAGTTTCGCTCACACTCGAAATCAAGCATTTTACAGCAGGTTGGAGCAGCCTGTATCTCAGCACAGGAATAAGGTAGGGAAGAATTCTAAGGATCATTTTGACTGCCTCCAGAAGTTAGATCAGATGGCAAATTGTATTTGGTGCCAGGTCTTTCCCTTTAGGTTTTACCCCAACAATGTTTTCATTAGTTTCGCTCACTCTCGAAATCAAGCATTTTACAGCAGGTTGGAGCAGCCTGTATCTCAGCACAGGAATAAGGTAGGGAAGAATTCTAAGGATCATTTTGACTGCCTCCAGAAGTTAGATCAGATGGCCAATGGAATTTGGTGCTAGGTCTTTCCCTTTAGGTTTTACCCCAACAATGTTTTCATTAGTTTCGCTCACTCTCGAAATCAAGCATTTTACAGCAGGTTGGAGCAGCCTGTATCTCAGCACAGGAATAAGGTAGGGAAGAATTCAAATACTCATTTTGACTGCCTCCAGAAGTTAGATCAGATGGCAAGTTGTATTTGGTGCTTGGTCTTTCCCTTTAGGTTTTACCCCAACAATGTTTTCATTAGTTTCGCTCACTCTCGAAATCAAGCATTTTACAGCAGGTTGGAGCAGCCTGTATCTCAGCACAGGAATAAGGTAGGGAAGAATTCTAAGGATCATTTTGACTGCCTCCAGAAGTTAGATCAGATGGCAAATTGTATTTGGTGCTAGGTCTTTCCCTTTAGGTTTTACCCCAACAATGTTTTCATTAGTTTCGCTCACTCTCGAAATCAAGCATTTTACAGCAGGTTGGAGCAGCCTGTATCTCAGCACAGGAATAAGGTAGGGAAGAATTCAAATACTCATTTTGACTGCCTCCAGGAGTTAGATCAGATGGAAAATTATATTTGGTGCTAGGTCTTTCCCTTTAGGTTTTACCCCAACAATGTTTTCATTAGTTTCGCTCACTCTCGAAATCAAGCATTTTACAGCAGGTTGGAGCAGCCTGTATCTCAGCACAGGAATAAGGTAGGGAAGAATTCAAATACTCATTTTGACTGCCTCCAGGAGTTAGATCAGATGGAAAATTATATTTGGTGCTAGGTCTTTCCCTTTAGGTTTTACCCCAACAATGTTTTCATTAGTTTCGCTCACTCTCGAAATCAAGCATTTTACAGCAGGTTGGAGCAGCCTGTATCTCAGCACAGGAATAAGGTAGGGAAGAATTCAAATACTCATTTTGACTGCCTCCAGAAGTTAGATCAGATGGCAAGTTGTATTTGGTGCTTGGTCTTTCCCTTTAGGTTTTACCCCAACAATGTTTTCATTAGTTTCGCTCACTCTCGAAATCAAGCATTTTACAGCAGGTTGGAGCAGCCTGTATCTCAGCACAGGAATAAGGTAGGGAAGAATTCTAAGGATCATTTTGACTGCCTCCAGAAGTTAGATCAGATGGCAAATTGTATTTGGTGCTAGGTCTTTCCCTTTAGGTTTTACCCCAACAATGTTTTCATTAGTTTCGCTCACTCTCGAAATCAAGCATTTTACAGCAGGTTGGAGCAGCCTGTATCTCAGCACAGGAATAAGGTAGGGAATAATTCAAATACTCATTTTGACTGCCTCCAGAAGTTAGATCAGATGGCCAATGGAATTTGGTGCTAGGTCTTTCCCTTTAGCTTTTACCGCAACAATGTTTTCATTAGTTTCGCTCACTCTCGAAATCAAGCATTTTACAGCAGGTTGGAGCAGCCTGTATCTCAGCACAGGAATAAGGTAGGGAAGAATTCTAAGGATCATTTTGACTGCCTCCAGAAGTTAGATCAGATGGCAAATTGTATTTGGTGCTAGGTCTTTCCCTTTAGGTTTTACCCCAACAATGTTTTCATTAGTTTCGCTCACTCTCGAAATCAAGCATTTTACAGCAGGTTGGAGCAGCCTGTATCTCAGCACAGGAATAAGGTAGGGAAGAATTCTAAGGATCATTTTGACTGCCTCCAGAAGTTAGATCAGATGGCCAATGGAATTTGGTGCTAGGTCTTTCCCTTTAGGTTTTACCCCAACAATGTTTTCATTAGTTTCGCTCACTCTCGAAATCAAGCATTTTACAGCAGGTTGGAGCAGCCTGTATCTCAGCACAGGAATAAGGTAGGGAAGAATTCAAATACTCATTTTGACTGCCTCCAGAAGTTAGATCAGATGGCAAATTGTATTTGGTGCTAGGTCTTTCCCTTTAGGTTTTACCCCAACAATGTTTTCATTAGTTTCGATCAGTCTCGAAATCAAGCATTTTACAGCAGGTTGGAGCAGCCTGTATCTCAGCACAGGAATAAGGTAGGGAAGAATTCTAAGGATCATTTTGACAGCCTCCAGAAGTTAGATCAGATGGCAAATTGTATTTGGTGCTAGGTCTTTCCCTTTAGGTTTTACCCCAACAATGTTTTCATTAGTTTCGCTCACTCTCGAAATCAAGCATTTTACAGCAGGTTGGAGCAGCCTGTATCTCAGCACAGGAATAAGGTAGGGAAGAATTCTAAGGATCATTTTGACTGCCTCCAGATGTTAGATCAGATGGCCAATGGAATTTGGTGCTAGGTCTTTCCCTTTAGGTTTTACCCCAACAATGTTTTCATTAGTTTCGCTCACTCTCGAAATCAAGCATTTTACAGCAGGTTGGAGCAGCCTGTATCTCAGCACAGGAATAAGGTAGGGAAGAATTCTAAGGATCATTTTGACTGCCTCCAGAAGTTAGATCAGATGGCCAATGGAATTTGGTGCTAGGTCTTTCCCTTTAGGTTTTACCCCAACAATGTTTTCATTAGTTTCGCTCACTCTCGAAATCAAGCATTTTACAGCAGGTTGGAGCAGCCTGTATCTCAGCACAGGAATAAGGTAGGGAAGAATTCAAATACTCATTTTGACTGCCTCCAGAAGTTAGATCAGATGGCAAATTGTATTTGGTGCCAGGTCTTTCCCTTTAGGTTTTACCCCAACAATGTTTTCATTAGTTTCGCTCACTCTCGAAATCAAGCATTTTACAGCAGGTTGGAGCAGCCTGTATCTCAGCACAGGAATAAGGTAGGGAAGAATTCTAAGGATCATTTTGACTGCCTCCAGAAGTTAGATCAGATGGCCAATGGAATTTGGTGCTAGGTCTTTCCCTTTAGGTTTTACCGCAACAATGTTGTCATTAGTTTCGCTCACTCTCGAAATCAAGCATTTTACAGCAGGTTGGAGCAGCCTGTATCTCAGCACAGGAATAAGGTAGGGAAGAATTCTAAGGATCATTTTGACAGCCTCCAGAAGTTAGATCAGATGGCAAATTGTATTTGGTGCTAGGTCTTTCCCTTTAGGTTTTACCCCAACAATGTTTTCATTAGTTTCGCTCACTCTCGAAATCAAGCATTTTACAGCAGGTTGGAGCAGCCTGTATCTCAGCACAGGAATAAGGTAGGGAGGAATTCTAAGGATCATTTTGACTGCCTCCAGAAGTTAGATCAGATGGCCAATGCAATTTGGTGCTAGGTCTTTCCCTTTAGGTTTTACCCCAACAATGTTTTCATTAGTTTCGCTCACACTCGAAATCAAGCATTTTACAGCAGGTTGGAGCAGCCTGTATCTCAGCACAGGAATAAGGTAGGGAAGAATTCTAAGGATCATTTTGACTGCCTCCAGAAGTTAGATCAGATGGCAAATTGTATTTGGTGCCAGGTCTTTCCCTTTAGGTTTTACCCCAACAATGTTTTCATTAGTTTCGCTCACTCTCGAAATCAAGCATTTTACAGCAGGTTGGAGCAGCCTGTATCTCAGCACAGGAATAAGGTAGGGAAGAATTCTAAGGATCATTTTGACTGCCTCCAGAAGTTAGATCAGATGGCCAATGGAATTTGGTGCTAGGTCTTTCCCTTTAGGTTTTACCCCAACAATGTTTTCATTAGTTTCGCTCACTCTCGAAATCAAGCATTTTACAGCAGGTTGGAGCAGCCTGTATCTCAGCACAGGAATAAGGTAGGGAAGAATTCAAATACTCATTTTGACTGCCTCCAGAAGTTAGATCAGATGGCAAGTTGTATTTGGTGCTTGGTCTTTCCCTTTAGGTTTTACCCCAACAATGTTTTCATTAGTTTCGCTCACTCTCGAAATCAAGCATTTTACAGCAGGTTGGAGCAGCCTGTATCTCAGCACAGGAATAAGGTAGGGAAGAATTCTAAGGATCATTTTGACTGCCTCCAGAAGTTAGATCAGATGGCAAATTGTATTTGGTGCTAGGTCTTTCCCTTTAGGTTTTACCCCAACAATGTTTTCATTAGTTTCGCTCACTCTCGAAATCAAGCATTTTACAGCAGGTTGGAGCAGCCTGTATCTCAGCACAGGAATAAGGTAGGGAAGAATTCAAATACTCATTTTGACTGCCTCCAGGAGTTAGATCAGATGGAAAATTATATTTGGTGCTAGGTCTTTCCCTTTAGGTTTTACCCCAACAATGTTTTCATTAGTTTCGCTCACTCTCGAAATCAAGCATTTTACAGCAGGTTGGAGCAGCCTGTATCTCAGCACAGGAATAAGGTAGGGAAGAATTCAAATACTCATTTTGACTGCCTCCAGAAGTTAGATCAGATGGCAAATTGTATTTGGTGCAAGATCTTTCCCTTTAGGTTTTACCCCAACAATGTTTTCATTAGTTTCGATCACTCTCGAAATCAAGCATTTTACAGCAGGTTGGAGCAGCCTGTATCTCAGCACAGGAATAAGGTAGGGAAGAATTCTAAGGATCATTTTGACAGCCTCCAGAAGTTAGATCAGATGGCAAATTGTATTTGGTGCTAGGTCTTTCCCTTTAGGTTTTACCCCAACAATGTTTTCATTAGTTTCGCTCACTCTCGAAATCAAGCATTTTACAGCAGGTTGGAGCAGCCTGTATCTCAGCACAGGAATAAGGTAGGGAAGAATTCTAAGGATCATTTTGACTGCCTCCAGAAGTTAGATCAGATGGCCAATGCAATTTGGTGCTAGGTCTTTCCCTTTAGGTTTTACCCCAACAATGTTTTCATTAGTTTCGCTCACACTCGAAATCAAGCATTTTACAGCAGGTTGGAGCAGCCTGTATCTCGGCACAGGAATAAGGTAGGGAAGAATTCTAAGGATCATTTTGACTGCCTCCAGAAGTTAGATCAGATGGCAAATTGTATTTGGTGCTAGGTCTTTCCCTTTAGGTTTTACCCCAACAATGTTTTCATTAGTTTCGCTCACTCTCGAAATCAAGCATTTTACAGCAGGTTGGAGCAGCCTGTATCTCAGCACAGGAATAAGGTAGGGAAGAATTCTAAGGATCATTTTGACTGCCTCCAGAAGTTAGATCAGATGGCCAATGGAATTTGGTGCTAGGTCTTTCCCTTTAGGTTTTACCCCAACAATGTTTTCATTAGTTTCGCTCACTCTCGAAATCAAGCATTTTACAGCAGGTTGGAGCAGCCTGTATCTCAGCACAGGAATAAGGTAGGGAAGAATTCAAATACTCATTTTGACTGCCTCCAGAAGTTAGATCAGATGGCAAGTTGTATTTGGTGCTTGGTCTTTCCCTTTAGGTTTTACCCCAACAATGTTTTCATTAGTTTCGCTCACTCTCGAAATCAAGCATTTTACAGCAGGTTGGAGCAGCCTGTATCTCAGCACAGGAATAAGGTAGGGAAGAATTCTAAGGATCATTTTGACTGCCTCCAGAAGTTAGATCAGATGGCAAATTGTATTTGGTGCTAGGTCTTTCCCTTTAGGTTTTACCCCAACAATGTTTTCATTAGTTTCGCTCACTCTCGAAATCAAGCATTTTACAGCAGGTTGGAGCAGCCTGTATCTCAGCACAGGAATAAGGTAGGGAAGAATTCAAATACTCATTTTGACTGCCTCCAGAAGTTAGATCAGATGGCAAATTGTATTTGGTGCAAGATCTTTCCCTTTAGGTTTTACCCCAACAATGTTTTCATTAGTTTCGATCAGTCTCGAAATCAAGCATTTTACAGCAGGTTGGAGCAGCCTGTATCTCAGCACAGGAATAAGGTAGGGAAGAATTCTAAGGATTATTTTGACAGCCTCCAGAAGTTAGATCAGATGGCAAATTGTATTTGGTGCTAGGTCTTTCCCTTTAGGTTTTACCCCAACAATGTTTTCATTAGTTTCGCTCACTCTCGAAATCAAGCATTTTACAGCAGGTTGGAGCAGCCTGTATCTCAGCACAGGAATAAGGTAGGGAAGAATTCTAAGGATCATTTTGACTGCCTCCAGATGTTAGATCAGATGGCCAATGGAATTTGGTGCTAGGTCTTTCCCTTTAGGTTTTACCCCAACAATGTTTTCATTAGTTTCGCTCACTCTCGAAATCAAGCATTTTACAGCAGGTTGGAGCAGCCTGTATCTCAGCACAGGAATAAGGTAGGGAAGAATTCTAAGGATCATTTTGACAGCCTCCAGAAGTTAGATCAGATGGCAAATTGTATTTGGTGCTAGGTCTTTCCCTTTAGGTTTTACCCCAACAATGTTTTCATTAGTTTCGCTCACTCTCGAAATCAAGCATTTTACAGCAGGTTGGAGCAGCCTGTATCTCAGCACAGGAATAAGGTAGGGAAGAATTCTAAGGATCATTTTGACTGCCTCCAGATGTTAGATCAGATGGCCAATGGAATTTGGTGCTAGGTCTTTCCCTTTAGGTTTTACCCCAACAATGTTTTCATTAGTTTCGCTCACTCTCGAAATCAAGCATTTTACAGCAGGTTGGAGCAGCCTGTATCTCAGCACAGGAATAAGGTAGGGAAGAATTCTAAGGATCATTTTGACTGCCTCCAGAAGTTAGATCAGATGGCAAATTGTATTTGGTGCTAGGTCTTTCCCTTTAGGTTTTACCCCAACAATGTTTTCATTAGTTTCGCTCACTCTCGAAATCAAGCATTTTACAGCAGGTTGGAGCAGCCTGTATCTCAGCACAGGAATAAGGTAGGGAAGAATTCTAAGGATCATTTTGACTGCCTCCAGAAGTTAGATCAGATGGCAAATTGTATTTGGTGCTAGGTCTTTCCCTTTAGGTTTTACCCCAACAATGTTTTCATTAGTTTCGCTCACTCTCGAAATCAAGCATTTTACAGCAGGTTGGAGCAGCCTGTATCTCAGCACAGGAATAAGGTAGGGAAGAATTCAAATACTCATTTTGACTGCCTCCAGAAGTTAGATCAGATGGCAAATTGTATTTGGTGCAAGATCTTTCCCTTTAGGTTTTACCCCAACAATGTTTTCATTAGTTTCGATCAGTCTCGAAATCAAGCATTTTACAGCAGGTTGGAGCAGCCTGTATCTCAGCACAGGAATAAGGTAGGGAAGAATTCTAAGGATTATTTTGACAGCCTCCAGAAGTTAGATCAGATGGCAAATTGTATTTGGTGCTAGGTCTTTCCCTTTAGGTTTTACCCCAACAATGTTTTCATTAGTTTCGCTCACTCTCGAAATCAAGCATTTTACAGCAGGTTGGAGCAGCCTGTATCTCAGCACAGGAATAAGGTAGGGAAGAATTCTAAGGATCATTTTGACTGCCTCCAGATGTTAGATCAGATGGCCAATGGAATTTGGTGCTAGGTCTTTCCCTTTAGGTTTTACCCCAACAATGTTTTCATTAGTTTCGCTCACTCTCGAAATCAAGCATTTTACAGCAGGTTGGAGCAGCCTGTATCTCAGCACAGGAATAAGGTAGGGAAGAATTCTAAGGATCATTTTGACAGCCTCCAGAAGTTAGATCAGATGGCAAATTGTATTTGGTGCTAGGTCTTTCCCTTTAGGTTTTACCCCAACAATGTTTTCATTAGTTTCGCTCACTCTCGAAATCAAGCATTTTACAGCAGGTTGGAGCAGCCTGTATCTCAGCACAGGAATAAGGTAGGGAAGAATTCTAAGGATCATTTTGACTGCCTCCAGATGTTAGATCAGATGGCCAATGGAATTTGGTGCTAGGTCTTTCCCTTTAGGTTTTACCCCAACAATGTTTTCATTAGTTTCGCTCACTATCGAAATCAAGCATTTTACAGCAGGTTGGAGCAGCCTGTATCTCAGCACAGGAATAAGGTAGGGAAGAATTCTAAGGATCATTTTGACTGCCTCCAGAAGTTAGATCAGATGGCCAATGCAATTTGGTGCTAGGTATTTCCCTTTAGGTTTTACCCCAACAATGTTTTCATTAGTTTCGCTCACACTCGAAATCAAGCATTTTACAGCAGGTTGGAGCAGCCTGTATCTCAGCACAGGGATAAGGTAGGGAAGAATTCTAAGGATCATTTTGACTGCCTCCAGAAGTTAGATCAGATGGCAAATTGTATTTGGTGCTAGGTCTTTCCCTTTAGGTTTTACCCCAACAATGTTTTCATTAGTTTCGCTCACTCTCGAAATCAAGCATTTTACAGCAGGTTGGAGCAGCCTGTATCTCAGCACAGGAATAAGGTAGGGAAGAATTCAAATACTCATTTTGACTGCCTCCAGAAGTTAGATCAGATGGCCAATGGAATTTGGTGCTAGGTCTTTCCCTTTAGGTTTTACCCCAACAATGTTTTCATTAGTTTCGCTCACTCTCGAAATCAAGCATTTTACAGCAGGTTGGAGCAGCCTGTATCTCAGCACAGGAATAAGGTAGGGAAGAATTCTAAGGATCATTTTGACTGCCTCCAGAAGTTAGATCAGATGGCCAATGGAATTTGGTGCTAGGTCTTTCCCTTTAGGTTTTACCCCAACAATGTTTTCATTAGTTTCGCTCACTCTCGAAATCAAGCATTTTACAGCAGGTTGGAGCAGCCTGTATCTCAGCACAGGAATAAGGTAGGGAAGAATTCTAAGGATCATTTTGACTGCCTCCAGAAGTTAGATCAGATGGCCAATGGAATTTGGTGCTAGGTCTTTCCCTTTAGGTTTTACCCCAACAATGTTTTCATTAGTTTCGCTCACTCTCGAAATCAAGCATTTTACAGCAGGTTGGAGCAGCCTGTATCTCAGCACAGGAATAAGGTAGGGAAGAATTCAAATACTCATTTTGACTGCCTCCAGAAGTTAGATCAGATGGCAAGTTGTATTTGGTGCTTGGTCTTTCCCTTTAGGTTTTACCCCAACAATGTTTTCATTAGTTTCGCTCACTCTCGAAATCAAGCATTTTACAGCAGGTTGGAGCAGCCTGTATCTCAGCACAGGAATAAGGTAGGGAAGAATTCTAAGGATCATTTTGACTGCCTCCAGAAGTTAGATCAGATGGCCAATGGAATTTGGTGCTAGGTCTTTCCCTTTAGGTTTTACCCCAACAATGTTTTCATTAGTTTCGCTCACTCTCGAAATCAAGCATTTTACAGCAGGTTGGAGCAGCCTGTATCTCAGCACAGGAATAAGGTAGGGAAGAATTCAAATACTCATTTTGACTGCCTCCAGAAGTTAGATCAGATGGAAAATTGTATTTGGTGCTAGGTCTTTCCCTTTAGGTTTTACCCCAACAATGTTTTCATTAGTTTCGCTCACTCTCGAAATCAAGCATTTTACAGCAGGTTGGAGCAGCCTGTATCTCAGCACAGGAATAAGGTAGGGAAGAATTCAAATACTCATTTTGACTGCCTCCAGAAGTTAGATCAGATGGCAAATTGTATTTGGTGCAAGATCTTTCCCTTTAGGTTTTACCCCAACAATGTTTTCATTAGTTTCGATCAGTCTCGAAATCAAGCATTTTACAGCAGGTTGGAGCAGCCTGTATCTCAGCACAGGAATAAGGTAGGGAAGAATTCTAAGGATCATTTTGACTGCCTCCAGAAGTTAGATCAGATGGCAAATTGTATTTGGTGCTAGGTCTTTCCCTTTAGGTTTTACCCCAACAATGTTTTCATTAGTTTCGCTCACTCTCGAAATCAAGCATTTTACAGCAGGTTGGAGCAGCCTGTATCTCAGCACAGGAATAAGGTAGGGAAGAATTCTAAGGATCATTTTGACTGCCTCCAGATGTTAGATCAGATGGCCAATGGAATTTGGTGCTAGGTCTTTCCCTTTAGGTTTTACCCCAACAATGTTTTCATTAGTTTCGATCACTCTCGAAATCAAGCATTTTACAGCAGGTTGGAGCAGCCTGTATCTCAGCACAGGAATAAGGTAGGGAAGAATTCTAAGGATCATTTTGACTGCCTCCAGAAGTTAGATCAGATGGCCAATGGAATTTGGTGCAAGGTCTTTCTCTTTAGGTTTTACCCCAACAATGTTTTCATTAGTTTCGCTCACTCTCGAAATCAAGCATTTTACAGCAGGTTGGAGCAGCCTGTATCTCAGCACAGGAATAAGGTAGGGAAGAATTCTAAGGATCATTTTGACTGCCTCCAGAAGTTAGATCAGATGGCCAATGGAATTTGGTGCTAGGTCTTTCCCTTTAGGTTTTACCGCAACAATGTTTTCATTAGTTTCGCTCACTCTCGAAATCAAGCATTTTACAGCAGGTTGGAGCAGCCTGTATCTCAGCACAGGAATAAGGTAGGGAAGAATTCTAAGGATCATTTTGACTGCCTCCAGAAGTTAGATCAGATGGCAAATTGTATTTGGTGCCAGGTCTTTCCCTTTAGGTTTTACCCCAACAATGTTTTCATTAGTTTCGCTCACTCTCGAAATCAAGCATTTTACAGCAGGTTGGAGCAGCCTGTATCTCAGCACAGGAATAAGGTAGGGAAGAATTCTAAGGATCATTTTGACTGCCTCCAGAAGTTAGATCAGATGTCTAATTGTATTTGGTGCTAGGTCTTTCCCTTTAGGTTTTACCCCAACAATGTTTTCATTAGTTTCGATCAGTCTCGAAATCAAGCATTTTACAGCAGGTTGGAGCAGCCTGTATCTCAGCACAGGAATAAGGTAGGGAAGAATTCTAAGGATCATTTTGACTGCCTCCAGAAGTTAGATCAGATGGCAAATTGTATTTGGTGCTAGGTCTTTCCCTTTAGGTTTTACCCCAACAATGTTTTCATTAGTTTCGCTCACTCTCGAAATCAAGCATTTTACAGCAGGTTGGAGCAGCCTGTATCTCAGCACAGGAATAAGGTAGGGAAGAATTCTAAGGATCATTTTGACTGCCTCCAGAAGTTAGATCAGATGGCCAATGGAATTTGGTGCTAGGTCTTTCCCTTTAGGTTTTACCCCAACAATGTTTTCATTAGTTTCGCTCACTCTCGAAATCAAGCATTTTACAGCAGGTTGGAGCAGCCTGTATCTCAGCACAGGAATAAGGTAGGGAAGAATTCAAATACTCATTTTGACTGCCTCCAGAAGTTAAATCAGATGGCAAATTGTATTTGGTGCTAGGTCTTTCCCTTTAGGTTTTACCCCAACAATGTTTTCATTAGTTTCGCTCACTCTCGAAATCAAGCATTTTACAGCAGGTTGGAGCAGCCTGTATCTCAGCACAGGAATAAGGTAGGGAAGAATTCTAAGGATCATTTTGACTGCCTCCAGCAGTTAGATCAGATGGCTAATTGTATTTGGTGCTAGGTCTTTCCCTTTAGGTTTTACCCCAACAATGTTTTCATTAGTTTCAATCAGTCTCGAAATCAAGCATTTTACAGCAGGTTGGAGCAGCCTGTATCTCAGCACAGGAATAAGGTAGGGAAGAATTCTAAGGATTATTTTGACTGCCTCCAGAAGTTAGATCAGATGGCAAATTGTATTTGGTGCTAGGTCTTTCCCTTTAGCTTTTACCCCAACAATGTTTTCATTAGTTTCGCTCACTCTCGAAATCAAGCATTTTACAGCAGGTTGGAGCAGCCTGTATCTCAGCACAGGAATAAGGTAGGGAAGAATTCTAAGGATCATTTTGACTGCCTCCAGAAGTTAGAGCAGATGGCCAATGCAATTTGGTGCTAGGTCTTTCCCTTTAGGTTTTACCCCAACAATGTTTTCATTAGTTTCGCTCACACTCGAAATCAAGCATTTTACAGCAGGTTGGAGCAGCCTGTATCTCAGCACAGGAATAAGGTAGGGAAGAATTCTAAGGATCATTTTGACTGCCTCCAGAAGTTAGATCAGATGGCCAATGGAATTTGGTGCTAGGTCTTTCCCTTTAGGTTTTACCGCAACAATGTTTTCATTAGTTTCGCTCACTCTCGAAATCAAGCATTTTACAGCAGGTTGGAGCAGCCTGTATCTCAGCACAGGAATAAGGTAGGGAAGAATTCTAAGGATCATTTTGACTGCCTCCAGAAGTTAGATCAGATGGCAAATTGTATTTGGTGCCAGGTCTTTCCCTTTAGGTTTTACCCCAACAATGTTTTCATTAGTTTCGCTCACTCTCGAAATCAAGCATTTTACAGCAGGTTGGAGCAGCCTGTATCTCAGCACAGGAATAAGGTAGGGAAGAATTCTAAGGATCATTTTGACTGCCTCCAGAAGTTAGATCAGATGTCTAATTGTATTTGGTGCTAGGTCTTTCCCTTTAGGTTTTACCCCAACAATGTTTTCATTAGTTTCGATCAGTCTCGAAATCAAGCATTTTACAGCAGGTTGGAGCAGCCTGTATCTCAGCACAGGAATAAGGTAGGGAAGAATTCTAAGGATCATTTTGACTGCCTCCAGAAGTTAGATCAGATGGCAAATTGTATTTGGTGCTAGGTCTTTCCCTTTAGGTTTTACCCCAACAATGTTTTCATTAGTTTCGCTCACTCTCGAAATCAAGCATTTTACAGCAGGTTGGAGCAGCCTGTATCTCAGCACAGGAATAAGGTAGGGAAGAATTCTAAGGATCATTTTGACTGCCTCCAGAAGTTAGATCAGATGGCCAATGGAATTTGGTGCTAGGTCTTTCCCTTTAGGTTTTACCCCAACAATGTTTTCATTAGTTTCGCTCACTCTCGAAATCAAGCATTTTACAGCAGGTTGGAGCAGCCTGTATCTCAGCACAGGAATAAGGTAGGGAAGAATTCAAATACTCATTTTGACTGCCTCCAGAAGTTAAATCAGATGGCAAATTGTATTTGGTGCTAGGTCTTTCCCTTTAGGTTTTACCCCAACAATGTTTTCATTAGTTTCGCTCACTCTCGAAATCAAGCATTTTACAGCAGGTTGGAGCAGCCTGTATCTCAGCACAGGAATAAGGTAGGGAAGAATTCTAAGGATCATTTTGACTGCCTCCAGAAGTTAGATCAGATGGCTAATTGTATTTGGTGCTAGGTCTTTCCCTTTAGGTTTTACCCCAACAATGTTTTCATTAGTTTCAATCAGTCTCGAAATCAAGCATTTTACAGCAGGTTGGAGCAGCCTGTATCTCAGCACAGGAATAAGGTAGGGAAGAATTCTAAGGATCATTTTGACTGCCTCCAGAAGTTAGATCAGATGGCAAATTGTATTTGGTGCTAGGTCTTTCCCTTTAGCTTTTACCCCAACAATGTTTTCATTAGTTTCGCTCACTCTCGAAATCAAGCATTTTACAGCAGGTTGGAGCAGCCTGTATCTCAGCACAGGAATAAGGTAGGGAAGAATTCTAAGGATCATTTTGACTGCCTCCAGAAGTTAGAGCAGATGGCCAATGCAATTTGGTGCTAGGTCTTTCCCTTTAGGTTTTACCCCAACAATGTTTTCATTAGTTTCGCTCACACTCGAAATCAAGCATTTTACAGCAGGTTGGAGCAGCCTGTATCTCAGCACAGGAATAAGGTAGGGAAGAATTCTAAGGATCATTTTGACTGCCTCCAGAAGTTAGATCAGATGGCAAATTGTATTTGGTGCTAGATCTTTCCCTTTAGGTTTTACCCCAACAATGTTTTCATTAGTTTCGCTCACTCTCGAAATCAAGCATTTTACAGCAGGTTGGAGCAGCCTGTATCTCAGCACAGGAATAAGGTAGGGAAGAATTCTAAGGATCATTTTGACTGCCTCCAGAAGTTAGATCAGATGGCCAATGGAATTTGGTGCTAGGTCTTTCCCTTTAGGTTTTACCCCAACAATGTTTTCATTAGTTTCGCTCACTCTCGAAATCAAGCATTTTACAGCAGGTTGGAGCAGCCTGTATCTCAGCACAGGAATAAGGTAGGGAAGAATTCTAAGGATCATTTTGACTGCCTCCAGAAGTTAGATCAGATGGCAAATTGTATTTGGTGCCAGGTCTTTCCCTTTAGGTTTTACCCCAACAATGTTTTCATTAGTTTCGCTCACTCTCGAAATCAAGCATTTTACAGCAGGTTGGAGCAGCCTGTATCTCAGCACAGGAATAAGGTAGGGAAGAATTCTAAGGATCATTTTGACTGCCTCCAGAAGTTAGATCAGATGGCCAATGGAATTTGGTGCTAGGTCTTTCTTTTTAGGTTTTACCGCAACAATGTTTTCATTAGTTTCGCTCACTCTCGAAATCAAGCATTTTACAGCAGGTTGGAGCAGCCTGTATCTCAGCACAGGAATAAGGTAGGGAAGAATTCTAAGGATCATTTTGACTGCCTCCAGAAGTTAGATCAGATGGCAAATTGTATTTGGTGCCAGGTCTTTCCCTTTAGGTTTTACCCCAACAATGTTTTCATTAGTTTCGCTCACTCTCAAAATCAAGCATTTTACAGCAGGTTGGAGCAGCCTGTATCTCAGCACAGGAATAAGGTAGGGAAGAATTCAAATACTCATTTTGACTGCCTCCAGAAGTTAGATCAGATGGCCAATGGAATTTGGTGCTAGGTCTTTCCCTTTAGGTTTTACCCCAACAATGTTTTCATTAGTTTCGCTCACTCTCGAAATCAAGCATTTTACAGCAGGTTGGAGCAGCCTGTATCTCAGCACAGGAATAAGGTAGGGAAGAATTCTAAGGATCATTTTGACTGCCTCCAGAAGTTAGATCAGATGGCCAATGGAATTTGGTGCTAGGTCTTTCCCTTTAGGTTTTACCCCAACAATGTTTTCATTAGTTTCGCTCACTCTCGAAATCAAGCATTTTACAGCAGGTTGGAGCAGCCTGTATCTCAGCACAGGAATAAGGTAGGGAAGAATTCAAATACTCATTTTGACTGCCTCCAGAAGTTAGATCAGATGGCAAATTGTATTTGGTGCCAGGTCTTTCCCTTTAGGTTTTACCCCAACAATGTTTTCATTAGTTTCGCTCACTCTCGAAATCAAGCATTTTACAGCAGGTTGGAGCAGCCTGTATCTCAGCACAGGAATAAGGTAGGGAAGAATTCTAAGGATCATTTTGACTGCCTCCAGAAGTTAGATCAGATGGCCAATGGAATTTGGTGCTAGGTCTTTCTTTTTAGGTTTTACCGCAACAATGTTTTCATTAGTTTCGCTCACTCTCGAAATCAAGCATTTTACAGCAGGTTGGAGCAGCCTGTATCTCAGCACAGGAATAAGGTAGGGAAGAATTCTAAGGATCATTTTGACTGCCTCCAGAAGTTAGATCAGATGGCAAATTGTATTTGGTGCCAGGTCTTTCCCTTTAGGTTTTACCCCAACAATGTTTTCATTAGTTTCGCTCACTCTCAAAATCAAGCATTTTACAGCAGGTTGGAGCAGCCTGTATCTCAGCACAGGAATAAGGTAGGGAAGAATTCAAATACTCATTTTGACTGCCTCCAGAAGTTAGATCAGATGGCCAATGGAATTTGGTGCTAGGTCTTTCCCTTTAGGTTTTACCCCAACAATGTTTTCATTAGTTTCGCTCACTCTCGAAATCAAGCATTTTACAGCAGGTTGGAGCAGCCTGTATCTCAGCACAGGAATAAGGTAGGGAAGAATTCAAATACTCATTTTGACTGCCTCCAGAAGTTAGATCAGATGGCCAATGCAATTTGGTGCTAGGTCTTTCCCTTTAGGTTTTACCCCAACAATGTTTTCATTAGTTTGGCTCACTCTCGAAATTAAGCATTTTACAGCAGGATGGAGCAGCCTGTATCTCAGCACAGGAATAAGGTAGGGAAGAATTCTAAGGATCATTTTGACTGCCTCCAGAAGTTAGATCAGATGGCAAATTGTATTTGGTGCTAGGTCTTTCCCTTTAGGTTTTACCCCAACAATGTTTTCATTAGTTTCGCTCACTCTCGAAATCAAGCATTTTACAGCAGGTTGGAGCAGCCTGTATCTCAGCACAGGAATAAGGTAGGGAAGAATTCTAAGGATCATTTTGACAGCCTCCAGAAGTCAGATCAGATGGCAAATTGTATTTGGTGCTAGGTCTTTCCCTTTAGGTTTTACCCCAACAATGTTTTCATTAGTTTCGCTCACTCTCGAAATCAAGCATTTTACAGCAGGTTGGAGCAGCCTGTATCTCAGCACAGGAATAAGGTAGGGAAGAATTCAAATACTCATTTTGACTGCCTCCAGAAGTTAGAGCAGATGGCCAATGGAATTTGGTGCTAGGTCTTTCCCTTTAGGTTTTACCCCAACAATGTTTTCATTAGTTTCGCTCACTCTCGAAATCAAGCATTTTACAGCAGGTTGGAGCAGCCTGTATCTCAGCACAGGAATAAGGTAGGGAAGAATTCTAAGGATCATTTTGACTGCCTCCAGAAGTTAGATCAGATGGCAAATTGTATTTGGTGCTAGGTCTTTCCCTTTAGGTTTTACCCCAACAATGTTTTCATTAGTTTCGCTCACTCTCGAAATCAAGCATTTTACAGCAGGTTGGAGCAGCCTGTATCTCAGCACAGGAATAAGGTAGGGAAGAATTCTAAGGATCATTTTGGCTGCCTCCAGAAGTTAGATCAGATGGCAAATTGTATTTGGTGCTAGGTCTTTCCCTTTAGGTTTTACCCCAACAATGTTTTCATTAGTTTCGCTCACTCTCGAAATCAAGCATTTTACAGCAGGTTGGAGCAGCCTGTATCTCAGCACAGGAATAAGGTAGGGAAGAATTCTAAGGATCATTTTGACAGCCTCCAGAAGTTAGATCAGATGGCAAATTGTATTTGGTGCTAGGTCTTTCCCTTTAGGTTTTACCCCAACAATGTTTTCATTAGTTTCGCTCACTCTCGAAATCAAGCATTTTACAGCAGGTTGGAGCAGCCTGTATCTCAGCACAGGAATAAGGTAGGGAAGAATTCTAAGGATCATTTTGACTGCCTCCAGAAGTTAGATCAGATGGCAAATTGTATTTGGTGCTAGGTCTTTCCCTTTAGGTTTTACCCCAACAATGTTTTCATTAGTTTCGCTCACTCTCGAAATCAAGCATTTTACAGCAGGTTGGAGCAGCCTGTATCTCAGCACAGGAATAAGGTAGGGAAGAATTCTAAGGATCATTTTGACTGCCTCCAGAAGTTAGATCAGATGGCAAATTGTATTTGGTGCTAGGTCTTTCCCTTTAGGTTTTACCCCAACAATGTTTTCATTAGTTTCGCTCACTCTCGAAATCAAGCATTTTACAGCAGGTTGGAGCAGCCTGTATCTCAGCACAGGAATAAGGTAGGGAAGAATTCTAAGGATCATTTTGACTGCCTCCAGAAGTCAGATCAGATGGCAAATTGTATTTGGTGCTAGGTCTTTCCCTTTAGGTTTTACACCAACAATGTTTTCATTAGTTTTAATCAGTCTCGAAATCAAGCATTTTACAGCAGGTTGGAGCAGCCTGTATCTCAGCACAGGAATAAGGTAGGGAAGAATTCTAAGGATCATTTTGACTGCCTCCAGAAGTTAGATCAGATGGCAAATTGTATTTGGTGCTAGGTCTTTCCCTTTAGGTTTTACCCCAACAATGTTTTCATTAGTTTCGCTCACTCTCGAAATCAAGCATTTTACAGCAGGTTGGAGCAGCCTGTATCTCAGCACAGGAATAAGGTAGGGAAGAATTCAAATACTCATTTTGACTGCCTCCAGAAGTTAGATCAGATGGCAAATTGTATTTGGTGCCAGGTCTTTCCCTTTAGGTTTTACCCCAACAATGTTTTCATTAGTTTCGCTCACTCTCGAAATCAAGCATTTTACAGCAGGTTGGAGCAGCCTGTATCTCAGCACAGGAATAAGGTAGGGAAGAATTCTAAGGATCATTTTGACTGCCTCCAGAAGTTAGATCAGATGGCCAATGGAATTTGGTGCTAGGTCTTTCTTTTTAGGTTTTACCGCAACAATGTTTTCATTAGTTTCGCTCACTCTCGAAATCAAGCATTTTACAGCAGGTTGGAGCAGCCTGTATCTCAGCACAGGAATAAGGTAGGGAAGAATTCTAAGGATCATTTTGACTGCCTCCAGAAGTTAGATCAGATGGCAAATTGTATTTGGTGCCAGGTCTTTCCCTTTAGGTTTTACCCCAACAATGTTTTCATTAGTTTCGCTCACTCTCAAAATCAAGCATTTTACAGCAGGTTGGAGCAGCCTGTATCTCAGCACAGGAATAAGGTAGGGAAGAATTCAAATACTCATTTTGACTGCCTCCAGAAGTTAGATCAGATGGCCAATGGAATTTGGTGCTAGGTCTTTCCCTTTAGGTTTTACCCCAACAATGTTTTCATTAGTTTCGCTCACTCTCGAAATCAAGCATTTTACAGCAGGTTGGAGCAGCCTGTATCTCAGCACAGGAATAAGGTAGGGAAGAATTCAAATACTCATTTTGACTGCCTCCAGAAGTTAGATCAGATGGCCAATGCAATTTGGTGCTAGGTCTTTCCCTTTAGGTTTTACCCCAACAATGTTTTCATTAGTTTGGCTCACTCTCGAAATTAAGCATTTTACAGCAGGATGGAGCAGCCTGTATCTCAGCACAGGAATAAGGTAGGGAAGAATTCTAAGGATCATTTTGACTGCCTCCAGAAGTTAGATCAGATGGCAAATTGTATTTGGTGCTAGGTCTTTCCCTTTAGGTTTTACCCCAACAATGTTTTCATTAGTTTCGCTCACTCTCGAAATCAAGCATTTTACAGCAGGTTGGAGCAGCCTGTATCTCAGCACAGGAATAAGGTAGGGAAGAATTCTAAGGATCATTTTGACAGCCTCCAGAAGTCAGATCAGATGGCAAATTGTATTTGGTGCTAGGTCTTTCCCTTTAGGTTTTACCCCAACAATGTTTTCATTAGTTTCGCTCACTCTCGAAATCAAGCATTTTACAGCAGGTTGGAGCAGCCTGTATCTCAGCACAGGAATAAGGTAGGGAAGAATTCAAATACTCATTTTGACTGCCTCCAGAAGTTAGAGCAGATGGCCAATGGAATTTGGTGCTAGGTCTTTCCCTTTAGGTTTTACCCCAACAATGTTTTCATTAGTTTCGCTCACTCTCGAAATCAAGCATTTTACAGCAGGTTGGAGCAGCCTGTATCTCAGCACAGGAATAAGGTAGGGAAGAATTCTAAGGATCATTTTGACTGCCTCCAGAAGTTAGATCAGATGGCAAATTGTATTTGGTGCTAGGTCTTTCCCTTTAGGTTTTACCCCAACAATGTTTTCATTAGTTTCGCTCACTCTCGAAATCAAGCATTTTACAGCAGGTTGGAGCAGCCTGTATCTCAGCACAGGAATAAGGTAGGGAAGAATTCTAAGGATCATTTTGGCTGCCTCCAGAAGTTAGATCAGATGGCAAATTGTATTTGGTGCTAGGTCTTTCCCTTTAGGTTTTACCCCAACAATGTTTTCATTAGTTTCGCTCACTCTCGAAATCAAGCATTTTACAGCAGGTTGGAGCAGCCTGTATCTCAGCACAGGAATAAGGTAGGGAAGAATTCTAAGGATCATTTTGACAGCCTCCAGAAGTTAGATCAGATGGCAAATTGTATTTGGTGCTAGGTCTTTCCCTTTAGGTTTTACCCCAACAATGTTTTCATTAGTTTCGCTCACTCTCGAAATCAAGCATTTTACAGCAGGTTGGAGCAGCCTGTATCTCAGCACAGGAATAAGGTAGGGAAGAATTCTAAGGATCATTTTGACTGCCTCCAGAAGTTAGATCAGATGGCAAATTGTATTTGGTGCTAGGTCTTTCCCTTTAGGTTTTACCCCAACAATGTTTTCATTAGTTTCGCTCACTCTCGAAATCAAGCATTTTACAGCAGGTTGGAGCAGCCTGTATCTCAGCACAGGAATAAGGTAGGGAAGAATTCTAAGGATCATTTTGACTGCCTCCAGAAGTTAGATCAGATGGCAAATTGTATTTGGTGCTAGGTCTTTCCCTTTAGGTTTTACCCCAACAATGTTTTCATTAGTTTCGCTCACTCTCGAAATCAAGCATTTTACAGCAGGTTGGAGCAGCCTGTATCTCAGCACAGGAATAAGGTAGGGAAGAATTCTAAGGATCATTTTGACTGCCTCCAGAAGTCAGATCAGATGGCAAATTGTATTTGGTGCTAGGTCTTTCCCTTTAGGTTTTACACCAACAATGTTTTCATTAGTTTTAATCAGTCTCGAAATCAAGCATTTTACAGCAGGTTGGAGCAGCCTGTATCTCAGCACAGGAATAAGGTAGGGAAGAATTCTAAGGATCATTTTGACTGCCTCCAGAAGTTAGATCAGATGGCAAATTGTATTTGGTGCTAGGTCTTTCCCTTTAGGTTTTAACCCAACAATGTTTTCATTAGTTTCGCTCACTCTCGAAATCAAGCATTTTACAGCAGGTTGGAGCAGCCTGTATCTCAGCACAGGAATAAGGTAGGGAAGAATTCAAATACTCATTTTGAATGCCTCCAGAACTTAGATCAGATGGCCAATGCAATTTGGTGCTAGGTCTTTCCCTTTAGGTTTTACCCCAACAATGTTTTCATTAGTTTGGCTCACTCTCGAAATTAAGCATTTTACAGCAGGTTGGAGCAGCCTGTATCTCAGCACAGGAATAAGGTAGGGAAGAATTCTAAGGATCATTTTGACTGCCTCCAGAAGTTAGATCAGATGGCAAATTGTATTTGGTGCTAGGTCTTTCCCTTTAGGTTTTACCCCAACAATGTTTTCATTAGTTTCGATCAGTCTCGAAATCAAGCATTTTACAGCAGGTTGGAGCAGCCTGTATCTCAGCACAGGAATAAGGTAGGGAAGAATTATAAGGATCATTTTGACAGCCTCCAGACGTCAGATCAGATGCAAATTGTATTTGGTGCTAGGTCTTTCCCTTTAGGTTTTACCCCAACAATGTTTTCATTAGTTTCGCTCACTCTCGAAATCAAGCATTTTACAGCAGGTTGGAGCAGCCTGTATCTCAGCACAGGAATAAGGTAGGGAAGAATTCAAATACTCATTTTGACTGCCTCCAGAAGTTAGATCAGATGGCCAATGGAATTTGGTGCTAGGTCTTTCCCTTTAGGTTTTACCCCAACAATGTTTTCATTAGTTTCGCTCACTCTCGAAATCAAGCATTTTACAGCAGGTTGGAGCAGCCTGTATCTCAGCACAGGAATAAGGTAGGGAAGAATTCTAAGGATCATTTTGACTGCCTCCAGAAGTTAGATCAGATGGCAAATTGTATTTGGTGCCAGGTCTTTCCCTTTAGGTTTTACCCCAACAATGTTTTCATTAGTTTCACTCACTCTCGAAATCAAGCATTTTACAGCAGGTTGGAGCAGCCTGTATCTCAGCACAGGAATAAGGTAGGGAAGAATTCTAAGGATCATTTTGACTGCCTCCAGAAGTTAGATCAGATGGCCAATGGAATTTGGTGCTAGGTCTTTCCCTTTAGGTTTTACCCCAACAATGTTTTCATTAGTTTCGCTCACTCTCGAAATCCAGCATTTTACAGCAGGTTGGAGCAGCCTGTATCTCAGCACAGGAATAAGGTAGGGAAGAATTCTAAGGATCATTTTGACTGCCTCCAGAAGTTAGATCAGATGGCCAATGCAATTTGGTGCTAGGTCTTTCCCTTTAGGTTTTACCCCAACAATGTTTTCATTAGTTTCGCTCACTCTCGAAATCAAGCATTTTACAGCAGGTTGGAGCAGCCTGTATCTCAGCACAGGAATAAGGTAGGGAAGAATTCTAAGGATCATTTTGACTGCCTCCAGAAGTTAGATCAGATGGCCAATGGAATTTGGTGCTAGGTCTTTCCCTTTAGGTTTTAACCCAACAATGTTTTCATTAGTTTCGCTCACTCTCGAAATCAAGCATTTTACAGCAGGTTGGAGCAGCCTGTATCTCAGCACAGGAATAAGGTAGGGAAGAATTCTAAGGATCATTTTGACTGCCTCCAGAAGTTAGATCAGATGGCAAATTAGATTTGGTGCTAGGTCTTTCCCTTTAGGTTTTACCCCAACAATGTTTTCATTAGTTTCGATCAGTCTCGAAATCAAGCATTTTACAGCAGGTTGGAGCAGCCTGTATCTCAGCACAGGAATAAGGTAGGGAAGAATTCTAAGGATCATTTTGACTGCCTCCAGAAGTTAGATCAGATGGAAAATTGTATTTGGTGCTAGGTCTTTCCCTTTAGGTTTTACCCCAACAATGTTTTCATTAGTTTCGCTCACTCTCGAAATCAAGCATTTTACAGCAGGTTGGAGCAGCCTGTATCTCAGCACAGGAATAAGGTAGGGAAGAATTCTAAGGATCATTTTGACTGCCTCCAGAAGTTAGATCAGATGGCAAATTGTATTTGGTGCTAGGTCTTTCCCTTTAGGTTTTACCCCAACAATGTTTTCATTAGTTTCGCTCACTCTCGAAATCAAGCATTTTACAGCAGGTTGGAGCAGCCTGTATCTCAGCACAGGAATAAGGTAGGGAAGAATTCTAAGGATCATTTTGACTGCCTCCAGAAGTTAGATCAGATGGCAAATTGTATTTGGTGCTAGGTCTTTCCCTTTAGGTTTTACCCCAACAATGTTTTCATTAGTTTCGCTCACTCTCGAAATCAAGCATTTTACAGCAGGTTGGAGCAGCCTGTATCTCAGCACAGGAATAAGGTAGGGAAGAATTCTAAGGATCATTTTGACTGCCTCCAGAAGTTAGATCAGATGGCAAATTGTATTTGGTGCCAGGTCTTTCCCTTTAGGTTTTACCCCAACAATGTTTTCATTAGTTTCGCTCACTCTCAAAATCAAGCATTTTACAGCAGGTTGGAGCAGCCTGTATCTCAGCACAGGAATAAGGTAGGGAAGAATTCAAATACTCATTTTGACTGCCTCCAGAAGTTAGATCAGATGGCCAATGGAATTTGGTGCTAGGTCTTTCCCTTTAGGTTTTACCCCAACAATGTTTTCATTAGTTTCGCTCACTCTCGAAATCAAGCATTTTACAGCAGGTTGGAGCAGCCTGTATCTCAGCACAGGAATAAGGTAGGGAAGAATTCTAAGGATCATTTTGACTGCCTCCAGAAGTTAGATCAGATGGCCAATGGAATTTGGTGCTAGGTCTTTCCCTTTAGGTTTTACCCCAACAATGTTTTCATTAGTTTCGCTCACTCTCGAAATCAAGCATTTTACAGCAGGTTGGAGCAGCCTGTATCTCAGCACAGGAATAAGGTAGGGAAGAATTCAAATACTCATTTTGACTGCCTCCAGAAGTTAGATCAGATGGCAAATTGTATTTGGTGCCAGGTCTTTCCCTTTAGGTTTTACCCCAACAATGTTTTCATTAGTTTCGCTCACTCTCGAAATCAAGCATTTTACAGCAGGTTGGAGCAGCCTGTATCTCAGCACAGGAATAAGGTAGGGAAGAATTCTAAGGATCATTTTGACTGCCTCCAGAAGTTAGATCAGATGGCCAATGGAATTTGGTGCTAGGTCTTTCTTTTTAGGTTTTACCGCAACAATGTTTTCATTAGTTTCGCTCACTCTCGAAATCAAGCATTTTACAGCAGGTTGGAGCAGCCTGTATCTCAGCACAGGAATAAGGTAGGGAAGAATTCTAAGGATCATTTTGACTGCCTCCAGAAGTTAGATCAGATGGCAAATTGTATTTGGTGCCAGGTCTTTCCCTTTAGGTTTTACCCCAACAATGTTTTCATTAGTTTCGCTCACTCTCAAAATCAAGCATTTTACAGCAGGTTGGAGCAGCCTGTATCTCAGCACAGGAATAAGGTAGGGAAGAATTCAAATACTCATTTTGACTGCCTCCAGAAGTTAGATCAGATGGCCAATGGAATTTGGTGCTAGGTCTTTCCCTTTAGGTTTTACCCCAACAATGTTTTCATTAGTTTCGCTCACTCTCGAAATCAAGCATTTTACAGCAGGTTGGAGCAGCCTGTATCTCAGCACAGGAATAAGGTAGGGAAGAATTCAAATACTCATTTTGACTGCCTCCAGAAGTTAGATCAGATGGCCAATGCAATTTGGTGCTAGGTCTTTCCCTTTAGGTTTTACCCCAACAATGTTTTCATTAGTTTGGCTCACTCTCGAAATTAAGCATTTTACAGCAGGATGGAGCAGCCTGTATCTCAGCACAGGAATAAGGTAGGGAAGAATTCTAAGGATCATTTTGACTGCCTCCAGAAGTTAGATCAGATGGCAAATTGTATTTGGTGCTAGGTCTTTCCCTTTAGGTTTTACCCCAACAATGTTTTCATTAGTTTCGCTCACTCTCGAAATCAAGCATTTTACAGCAGGTTGGAGCAGCCTGTATCTCAGCACAGGAATAAGGTAGGGAAGAATTCTAAGGATCATTTTGACAGCCTCCAGAAGTCAGATCAGATGGCAAATTGTATTTGGTGCTAGGTCTTTCCCTTTAGGTTTTACCCCAACAATGTTTTCATTAGTTTCGCTCACTCTCGAAATCAAGCATTTTACAGCAGGTTGGAGCAGCCTGTATCTCAGCACAGGAATAAGGTAGGGAAGAATTCAAATACTCATTTTGACTGCCTCCAGAAGTTAGAGCAGATGGCCAATGGAATTTGGTGCTAGGTCTTTCCCTTTAGGTTTTACCCCAACAATGTTTTCATTAGTTTCGCTCACTCTCGAAATCAAGCATTTTACAGCAGGTTGGAGCAGCCTGTATCTCAGCACAGGAATAAGGTAGGGAAGAATTCTAAGGATCATTTTGACTGCCTCCAGAAGTTAGATCAGATGGCAAATTGTATTTGGTGCTAGGTCTTTCCCTTTAGGTTTTACCCCAACAATGTTTTCATTAGTTTCGCTCACTCTCGAAATCAAGCATTTTACAGCAGGTTGGAGCAGCCTGTATCTCAGCACAGGAATAAGGTAGGGAAGAATTCTAAGGATCATTTTGGCTGCCTCCAGAAGTTAGATCAGATGGCAAATTGTATTTGGTGCTAGGTCTTTCCCTTTAGGTTTTACCCCAACAATGTTTTCATTAGTTTCGCTCACTCTCGAAATCAAGCATTTTACAGCAGGTTGGAGCAGCCTGTATCTCAGCACAGGAATAAGGTAGGGAAGAATTCTAAGGATCATTTTGACAGCCTCCAGAAGTTAGATCAGATGGCAAATTGTATTTGGTGCTAGGTCTTTCCCTTTAGGTTTTACCCCAACAATGTTTTCATTAGTTTCGCTCACTCTCGAAATCAAGCATTTTACAGCAGGTTGGAGCAGCCTGTATCTCAGCACAGGAATAAGGTAGGGAAGAATTCTAAGGATCATTTTGACTGCCTCCAGAAGTTAGATCAGATGGCAAATTGTATTTGGTGCTAGGTCTTTCCCTTTAGGTTTTACCCCAACAATGTTTTCATTAGTTTCGCTCACTCTCGAAATCAAGCATTTTACAGCAGGTTGGAGCAGCCTGTATCTCAGCACAGGAATAAGGTAGGGAAGAATTCTAAGGATCATTTTGACTGCCTCCAGAAGTTAGATCAGATGGCAAATTGTATTTGGTGCTAGGTCTTTCCCTTTAGGTTTTACCCCAACAATGTTTTCATTAGTTTCGCTCACTCTCGAAATCAAGCATTTTACAGCAGGTTGGAGCAGCCTGTATCTCAGCACAGGAATAAGGTAGGGAAGAATTCTAAGGATCATTTTGACTGCCTCCAGAAGTCAGATCAGATGGCAAATTGTATTTGGTGCTAGGTCTTTCCCTTTAGGTTTTACACCAACAATGTTTTCATTAGTTTTAATCAGTCTCGAAATCAAGCATTTTACAGCAGGTTGGAGCAGCCTGTATCTCAGCACAGGAATAAGGTAGGGAAGAATTCTAAGGATCATTTTGACTGCCTCCAGAAGTTAGATCAGATGGCAAATTGTATTTGGTGCTAGGTCTTTCCCTTTAGGTTTTACCCCAACAATGTTTTCATTAGTTTCGCTCACTCTCGAAATCAAGCATTTTACAGCAGGTTGGAGCAGCCTGTATCTCAGCACAGGAATAAGGTAGGGAAGAATTCAAATACTCATTTTGACTGCCTCCAGAAGTTAGATCAGATGGCAAATTGTATTTGGTGCCAGGTCTTTCCCTTTAGGTTTTACCCCAACAATGTTTTCATTAGTTTCGCTCACTCTCGAAATCAAGCATTTTACAGCAGGTTGGAGCAGCCTGTATCTCAGCACAGGAATAAGGTAGGGAAGAATTCTAAGGATCATTTTGACTGCCTCCAGAAGTTAGATCAGATGGCCAATGGAATTTGGTGCTAGGTCTTTCTTTTTAGGTTTTACCGCAACAATGTTTTCATTAGTTTCGCTCACTCTCGAAATCAAGCATTTTACAGCAGGTTGGAGCAGCCTGTATCTCAGCACAGGAATAAGGTAGGGAAGAATTCTAAGGATCATTTTGACTGCCTCCAGAAGTTAGATCAGATGGCAAATTGTATTTGGTGCCAGGTCTTTCCCTTTAGGTTTTACCCCAACAATGTTTTCATTAGTTTCGCTCACTCTCAAAATCAAGCATTTTACAGCAGGTTGGAGCAGCCTGTATCTCAGCACAGGAATAAGGTAGGGAAGAATTCAAATACTCATTTTGACTGCCTCCAGAAGTTAGATCAGATGGCCAATGGAATTTGGTGCTAGGTCTTTCCCTTTAGGTTTTACCCCAACAATGTTTTCATTAGTTTCGCTCACTCTCGAAATCAAGCATTTTACAGCAGGTTGGAGCAGCCTGTATCTCAGCACAGGAATAAGGTAGGGAAGAATTCAAATACTCATTTTGACTGCCTCCAGAAGTTAGATCAGATGGCCAATGCAATTTGGTGCTAGGTCTTTCCCTTTAGGTTTTACCCCAACAATGTTTTCATTAGTTTGGCTCACTCTCGAAATTAAGCATTTTACAGCAGGATGGAGCAGCCTGTATCTCAGCACAGGAATAAGGTAGGGAAGAATTCTAAGGATCATTTTGACTGCCTCCAGAAGTTAGATCAGATGGCAAATTGTATTTGGTGCTAGGTCTTTCCCTTTAGGTTTTACCCCAACAATGTTTTCATTAGTTTCGCTCACTCTCGAAATCAAGCATTTTACAGCAGGTTGGAGCAGCCTGTATCTCAGCACAGGAATAAGGTAGGGAAGAATTCTAAGGATCATTTTGACAGCCTCCAGAAGTCAGATCAGATGGCAAATTGTATTTGGTGCTAGGTCTTTCCCTTTAGGTTTTACCCCAACAATGTTTTCATTAGTTTCGCTCACTCTCGAAATCAAGCATTTTACAGCAGGTTGGAGCAGCCTGTATCTCAGCACAGGAATAAGGTAGGGAAGAATTCAAATACTCATTTTGACTGCCTCCAGAAGTTAGAGCAGATGGCCAATGGAATTTGGTGCTAGGTCTTTCCCTTTAGGTTTTACCCCAACAATGTTTTCATTAGTTTCGCTCACTCTCGAAATCAAGCATTTTACAGCAGGTTGGAGCAGCCTGTATCTCAGCACAGGAATAAGGTAGGGAAGAATTCTAAGGATCATTTTGACTGCCTCCAGAAGTTAGATCAGATGGCAAATTGTATTTGGTGCTAGGTCTTTCCCTTTAGGTTTTACCCCAACAATGTTTTCATTAGTTTCGCTCACTCTCGAAATCAAGCATTTTACAGCAGGTTGGAGCAGCCTGTATCTCAGCACAGGAATAAGGTAGGGAAGAATTCTAAGGATCATTTTGGCTGCCTCCAGAAGTTAGATCAGATGGCAAATTGTATTTGGTGCTAGGTCTTTCCCTTTAGGTTTTACCCCAACAATGTTTTCATTAGTTTCGCTCACTCTCGAAATCAAGCATTTTACAGCAGGTTGGAGCAGCCTGTATCTCAGCACAGGAATAAGGTAGGGAAGAATTCTAAGGATCATTTTGACAGCCTCCAGAAGTTAGATCAGATGGCAAATTGTATTTGGTGCTAGGTCTTTCCCTTTAGGTTTTACCCCAACAATGTTTTCATTAGTTTCGCTCACTCTCGAAATCAAGCATTTTACAGCAGGTTGGAGCAGCCTGTATCTCAGCACAGGAATAAGGTAGGGAAGAATTCTAAGGATCATTTTGACTGCCTCCAGAAGTTAGATCAGATGGCAAATTGTATTTGGTGCTAGGTCTTTCCCTTTAGGTTTTACCCCAACAATGTTTTCATTAGTTTCGCTCACTCTCGAAATCAAGCATTTTACAGCAGGTTGGAGCAGCCTGTATCTCAGCACAGGAATAAGGTAGGGAAGAATTCTAAGGATCATTTTGACTGCCTCCAGAAGTTAGATCAGATGGCAAATTGTATTTGGTGCTAGGTCTTTCCCTTTAGGTTTTACCCCAACAATGTTTTCATTAGTTTCGCTCACTCTCGAAATCAAGCATTTTACAGCAGGTTGGAGCAGCCTGTATCTCAGCACAGGAATAAGGTAGGGAAGAATTCTAAGGATCATTTTGACTGCCTCCAGAAGTCAGATCAGATGGCAAATTGTATTTGGTGCTAGGTCTTTCCCTTTAGGTTTTACACCAACAATGTTTTCATTAGTTTTAATCAGTCTCGAAATCAAGCATTTTACAGCAGGTTGGAGCAGCCTGTATCTCAGCACAGGAATAAGGTAGGGAAGAATTCTAAGGATCATTTTGACTGCCTCCAGAAGTTAGATCAGATGGCAAATTGTATTTGGTGCTAGGTCTTTCCCTTTAGGTTTTAACCCAACAATGTTTTCATTAGTTTCGCTCACTCTCGAAATCAAGCATTTTACAGCAGGTTGGAGCAGCCTGTATCTCAGCACAGGAATAAGGTAGGGAAGAATTCAAATACTCATTTTGAATGCCTCCAGAACTTAGATCAGATGGCCAATGCAATTTGGTGCTAGGTCTTTCCCTTTAGGTTTTACCCCAACAATGTTTTCATTAGTTTGGCTCACTCTCGAAATTAAGCATTTTACAGCAGGTTGGAGCAGCCTGTATCTCAGCACAGGAATAAGGTAGGGAAGAATTCTAAGGATCATTTTGACTGCCTCCAGAAGTTAGATCAGATGGCAAATTGTATTTGGTGCTAGGTCTTTCCCTTTAGGTTTTACCCCAACAATGTTTTCATTAGTTTCGATCAGTCTCGAAATCAAGCATTTTACAGCAGGTTGGAGCAGCCTGTATCTCAGCACAGGAATAAGGTAGGGAAGAATTATAAGGATCATTTTGACAGCCTCCAGACGTCAGATCAGATGCAAATTGTATTTGGTGCTAGGTCTTTCCCTTTAGGTTTTACCCCAACAATGTTTTCATTAGTTTCGCTCACTCTCGAAATCAAGCATTTTACAGCAGGTTGGAGCAGCCTGTATCTCAGCACAGGAATAAGGTAGGGAAGAATTCAAATACTCATTTTGACTGCCTCCAGAAGTTAGATCAGATGGCCAATGGAATTTGGTGCTAGGTCTTTCCCTTTAGGTTTTACCCCAACAATGTTTTCATTAGTTTCGCTCACTCTCGAAATCAAGCATTTTACAGCAGGTTGGAGCAGCCTGTATCTCAGCACAGGAATAAGGTAGGGAAGAATTCTAAGGATCATTTTGACTGCCTCCAGAAGTTAGATCAGATGGCAAATTGTATTTGGTGCCAGGTCTTTCCCTTTAGGTTTTACCCCAACAATGTTTTCATTAGTTTCACTCACTCTCGAAATCAAGCATTTTACAGCAGGTTGGAGCAGCCTGTATCTCAGCACAGGAATAAGGTAGGGAAGAATTCTAAGGATCATTTTGACTGCCTCCAGAAGTTAGATCAGATGGCCAATGGAATTTGGTGCTAGGTCTTTCCCTTTAGGTTTTACCCCAACAATGTTTTCATTAGTTTCGCTCACTCTCGAAATCCAGCATTTTACAGCAGGTTGGAGCAGCCTGTATCTCAGCACAGGAATAAGGTAGGGAAGAATTCTAAGGATCATTTTGACTGCCTCCAGAAGTTAGATCAGATGGCCAATGCAATTTGGTGCTAGGTCTTTCCCTTTAGGTTTTACCCCAACAATGTTTTCATTAGTTTCGCTCACTCTCGAAATCAAGCATTTTACAGCAGGTTGGAGCAGCCTGTATCTCAGCACAGGAATAAGGTAGGGAAGAATTCTAAGGATCATTTTGACTGCCTCCAGAAGTTAGATCAGATGGCCAATGGAATTTGGTGCTAGGTCTTTCCCTTTAGGTTTTAACCCAACAATGTTTTCATTAGTTTCGCTCACTCTCGAAATCAAGCATTTTACAGCAGGTTGGAGCAGCCTGTATCTCAGCACAGGAATAAGGTAGGGAAGAATTCTAAGGATCATTTTGACTGCCTCCAGAAGTTAGATCAGATGGCAAATTAGATTTGGTGCTAGGTCTTTCCCTTTAGGTTTTACCCCAACAATGTTTTCATTAGTTTCGATCAGTCTCGAAATCAAGCATTTTACAGCAGGTTGGAGCAGCCTGTATCTCAGCACAGGAATAAGGTAGGGAAGAATTATAAGGATCATTTTGACAGCCTCCAGACGTCAGATCAGATGCAAATTGTATTTGGTGCTAGGTCTTTCCCTTTAGGTTTTACCCCAACAATGTTTTCATTAGTTTCGCTCACTCTCGAAATCAAGCATTTTACAGCAGGTTGGAGCAGCCTGTATCTCAGCACAGGAATAAGGTAGGGAAGAATTCAAATACTCATTTTGACTGCCTCCAGAAGTTAGATCAGATGGCCAATGGAATTTGGTGCTAGGTCTTTCCCTTTAGGTTTTACCCCAACAATGTTTTCATTAGTTTCGCTCACTCTCGAAATCAAGCATTTTACAGCAGGTTGGAGCAGCCTGTATCTCAGCACAGGAATAAGGTAGGGAAGAATTCTAAGGATCATTTTGACTGCCTCCAGAAGTTAGATCAGATGGCAAATTGTATTTGGTGCCAGGTCTTTCCCTTTAGGTTTTACCCCAACAATGTTTTCATTAGTTTCACTCACTCTCGAAATCAAGCATTTTACAGCAGGTTGGAGCAGCCTGTATCTCAGCACAGGAATAAGGTAGGGAAGAATTCTAAGGATCATTTTGACTGCCTCCAGAAGTTAGATCAGATGGCCAATGGAATTTGGTGCTAGGTCTTTCCCTTTAGGTTTTACCCCAACAATGTTTTCATTAGTTTCGCTCACTCTCGAAATCCAGCATTTTACAGCAGGTTGGAGCAGCCTGTATCTCAGCACAGGAATAAGGTAGGGAAGAATTCTAAGGATCATTTTGACTGCCTCCAGAAGTTAGATCAGATGGCCAATGCAATTTGGTGCTAGGTCTTTCCCTTTAGGTTTTACCCCAACAATGTTTTCATTAGTTTCGCTCACTCTCGAAATCAAGCATTTTACAGCAGGTTGGAGCAGCCTGTATCTCAGCACAGGAATAAGGTAGGGAAGAATTCTAAGGATCATTTTGACTGCCTCCAGAAGTTAGATCAGATGGCCAATGGAATTTGGTGCTAGGTCTTTCCCTTTAGGTTTTAACCCAACAATGTTTTCATTAGTTTCGCTCACTCTCGAAATCAAGCATTTTACAGCAGGTTGGAGCAGCCTGTATCTCAGCACAGGAATAAGGTAGGGAAGAATTCTAAGGATCATTTTGACTGCCTCCAGAAGTTAGATCAGATGGCAAATTAGATTTGGTGCTAGGTCTTTCCCTTTAGGTTTTACCCCAACAATGTTTTCATTAGTTTCGATCAGTCTCGAAATCAAGCATTTTACAGCAGGTTGGAGCAGCCTGTATCTCAGCACAGGAATAAGGTAGGGAAGAATTCTAAGGATCATTTTGACTGCCTCCAGAAGTTAGATCAGATGGAAAATTGTATTTGGTGCTAGGTCTTTCCCTTTAGGTTTTACCCCAACAATGTTTTCATTAGTTTCGCTCACTCTCGAAATCAAGCATTTTACAGCAGGTTGGAGCAGCCTGTATCTCAGCACAGGAATAAGGTAGGGAAGAATTCTAAGGATCATTTTGACTGCCTCCAGAAGTTAGATCAGATGGCAAATTGTATTTGGTGCTAGGTCTTTCCCTTTAGGTTTTACCCCAACAATGTTTTCATTAGTTTCGCTCACTCTCGAAATCAAGCATTTTACAGCAGGTTGGAGCAGCCTGTATCTCAGCACAGGAATAAGGTAGGGAAGAATTCTAAGGATCATTTTGACTGCCTCCAGAAGTTAGATCAGATGGCAAATTGTATTTGGTGCTAGGTCTTTCCCTTTAGGTTTTACCCCAACAATGTTTTCATTAGTTTCGCTCACTCTCGAAATCAAGCATTTTACAGCAGGTTGGAGCAGCCTGTATCTCAGCACAGGAATAAGGTAGGGAAGAATTCTAAGGATCATTTTGACTGCCTCCAGAAGTTAGATCAGATGGCAAATTGTATTTGGTGCCAGGTCTTTCCCTTTAGGTTTTACCCCAACAATGTTTTCATTAGTTTCGCTCACTCTCGAAATCAAGCATTTTACAGCAGGTTGGAGCAGCCTGTATCTCAGCACAGGGATAAGGTAGGGAAGAATTCTAAGGATCATTTTGACTGCCTCCAGAAGTTAGATCAGATGGCAAATTGGATTTGGTGCTAGGTCTTTCCCTTTAGGTTTTACCCCAACAATGTTTTCATTAGTTTCGATCAGTCTCGAAATCAAGCATTTTACAGCAGGTTGGAGCAGCCTGTATCTCAGCACAGGAATAAGGTAGGGAAGAATTCTAAGGACCATTTTGACTGCCTCCAGAAGTTACATCAGATGGCAAATTGTATTTGGTGCTAGGTCTTTCCCTTTAGGTTTTACCCCAACAATGTTTTCATTAGTTTCGCTCACTCTCGAAATCAAGCATTTTACAGCAAGTTGGAGCAGCCTGTATCTCAGCACAGGAATAAGGTAGGGAAGAATTCTAAGGATCATTTTGACTGCCTCCAGAAGTTAGATCAGATGGCAAATTGTATTTGGTGCTAGGTCTTTCCCTTTAGGTTTTACCCCAACAATGTTTTCATTAGTTTCGATCAGTCTCGAAATCAAGCATTTTACAGCAGGTTGGAGCAGCCTGTATCTCAGCACAGGAATAAGGTAGGGAAGAATTCTAAGGATCATTTTGACAGCCTCCAGAAGTCAGATCAGATGGCAAATTGTATCTGGTGCTAGGTCTTTCCCTTTAGGTTTTACCCCAACAATGTTTTCATTAGTTTCGCTCACTCTCGAAATCAAGCATTTTACAGCAGGTTGGAGCAGCCTGTATCTCAGCACAGGAATAAGGTAGGGAAGAATTCAAATACTCATTTTGACTGCCTCCAGAAGTTAGATCAGATGGCCAATGGAATTTGGTGCTAGGTCTTTCCCTTTAAGTTTTACCCCAACAATGTTTTCATTAGTTTCTCTCACTCTCGAAATCAAGCATTTTACAGCAGGTTGGAGCAGCCTGTATCTCAGCACAGGAATAAGGTAGGGAAGAATTCTAAGGATCATTTTGACTGCCTCCAGAAGTTAGATCAGATGGCCAATGGAATTTGGTGCTAGGTCTTTCCCTTTAGGTTTTACCCCAACAATGTTTTCATTAGTTTCGCTCACTCTCGAAATCAAGCATTTTACAGCAGGTTGGAGCAGCCTGTATCTCAGCACAGGAATAAGGTAGGGAAGAATTCAAATACTCATTTTGACTGCCTCCAGAAGTTAGATCAGATGGCCAATGCAATTTGGTGCTAGGTCTTTCCCTTTAGGTTTTACCCCAACAATGTTTTCATTAGTTTCGCTCACTCTCGAAATCAAGCATTTTACAGCAGGTTGGAGCAGCCTGTATCTCAGAACAGGAATAAGGTAGGGAAGAATTCTAAGGATCATTTTGACTGCCTCCAGAAGTTAGATCAGATGGCCAATGGAATTTGGTGCTAGGTCTTTCCCTTTAGGTTTTACCCCAACAATGTTTTCATTAGTTTCGCTCACTCTCGAAATCAAGCATTTTACAGCAGGTTGGAGCAGCCTGTATCTCAGCACAGGAATAAGGTAGGGATGAATTCTAAGGCTCCTTTTGACAGCCTCCAGAAGTTAGATCAGATGGCAAATTGTATTTGGTGCTAGGTCTTTCCCTTTAGGTTTTACCCCAACAATGTTTTCATTAGTTTCACTCACTCTCGAAATCAAGCATTTTACTGCAGGTTGGAGCAGCCTGTATCTCAACACAGGAATAAGGTAGGGAAGAATTCTAAGGATCATTTTGACTGCCTCCAGAAGTTAGATCAGATGGCCAATGGAATTTGGTGCTAGGTCTTTCCCTTTAGGTTTTAACCCAACAATGTTTTCATTAGTTTCGCTCACTCTCGAAATCAAGCATTTTACAGCAGGTTGGAGCAGCCTGTATCTCAGCACAGGAATAAGGTAGGGAAGAATTCTAAGGATCATTTTGACTGCCTCCAGAAGTTAGATCAGATGGCAAATTGTATTTGGTGCTAGGTCTTTCCCTTTAGGTTTTACCCCAACAATGTTTTCATTAGTTTCGCTCACTCTCGAAATCAAGCATTTTACAGCAGGTTGGAGCAGCCTGTATCTCAGCACAGGAATAAGGTAGGGAAGAATTCAAATACTCATTTTGACTGCCTCCAGAAGTTAGATCAGATGGCAAATTGTATTCGGTGCTAGGCCTTTCCCTTTAGGTTTTACCCCAACAATGTTTTCATTAGTTTCGCTCACTCTCGAAATCAAGCATTTTACAGCAGGTTGGAGCAGCCTGTATCTCAGCACAGGAATAAGGTAGGGAAGAATTCTAAGGATCATTTTGACTGCCTCCAGAAGTTAGATCAGATGGCAAATTGTATTTGGTGCTAGGTCTTTCCCTTTAGGTTTTACCCCAACAATGTTTTCATTAGTTTCGCTCACTCTCGAAATCAAGCATTTTACAGCAGGTTGGAGCAGCCTGTATCTCAGCACAGGAATAATGTAGGGAAGAATTCAAATACTCATTTTGACTGCCTCCAGAAGTTAGATCAGATGGCCAATGGAATTTGGTGCTAGGCCTTTCCCTTTAGGTTTTACCCCAACAATGTTTTCATTAGTTTCGCTCACTCTCGAAATCAAGCATTTTACAGCAGGTTGGAGCAGCCTGTATCTCAGCACAGGAATAAGGTAGGGAAGAATTCTAAGGATCATTTTGACTGCCTCCAGAAGTTAGATCAGATGGCCAATGGAATTTGGTGCTATGTCTTTCCCTTTAGGTTTTACCCCAACAATGTTTTCATTAGTTTCGCTCACTCTCGAAATCAAGCATTTTACAGCAGGTTGGAGCAGCCTGTATCTCAGCACAGGAATAAGGTAGGGAAGAATTCAAATACTCATTTTGACTGCCTCCAGAAGTTAGATCAGATGGCAAATTGTATTTGGTGCTAGGTCTTTCCCTTTAGGTTTTACCCCAACAATGTTTTCATTAGTTTCGATCAGTCTCGAAATCAAGCATTTTACAGCAGGTTGGAGCAGCCTGTATCTCAGCACAGGAATAAGGTAGGGAAGAATTCTAAGGATCATTTTGACAGCCTCCAGAAGTCAGATCAGATGGCAAATTGTATTTGGTGCTAGGTCTTTCCCTTTAGGTTTTACCCCAACAATGTTTTCATTAGTTTCGCTCACTCTCGAAATCAAGTATTTTACAGCAGGTTGGAGCAGCCTGTATCTCAGCACAGGAATAAGGTAGGGAAGAATTCTAAGGATCATTTTGACTGCCTCCAGAAGTTAGATCAGATGGCCAATGGAATTTGGTGCTAGGTCTTTCCCTTTAGGTTTTACCCCAACAATGTTTTCATTAGTTTCGCTCACTCTCGAAATCAAGCATTTTACAGCAGGTTGGAGCAGCCTGTATCTCAGCACAGGAATAAGGTAGGGATGAATTCTAAGGATCATTTTGACAGCCTCCAGAAGTTAGATCAGATGGCAAATTGCATTTGGTGCTAGGTCTTTCCCTTTAGGTTTTACCCCAACAATGTTTTCATTAGTTTCACTCACTCTCGAAATCAAGCATTTTACAGCAGGTTGGAGCAGCCTGTATCTCAGCACAGGAATAAGGTAGGGAAGAATTCTAAGGATCATTTTGACTGCCTCCAGAAGTTAGATCAGATGGCCAATGGAATTTGGTGCTAGGTCTTTCCCTTTAGGTTTTAACCCAACAATGTTTTCATTAGTTTCGCTCACTCTCGAAATCAAGCATTTTACAGCAGGTTGGAGCAGCCTGTATCTCAGCACAGGAATAAGGTAGGGAAGAATTCTAAGGATCATTTTGACTGCCTCCAGAAGTTAGATCAGATGGCAAATTGTATTTGGTGCTAGGTCTTTCCCTTTAGGTTTTACCCCAACAATGTTTTCATTAGTTTCGCTCACTCTCGAAATCAAGCATTTTACAGCAGGTTGGAGCAGCCTGTATCTCAGCACAGGAATAAGGTAGGGAAGAATTCTAAGGATCATTTTGACAGCCTCCAGAAATTAGATCAGATGGCAAATTGTATTTGGTGCTAGGTCTTTCCCTTTAGGTTTTACCCCAACAATGTTTTCATTAGTTTCGCTCACTCTCGAAATCAAGCATTTTACAGCAGGTTGGAGCAGCCTGTATCTCAGCACAGGAATAAGGTAGGGAAGAATTCAAATACTCATTTTGACTGCCTCCAGAAGTTAGATCAGATGGCAAATTGTATTTGGTGCTAGGCCTTTCCCTTTAGGTTTTACCCCAACAATGTTTTCATTAGTTTCGCTCACTCTCGAAATCAAGCATTTTACAGCAGGTTGGAGCAGCCTGTATCTCAGCACAGGAATAAGGTAGGGAAGAATTCTAAGGATCATTTTGACTGCCTCCAGAAGTTAGATCAGATGGCAAATTGTATTTGGTGCTAGGTCTTTCCCTTTAGGTTTTACCCCAACAATGTTTTCATTAGTTTCGCTCACTCTCGAAATCAAGCATTTTACAGCAGGTTGGAGCAGCCTGTATCTCAGCACAGGAATAAGGTAGGGAAGAATTCAAATACTCATTTTGACTGCCTCCAGAAGTTAGATCAGATGGCCAATGCAATTTGGTGCTAGGTCTTTCCCTTTAGGTTTTACCCCAACAATGTTTTCATTAGTTTCGCTCACTCTCGAAATCAAGCATTTTACAGCAGGTTGGAGCAGCCTGTATCTCAGCACAGGAATAAGGTAGGGAAGAATTCAAATACTCATTTTGACTGCCTCCAGAAGTTAGATCAGATGGCCAATTGTATTTGGTGCTAGGTCTTTCCCTTTAGGTTTTACCCCAACAATGTTTTCATTAGTTTTGATCAGTCTCGAAATCAAGCATTTTACAGCAGGTTGGAGCAGCCTGTATCTCAGCACAGGAATAAGGTAGGGAAGAATTCTAAGGATCATTTTGACAGCCTCCAGAAGTTAGATCAGATGGCAAATTGTATTTGGTGCTAGGTCTTTCCCTTTAGGTTTTACCCCAACAATGTTTTCATTAGTTTCGCTCACTCTCGAAATCAAGCATTTTACAGCAGGTTGGAGCAGCCTGTATCTCAGCACAGGAATAAGGTAGGGAAGAATTCTAAGGATCATTTTGACTGCCTCCAGAAGTTAGATCAGATGGAAAATTGTATTTGGTGCTAGGTCTTTCCCTTTAGGTTTTACCCCAACAATGTTTTCATTAGTTTCGATCACTCTCGAAATCAAGCATTTTACAGCAGGTTGGAGCAGCCTGTATCTCAGCACAGGAATAAGGTAGGGAAGAATTCTAAGGATCATTTTGACTGCCTCCAGAAGTTAGATCAGATGGCAAATTGTATTTGGTGCTAGGTCTTTCCCTTTAGGTTTTACCCCAACAATGTTTTCATTAGTTTCGCTCACTCTCGAAATCAAGCATTTTACAGCAGGTTGGAGCAGCCTGTATCTCAGCACAGGAATAAGGTAGGGAAGAATTCTAAGGATCATTTTGACAGCCTCCAGAAGTTAGATCAGATGGCAAATTGTATTTGGTGCTAGGTCTTTCCCTTTAGGTTTTACCCCAACAATGTTTTCATTAGTTTCGCTCACTCTCGAAATCAAGCATTTTACAGCAGGTTGGAGCAGCCTGTATCTCAGCACAGGAATAAGGTAGGGAAGAATTCAAATACTCATTTTGACTGCCTCCAGAAGTTAGATCAGATGGCAAATTGTATTTGGTGCTAGGCCTTTCCCTTTAGGTTTTACCCCAACAATGTTTTCATTAGTTTCGCTCACTCTCGAAATCAAGCATTTTACAGCAGGTTGGAGCAGCCTGTATCTCAGCACAGGAATAAGGTAGGGAAGAATTCTAAGGATCATTTTGACTGCCTCCAGAAGTTAGATCAGATGGCAAATTGTATTTGGTGCTAGGTCTTTCCCTTTAGGTTTTACCCCAACAATGTTTTCATTAGTTTCGCTCACTCTCGAAATCAAGCATTTTACAGCAGGTTGGAGCAGCCTGTATCTCAGCACAGGAATAAGGTAGGGAAGAATTCAAATACTCATTTTGACTGCCTCCAGAAGTTAGATCAGATGGCCAATGCAATTTGGTGCTAGGTCTTTCCCTTTAGGTTTTACCCCAACAATGTTTTCATTAGTTTCGCTCACTCTCGAAATCAAGCATTTTACAGCAGGTTGGAGCAGCCTGTATCTCAGCACAGGAATAAGGTAGGGAAGAATTCAAATACTCATTTTGACTGCCTCCAGAAGTTAGATCAGATGGCCAATTGTATTTGGTGCTAGGTCTTTCCCTTTAGGTTTTACCCCAACAATGTTTTCATTAGTTTTGATCAGTCTCGAAATCAAGCATTTTACAGCAGGTTGGAGCAGCCTGTATCTCAGCACAGGAATAAGGTAGGGAAGAATTCTAAGGATCATTTTGACAGCCTCCAGAAGTTAGATCAGATGGCAAATTGTATTTGGTGCTAGGTCTTTCCCTTTAGGTTTTACCCCAACAATGTTTTCATTAGTTTCGCTCACTCTCGAAATCAAGCATTTTACAGCAGGTTGGAGCAGCCTGTATCTCAGCACAGGAATAAGGTAGGGAAGAATTCTAAGGATCATTTTGACTGCCTCCAGAAGTTAGATCAGATGGAAAATTGTATTTGGTGCTAGGTCTTTCCCTTTAGGTTTTACCCCAACAATGTTTTCATTAGTTTCGATCACTCTCGAAATCAAGCATTTTACAGCAGGTTGGAGCAGCCTGTATCTCAGCACAGGAATAAGGTAGGGAAGAATTCTAAGGATCATTTTGACAGCCTCCAGAAGTCAGATCAGATGGCCAATGGAATTTGGTGCTAGGTCTTTCCCTTTAGGTTTTACCCCAACAATGTTTTCATTAGTTTCGCTCACTCTCGAAATCAAGCATTTTACAGCAGGTTGGAGCAGCCTGTATCTCAGCACAGGAATAAGGTAGGGAAGAATTCTAAGGATCATTTTGACTGCCTCCAGAAGTTAGATCAGATGGCAAATTGTATTTGGTGCTAGGTCTTTCCCTTTAGGTTTTACCCCAACAATGTTTTCATTAGTTTCGCTCACTCTCGAAATCAAGCATTTTACAGCAGGTTGGAGCAGCCTGTATCTCAGCACAGGAATAAGGTAGGGAAGAATTCAAATACTCATTTTGACTGCCTCCAGAAGTTAGATCAGATGGCCAATGCAATTTGGTGCTAGGTCTTTCCCTTTAGGTTTTACCCCAACAATGTTTTCATTAGTTTCGCTCACTCTCGAAATCAAGCATTTTACAGCAGGTTGGAGCAGCCTGTATCTCAGCACAGGAATAAGGTAGGGAAGAATTCAAATACTCATTTTGACTGCCTCCAGAAGTTAGATCAGATGGCCAATTGTATTTGGTGCTAGGTCTTTCCCTTTAGGTTTTACCCCAACAATGTTTTCATTAGTTTTGATCAGTCTCGAAATCAAGCATTTTACAGCAGGTTGGAGCAGCCTGTATCTCAGCACAGGAATAAGGTAGGGAAGAATTCTAAGGATCATTTTGACAGCCTCCAGAAGTTAGATCAGATGGCAAATTGTATTTGGTGCTAGGTCTTTCCCTTTAGGTTTTACCCCAACAATGTTTTCATTAGTTTCGCTCACTCTCGAAATCAAGCATTTTACAGCAGGTTGGAGCAGCCTGTATCTCAGCACAGGAATAAGGTAGGGAAGAATTCTAAGGATCATTTTGACTGCCTCCAGAAGTTAGATCAGATGGCAAATTGTATTTGGTGCTAGGCCTTTCCCTTTAGGTTTTACCCCAACAATGTTTTCATTAGTTTCGCTCACTCTCGAAATCAAGCATTTTACAGCAGGTTGGAGCAGCCTGTATCTCAGCACAGGAATAAGGTAGGGAAGAATTCTAAGGATCATTTTGACTGCCTCCAGAAGTTAGATCAGATGGCAAATTGTATTTGGTGCTAGGTCTTTCCCTTTAGGTTTTACCCCAACAATGTTTTCATTAGTTTCGCTCACTCTCGAAATCAAGCATTTTACAGCAGGTTGGAGCAGCCTGTATCTCAGCACAGGAATAATGTAGGGAAGAATTCAAATACTCATTTTGACTGCCTCCAGAAGTTAGATCAGATGGCCAATGCAATTTGGTGCTAGGTCTTTCCCTTTAGGTTTTACCCCAACAATGTTTTCATTAGTTTCGCTCACTCTCGAAATCAAGCATTTTACAGCAGGTTGGAGCAGCCTGTATCTCAGCACAGGAATAAGGTAGGGAAGAATTCAAATACTCATTTTGACTGCCTCCAGAAGTTAGATCAGATGGCCAATTGTATTTGGTGCTAGGTCTTTCCCTTTAGGTTTTACCCCAACAATGTTTTCATTAGTTTCGATCAGTCTCGAAATCAAGCATTTTACAGCAGGTTGGAGCAGCCTGTATCTCAGCACTGGAATAAGGTAGGGAAGAATTCTAAGGATCATTTTGACAGCCTCCAGAAGTCAGATCAGAAGGCAAATTGTATTTGGTGCTAGGTCTTTCCCTTTAGGTTTTACCCCAACAATGTTTTCATTAGTTTCGCTCACTCTCGAAATCAAGCATTTTACAGCAGGTTGGAGCAGCCTGTATCTCAGCACAGGAATAAGGTAGGGAAGAATTCTAAGGATCATTTTGACTGCCTCCAGAAGTTAGATCAGATGGCCAATGCAATTTGGTGCTACGTCTTTCCCTTTAGGTTTTACCCCAACAATGTTTTCATTAGTTTCGCTCACTCTCGAAATCAAGCATTTTACAGCAGGTTGGAGCAGCCTGTATCTCAGCACAGGAATAAGGTAGGGAAGAATTCTAAGGATCATTTTGACTGCCTCCAGAAGTTAGATCAGATGGCAAATTGTATTTGGTGCTAGGTCTTTCCCTTTAGGTTTTACCCCAACAATGTTTTCATTAGTTTCGCTCACTCTCGAAATCAAGCATTTTACAGCAGGTTGGAGCAGCCTGTATCTCAGCACAGGAATAATGTAGGGAAGAATTCAAATACTCATTTTGACTGCCTCCAGAAGTTAGATCAGATGGCCAATGGAATTTGGTGCTAGGTCTTTCCCTTTAGGTTTTACCCCAACAATGTTTTCATTAGTTTCGCTCACTCTCGAAATCAAGCATTTTACAGCAGGTTGGAGCAGCCTGTATCTCAGCACAGGAATAAGGTAGGGAAGAATTCTAAGGATCATTTTGACTGCCTCCAGAAGTTAGATCAGATGGCCAATGGAATTTGGTGCTATGTCTTTCCCTTTAGGTTTTACCCCAACAATGTTTTCATTAGTTTCGCTCACTCTCGAAATCAAGCATTTTACAGCAGGTTGGAGCAGCCTGTATCTCAGCACAGGAATAAGGTAGGGAAGAATTCAAATACTCATTTTGACTGCCTCCAGAAGTTAGATCAGATGGCAAATTGTATTTGGTGCTAGGTCTTTCCCTTTAGGTTTTACCCCAACAATGTTTTCATTAGTTTCGATCAGTCTCGAAATCAAGCATTTTACAGCAGGTTGGAGCAGCCTGTATCTCAGCACAGGAATAAGGTAGGGAAGAATTCTAAGGATCATTTTGACAGCCTCCAGAAGTCAGATCAGATGGCAAATTGTATTTGGTGCTAGGTCTTTCCCTTTAGGTTTTACCCCAACAATGTTTTCATTAGTTTCGCTCACTCTCGAAATCAAGCATTTTACAGCAGGTTGGAGCAGCCTGTATCTCAGCACAGGAATAAGGTAGGGAAGAATTCTAAGGATCATTTTGACTGCCTCCAGAAGTTAGATCAGATGGCCAATGGAATTTGGTGCTAGGTCTTTCCCTTTAGGTTTTACCCCAACAATGTTTTCATTAGTTTCGCTCACTCTCGAAATCAAGCATTTTACAGCAGGTTGGAGCAGCCTGTATCTCAGCACAGGAATAAGGTAGGGATGAATTCTAAGGATCATTTTGACAGCCTCCAGAAGTTAGATCAGATGGCAAATTGTATTTGGTGCTAGGTCTTTCCCTTTAGGTTTTACCCCAACAATGTTTTCATTAGTTTCACTCACTCTCGAAATCAAGCATTTTACAGCAGGTTGGAGCAGCCTGTATCTCAGCACAGGAATAATGTAGGGAAGAATTCAAATACTCATTTTGACTGCCTCCAGAAGTTAGATCAGATGGCCAATGGAATTTGGTGCTAGGTCTTTCCCTTTAGGTTTTACCCCAACAATGTTTTCATTAGTTTCGCTCACTCTCGAAATCAAGCATTTTACAGCAGGTTGGAGCAGCCTGTATCTCAGCACAGGAATAAGGTAGGGAAGAATTCTAAGGATCATTTTGACTGCCTCCAGAAGTTAGATCAGATGGAAAATTGTATTTGGTGCTAGGTCTTTCCCTTTAGGTTTTACCCCAACAATGTTTTCATTAGTTTCGATCACTCTCGAAATCAAGCATTTTACAGCAGGTTGGAGCAGCCTGTATCTCAGCACAGGAATAAGGTAGGGAAGAATTCTAAGGATCATTTTGACAGCCTCCAGAAGTCAGATCAGATGGCCAATGGAATTTGGTGCTAGGTCTTTCCCTTTAGGTTTTACCCCAACAATGTTTTCATTAGTTTCGCTCACTCTCGAAATCAAGCATTTTACAGCAGGTTGGAGCAGCCTGTATCTCAGCACAGGAATAAGGTAGGGAAGAATTCTAAGGATCATTTTGACTGCCTCCAGAAGTTAGATCAGATGGCCAATGCAATTTGGTGCTAGGTCTTTCCCTTTAGGTTTTACCCCAACAATGTTTTCATTAGTTTCGCTCACTCTCGAAATCAAGCATTTTACAGCAGGTTGGAGCAGCCTGTATCTCAGCACAGGAATAAGGTAGGGAAGAATTCAAATACTCATTTTGACTGCCTCCAGAAGTTAGATCAGATGGCCAATTGTATTTGGTGCTAGGTCTTTCCCTTTAGGTTTTACCCCAACAATGTTTTCATTAGTTTTGATCAGTCTCGAAATCAAGCATTTTACAGCAGGTTGGAGCAGCCTGTATCTCAGCACAGGAATAAGGTAGGGAAGAATTCTAAGGATCATTTTGACAGCCTCCAGAAGTTAGATCAGATGGCAAATTGTATTTGGTGCTAGGTCTTTCCCTTTAGGTTTTACCCCAACAATGTTTTCATTAGTTTCGCTCACTCTCGAAATCAAGCATTTTACAGCAGGTTGGAGCAGCCTGTATCTCAGCACAGGAATAAGGTAGGGAAGAATTCTAAGGATCATTTTGACTGCCTCCAGAAGTTAGATCAGATGGAAAATTGTATTTGGTGCTAGGTCTTTCCCTTTAGGTTTTACCCCAACAATGTTTTCATTAGTTTCGATCACTCTCGAAATCAAGCATTTTACAGCAGGTTGGAGCAGCCTGTATCTCAGCACAGGAATAAGGTAGGGAAGAATTCTAAGGATCATTTTGACTGCCTCCAGAAGTTAGATCAGATGGCAAATTGTATTTGGTGCTAGGTCTTTCCCTTTAGGTTTTACCCCAACAATGTTTTCATTAGTTTCGCTCACTCTCGAAATCAAGCATTTTACAGCAGGTTGGAGCAGCCTGTATCTCAGCACAGGAATAAGGTAGGGAAGAATTCTAAGGATCATTTTGACAGCCTCCAGAAGTTAGATCAGATGGCAAATTGTATTTGGTGCTAGGTCTTTCCCTTTAGGTTTTACCCCAACAATGTTTTCATTAGTTTCGCTCACTCTCGAAATCAAGCATTTTACAGCAGGTTGGAGCAGCCTGTATCTCAGCACAGGAATAAGGTAGGGAAGAATTCAAATACTCATTTTGACTGCCTCCAGAAGTTAGATCAGATGGCAAATTGTATTTGGTGCTAGGCCTTTCCCTTTAGGTTTTACCCCAACAATGTTTTCATTAGTTTCGCTCACTCTCGAAATCAAGCATTTTACAGCAGGTTGGAGCAGCCTGTATCTCAGCACAGGAATAAGGTAGGGAAGAATTCTAAGGATCATTTTGACTGCCTCCAGACGTTAGATCAGATGGCAAATTGGATTTGGTGCTAGGTCTTTCCCTTTAGGTTTTACCCCAACAATGTTTTCATTAGTTTCGCTCACTCTCGAAATCAAGCATTTTACAGCAGGTTGGAGCAGCCTGTATCTCAGCACAGGAATAAGGTAGGGAAGAATTCAAATACTCATTTTGACTGCCTCCAGAAGTTAGATCAGATGGCCAATTGTATTTGGTGCTAGGTCTTTCCCTTTAGGTTTTACCCCAACAATGTTTTCATTAGTTTTGATCAGTCTCGAAATCAAGCATTTTACAGCAGGTTGGAGCAGCCTGTATCTCAGCACAGGAATAAGGTAGGGAAGAATTCTAAGGATCATTTTGACAGCCTCCAGAAGTTAGATCAGATGGCAAATTGTATTTGGTGCTAGGTCTTTCCCTTTAGGTTTTACCCCAACAATGTTTTCATTAGTTTCGCTCACTCTCGAAATCAAGCATTTTACAGCAGGTTGGAGCAGCCTGTATCTCAGCACAGGAATAAGGTAGGGAAGAATTCTAAGGATCATTTTGACTGCCTCCAGAAGTTAGATCAGATGGAAAATTGTATTTGGTGCTAGGTCTTTCCCTTTAGGTTTTACCCCAACAATGTTTTCATTAGTTTCGATCACTCTCGAAATCAAGCATTTTACAGCAGGTTGGAGCAGCCTGTATCTCAGCACAGGAATAAGGTAGGGAAGAATTCTAAGGATCATTTTGACAGCCTCCAGAAGTCAGATCAGATGGCCAATGGAATTTGGTGCTAGGTCTTTCCCTTTAGGTTTTACCCCAACAATGTTTTCATTAGTTTCGCTCACTCTCGAAATCAAGCATTTTACAGCAGGTTGGAGCAGCCTGTATCTCAGCACAGGAATAAGGTAGGGAAGAATTCTAAGGATCATTTTGACTGCCTCCAGAAGTTAGATCAGATGGCAAATTGTATTTGGTGCTAGGTCTTTCCCTTTAGGTTTTACCCCAACAATGTTTTCATTAGTTTCGCTCACTCTCGAAATCAAGCATTTTACAGCAGGTTGGAGCAGCCTGTATCTCAGCACAGGAATAAGGTAGGGAAGAATTCAAATACTCATTTTGACTGCCTCCAGAAGTTAGATCAGATGGCCAATGCAATTTGGTGCTAGGTCTTTCCCTTTAGGTTTTACCCCAACAATGTTTTCATTAGTTTCGCTCACTCTCGAAATCAAGCATTTTACAGCAGGTTGGAGCAGCCTGTATCTCAGCACAGGAATAAGGTAGGGAAGAATTCTAAGGATCATTTTGACTGCCTCCAGAAGTTAGATCAGATGGCCAATTGTATTTGGTGCTAGGTCTTTCCCTTTAGGTTTTACCCCAACAATGTTTTCATTAGTTTTGATCAGTCTCGAAATCAAGCATTTTACAGCAGGATGGAGCAGCCTGTATCTCAGCACAGGAATAAGGTAGGGAAGAATTCTAAGGATCATTTTGACAGCCTCCAGAAGTTAGATCAGATGGCAAATTGTATTTGGTGCTAGGTCTTTCCCTTTAGGTTTTACCCCAACAATGTTTTCATTAGTTTCGCTCACTCTCGAAATCAAGCATTTTACAGCAGGTTGGAGCAGCCTGTATCTCAGCACAGGAATAAGGTAGGGAAGAATTCTAAGGATCATTTTGACTGCCTCCAGAAGTTAGATCAGATGGCAAATTGTATTTGGTGCTAGGCCTTTCCCTTTAGGTTTTACCCCAACAATGTTTTCATTAGTTTCGCTCACTCTCGAAATCAAGCATTTTACAGCAGGTTGGAGCAGCCTGTATCTCAGCACAGGAATAAGGTAGGGAAGAATTCTAAGGATCATTTTGACTGCCTCCAGAAGTTAGATCAGATGGCAAATTGTATTTGGTGCTAGGTCTTTCCCTTTAGGTTTTACCCCAACAATGTTTTCATTAGTTTCGCTCACTCTCGAAATCAAGCATTTTACAGCAGGTTGGAGCAGCCTGTATCTCAGCACAGGAATAATGTAGGGAAGAATTCAAATACTCATTTTGACTGCCTCCAGAAGTTAGATCAGATGGCCAATGCAATTTGGTGCTAGGTCTTTCCCTTTAGGTTTTACCCCAACAATGTTTTCATTAGTTTCGCTCACTCTCGAAATCAAGCATTTTACAGCAGGTTGGAGCAGCCTGTATCTCAGCACAGGAATAAGGTAGGGAAGAATTCAAATACTCATTTTGACTGCCTCCAGAAGTTAGATCAGATGGCCAATTGTATTTGGTGCTAGGTCTTTCCCTTTAGGTTTTACCCCAACAATGTTTTCATTAGTTTCGATCAGTCTCGAAATCAAGCATTTTACAGCAGGTTGGAGCAGCCTGTATCTCAGCACAGGAATAAGGTAGGGAAGAATTCTAAGGATCATTTTGACAGCCTCCAGAAGTCAGATCAGAAGGCAAATTGTATTTGGTGCTAGGTCTTTCCCTTTAGGTTTTACCCCAACAATGTTTTCATTAGTTTCGCTCACTCTCGAAATCAAGCATTTTACAGCAGGTTGGAGCAGCCTGTATCTCAGCACAGGAATAAGGTAGGGAAGAATTCTAAGGATCATTTTGACTGCCTCCAGAAGTTAGATCAGATGGCCAATGCAATTTGGTGCTACGTCTTTCCCTTTAGGTTTTACCCCAACAATGTTTTCATTAGTTTCGCTCACTCTCGAAATCAAGCATTTTACAGCAGGTTGGAGCAGCCTGTATCTCAGCACAGGAATAAGGTAGGGAAGAATTCTAAGGATCATTTTGACTGCCTCCAGAAGTTAGATCAGATGGCAAATTGTATTTGGTGCTAGGTCTTTCCCTTTAGGTTTTACCCCAACAATGTTTTCATTAGTTTCGCTCACTCTCGAAATCAAGCATTTTACAGCAGGTTGGAGCAGCCTGTATCTCAGCACAGGAATAATGTAGGGAAGAATTCAAATACTCATTTTGACTGCCTCCAGAAGTTAGATCAGATGGCCAATGGAATTTGGTGCTAGGTCTTTCCCTTTAGGTTTTACCCCAACAATGTTTTCATTAGTTTCGCTCACTCTCGAAATCAAGCATTTTACAGCAGGTTGGAGCAGCCTGTATCTCAGCACAGGAATAAGGTAGGGAAGAATTCTAAGGATCATTTTGACTGCCTCCAGAAGTTAGATCAGATGGCCAATGGAATTTGGTGCTATGTCTTTCCCTTTAGGTTTTACCCCAACAATGTTTTCATTAGTTTCGCTCACTCTCGAAATCAAGCATTTTACAGCAGGTTGGAGCAGCCTGTATCTCAGCACAGGAATAAGGTAGGGAAGAATTCAAATACTCATTTTGACTGCCTCCAGAAGTTAGATCAGATGGCAAATTGTATTTGGTGCTAGGTCTTTCCCTTTAGGTTTTACCCCAACAATGTTTTCATTAGTTTCGATCAGTCTCGAAATCAAGCATTTTACAGCAGGTTGGAGCAGCCTGTATCTCAGCACAGGAATAAGGTAGGGAAGAATTCTAAGGATCATTTTGACAGCCTCCAGAAGTCAGATCAGATGGCAAATTGTATTTGGTGCTAGGTCTTTCCCTTTAGGTTTTACCCCAACAATGTTTTCATTAGTTTCGCTCACTCTCGAAATCAAGCATTTTACAGCAGGTTGGAGCAGCCTGTATCTCAGCACAGGAATAAGGTAGGGAAGAATTCTAAGGATCATTTTGACTGCCTCCAGAAGTTAGATCAGATGGCCAATGGAATTTGGTGCTAGGTCTTTCCCTTTAGGTTTTACCCCAACAATGTTTTCATTAGTTTCGCTCACTCTCGAAATCAAGCATTTTACAGCAGGTTGGAGCAGCCTGTATCTCAGCACAGGAATAAGGTAGGGATGAATTCTAAGGATCATTTTGACAGCCTCCAGAAGTTAGATCAGATGGCAAATTGTATTTGGTGCTAGGTCTTTCCCTTTAGGTTTTACCCCAACAATGTTTTCATTAGTTTCACTCACTCTCGAAATCAAGCATTTTACAGCAGGTTGGAGCAGCCTGTATCTCAGCACAGGAATAATGTAGGGAAGAATTCAAATACTCATTTTGACTGCCTCCAGAAGTTAGATCAGATGGCCAATGGAATTTGGTGCTAGGTCTTTCCCTTTAGGTTTTACCCCAACAATGTTTTCATTAGTTTCGCTCACTCTCGAAATCAAGCATTTTACAGCAGGTTGGAGCAGCCTGTATCTCAGCACAGGAATAAGGTAGGGAAGAATTCTAAGGATCATTTTGACAGCCTCCAGAAGTCAGATCAGATGGCAAATTGTATTTGGTGCTAGGTCTTTCCCTTTAGGTTTTACCCCAACAATGTTTTCATTAGTTTCGCTCACTCTCGAAATCAAGCATTTTACAGCAGGTTGGAGCAGCCTGTATCTCAGCACAGGAATAAGGTAGGGAAGAATTCTAAGGATCATTTTGACTGCCTCCAGAAGTTAGATCAGATGGCCAATGGAATTTGGTGCTAGGTCTTTCCCTTTAGGTTTTACCCCAACAATGTTTTCATTAGTTTCGCTCACTCTCGAAATCAAGCATTTTACAGCAGGTTGGAGCAGCCTGTATCTCAGCACAGGAATAAGGTAGGGATGAATTCTAAGGATCATTTTGACAGCCTCCAGAAGTTAGATCAGATGGCAAATTGTATTTGGTGCTAGGTCTTTCCCTTTAGGTTTTACCCCAACAATGTTTTCATTAGTTTCACTCACTCTCGAAATCAAGCATTTTACAGCAGGTTGGAGCAGCCTGTATCTCAGCACAGGAATAATGTAGGGAAGAATTCAAATACTCATTTTGACTGCCTCCAGAAGTTAGATCAGATGGCCAATGGAATTTGGTGCTAGGTCTTTCCCTTTAGGTTTTACCCCAACAATGTTTTCATTAGTTTCGCTCACTCTCGAAATCAAGCATTTTACAGCAGGTTGGAGCAGCCTGTATCTCAGCACAGGAATAAGGTAGGGAAGAATTCTAAGGATCATTTTGACTGCCTCCAGAAGTTAGATCAGATGGAAAATTGTATTTGGTGCTAGGTCTTTCCCTTTAGGTTTTACCCCAACAATGTTTTCATTAGTTTCGATCACTCTCGAAATCAAGCATTTTACAGCAGGTTGGAGCAGCCTGTATCTCAGCACAGGAATAAGGTAGGGAAGAATTCTAAGGATCATTTTGACAGCCTCCAGAAGTCAGATCAGATGGCCAATGGAATTTGGTGCTAGGTCTTTCCCTTTAGGTTTTACCCCAACAATGTTTTCATTAGTTTCGCTCACTCTCGAAATCAAGCATTTTACAGCAGGTTGGAGCAGCCTGTATCTCAGCACAGGAATAAGGTAGGGAAGAATTCTAAGGATCATTTTGACTGCCTCCAGAAGTTAGATCAGATGGCAAATTGTATTTGGTGCTAGGTCTTTCCCTTTAGGTTTTACCCCAACAATGTTTTCATTAGTTTCGCTCACTCTCGAAATCAAGCATTTTACAGCAGGTTGGAGCAGCCTGTATCTCAGCACAGGAATAAGGTAGGGAAGAATTCAAATACTCATTTTGACTGCCTCCAGAAGTTAGATCAGATGGCCAATGCAATTTGGTGCTAGGTCTTTCCCTTTAGGTTTTACCCCAACAATGTTTTCATTAGTTTCGCTCACTCTCGAAATCAAGCATTTTACAGCAGGTTGGAGCAGCCTGTATCTCAGCACAGGAATAAGGTAGGGAAGAATTCAAATACTCATTTTGACTGCCTCCAGAAGTTAGATCAGATGGCCAATTGTATTTGGTGCTAGGTCTTTCCCTTTAGGTTTTACCCCAACAATGTTTTCATTAGTTTTGATCAGTCTCGAAATCAAGCATTTTACAGCAGGTTGGAGCAGCCTGTATCTCAGCACAGGAATAAGGTAGGGAAGAATTCTAAGGATCATTTTGACAGCCTCCAGAAGTTAGATCAGATGGCAAATTGTATTTGGTGCTAGGTCTTTCCCTTTAGGTTTTACCCCAACAATGTTTTCATTAGTTTCGCTCACTCTCGAAATCAAGCATTTTACAGCAGGTTGGAGCAGCCTGTATCTCAGCACAGGAATAAGGTAGGGAAGAATTCTAAGGATCATTTTGACTGCCTCCAGAAGTTAGATCAGATGGCAAATTGTATTTGGTGCTAGGCCTTTCCCTTTAGGTTTTACCCCAACAATGTTTTCATTAGTTTCGCTCACTCTCGAAATCAAGCATTTTACAGCAGGTTGGAGCAGCCTGTATCTCAGCACAGGAATAAGGTAGGGAAGAATTCTAAGGATCATTTTGACTGCCTCCAGAAGTTAGATCAGATGGCAAATTGTATTTGGTGCTAGGTCTTTCCCTTTAGGTTTTACCCCAACAATGTTTTCATTAGTTTCGCTCACTCTCGAAATCAAGCATTTTACAGCAGGTTGGAGCAGCCTGTATCTCAGCACAGGAATAATGTAGGGAAGAATTCAAATACTCATTTTGACTGCCTCCAGAAGTTAGATCAGATGGCCAATGCAATTTGGTGCTAGGTCTTTCCCTTTAGGTTTTACCCCAACAATGTTTTCATTAGTTTCGCTCACTCTCGAAATCAAGCATTTTACAGCAGGTTGGAGCAGCCTGTATCTCAGCACAGGAATAAGGTAGGGAAGAATTCAAATACTCATTTTGACTGCCTCCAGAAGTTAGATCAGATGGCCAATTGTATTTGGTGCTAGGTCTTTCCCTTTAGGTTTTACCCCAACAATGTTTTCATTAGTTTCGATCAGTCTCGAAATCAAGCATTTTACAGCAGGTTGGAGCAGCCTGTATCTCAGCACAGGAATAAGGTAGGGAAGAATTCTAAGGATCATTTTGACAGCCTCCAGAAGTCAGATCAGAAGGCAAATTGTATTTGGTGCTAGGTCTTTCCCTTTAGGTTTTACCCCAACAATGTTTTCATTAGTTTCGCTCACTCTCGAAATCAAGCATTTTACAGCAGGTTGGAGCAGCCTGTATCTCAGCACAGGAATAAGGTAGGGAAGAATTCTAAGGATCATTTTGACTGCCTCCAGAAGTTAGATCAGATGGCCAATGGAATTTGGTGCTAGGTCTTTCCCTTTAGGTTTTACCCCAACAATGTTTTCATTAGTTTCGCTCACTCTCGAAATCAAGCATTTTACAGCAGGTTGGAGCAGCCTGTATCTCAGCACAGGAATAAGGTAGGGAAGAATTCTAAGGATCATTTTGACTGCCTCCAGAAGTTAGATCAGATGGCAAATTGTATTTGGTGCTAGGTCTTTCCCTTTAGGTTTTACCCCAACAATGTTTTCATTAGTTTCGCTCACTCTCGAAATCAAGCATTTTACAGCAGGTTGGAGCAGCCTGTATCTCAGCACAGGAATAATGTAGGGAAGAATTCAAATACTCATTTTGACTGCCTCCAGAAGTTAGATCAGATGGCCAATGGAATTTGGTGCTAGGTCTTTCCCTTTAGGTTTTACCCCAACAATGTTTTCATTAGTTTCGCTCACTCTCGAAATCAAGCATTTTACAGCAGGTTGGAGCAGCCTGTATCTCAGCACAGGAATAAGGTAGGGAAGAATTCTAAGGATCATTTTGACTGCCTCCAGAAGTTAGATCAGATGGCAAATTGTATTTGGTGCTAGGTCTTTCCCTTTAGGTTTTACCCCAACAATGTTTTCATTAGTTTCGCTCACTCTCGAAATCAAGCATTTTACAGCAGGTTGGAGCAGCCTGTATCTCAGCACAGGAATAATGTAGGGAAGAATTCAAATACTCATTTTGACTGCCTCCAGAAGTTAGATCAGATGGCCAATGGAATTTGGTGCTAGGTCTTTCCCTTTAGGTTTTACCCCAACAATGTTTTCATTAGTTTCGCTCACTCTCGAAATCAAGCATTTTACAGCAGGTTGGAGCAGCCTGTATCTCAGCACAGGAATAAGGTAGGGAAGAATTCAAATACTCATTTTGACTGCCTCCAGAAGTTAGAACAGATGGCAAATTGTATTTGGTGCTAGGTCTTTCCCTTTAGGTTTTACCCCAACAATGTTTTCATTAGTTTCGCTCACTCTCGAAATCAAGCATTTTACAGCAGGTTGGAGCAGCCTGTATCTCAGCACAGGAATAAGGTAGGGAAGAATTCTAAGGATCATTTTGACAGCCTCCAGAAGTCAGATCAGATGGCAAATTGTATTTGGTGCTAGGTCTTTCCCTTTAGGTTTTACCCCAACAATGTTTTCATTAGTTTCGCTCACTCTCGAAATCAAGCATTTTACAGCAGGTTGGAGCAGCCTGTATCTCAGCACAGGAATAAGGTAGGGAAGAATTCTAAGGATCATTTTGACTGCCTCCAGAAGTTAGATCAGATGGCCAATGGAATTTGGTGCTAGGTCTTTCCCTTTAGGTTTTACCCCAACAATGTTTTCATTAGTTTCGCTCACTCTCGAAATCAAGCATTTTACAGCAGGTTGGAGCAGCCTGTATCTCAGCACAGGAATAAGGTAGGGATGAATTCTAAGGATCATTTTGACAGCCTCCAGAAGTTAGATCAGATGGCAAATTGTATTTGGTGCTAGGTCTTTCCCTTTAGGTTTTACCCCAACAATGTTTTCATTAGTTTCACTCACTCTCGAAATCAAGCATTTTACAGCAGGTTGGAGCAGCCTGTATCTCAGCACAGGAATAATGTAGGGAAGAATTCAAATACTCATTTTGACTGCCTCCAGAAGTTAGATCAGATGGCCAATGGAATTTGGTGCTAGGTCTTTCCCTTTAGGTTTTACCCCAACAATGTTTTCATTAGTTTCGCTCACTCTCGAAATCAAGCATTTTACAGCAGGTTGGAGCAGCCTGTATCTCAGCACAGGAATAAGGTAGGGAAGAATTCTAAGGATCATTTTGACTGCCTCCAGAAGTTAGATCAGATGGCCAATGGAATTTGGTGCTATGTCTTTCCCTTTAGGTTTTACCCCAACAATGTTTTCATTAGTTTCGCTCACTCTCGAAATCAAGCATTTTACAGCAGGTTGGAGCAGCCTGTATCTCAGCACAGGAATAAGGTAGGGAAGAATTCAAATACTCATTTTGACTGCCTCCAGAAGTTAGATCAGATGGCAAATTGTATTTGGTGCTAGGTCTTTCCCTTTAGGTTTTACCCCAACAATGTTTTCATTAGTTTCGATCAGTCTCGAAATCAAGCATTTTACAGCAGGTTGGAGCAGCCTGTATCTCAGCACAGGAATAAGGTAGGGAAGAATTCTAAGGATCATTTTGACAGCCTCCAGAAGTCAGATCAGATGGCAAATTGTATTTGGTGCTAGGTCTTTCCCTTTAGGTTTTACCCCAACAATGTTTTCATTAGTTTCGCTCACTCTCGAAATCAAGCATTTTACAGCAGGTTGGAGCAGCCTGTATCTCAGCACAGGAATAAGGTAGGGAAGAATTCTAAGGATCATTTTGACTGCCTCCAGAAGTTAGATCAGATGGCCAATGGAATTTGGTGCTAGGTCTTTCCCTTTAGGTTTTACCCCAACAATGTTTTCATTAGTTTCGCTCACTCTCGAAATCAAGCATTTTACAGCAGGTTGGAGCAGCCTGTATCTCAGCACAGGAATAAGGTAGGGATGAATTCTAAGGATCATTTTGACAGCCTCCAGAAGTTAGATCAGATGGCAAATTGTATTTGGTGCTAGGTCTTTCCCTTTAGGTTTTACCCCAACAATGTTTTCATTAGTTTCACTCACTCTCGAAATCAAGCATTTTACAGCAGGTTGGAGCAGCCTGTATCTCAGCACAGGAATAAGGTAGGGAAGAATTCTAAGGATCATTTTGACTGCCTCCAGAAGTTAGATCAGATGGCCAATGGAATTTGGTGCTAGGTCTTTCCCTTTAGGTTTTAACCCAACAATGTTTTCATTAGTTTCGCTCACTCTCGAAATCAAGGATTTTACAGCAGGTTGGAGCAGCCTGTATCTCAGCACAGGAATAAGGTAGGGAAGAATTCTAAGGATCATTTTGACTGCCTCCAGAAGTTAGATCAGATGGCAAATTGTATTTGGTGCTAGGTCTTTCCCTTTAGGTTTTACCGCAACAATGTTTTCATTAGTTTCGCTCACTCTCGAAATCAAGCATTTTACAGCAGGTTGGAGCAGCCTGTATCTCAGCACAGGAATAAGGTAGGGAAGAATTCTAAGGATCATTTTGACAGCCTCCAGAAGTTAGATCAGATGGCAAATTGTATTTGGTGCTAGGTCTTTCCCTTTAGGTTTTACCCCAACAATGTTTTCATTAGTTTCGCTCACTCTCGAAATCAAGCATTTTACAGCAGGTTGGAGCAGCCTGTATCTCAGCACAGGAATAAGGTAGGGAAGAATTCAAATACTCATTTTGACTGCCTCCAGAAGTTAGATCAGATGGCAAATTGTATTTGGTGCTAGGCCTTTCCCTTTAGGTTTTACCCCAACAATGTTTTCATTAGTTTCGCTCACTCTCGAAATCAAGCATTTTACAGCAGGTTGGAGCAGCCTGTATCTCAGCACAGGAATAAGGTAGGGAAGAATTCTAAGGATCATTTTGACAGCCTCCAGAAGTTAGATCAGATGGCAAATTGTATTTGGTGCTAGGTCTTTCCCTTTAGGTTTTACCCCAACAATGTTTTCATTAGTTTCGCTCACTCTCGAAATCAAGCATTTTACAGCAGGTTGGAGCAGCCTGTATCTCAGCACAGGAATAAGGTAGGGAAGAATTCAAATACTCATTTTGACTGCCTCCAGAAGTTAGATCAGATGGCCAATGGAATTTGGTGCTAGGTCTTTCCCTTTAGGTTTTACCCCAACAATGTTTTCATTAGTTTCGCTCACTCTCGAAATCAAGCATTTTACAGCAGGTTGGAGCAGCCTGTATCTCAGCACAGGAATAAGGTAGGGAAGAATTCAAATACTCATTTTGACTGCCTCCAGAAGTTAGATCAGATGGCCAATTGTATTTGGTGCTAGGTCTTTCCCTTTAGGTTTTACCCCAACAATGTTTTCATTAGTTTCGATCAGTCTCGAAATCAAGCATTTTACAGCAGGTTGGAGCAGCCTGTATCTCAGCACAGGAATAAGGTAGGGAAGAATTCTAAGGATCATTTTGACTGCCTCCAGAAGTTAGATCAGATGGCCAATGGAATTTGGTGCTAGGTCTTTCCCTTTAGGTTTTACCCCAACAATGTTTTCATTAGTTTCGCTCACTCTCGAAATCAAGCATTTTACAGCAGGTTGGAGCAGCCTGTATCTCAGCACAGGAATAAGGTAGGGAAGAATTCTAAGGATCATTTTGACAGCCTCCAGAAGTTAGATCAGATGGCAAATTGTATTTGGTGCTAGGTCTTTCCCTTTAGGTTTTACCCCAACAATGTTTTCATTAGTTTTGATCAGTCTCGAAATCAAGCATTTTACAGCAGGTTGGAGCAGCCTGTATCTCAGCACAGGAATAAGGTAGGGAAGAATTCTAAGGATCATTTTGACTGCCTCCAGAAGTTAGATCAGATGGCAAATTGTATTTGGTGCTAGGTCTTTCCCTTTAGGTTTTACCCCAACAATGTTTTCATTAGTTTCGCTCACTCTCGAAATCAAGCATTTTACAGCAGGTTGGAGCAGCCTGTATCTCAGCACAGGAATAAGGTAGGGAAGAATTCTAAGGATCATTTTGACAGCCTCCAGAAGTTAGATCAGATGGCAAATTGTATTTGGTGCTAGGTCTTTCCCTTTAGGTTTTACCCCAACAATGTTTTCATTAGTTTCGCTCACTCTCGAAATCAAGCATTTTACAGCAGGTTGGAGCAGCCTGTATCTCAGCACAGGAATAAGGTAGGGAAGAATTCTAAGGATCATTTTGACTGCCTCCAGAAGTTAGATCAGATGGAAATTTGTATTTGGTGCTAGGTCTTTCCCTTTAGGTTTTACCCCAACAATGTTTTCATTAGTTTCGATCACTCTCGAAATCAAGCATTTTACAGCAGGTTGGAGCAGCCTGTATCTCAGCACAGGAATAAGGTAGGGAAGAATTCTAAGGATCATTTTGACAGCCTCCAGAAGTCAGATCAGATGGCCAATGGAATTTGGTGCTAGGTCTTTCCCTTTAGGTTTTACCCCAACAATGTTTTCATTAGTTTCGCTCACTCTCGAAATCAAGCATTTTACAGCAGGTTGGAGCAGCCTGTATCTCAGCACAGGAATAAGGTAGGGAAGAATTCTAAGGATCATTTTGACTGCCTCCAGAAGTTAGATCAGATGGCAAATTGTATTTGGTGCTAGGTCTTTCCCTTTAGGTTTTACCCCAACAATGTTTTCATTAGTTTCGCTCACTCTCGAAATCAAGCATTTTACAGCAGGTTGGAGCAGCCTGTATCTCAGCACAGGAATAAGGTAGGGAAGAATTCAAGTACTCATTTTGACTGCCTCCAGAAGTTAGATCAGATGGCAAATTGTATTTGGTGCTAGGTCTTTCCCTTTAGGTTTTACCCCAACAATGTTTTCATTAGTTTCGCTCACTCTCGAAATCAAGCATTTTACAGCAGGTTGGAGCAGCCTGTATCTCAGCACAGGAATAAGGTAGGGAAGAATTCTAAGGATCATTTTGACTGCCTCCAGAAGTTAGATCAGATGGCAAATTGTATTTGGTGCTAGGTCTTTCCCTTTAGGTTTTACCCCAACAATGTTTTCATTAGTTTCGCTCACTCTCGAAATCAAGCATTTTACAGCAGGTTGGAGCAGCCTGTATCTCAGCACAGGAATAAGGTAGGGAAGAATTCTAAGGATCATTTTGACAGCCTCCAGAAGTTAGATCAGATGGCAAATTGTATTTGGTGCTAGGTCTTTCCCTTTAGGTTTTACCCCAACAATGTTTTCATTAGTTTCGCTCACTCTCGAAATCAAGCATTTTACAGCAGGTTGGAGCAGCCTGTATCTCAGCACAGGAATAAGGTAGGGAAGAATTCAAATACTCATTTTGACTGCCTCCAGAAGTTAGATCAGATGGCAAATTGTATTTGGTGCTAGGCCTTTCCCTTTAGGTTTTACCCCAACAATGTTTTCATTAGTTTCGCTCACTCTCGAAATCAAGCATTTTACAGCAGGTTGGAGCAGCCTGTATCTCAGCACAGGAATAAGGTAGGGAAGAATTCTAAGGATCATTTTGACTGCCTCCAGAAGTTAGATCAGATGGCAAATTGTATTTGGTGCTAGGTCTTTCCCTTTAGGTTTTACCCCAACAATGTTTTCATTAGTTTCGCTCACTCTCGAAATCAAGCATTTTACAGCAGGTTGGAGCAGCCTGTATCTCAGCACAGGAATAATGTAGGGAAGAATTCAAATACTCATTTTGACTGCCTCCAGAAGTTAGATCAGATGGCCAATGCAATTTGGTGCTAGGTCTTTCCCTTTAGGTTTTACCCCAACAATGTTTTCATTAGTTTCGCTCACTCTCGAAATCAAGCATTTTACAGCAGGTTGGAGCAGCCTGTATCTCAGCACAGGAATAAGGTAGGGAAGAATTCAAATACTCATTTTGACTGCCTCCAGAAGTTAGATCAGATGGCCAATTGTATTTGGTGCTAGGTCTTTCCCTTTAGGTTTTACCCCAACAATGTTTTCATTAGTTTCGCTCACTCTCGAAATCAAGCATTTTACAGCAGGTTGGAGCAGCCTGTATCTCAGCACAGGAATAAGGTAGGGAAGAATTCTAAGGATCATTTTGACAGCCTCCAGAAGTCAGATCAGAAGGCAAATTGTATTTGGTGCTAGGTCTTTCCCTTTAGGTTTTACCCCAACAATGTTTTCATTAGTTTCGCTCACTCTCGAAATCAAGCATTTTACAGCAGGTTGGAGCAGCCTGTATCTCAGCACAGGAATAAGGTAGGGAAGAATTCTAAGGATCATTTTGACTGCCTCCAGAAGTTAGATCAGATGGCCAATGGAATTTGGTGCTAGGTCTTTCCCTTTAGGTTTTACCCCAACAATGTTTTCATTAGTTTCGCTCACTCTCGAAATCAAGCATTTTACAGCAGGTTGGAGCAGCCTGTATCTCAGCACAGGAATAAGGTAGGGAAGAATTCTAAGGATCATTTTGACTGCCTCCAGAAGTTAGATCAGATGGCAAATTGTATTTGGTGCTAGGTCTTTCCCTTTAGGTTTTACCCCAACAATGTTTTCATTAGTTTTGATCAGTCTCGAAATCAAGCATTTTACAGCAGGTTGGAGCAGCCTGTATCTCAGCACAGGAATAAGGTAGGGAAGAATTCTAAGGATCATTTTGACTGCCTCCAGAAGTTAGATCAGATGGAAAATTGTATTTGGTGCTAGGTCTTTCCCTTTAGGTTTTACCCCAACAATGTTTTCATTAGTTTCGCTCACTCTCGAAATCAAGCATTTTACAGCAGGTTGGAGCAGCCTGTATCTCAGCACAGGAATAAGGTAGGGAAGAATTCTAAGGATCATTTTGACAGCCTCCAGAAGTTAGATCAGATGGCAAATTGTATTTGGTGCTAGGTCTTTCCCTTTAGGTTTTACCCCAACAATGTTTTCATTAGTTTCGCTCACTCTCGAAATCAAGCATTTTACAGCAGGTTGGAGCAGCCTGTATCTCAGCACAGGAATAAGGTAGGGAAGAATTCTAAGGATCATTTTGACAGCCTCCAGAAGTTAGATCAGATGGCAAATTGTATTTGGTGCTAGGTCTTTCCCTTTAGGTTTTACCCCAACAATGTTTTCATTAGTTTCGCTCACTCTCGAAATCAAGCATTTTACAGCAGGTTGGAGCAGCCTGTATCTCAGCACAGGAATAAGGTAGGGAAGAATTCAAATACTCATTTTGACTGCCTCCAGAAGTTAGATCAGATGGCAAATTGTATTTGGTGCTAGGCCTTTCCCTTTAGGTTTTACCCCAACAATGTTTTCATTAGTTTCGCTCACTCTCGAAATCAAGCATTTTACAGCAGGTTGGAGCAGCCTGTATCTCAGCACAGGAATAAGGTAGGGAAGAATTCTAAGGATCATTTTGACTGCCTCCAGAAGTTAGATCAGATGGCAAATTGTATTTGGTGCTAGGTCTTTCCCTTTAGGTTTTACCCCAACAATGTTTTCATTAGTTTCGCTCACTCTCGAAATCAAGCATTTTACAGCAGGTTGGAGCAGCCTGTATCTCAGCACAGGAATAATGTAGGGAAGAATTCAAATACTCATTTTGACTGCCTCCAGAAGTTAGATCAGATGGCCAATGCAATTTGGTGCTAGGTCTTTCCCTTTAGGTTTTACCCCAACAATGTTTTCATTAGTTTCGCTCACTCTCGAAATCAAGCATTTTACAGCAGGTTGGAGCAGCCTGTATCTCAGCACAGGAATAAGGTAGGGAAGAATTCAAATACTCATTTTGACTGCCTCCAGAAGTTAGATCAGATGGCCAATTGTATTTGGTGCTAGGTCTTTCCCTTTAGGTTTTACCCCAACAATGTTTTCATTAGTTTCGCTCACTCTCGAAATCAAGCATTTTACAGCAGGTTGGAGCAGCCTGTATCTCAGCACAGGAATAAGGTAGGGAAGAATTCAAATACTCATTTTGACTGCCTCCAGAAGTTAGATCAGATGGCCAATGGAATTTGGTGCTAGGTCTTTCCCTTTAGGTTTTACCCCAACAATGTTTTCATTAGTTTCGCTCACTCTCGAAATCAAGCATTTTACAGCAGGTTGGAGCAGCCTGTATCTCAGCACAGGAATAAGGTAGGGAAGAATTCTAAGGATCATTTTGACTGCCTCCAGAAGTTAGATCAGACGGCAAATTGTATTTGGTGCTAGGTCTTTCCCTTTAGGTTTTACCCCAACAATGTTTTCATTAGTTTTGATCTGTCTCGAAATCAAGCATTTTACAGCAGGTTGGAGCAGCCTGTATCTCAGCACAGGAATAAGGTAGGGAAGAATTCTAAGGATCATTTTGACTGCCTCCAGAAGTTAGATCAGATGGCAAATTGTATTTGGTGCTAGGTCTTTCCCTTTAGGTTTTACCCCAACAATGTTTTCATTAGTTTCGCTCACTCTCGAAATCAAGCATTTTACAGCAGGTTGGAGCAGCCTGTATCTCAGCACAGGAATAAGGTAGGGAAGAATTCTAAGGATCATTTTGACTGCCTCCAGAAGTTAGATCAGATGGAAAATTGTATTTGGTGCTAGGTCTTTCCCTTTAGGTTTTACCCCAACAATGTTTTCATTAGTTTCGATCACTCTCGAAATCAAGCATTTTACAGCAGGTTGGAGCAGCCTGTATCTCAGCACAGGAATAAGGTAGGGAAGAATTCTAAGGATCATTTTGACAGCCTCCAGAAGTCAGATCAGATGGCCAATGCAATTTGGTGCTAGGTCTTTCCCTTTAGGTTTTACCCCAACAATGTTTTCATTAGTTTCGCTCACTCTCGAAATCAAGCATTTTACAGCAGGTTGGAGCAGCCTGTATCTCAGCACAGGAATAAGGTAGGGAAGAATTCTAAGGATCATTTTGACTGCCTCCAGAAGTTAGATCAGATGGCAAATTGTATTTGGTGCTAGGTCTTTCCCTTTAGGTTTTACCCCAACAATGTTTTCATTAGTTTCGCTCACTCTCGAAATCAAGCATTTTACAGCAGGTTGGAGCAGCCTGTATCTCAGCACAGGAATAAGGTAGGGAAGAATTCAAGTACTCATTTTGACTGCCTCCAGAAGTTAGATCAGATGTCTAATTGTATTTGGTGCTAGGTCTTTCCCTTTAGGTTTTACCCCAACAATGTTTTCATTAGTTTCGCTCACTCTCGAAATCAAGCATTTTACAGCAGGTTGGAGCAGCCTGTATCTCAGCACAGGAATAAGGTAGGGAAGAATTCAAGTACTCATTTTGACTGCCTCCAGAAGTTAGATCAGATGGCAAATTGTATTTGGTGCTAGGTCTTTCCCTTTAGGTTTTACCCCAACAATGTTTTCATTAGTTTCGCTCACTCTTGAAATCAAGCATTTTACAGCAGGTTGGAGCAGCCTGTATCTCAGCACAGGAATAAGGTAGGGAAGAATTCAAATACTCATTTTGACTGCCTCCAGAAGTTAGATCAGATGGCAAATTGTATTTGGTGCTAGGTCTTTCCCTTTAGGTTTTACCCCAACAATGTTTTCATTAGTTTCGCTCACTCTCGAAATCAAGCATTTTACAGCAGGTTGGAGCAGCCTGTATCTCAGCACAGGAATAAGGTAGGGAAGAATTCTAAGGACCATTTTGACTGCCTCCAGAAGTTAGATCAGATGGCAAATTGGATTTGGTGCTAGGTCTTTCCCTTTAGGTTTTACCCCAACAATGTTTTCATTAGTTTTAATCAGTCTCGAAATCAAGCATTTTACAGCAGGTTGGAGCAGCCTGTATCTCAGCACAGGAATAAGGTAGGGAAGAATTCTAAGGATCATTTTGACTGCCTCCAGAAGTTAGATCAGATGGCAAATTGTATTTGGTGCTAGGTCTTTCCCTTTAGGTTTTAACCCAACAAAGTTTTCATTAGTTTCGCTCACTCTCGAAATCAAGCATTTTACAGCAGGTTGGAGCAGCCTGTATCTCAGCACAGGAATAAGGTAGGGAAGAATTCAAATACTCATTTTGACTGCCTCCAGAAGTTAGATCAGATGGCCAATGGAATTTGGTGCTAGGTCTTTCCCTTTAGGTTTTACCCCAACAATGTTTTCATTAGTTTCGCTCACTCTCGAAATCAAGCATTTTACAGCAGGTTGGAGCAGCCTGTATCTCAGCACAGGAATAAGGCAGGGAAGAATTCAAATACTCATTTTGACTGCCTCCAGAAGTTAGATCAGATGGCAAATTGTATTTGGTGCTAGGTCTTTCCCTTTAGGTTTTACCCCAACAATGTTTTCATTAGTTTCGCTCACTCTCGAAATCAAGCATTTTACAGCAGGTTGGAGCAGCCTGTATCTCAGCACAGGAATAAGGTAGGGAAGAATTCAAATACTCATTTTGACTGCCTCCAGAAGTTAGATCAGATGGCCAATGGAATTTGGTGCTAGGTCTTTCCCTTTAGGTTTTACCCCAACAATGTTTTCATTAGTTTCGCTCACTCTCGAAATCAAGCATTTTACAGCAGGTTGGAGCAGCCTGTATCTCAGCACAGGAATAAGGTAGGGAAGAATTCTAAGGATCATTTTGACTGCCTCCAGAAGTTAGATCAGATGGCCAATGCAATTTGGTGCTAGGTCTTTCCCTTTAGGTTTTACCCCAACAATGTTTTCATTAGTTTCGCTCACTCTCGAAATCAAGCATTTTACAGCAGGTTGGAGCAGCCTGTATCTCAGCACAGGAATAAGGTAGGGAAGAATTCAAATACTCATTTTGACTGCCTCCAGAAGTTAGATCAGATGGCAAATTGTATTTGGTGCTAGGTCTTTCCCTTTAGGTTTTACCCCAACAATGTTTTCATTAGTTTCGCTCACTCTCGAAATCAAGCATTTTACAGCAGGTTGGAGCAGCCTGTATCTCAGCACAGGAATAAGGTAGGGAAGAATTCTAAGGATCATTTTGACTGCCTCCAGAAGTTAGATCAGATGGCAAATTGTATTTGGTGCTAGGTCTTTCCCTTTAGGTTTTACCCCAACAATGTTTTCATTAGTTTCGCTCACTCTCGAAATCAAGCATTTTACAGCAGGTTGGAGCAGCCTGTATCTCAGCACAGGAATAAGGTAGGGAAGAATTCTAAGGATCATTTTGACTGCCTCCAGAAGTTAGATCAGATGGCAAATTGTATTTGGTGCTAGGTCTTTCCCTTTAGGTTTTACCCCAACAATGTTTTCATTAGTTTTGATCAGTCTCGAAATCAAGCATTTTACAGCAGGTTGGAGCAGCCTGTATCTCAGCACAGGAATAAGGTAGGGAAGAATTCTAAGGATCATTTTGACTGCCTCCAGAAGTTAGATCAGATGGAAAATTGCATTTGGTGCTAGGACTTTCCCTTTAGGTTTTACCCCAACAATGTTTTCATTAGTTTCGCTCACTCTCGAAATCAAGCATTTTACAGCAGGTTGGAGCAGCCTGTATCTCAGCACAGGAATAAGGTAGGGAAGAATTCTAAGGATCATTTTGACAGCCTCCAGAAGTTAGATCAGATGGCAAATTGTATTTGGTGCTAGGTCTTTCCCTTTAGGTTTTACCCCAACAATGTTTTCATTAGTTTCGCTCACTCTCGAAATCAAGCATTTTACAGCAGGTTGGAGCAGCCTGTATCTCAGCACAGGAATAAGGTAGGGAAGAATTCTAAGGATCATTTTGACTGCCTCCAGAAGTTAGATCAGATGGAAAATTGTATTTGGTGCTAGGTCTTTCCCTTTAGGTTTTACCCCAACAATGTTTTCATTAGTTTCGATCACTCTCGAAATCAAGCATTTTACAGCAGGTTGGAGCAGCCTGTATCTCAGCACAGGAATAAGGTAGGGAAGAATTCTAAGGATCATTTTGACAGCCTCCAGAAGTCAGATCAGATGGCCAATGGAATTTGGTGCTAGGTCTTTCCCTTTAGGTTTTACCCCAACAATGTTTTCATTAGTTTCGCTCACTCTCGAAATCAAGCATTTTACAGCAGGTTGGAGCAGCCTGTATCTCAGCACAGGAATAAGGTAGGGAAGAATTCTAAGGATCATTTTGACTGCCTCCAGAAGTTAGATCAGATGGCCAATGCAATTTGGTGCTAGGTCTTTCCCTTTAGGTTTTACCCCAACAATGTTTTCATTAGTTTCGCTCACTCTCGAAATCAAGCATTTTACAGCAGGTTGGAGCAGCCTGTATCTCAGCACAGGAATAAGGTAGGGAAGAATTCTAAGGATCATTTTGACTGCCTCCAGAAGTTAGATCAGATGGCAAATTGTATTTGGTGCTAGGTCTTTCCCTTTAGATTTTAACCCAACAATGTTTTCATTAGTTTCGCTCACTCTCGAAATCAAGCATTTTACAGCAGGTTGGAGCAGCCTGTATCTCAGCACAGGAATAAGGTAGGGAAGAATTCAAATACTCATTTTGACTGCCTCCAGAAGTTAGATCAGATGGCCAATGGAATTTGGTGCTAGGTCTTTCCCTTTAGGTTTTACCCCAACAATGTTTTCATTAGTTTCGCTCACTCTCGAAATCAAGCATTTTACAGCAGGTTGGAGCAGCCTGTATCTCAGCACAGGAATAAGGTAGGGAAGAATTCTAAGGATCATTTTGACTGCCTCCAGAAGTTAGATCAGATGGAAAATTGTATTTGGTGCTAGGTCTTTCCCTTTAGGTTTTACCCCAACAATGTTTTCATTAGTTTCGATCACTCTCGAAATCAAGCATTTTACAGCAGGTTGGAGCAGCCTGTATCTCAGCACAGGAATAAGGTAGGGAAGAATTCTAAGGATCATTTTGACAGCCTCCAGAAGTCAGATCAGATGGCCAATGGAATTTGGTGCTAGGTCTTTCCCTTTAGGTTTTACCCCAACAATGTTTTCATTAGTTTCGCTCACTCTCGAAATCAAGCATTTTACAGCAGGTTGGAGCAGCCTGTATCTCAGCACAGGAATAAGGTAGGGAAGAATTCTAAGGATCATTTTGACTGCCTCCAGAAGTTAGATCAGATGGCCAATGCAATTTGGTGCTAGGTCTTTCCCTTTAGGTTTTACCCCAACAATGTTTTCATTAGTTTCGCTCACTCTCGAAATCAAGCATTTTACAGCAGGTTGGAGCAGCCTGTATCTCAGCACAGGAATAAGGTAGGGAAGAATTCTAAGGATCATTTTGACTGCCTCCAGAAGTTAGATCAGATGGCAAATTGGATTTGGTGCTAGGTCTTTCCCTTTAGGTTTTACCCCAACAATGTTTTCATTAGTTTTAATCAGTCTCGAAATCAAGCATTTTACAGCAGGTTGGAGCAGCCTGTATCTCAGCACAGGAATAAGGTAGGGAAGAATTCTAAGGATCATTTTGACTGCCTCCAGAAGTTAGATCAGATGGCAAATTGTATTTGGTGCTAGGTCTTTCCCTTTAGATTTTAACCCAACAATGTTTTCATTAGTTTCGCTCACTCTCGAAATCAAGCATTTTACAGCAGGTTGGAGCAGCCTGTATCTCAGCACAGGAATAAGGTAGGGAAGAATTCAAATACTCATTTTGACTGCCTCCAGAAGTTAGATCAGATGGCCAATGGAATTTGGTGCTAGGTCTTTCCCTTTAGGTTTTACCCCAACAATGTTTTCATTAGTTTCGCTCACTCTCGAAATCAAGCATTTTACAGCAGGTTGGAGCAGCCTGTATCTCAGCACAGGAATAAGGTAGGGAAGAATTCAAATACTCATTTTGACTGCCTCCAGAAGTTAGATCAGATGGCAAATTGTATTTGGTGCTAGGTCTTTCCCTTTAGGTTTTACCCCAACAATGTTTTCATTAGTTTCGATCACTCTCGAAATCAAGCATTTTACAGCAGGTTGGAGCAGCCTGTATCTCAGCACAGGAATAAGGTAGGGAAGAATTCAAATACTCATTTTGACTGCCTCCAGAAGTTAGATCAGATGGCCAATGGAATTTGGTGCTAGGTCTTTCCCTTTAGGTTTTACCCCAACAATGTTTTCATTAGTTTCGCTCACTCTCGAAATCAAGCATTTTACAGCAGGTTGGAGCAGCCTGTATCTCAGCACAGGAATAAGGTAGGGAAGAATTCTAAGGATCATTTTGACTGCCTCCAGAAGTTAGATCAGATGGCCAATGCAATTTGGTGCTAGGTCTTTCCCTTTAGGTTTTACCCCAACAATGTTTTCATTAGTTTCGCTCACTCTCGAAATCAAGCATTTTACAGCAGGTTGGAGCAGCCTGTATCTCAGCACAGGAATAAGGTAGGGAAGAATTCTAAGGATCATTTTGACTGCCTCCAGAAGTTAGATCAGATGGAAAATTGTATTTGGTGCTAGGTCTTTCCCTTTAGGTTTTACCGCAACAATGTTTTCAGTAGTTTCGCTCACTCTCGAAATCAAGCATTTTACAGCAGGTTGGAGCAGCCTGTATCTCAGCGCAGGAATAAGGGTGGGAAGAATTCTAAGGATCATTTTGACAGCCTCCAGAAGTTAGATCAGATGGCAAATTGTATTTGGTGCTAGGTCTTTCCCTTTAGGTTTTACCCCAACAATGTTTTCATTAGTTTCGCTCACTCTCGAAATCAAGCATTTTACAGCAGGTTGGAGCAGCCTGTATCTCAGCACAGGAATAAGGTAGGGAAGAATTCTAAGGATCATTTTGACTGCCTCCAGAAGTTAGATCAGATGGCAAATTGGATTTGGTGCTAGGTCTTTCCCTTTAGGTTTTACCCCAACAATGTTTTCATTAGTTTCGCTCACTCTCGAAATCAAGCATTTTACAGCAGGTTGGAGCAGCCTGTATCTCAGCACAGGAATAAGGTAGGGAAGAATTCTAAGGATCATTTTGACTGCCTCCAGAAGTTAGATCAGATGGCCAATGGAATTTGGTGCTAGGTCTTTCCCTTTAGGTTTTACCGCAACAATGTTTTCATTAGTTTCGCTCACTCTCGAAATCAAGCATTTTACAGCAGGTTGGAGCAGCCTGTATCTCAGCACAGGAATAAGGTAGGGAAGAATTCTAAGGATCATTTTGACTGCCTCCAGAAGTTAGATCAGATGGCAAATTGTATTTGGTGCTAGGTCTTTCCCTTTAGGTTTTACCCCAACAATGTTTTCATTAGTTTCGCTCACTCTCGAAATCAAGCATTTTACAGCAGGTTGGAGCAGCCTGTATCTCAGCACAGGAATAAGGTAGGGAAGAATTCAAATACTCATTTTGACTGCCTCCAGAAGTTAGATCAGATGGCCAATGGAATTTGGTGCTAGGTCTTTCCCTTTAGGTTTTACCCCAACAATGTTTTCATTAGTTTCGCTCACTCTCGAAATCAAGCATTTTACAGCAGGTTGGAGCAGCCTGTATCTCAGCACAGGAATAAGGTAGGGAAGAATTCTAAGGATCATTTTGACTGCCTCCAGAAGTTAGATCAGATGGCAAATTGTATTTGGTGCTAGGTCTTTCCCTTTAGGTTTTACCCCAACAATGTTTTCATTAGTTTCGATCAGTCTCGAAATCAAGCATTTTACAGCAGGTTGGAGCAGCCTGTATCTCAGCACAGGAATAAGGTAGGGAAGAATTCTAAGGATCATTTTGACTGCCTCCAGAAGTTAGATCAGATGGCAAATTGTATTTGGTGCTAGGTCTTTCCCTTTAGGTTTTACCCCAACAATGTTTTCATTAGTTTCACTCACTCTCGAAATCAAGCATTTTACAGCAGGTTGGAGCAGCCTGTATCTCAGCACAGGAATAAGGTAGGGAAGAATTCAAATACTCATTTTGACTGCCTCCAGAAGTTAGATCAGATGGCCAATGGAATTTGGTGCTAGGTCTTTCCCTTTAGGTTTTACCCCAACAATGTTTTCATTAGTTTCGCTCACTCTCGAAATCAAGCATTTTACAGCAGGTTGGAGCAGCCTGTATCTCAGCACAGGAATAAGGTAGGGAAGAATTCTAAGGATCATTTTGACTGCCTCCAGAAGTTAGATCAGATGGAAAATTGTATTTGGTGCTAGGTCTTTCCCTTTAGGTTTTACCCCAACAATGTTTTCATTAGTTTCGATCACTCTCGAAATCAAGCATTTTACAGCAGGTTGGAGCAGCCTGTATCTCAGCACAGGAATAAGGTAGGGAAGAATTCTAAGGATCATTTTGACAGCCTCCAGAAGTCAGATCAGATGGCCAATGGAATTTGGTGCTAGGTCTTTCCCTTTAGGTTTTACCCCAACAATGTTTTCATTAGTTTCGCTCACTCTCGAAATCAAGCATTTTACAGCAGGTTGGAGCAGCCTGTATCTCAGCACAGGAATAAGGTAGGGAAGAATTCTAAGGATCATTTTGACTGCCTCCAGAAGTTAGATCAGATGGCCAATGCAATTTGGTGCTAGGTCTTTCCCTTTAGGTTTTACCCCAACAATGTTTTCATTAGTTTCGCTCACTCTCGAAATCAAGCATTTTACAGCAGGTTGGAGCAGCCTGTATCTCAGCACAGGAATAAGGTAGGGAAGAATTCTAAGGATCATTTTGACTGCCTCCAGAAGTTAGATCAGATGGCAAATTGGATTTGGTGCTAGGTCTTTCCCTTTAGGTTTTACCCCAACAATGTTTTCATTAGTTTTAATCAGTCTCGAAATCAAGCATTTTACAGCAGGTTGGAGCAGCCTGTATCTCAGCACAGGAATAAGGTAGGGAAGAATTCTAAGGATCATTTTGACTGCCTCCAGAAGTTAGATCAGATGGCAAATTGTATTTGGTGCTAGGTCTTTCCCTTTAGATTTTAACCCAACAATGTTTTCATTAGTTTCGCTCACTCTCGAAATCAAGCATTTTACAGCAGGTTGGAGCAGCCTGTATCTCAGCACAGGAATAAGGTAGGGAAGAATTCAAATACTCATTTTGACTGCCTCCAGAAGTTAGATCAGATGGCCAATGGAATTTGGTGCTAGGTCTTTCCCTTTAGGTTTTACCCCAACAATGTTTTCATTAGTTTCGCTCACTCTCGAAATCAAGCATTTTACAGCAGGTTGGAGCAGCCTGTATCTCAGCACAGGAATAAGGTAGGGAAGAATTCAAATACTCATTTTGACTGCCTCCAGAAGTTAGATCAGATGGCAAATTGTATTTGGTGCTAGGTCTTTCCCTTTAGGTTTTACCCCAACAATGTTTTCATTAGTTTCGATCACTCTCGAAATCAAGCATTTTACAGCAGGTTGGAGCAGCCTGTATCTCAGCACAGGAATAAGGTAGGGAAGAATTCAAATACTCATTTTGACTGCCTCCAGAAGTTAGATCAGATGGCCAATGGAATTTGGTGCTAGGTCTTTCCCTTTAGGTTTTACCCCAACAATGTTTTCATTAGTTTCGCTCACTCTCGAAATCAAGCATTTTACAGCAGGTTGGAGCAGCCTGTATCTCAGCACAGGAATAAGGTAGGGAAGAATTCTAAGGATCATTTTGACTGCCTCCAGAAGTTAGATCAGATGGCCAATGCAATTTGGTGCTAGGTCTTTCCCTTTAGGTTTTACCCCAACAATGTTTTCATTAGTTTCGCTCACTCTCGAAATCAAGCATTTTACAGCAGGTTGGAGCAGCCTGTATCTCAGCACAGGAATAAGGTAGGGAAGAATTCTAAGGATCATTTTGACTGCCTCCAGAAGTTAGATCAGATGGAAAATTGTATTTGGTGCTAGGTCTTTCCCTTTAGGTTTTACCGCAACAATGTTTTCAGTAGTTTCGCTCACTCTCGAAATCAAGCATTTTACAGCAGGTTGGAGCAGCCTGTATCTCAGCGCAGGAATAAGGGTGGGAAGAATTCTAAGGATCATTTTGACAGCCTCCAGAAGTTAGATCAGATGGCAAATTGTATTTGGTGCTAGGTCTTTCCCTTTAGGTTTTACCCCAACAATGTTTTCATTAGTTTCGCTCACTCTCGAAATCAAGCATTTTACAGCAGGTTGGAGCAGCCTGTATCTCAGCACAGGAATAAGGTAGGGAAGAATTCTAAGGATCATTTTGACTGCCTCCAGAAGTTAGATCAGATGGCAAATTGGATTTGGTGCTAGGTCTTTCCCTTTAGGTTTTACCCCAACAATGTTTTCATTAGTTTCGCTCACTCTCGAAATCAAGCATTTTACAGCAGGTTGGAGCAGCCTGTATCTCAGCACAGGAATAAGGTAGGGAAGAATTCTAAGGATCATTTTGACTGCCTCCAGAAGTTAGATCAGATGGCCAATGGAATTTGGTGCTAGGTCTTTCCCTTTAGGTTTTACCGCAACAATGTTTTCATTAGTTTCGCTCACTCTCGAAATCAAGCATTTTACAGCAGGTTGGAGCAGCCTGTATCTCAGCACAGGAATAAGGTAGGGAAGAATTCTAAGGATCATTTTGACTGCCTCCAGAAGTTAGATCAGATGGCAAATTGTATTTGGTGCTAGGTCTTTCCCTTTAGGTTTTACCCCAACAATGTTTTCATTAGTTTCGCTCACTCTCGAAATCAAGCATTTTACAGCAGGTTGGAGCAGCCTGTATCTCAGCACAGGAATAAGGTAGGGAAGAATTCAAATACTCATTTTGACTGCCTCCAGAAGTTAGATCAGATGGCCAATGGAATTTGGTGCTAGGTCTTTCCCTTTAGGTTTTACCCCAACAATGTTTTCATTAGTTTCGCTCACTCTCGAAATCAAGCATTTTACAGCAGGTTGGAGCAGCCTGTATCTCAGCACAGGAATAAGGTAGGGAAGAATTCTAAGGATCATTTTGACTGCCTCCAGAAGTTAGATCAGATGGCAAATTGTATTTGGTGCTAGGTCTTTCCCTTTAGGTTTTACCCCAACAATGTTTTCATTAGTTTCGATCAGTCTCGAAATCAAGCATTTTACAGCAGGTTGGAGCAGCCTGTATCTCAGCACAGGAATAAGGTAGGGAAGAATTCTAAGGATCATTTTGACTGCCTCCAGAAGTTAGATCAGATGGCAAATTGTATTTGGTGCTAGGTCTTTCCCTTTAGGTTTTACCCCAACAATGTTTTCATTAGTTTCACTCACTCTCGAAATCAAGCATTTTACAGCAGGTTGGAGCAGCCTGTATCTCAGCACAGGAATAAGGTAGGGAAGAATTCAAGTACTCATTTTGACTGCCTCCAGAAGTTAGATCAGATGGCAAATTGTATTTGGTGCTAGGTCTTTCCCTTTAGGTTTTACCCCAACAATGTTTTCATTTGTTTGGCTCACTCTCGAAATCAAGCATTTTACAGCAGGATGGAACAGCCTGTATCTCAGCACAGGAATAAGGTAGGGAAGAATTCTAAGGATCATTTTGACTGCCTCCAGAAGTTAGATCAGATGGCAAATTGTATTTGGTGCTAGGTCTTTCCCTTTAGGTTTTACCCCAACAATGTTTTCATTAGTTTCGCTCACTCTCGAAATCAAGCATTTTACAGCAGGTTGGAGCAGCCTGTATCTCAGCACAGGAATAAGGTAGGGAAGAATTCTAAGGATCATTTTGACAGCCTCCAGAAGTCAGATCAGATGGCAAATTGTATTTGGTGCTAGGTCTTTCCCTTTAGGTTTTACCCCAACAATGTTTTCATTAGTTTCGCTCACTCTCGAAATCAAGCATTTTACAGCAGGTTGGAGCAGCCTGTATCTCAGCACAGGAATAAGGTAGGGAAGAATTCTAAGGATCATTTTGACTGCCTCCAGAAGTTAGATCAGATGGCCAATGGAATTTGGTGCTAGGTCTTTCCCTTTAGGTTTTACCCCAACAATGTTTTCATTAGTTTCGCTCACTCTCGAAATCAAGCATTTTACAGCAGGTTGGAGCAGCCTGTATCTCAGCACAGGAATAAGGTAGGGAAGAATTCTAAGGATCATTTTGACTGCCTCCAGAAGTTAGATCAGATGGCAAATTGTATTTGGTGCTAGGTCTTTCCCTTTAGGTTTTACCGCAACAATGTTTTCATTAGTTTCGCTCACTCTCGAAATCAAGCATTTTACAGCAGGTTGGAGCAGCCTGTATCTCAGCACAGGAATAAGGTAGGGAAGAATTCTAAGGATCATTTTGACAGCCTCCAGAAGTCAGATCAGATGGCCAATGGAATTTGGTGCTAGGTCTTTCCCTTTAGGTTTTACCCCAACAATGTTTTCATTAGTTTCGCTCACTCTCGAAATCAAGCATTTTACAGCAGGTTGGAGCAGCCTGTATCTCAGCACAGGAATAAGGTAGGGAAGAATTCTAAGGATCATTTTGACTGCCTCCAGAAGTTAGATCAGATGGCCAATGCAATTTGGTGCTAGGTCTTTCCCTTTAGGTTTTACCCCAACAATGTTTTCATTAGTTTCGCTCACTCTCGAAATCAAGCATTTTACAGCAGGTTGGAGCAGCCTGTATCTCAGCACAGGAATAAGGTAGGGAAGAATTCTAAGGATCATTTTGACTGCCTCCAGAAGTTAGATCAGATGGCAAATTGGATTTGGTGCTAGGTCTTTCCCTTTAGGTTTTACCCCAACAATGTTTTCATTAGTTTCGCTCACTCTCGAAATCAAGCATTTTACAGCAGGTTGGAGCAGCCTGTATCTCAGCACAGGAATAAGGTAGGGAAGAATTCTAAGGATCATTTTGACTGCCTCCAGAAGTTAGATCAGATGGCAAATTGTATTTGGTGCTAGGTCTTTCCCTTTAGATTTTAACCCAACAATGTTTTCATTAGTTTCGCTCACTCTCGAAATCAAGCATTTTACAGCAGGTTGGAGCAGCCTGTATCTCAGCACAGGAATAAGGTAGGGAAGAATTCAAATACTCATTTTGACTGCCTCCAGAAGTTAGATCAGATGGCCAATGGAATTTGGTGCTAGGTCTTTCCCTTTAGGTTTTACCCCAACAATGTTTTCATTAGTTTCGCTCACTCTCGAAATCAAGCATTTTACAGCAGGTTGGAGCAGCCTGTATCTCAGCACAGGAATAAGGTAGGGAAGAATTCTAAGGATCATTTTGACTGCCTCCAGAAGTTAGATCAGATGGAAAATTGTATTTGGTGCTAGGTCTTTCCCTTTAGGTTTTACCCCAACAATGTTTTCATTAGTTTCGCTCACTCTCGAAATCAAGCATTTTACAGCAGGTTGGAGCAGCCTGTATCTCAGCACAGGAATAAGGTAGGGAAGAATTCTAAGGATCATTTTGACAGCCTCCAGAAGTCAGATCAGATGGCCAATGGAATTTGGTGCTAGGTCTTTCCCTTTAGGTTTTACCCCAACAATGTTTTCATTAGTTTCGCTCACTCTCGAAATCAAGCATTTTACAGCAGGTTGGAGCAGCCTGTATCTCAGCACAGGAATAAGGTAGGGAAGAATTCTAAGGATCATTTTGACTGCCTCCAGAAGTTAGATCAGATGGCCAATGCAATTTGGTGCTAGGTCTTTCCCTTTAGGTTTTACCCCAACAATGTTTTCATTAGTTTCGCTCACTCTCGAAATCAAGCATTTTACAGCAGGTTGGAGCAGCCTGTATCTCAGCACAGGAATAAGGTAGGGAAGAATTCTAAGGATCATTTTGACTGCCTCCAGAAGTTAGATCAGATGGCAAATTGGATTTGGTGCTAGGTCTTTCCCTTTAGGTTTTACCCCAACAATGTTTTCATTAGTTTTAATCAGTCTCGAAATCAAGCATTTTACAGCAGGTTGGAGCAGCCTGTATCTCAGCACAGGAATAAGGTAGGGAAGAATTCTAAGGATCATTTTGACTGCCTCCAGAAGTTAGATCAGATGGCAAATTGTATTTGGTGCTAGGTCTTTCCCTTTAGATTTTAACCCAACAATGTTTTCATTAGTTTCGCTCACTCTCGAAATCAAGCATTTTACAGCAGGTTGGAGCAGCCTGTATCTCAGCACAGGAATAAGGTAGGGAAGAATTCAAATACTCATTTTGACTGCCTCCAGAAGTTAGATCAGATGGCCAATGGAATTTGGTGCTAGGTCTTTCCCTTTAGGTTTTACCCCAACAATGTTTTCATTAGTTTCGCTCACTCTCGAAATCAAGCATTTTACAGCAGGTTGGAGCAGCCTGTATCTCAGCACAGGAATAAGGTAGGGAAGAATTCAAATACTCATTTTGACTGCCTCCAGAAGTTAGATCAGATGGCAAATTGTATTTGGTGCTAGGTCTTTCCCTTTAGGTTTTACCCCAACAATGTTTTCATTAGTTTCGCTCACTCTCGAAATCAAGCATTTTACAGCAGGTTGGAGCAGCCTGTATCTCAGCACAGGAATAAGGTAGGGAAGAATTCAAATACTCATTTTGACTGCCTCCAGAAGTTAGATCAGATGGCCAATGGAATTTGGTGCTAGGTCTTTCCCTTTAGGTTTTACCCCAACAATGTTTTCATTAGTTTCGCTCACTCTCGAAATCAAGCATTTTACAGCAGGTTGGAGCAGCCTGTATCTCAGCACAGGAATAAGGTAGGGAAGAATTCTAAGGATCATTTTGACTGCCTCCAGAAGTTAGATCAGATGGCCAATGCAATTTGGTGCTAGGTCTTTCCCTTTAGGTTTTACCCCAACAATGTTTTCATTAGTTTCGCTCACTCTCGAAATCAAGCATTTTACAGCAGGTTGGAGCAGCCTGTATCTCAGCACAGGAATAAGGTAGGGAAGAATTCTAAGGATCATTTTGACTGCCTCCAGAAGTTAGATCAGATGGAAAATTGTATTTGGTGCTAGGTCTTTCCCTTTAGGTTTTACCGCAACAATGTTTTCAGTAGTTTCGCTCACTCTCGAAATCAAGCATTTTACAGCAGGTTGGAGCAGCCTGTATCTCAGCGCAGGAATAAGGGTGGGAAGAATTCTAAGGATCATTTTGACAGCCTCCAGAAGTTAGATCAGATGGCAAATTGTATTTGGTGCTAGGTCTTTCCCTTTAGGTTTTACCCCAACAATGTTTTCATTAGTTTCGCTCACTCTCGAAATCAAGCATTTTACAGCAGGTTGGAGCAGCCTGTATCTCAGCACAGGAATAAGGTAGGGAAGAATTCTAAGGATCATTTTGACTGCCTCCAGAAGTTAGATCAGATGGCAAATTGTATTTGGTGCTAGGTCTTTCCCTTTAGGTTTTACCCCAACAATGTTTTCATTAGTTTCGCTCACTCTCGAAATCAAGCATTTTACAGCAGGTTGGAGCAGCCTGTATCTCAGCACAGGAATAAGGTAGGGAAGAATTCTAAGGATCATTTTGACTGCCTCCAGAAGTTAGATCAGATGGCCAATGGAATTTGGTGCTAGGTCTTTCCCTTTAGGTTTTACCGCAACAATGTTTTCATTAGTTTCGCTCACTCTCGAAATCAAGCATTTTACAGCAGGTTGGAGCAGCCTGTATCTCAGCACAGGAATAAGGTAGGGAAGAATTCTAAGGATCATTTTGACTGCCTCCAGAAGTTAGATCAGATGGCAAATTGTATTTGGTGCTAGGTCTTTCCCTTTAGGTTTTACCCCAACAATGTTTTCATTAGTTTCGCTCACTCTCGAAATCAAGCATTTTACAGCAGGTTGGAGCAGCCTGTATCTCAGCACAGGAATAAGGTAGGGAAGAATTCAAATACTCATTTTGACTGCCTCCAGAAGTTAGATCAGATGGCCAATGGAATTTGGTGCTAGGTCTTTCCCTTTAGGTTTTACCCCAACAATGTTTTCATTAGTTTCGCTCACTCTCGAAATCAAGCATTTTACAGCAGGTTGGAGCAGCCTGTATCTCAGCACAGGAATAAGGTAGGGAAGAATTCTAAGGATCATTTTGACTGCCTCCAGAAGTTAGATCAGATGGCAAATTGTATTTGGTGCTAGGTCTTTCCCTTTAGGTTTTACCCCAACAATGTTTTCATTAGTTTCGATCAGTCTCGAAATCAAGCATTTTACAGCAGGTTGGAGCAGCCTGTATCTCAGCACAGGAATAAGGTAGGGAAGAATTCTAAGGATCATTTTGACTGCCTCCAGAAGTTAGATCAGATGGCAAATTGTATTTGGTGCTAGGTCTTTCCCTTTAGGTTTTACCCCAACAATGTTTTCATTAGTTTCGCTCACTCTCGAAATCAAGCATTTTACAGCAGGTTGGAGCAGCCTGTATCTCAGCACAGGAATAAGGTAGGGAAGAATTCAAATACTCATTTTGACTGCCTCCAGAAGTTAGATCAGATGGCCAATGCAATTTGGTGCTAGGTCTTTCCCTTTAGGTTTTACCCCAACAATGTTTTCATTAGTTTCGCTCACTCTCGAAATCAAGCATTTTACAGCAGGTTGGAGCAGCCTGTATCTCAGCACAGGAATAAGGTAGGGAAGAATTCTAAGGATCATTTTGACTGCCTCCAGAAGTTAGATCAGATGGCCAATGGAATTTGGTGCTAGGTCTTTCCCTTTAGGTTTTACCCCAACAATGTTTTCATTAGTTTCGCTCACTCTCGAAATCAAGCATTTTACAGCAGGTTGGAGCAGCCTGTATCTCAGCACAGGAATAAGGTAGGGAAGAATTCTAAGGATCATTTTGACTGCCTCCAGAAGTTAGATCAGATGGCCAATGGAATTTGGTGCTAGGTCTTTCCCTTTAGGTTTTACCCCAACAATGTTTTCATTAGTTTCGCTCACTCTCGAAATCAAGCATTTTACAGCAGGTTGGAGCAGCCTGTATCTCAGCACAGGAATAAGGTAGGGAAGAATTCTAAGGATCATTTTGACTGCCTCCAGAAGTTAGATCAGATGGCAAATTGTATTTGGTGCTAGGTCTTTCCCTTTAGGTTTTACCCCAACAATGTTTTCATTAGTTTTGATCAGTCTCGAAATCAAGCATTTTACAGCAGGTTGGAGCAGCCTGTATCTCAGCACAGGAATAAGGTAGGGAAGAATTCTAAGGATCATTTTGACTGCCTCCAGAAGTTAGATCAGATGGAAAATTGTATTTGGTGCTAGGTCTTTCCCTTTAGGTTTTACCCCAACAATGTTTTCATTAGTTTCGCTCACTCTCGAAATCAAGCATTTTACAGCAGGTTGGAGCAGCCTGTATCTCAGCACAGGAATAAGGTAGGGAAGAATTCTAAGGATCATTTTGACAGCCTCCAGAAGTTAGATCAGATGGCAAATTGTATTTGGTGCTAGGTCTTTCCCTTTAGGTTTTACCCCAACAATGTTTTCCTTAGTTTCGCTCACTCTCGAAATCAAGCATTTTACAGCAGGTTGGAGCAGCCTGTATCTCAGCACAGGAATAAGGTAGGGAAGAATTCTAAGGATCATTTTGACTGCCTCCAGAAGTTAGATCAGATGGCCAATGGAATTTGGTGCTAGGTCTTTCCCTTTAGGTTTTACCCCAACAATGTTTTCATTAGTTTCGCTCACTCTCGAAATCAAGCATTTTACAGCAGGTTGGAGCAGCCTGTATCTCAGCACAGGAATAAGGTAGGGAAGAATTCAAATACTCATTTTGACTGCCTCCAGAAGTTAGATCAGATGGCAAATTGTATTTGGTGCTAGGTCTTTCCCTTTAGGTTTTACCCCAACAATGTTTTCATTAGTTTCGCTCACTCTCGAAATCAAGCATTTTACAGCAGGTTGGAGCAGCCTGTATCTCAGCACAGGAATAAGGTAGGGAAGAATTCTAAGGATCATTTTGACAGCCTCCAGAAGTTAGATCAGATGGCAAATTGTATTTGGTGCTAGGTCTTTCCCTTTAGGTTTTACCCCAACAATGTTTTCATTAGTTTCGCTCACTCTCGAAATCAAGCATTTTACAGCAGGTTGGAGCAGCCTGTATCTCAGCACAGGAATAAGGTAGGGAAGAATTCTAAGGATCATTTTGACTGCCTCCAGAAGTTAGATCAGATGGCAAATTGTATTTGGTGCTAGGTCTTTCCCTTTAGGTTTTACCCCAACAATGTTTTCATTAGTTTCGCTCACTCTCGAAATCAAGCATTTTACAGCAGGTTGGAGCAGCCTGTATCTCAGCACAGGAATAAGGTAGGGAAGAATTCTAAGGATCATTTTGACTGCCTCCAGAAGTTAGATCAGATGGCCAATGGAATTTGGTGCTAGGTCTTTCCCTTTAGGTTTTACCGCAACAATGTTTTCATTAGTTTCGCTCACTCTCGAAATCAAGCATTTTACAGCAGGTTGGAGCAGCCTGTATCTCAGCACAGGAATAAGGTAGGGAAGAATTCTAAGGATCATTTTGACTGCCTCCAGAAGTTAGATCAGATGGCAAATTGTATTTGGTGCTAGGTCTTTCCCTTTAGGTTTTACCCCAACAATGTTTTCATTAGTTTCGCTCACTCTCGAAATCAAGCATTTTACAGCAGGTTGGAGCAGCCTGTATCTCAGCACAGGAATAAGGTAGGGAAGAATTCAAATACTCATTTTGACTGCCTCCAGAAGTTAGATCAGATGGCAAATTGTATTTGGTGCTAGGTCTTTCCCTTTAGGTTTTACCCCAACAATGTTTTCATTAGTTTCGCTCACTCTCGAAATCAAGCATTTTACAGCAGGTTGGAGCAGCCTGTATCTCAGCACAGGAATAAGGTAGGGAAGAATTCTAAGGATCATTTTGACTGCCTCCAGAAGTTAGATCAGATGGCAAATTGTATTTGGTGCTAGGTCTTTCCCTTTAGGTTTTACCCCAACAATGTTTTCATTAGTTTCGATCAGTCTCGAAATCAAGCATTTTACAGCAGGTTGGAGCAGCCTGTATCTCAGCACAGGAATAAGGTAGGGAAGAATTCTAAGGATCATTTTGACTGCCTCCAGAAGTTAGATCAGATGGCAAATTGTATTTGGTGCTAGGTCTTTCCCTTTAGGTTTTACCCCAACAATGTTTTCATTAGTTTCGCTCACTCTCGAAATCAAGCATTTTACAGCAGGTTGGAGCAGCCTGTATCTCAGCACAGGAATAAGGTAGGGAAGAATTCAAATACTCATTTTGACTGCCTCCAGAAGTTAGATCAGATGGCCAATGCAATTTGGTGCTAGGTCTTTCCCTTTAGGTTTTACCCCAACAATGTTTTCATTAGTTTCGCTCACTCTCGAAATCAAGCATTTTACAGCAGGTTGGAGCAGCCTGTATCTCAGCACAGGAATAAGGTAGGGAAGAATTCTAAGGATCATTTTGACTGCCTCCAGAAGTTAGATCAGATGGCCAATGGAATTTGGTGCTAGGTCTTTCCCTTTAGGTTTTACCCCAACAATGTTTTCATTAGTTTCGCTCACTCTCGAAATCAAGCATTTTACAGCAGGTTGGAGCAGCCTGTATCTCAGCACAGGAATAAGGTAGGGAAGAATTCTAAGGATCATTTTGACTGCCTCCAGAAGTTAGATCAGATGGCCAATGGAATTTGGTGCTAGGTCTTTCCCTTTAGGTTTTACCCCAACAATGTTTTCATTAGTTTCGCTCACTCTCGAAATCAAGCATTTTACAGCAGGTTGGAGCAGCCTGTATCTCAGCACAGGAATAAGGTAGGGAAGAATTCTAAGGATCATTTTGACTGCCTCCAGAAGTTAGATCAGATGGCAAATTGTATTTGGTGCTAGGTCTTTCCCTTTAGGTTTTACCCCAACAATGTTTTCATTAGTTTTGATCAGTCTCGAAATCAAGCATTTTACAGCAGGTTGGAGCAGCCTGTATCTCAGCACAGGAATAAGGTAGGGAAGAATTCTAAGGATCATTTTGACTGCCTCCAGAAGTTAGATCAGATGGAAAATTGTATTTGGTGCTAGGTCTTTCCCTTTAGGTTTTACCCCAACAATGTTTTCATTAGTTTCGCTCACTCTCGAAATCAAGCATTTTACAGCAGGTTGGAGCAGCCTGTATCTCAGCACAGGAATAAGGTAGGGAAGAATTCTAAGGATCATTTTGACAGCCTCCAGAAGTTAGATCAGATGGCAAATTGTATTTGGTGCTAGGTCTTTCCCTTTAGGTTTTACCCCAACAATGTTTTCATTAGTTTCGCTCACTCTTGAAATCAAGCATTTTACAGCAGGTTGGAGCAGCCTGTATCTCAGCACAGGAATAAGGTAGGGAAGAATTCTAAGGATCATTTTGACTGCCTCCAGAAGTTAGATCAGATGGCCAATGGAATTTGGTGCTAGGTCTTTCCCTTTAGGTTTTACCCCAACAATGTTTTCATTAGTTTCGATCACTCTCGAAATCAAGCATTTTACAGCAGGTTGGAGCAGCCTGTATCTCAGCACAGGAATAAGGTAGGGAAGAATTCAAATACTCATTTTGACTGCCTCCAGAAGTTAGATCAGATGGCAAATTGTATTTGGTGCTAGGTCTTTCCCTTTAGGTTTTACCCCAACAATGTTTTCATTAGTTTCGATCAGTCTCGAAATCAAGCATTTTACAGCAGGTTGGAGCAGCCTGTATCTCAGCACAGGAATAAGGTAGGGAAGAATTCTAAGGATCATTTTGACAGCCTCCAGAAGTCAGATCAGATGGCAAATTGTATTTGGTGCTAGGTCTTTCCCTTTAGGTTTTACCCCAACAATGTTTTCATTAGTTTCGCTCACTCTCGAAATCAAGCATTTTACAGCAGGTTGGAGCAGCCTGTATCTCAGCACAGGAATAAGGTAGGGAAGAATTCTAAGGATCATTTTGACTGCCTCCAGAAGTTAGATCAGATGGCCAATGGAATTTGGTGCTAGGTCTTTCCCTTTAGGTTTTACCCCAACAATGTTTTCATTAGTTTTGCTCACTCTCGAAATCAAGCATTTTACAGCAGGTTGGAGCAGCCTGTATCTCAGCACAGGAATAAGGTAGGGAAGAATTCTAAGGATCATTTTGACTGCCTCCAGAAGTTAGATCAGATGGCAAATTGTATTTGGTGCTAGGTCTTTCCCTTTAGGTTTTACCCCAACAATGTTTTCATTAGTTTTGATCAGTCTCGAAATCAAGCATTTTACAGCAGGTTGGAGCAGCCTGTATCTCAGCACAGGAATAAGGTAGGGAAGAATTCTAAGGATCATTTTGACTGCCTCCAGAAGTTAGATCAGATGGCCAATGGAATTTGGTGCTAGGTCTTTCCCTTTAGGTTTTACCCCAACAATGTTTTCATTAGTTTCGCTCACTCTCGAAATCAAGCATTTTACAGCAGGTTGGAGCAGCCTGTATCTCAGCACAGGAATAAGGTAGGGAAGAATTCTAAGGATCATTTTGACTGCCTCCAGAAGTTAGATCAGATGGCAAATTGTATTTGGTGCTAGGTCTTTCCCTTTAGGTTTTACCCCAACAATGTTTTCATTAGTTTCACTCACTCTCGAAATCAAGCATTTTACAGCAGGTTGGAGCAGCCTGTATCTCAGCACAGGAATAAGGTAGGGAAGAATTCAAGTACTCATTTTGACTGCCTCCAGAAGTTAGATCAGATGGCAAATTGTATTTGGTGCTAGGTCTTTCCCTTTAGGTTTTACCCCAACAATGTTTTCATTTGTTTGGCTCACTCTCGAAATCAAGCATTTTACAGCAGGATGGAACAGCCTGTATCTCAGCACAGGAATAAGGTAGGGAAGAATTCTAAGGATCATTTTGACTGCCTCCAGAAGTTAGATCAGATGGCAAATTGTATTTGGTGCTAGGTCTTTCCCTTTAGGTTTTACCCCAACAATGTTTTCATTAGTTTCGCTCACTCTCGAAATCAAGCATTTTACAGCAGGTTGGAGCAGCCTGTATCTCAGCACAGGAATAAGGTAGGGAAGAATTCTAAGGATCATTTTGACAGCCTCCAGAAGTCAGATCAGATGGCAAATTGTATTTGGTGCTAGGTCTTTCCCTTTAGGTTTTACCCCAACAATGTTTTCATTAGTTTCGCTCACTCTCGAAATCAAGCATTTTACAGCAGGTTGGAGCAGCCTGTATCTCAGCACAGGAATAAGGTAGGGAAGAATTCTAAGGATCATTTTGACTGCCTCCAGAAGTTAGATCAGATGGCCAATGGAATTTGGTGCTAGGTCTTTCCCTTTAGGTTTTACCCCAACAATGTTTTCATTAGTTTCGCTCACTCTCGAAATCAAGCATTTTACAGCAGGTTGGAGCAGCCTGTATCTCAGCACAGGAATAAGGTAGGGAAGAATTCTAAGGATCATTTTGACTGCCTCCAGAAGTTAGATCAGATGGCAAATTGTATTTGGTGCTAGGTCTTTCCCTTTAGGTTTTACCGCAACAATGTTTTCATTAGTTTCGCTCACTCTCGAAATCAAGCATTTTACAGCAGGTTGGAGCAGCCTGTATCTCAGCACAGGAATAAGGTAGGGAAGAATTCTAAGGATCATTTTGACAGCCTCCAGAAGTTAGATCAGATGGCAAATTGTATTTGGTGCTAGGTCTTTCCCTTTAGGTTTTACCCCAACAATGTTTTCATTAGTTTCGCTCACTCTCGAAATCAAGCATTTTACAGCAGGTTGGAGCAGCCTGTATCTCAGCACAGGAATAAGGTAGGGAAGAATTCTAAGGATCATTTTGACTGCCTCCAGAAGTTAGATCAGATGGCAAATTGTATTTGGTGCCAGGTCTTTCCCTTTAGGTTTTACCCCAACAATGTTTTCATTAGTTTCGCTCACTCTCGAAATCAAGCATTTTACAGCAGGTTGGAGCAGCCTGTATCTCAGCACAGGAATAAGGTAGGGAAGAATTCTAAGGATCATTTTGACTGCCTCCAGAAGTTAGATCAGATGGCCAATGGAATTTGGTGCTAGGTCTTTCCCTTTAGGTTTTACCGCAACAATGTTTTCCTTAGTTTCGCTCACTCTCGAAATCAAGCATTTTACAGCAGGTTGGAGCAGCCTGTATCTCAGCACAGGAATAAGGTAGGGAAGAATTCTAAGGATCATTTTGACTGCCTCCAGAAGTTAGATCAGATGGCAAATTGTATTTGGTGCTAGGTCTTTCCCTTTAGGTTTTACCCCAACAATGTTTTCATTAGTTTCGATCAGTCTCGAAATCAAGCATTTTACAGCAGGTTGGAGCAGCCTGTATCTCAGCACAGGAATAAGGTAGGGAAGAATTCTAAGGATCATTTTTGACTGCCTCCAGAAGTTAGATCAGATGGCAAATTGTATTTGGTGCTAGGTCTTTTCCCTTTAGGTTTTACCCCAACAATGTTTTCATTAGTTTCGCTCACTCTCGAAATCAAGCATTTTACAGCAGGTTGGAGCAGCCTGTATCTCAGCACAGGAATAAGGTAGGGAAGAATTCAAATACTCATTTTGACTGCCTCCAGAAGTTAGATCAGATGGCCAATGCAATTTGGTGCTAGGTCTTTCCCTTTAGGTTTTACCCCAACAATGTTTTCATTAGTTTCGCTCACTCTCGAAATCAAGCATTTTACAGCAGGTTGGAGCAGCCTGTATCTCAGCACAGGAATAAGGTAGGGAAGAATTCAAATACTAATTTTGACTGCCTCCAGAAGTTAGATCAGATGGCAAATTGTATTTGGTGCTAGGTCTTTCCCTTTAGGTTTTACCCCAACAATGTTTTCATTAGTTTCGATCAGTCTCGAAATCAAGCATTTTACAGCAGGTTGGAGCAGCCTGTATCTCAGCACAGGAATAAGGTAGGGAAGAATTCTAAGGATCATTTTGACAGGCCCTCCAGAAGTCAGATCAGATGGCAAATTGTATTTGGTGCTAGGTCTTTCCCTTTAGGTTTTACCCCAACAATGTTTTCATTAGTTTCGCTCACTCTCGAAATCAAGCATTTTACAGCAGGTTGGAGCAGCCTGTATCTCAGCACAGGGAATAAGGTAGGGAAGAATTCTAAGGATCATTTTGACTGCCTCCAGAAGTTAGATCAGATGGAAAATTGTATTTGGTGCTAGGTCTTTCCCTTTAGGTTTTACCCCAACAATGTTTTCATTAGTTTCGCTCACTCTCGAAATCAAGCATTTTACAGCAGGTGGAGCAGCCTGTATCTCAGCACAGGAATAAGGTAGGGAAGAATTCTAAGGATCATTTTGACTGCCTCCAGAAGTTAGATCAGATGGCCAATGGGAATTTGGTGCTAGGTCTTTCCCTTTAGGTTTTACCCCAACAATGTTTTCATTAGTTTCGCTCACTCTCGAAATCAAGCATTTTACAGCAGGTTGGAGCAGCCTGTATCTCAGCACAGGAATAAGGGTAGGGAAGAATTCTAAGGATCATTTTGACTGCCTCCAGAAGTTAGATCAGATGGAAAATTGTATTTGGTGCTAGGTCTTTCCCTTTAGGTTTTACCGCAACAATGTTTTTCATTAGTTTCGCTCACTCTCGAAATCAAGCATTTTACAGCAGGTTGGAGCAGCCTGTATCTCAGCACAGGAATAAGGTAGGGAAGAATTCTAAGGATCATTTTGACTGCCTCCAGAAGTTAGATCAGATGGCCAATGAATTTGGTGCTAGGCCTTTCCGTTTAGGTTTTACCCCAACAATGTTTTCATTAGTTTCGCTCACTCTCGAAATCAAGCATTTTACAGGCAGGTTGGAGCAGCCTGTATCTCAGCACAGGAATAAGGTAGGGAAGAATTCAAATACTCATTTTGACTGCCTCCAGAAGTTAGATCAGATGGCAAATTGGATTTGGTGCTAGGTCTTTCCCTTTACGTTTTACCCCAACAATGTTTTCATTAGTTTCGCTCACTCTCGAAATCAAGCATTTTACAGCAGGTTGGAGCAGCCTGTATCTCAGCACAGGGAATAAGGTAGGGAAGAATTCTAAGGATCATTTTGACTGCCTCCAGAAGTTAGATCAGATGGCAAATTGTATTTGGTGCTAGGTCTTTCCCTTTAGGTTTTACCCCAACAATGTTTTCATTAGTTTCGCTCACTCTCGAAATCAAGCATTTTACAGCAGGTTGGAGCAGCCTGTATCTCAGCACAGGAATAAGGTAGGGAAGAATTCTAAGGATCATTTTGACTGCCTCCAGAAGTTAGATCAGATGGCAAATTGTATTTGGTGCTAGGTCTTTCCCTTTTAGTTTTTACCCCAACAATGTTTTTCATTAGTTTCGCTCACTCTCGAAATCAAGCATTTTACAGCAGGTTGGAGCAGCCTGTATCTCAGCACAGGAATAAGGTAGGGAAGAATTCAAATACTCATTTTGACTGCCTCCAGAAGTTAGATCAGATGGCCAATGGAATTTGGTGCTAGGTCTTTCCCTTTAGGTTTTACCCCAACAATGTTTTCATTAGTTTCGCTCACTCTCGAAATCAAAGCATTTTACAGCAGGTTGGAGCAGCCTGTATCTCAGCACAGGAATAAGGTAGGGAAGAATTCTAAGGATCATTTTGACTGCCTCCAGAAGTTAGATCAGATGGCCAATGCAATTTGGTGCTAGGTCTTTCCCTTTAGGTTTTACCCCAACAATGTTTTCATTAGTTTCGCTCACTCTCGAAATCAAGCATTTTACAGCAGGTTGGAGCAGCCTGTATCTCAGCACAGGAATAAGGTAGGGAAGAATTCAAATACTCATTTTGACTGCCTCCAGAAGTTAGATCAGATGGGAAATTGTATTTGGTGCTAGGTCTTTCCCTTTAGGTTTTACCCCAACAATGTTTTCATTAGTTTCGCTCACTCTCGAAATCAAGCATTTTACAGCAGGTTGGAGCAGCCTGTATCTCAGCACAGGAATAAGGTAGGGAAGAATTCTAAGGATCATTTTGACAGCCTCCAGAAGTTAGATCAGATGGCAAATTGTATTAGGTGCTAGGTCTTTCCCTTTAGGTTTTACCCCAACAATGTTTTCATAGTTTCGCTCACTCTCGAAATCAAGCATTTTACAGCAGGTTGGAGCAGCCTGTATCTCAGCACAGGAATAAGGTAGGGAAGAATTCTAAGGATCATTTTGACAGCCTCCAGAAGTTAGATCAGATGGCAAATTGTATTTGGTGCTAGGTCTTTCCCTTTAGGTTTTTACCCCAACAATGTTTTCATTAGTTTCGCTCACTCTCGAAATCAAGCATTTTACAGCAGGTTGGAGCAGCCTGTATCTCAGCACAGGAATAAGGTAGGGAAGAATTCTAAGGATCATTTTGACTGCCTCCAGAAGTTAGATCAGATGGAAAATTGTATTTGGTGCTAGTCATTCCCTTTAGGTTTTACCCCAACAATGTTTTCATTAGTTTCGCTCACTCTCGAAATCAAGCATTTTACAGCAGGTTGGAGCAGCCTGTATCTCAGCACAGGAATAAGGTAGGGAAGAATTCTAAGGATCATTTTGACTGCCTCCAGAAGTTAGATCAGATGGCCAATGGAATTTGGTGCTAGGTCTTTCCCTTTAGGTTTTACCCCAACAATGTTTTCATTAGTTTCGCTCACTCTCGAAATCAAGCATTTTACAGCAGGTTGGAGCAGCCTGTATCTCAGCACAGGAATAAGGTAGGGAAGAATTCAAATACTCATTTTGACTGCCTCCAGAAGTTAGATCAGATGGCAAATTGTATTTGGTGCTAGGTCTTTCCCTTTAGGTTTTACCCCAACAATGTTTTCATTAGTTTCGCTCACTCTCGAAATCAAGCATTTTACAGCAGGTTGGAGCAGCCTGTATCTCAGCACAGGAATAAGGTAGGGAAGAATTCTAAGGATCATTTTGACTGCCTCCAGAAGTTAGATCAGATGGCAAATTGTATTTGGTGCTAGGTCTTTCCCTTTAGGTTTTACCCCAACAATGTTTTCATTAGTTTCGCTCACTCTCGAAATCAAGCATTTTACAGCAGGTTGGAGCAGCCTGTATCTCAGCACAGGAATAAGGTAGGGAAGAATTCTAAGGATCATTTTGACTGCCTCCAGAAGTTAGATCAGATGGCAAATTGTATTTGGTGCTAGGTCTTTCCCTTTTAGTTTTACCCCAACAATGTTTTCATTAGTTTCGCTCACTCTCGAAATCAAGCATTTTACAGCAGGTTGGAGCAGCCTGTATCTCAGCACAGGAATAAGGTAGGGAAGAATTCAAATACTCATTTTGACTGCCTCCAGAAGTTAGATCAGATGGCCAATGGAATTTGGTGCTAGGTCTTTCCCTTTAGGTTTTACCCCAACAATGTTTTCATTAGTTTCGCTCACTCTCGAAATCAAGCATTTTTACAGCAGGTTGGAGCAGCCTGTATCTCAGCACAGGAATAAGGTAGGGAAGAATTCTAAGGATCATTTTGACTGCCTCCAGAAGTTAGATCAGATGGCCAATGGAATTTGGTGCTAGGTCTTTCCCTTTAGGTTTTACCCCAACAATGTTTTCATTAGTTTCGCTCACTCTCGAAATCAAGCATTTTACAGCAGGTTGGAGCAGCCTGTATCTCAGCACAGGAATAAGGTAGGGAAGAATTCAAATACTCATTTTGACTGCCTCCAGAAGTTAGATCAGATGGGAAATTGTATTTGGTGCTAGGTCTTTCCCTTTAGGTTTTACCCCAACAATGTTTTCATTAGTTTCGATCACTCTCGAAATCAAGCATTTTACAGCAGGTTGGAGCAGCCTGTATCTCAGCACAGGAATAAGGTAGGGAAGAATTCTAAGGATCATTTTGACAGCCTCCAGAAGTTAGATCAGATGGCAAATTGTATTAGGTGCTAGGTCTTTCCCTTTAGGTTTTACCCCAACAATGTTTTCATTAGTTTCGCTCACTCTCGAAATCAAGCATTTTACAGCAGGTTGGAGCAGCCTGTATCTCAGCACAGGAATAAGGTAGGGAAGAATTCTAAGGATCATTTTGACTGCCTCCAGAAGTTAGATCAGATGGCAAATTGTATTTGGTGCTAGGTCTTTCCCTTTAGGTTTTACCCCAACAATGTTTTCATTAGTTTCGCTCACTCTCGAAATCAAGCATTTTACAGCAGGTTGGAGCAGCCTGTATCTCAGCACAGGAATAAGGTAGGGAAGAATTCTAAGGATCATTTTGACTGCCTCCAGAAGTTAGATCAGATGGCCAATGGAATTTGGTGCTAGGTCTTTCCCTTTAGGTTTTACCCCAACAATGTTTTCATTAGTTTCGCTCACTCTCGAAATCAAGCATTTTACAGCAGGTTGGAGCAGCCTGTATCTCAGCACAGGAATAAGGTAGGGAAGAATTCTAAGGATCATTTTGACTGCCTCCAGAAGTTAGATCAGATGGCAAATTGTATTTGGTGCTAGGTCTTTCCCTTTAGGTTTTACCCCAACAATGTTTTCATTAGTTTTGATCAGTCTCGAAATCAAGCATTTTACAGCAAGTTGGAGCAGCCTGTATCTCAGCACAGGAATAAGGTAGGGAAGAATTCTAAGGATCATTTTGACTGCCTCCAGAAGTTAGATCAGATGGAAAATTGTATTTGGTGCTAGGTCTTTCCCTTTAGGTTTTACCCCAACAATGTTTTCATTAGTTTCGCTCACTCTCGAAATCAAGCATTTTACAGCAGGTTGGAGCAGCCTGTATCTCAGCACAGGAATAAGGTAGGGAAGAATTCTAAGGATCATTTTGACAGCCTCCAGAAGTTAGATCAGATGGCAAATTGTATTTGGTGCTAGGTCTTTCCCTTTAGGTTTTACCCCAACAATGTTTTCATTAGTTTCGCTCACTCTCGAAATCAAGCATTTTACAGCAGGTTGGAGCAGCCTGTATCTCAGCACAGGAATAAGGTAGGGAAGAATTCTAAGGATCATTTTGACTGCCTCCAGAAGTTAGATCAGATGGCCAATGGAATTTGGTGCTAGGTCTTTCCCTTTAGGTTTTACCCCAACAATGTTTTCATTAGTTTCGCTCACTCTCGAAATCAAGCATTTTACAGCAGGTTGGAGCAGCCTGTATCTCAGCACAGGAATAAGGTAGGGAAGAATTCAAATACTCATTTTGACTGCCTCCAGAAGTTAGATCAGATGGCAAATTGTATTTGGTGCTAGGTCTTTCCCTTTTGGTTTTACCCCAACAATGTTTTCATTAGTTTCGATCAGTCTCGAAATCAAGCATTTTACAGCAGGTTGGAGCAGCCTGTATCTCAGCACAGGAATAAGGTAGGGAAGAATTCTAAGGATCATTTTGACAGCCTCCAGAAGTCAGATCAGATGGCAAATTGTATTTGGTGCTAGGTCTTTCCCTTTAGGTTTTACCCCAACAATGTTTTCATTAGTTTCGCTCACTCTCGAAATCAAGCATTTTACAGCAGGTTGGAGCAGCCTGTATCTCAGCACAGGAATAAGGTAGGGAAGAATTCTAAGGATCATTTTGACTGCCTCCAGAAGTTAGATCAGATGGCCAATGGAATTTGGTGCTAGGTCTTTCCCTTTAGGTTTTACCCCAACAATGTTTTCATTAGTTTCGCTCACTCTCGAAATCAAGCATTTTACAGCAGGTTGGAGCAGCCTGTATCTCAGCACAGGAATAAGGTAGGGAAGAATTCTAAGGATCATTTTGACTGCCTCCAGAAGTTAGATCAGATGGCAAATTGTATTTGGTGCTAGGTCTTTCCCTTTAGGTTTTACCCCAACAATGTTTTCATTAGTTTCGCTCACTCTCGAAATCAAGCATTTTACAGCAGGTTGGAGCAGCCTGTATCTCAGCACAGGAATAAGGTAGGGAAGAATTCTAAGGATCATTTTGACTGCCTCCAGAAGTTAGATCAGATGGCCAAGGAATTTGGTGCTAGGTCTTTCCCTTTAGGTTTTACCCCAACAATGTTTTCATTAGTTTCGCTCACTCTCGAAATCAAGCATTTTACAGCAGGTTGGAGCAGCCTGTATCTCAGCACAGGAATAAGGTAGGGAAGAATTCTAAGGATCATTTTGACAGCCTCCAGAAGTCAGATCAGATGGCCAATGGAATTTGGTGCTAGGTCTTTCCCTTTAGGTTTTACCCCAACAATGTTTTCATTAGTTTCGCTCACTCTCGAAATCAAGCATTTTACAGCAGGTTGGAGCAGCCTGTATCTCAGCACAGGAATAAGGTAGGGAAGAATTCTAAGGATCATTTTGACTGCCTCCAGAAGTTAGATCAGATGGCAAATTGGATTTGGTGCTAGGTCTTTCCCTTTAGGTTTTACCCCAACAATGTTTTCATTAGTTTCGCTCACTCTCGAAATCAAGCATTTTACAGCAGGTTGGAGCAGCCTGTATCTCAGCACAGGAATAAGGTAGGGAAGAATTCAAGTACTCATTTTGACTGCCTCCAGAAGTTAGATCAGATGGCAAATTGTATTTGGTGCTAGGTCTTTCCCTTTAGGTTTTACCCCAACAATGTTTTCATTAGTTTTAATCAGTTTCGAAATCAAGCATTTTACAGCAGGTTGGAGCAGCCTGTATCTCAGCACAGGAATAAGGTAGGGAAGAATTCTAAGGATCATTTTGACTGCCTCCAGAAGTTAGATCAGATGGCAAATTGTATTTGGTGCTAGGTCTTTCCCTTTAGGTTTTAACCCAACAATGTTTTCATTAGTTTCGCTCACTCTCGAAATCAAGCATTTTACAGCAGGTTGGAGCAGCCTGTATCTCAGCACAGGAATAAGGTAGGGAAGAATTCTAAGGATCATTTTGACTGCCTCCAGAAGTTAGATCAGATGGCCAATGGAATTTGGTGCTAGGTCTTTCCCTTTAGGTTTTACCCCAACAATGTTTTCATTAGTTTCGCTCACTCTCGAAATCAAGCATTTTACAGCAGGTTGGAGCAGCCTGTATCTCAGCACAGGAATAAGGTAGGGAAGAATTCTAAGGATCATTTTGACTGCCTCCAGAAGTTAGATCAGATGGCCAATGGAATTTGGTGCTAGGTCTTTCCCTTTAGGTTTTACCCCAACAATGTTTTCATTAGTTTCGCTCACTCTCGAAATCAAGCATTTTACAGCAGGTTGGAGCAGCCTGTATCTCAGCACAGGAATAAGGTAGGGAAGAATTCTAAGGATCATTTTGACTGCCTCCAGAAGTTAGATCAGATGGAAAATTGTATTTGGTGCTAGGTCTTTCCCTTTAGGTTTTACCGCAACAATGTTTTCATTAGTTTCGCTCACTCTCGAAATCAAGCATTTTACAGCAGGTTGGAGCAGCCTGTATCTCAGCACAGGAATAAGGTAGGGAAGAATTCTAAGGATCATTTTGACAGCCTCCAGAAGTTAGATCAGATGGCAAATTGTATTTGGTGCTAGGTCTTTCCCTTTAGGTTTTACCCCAACAATGTTTTCATTAGTTTCGCTCACTCTCGAAATCAAGCATTTTACAGCAGGTTGGAGCAGCCTGTATCTCAGCACAGGAATAAGGTAGGGAAGAATTCTAAGGATCATTTTGACTGCCTCCAGAAGTTAGATCAGATGGCAAATTGTATTTGGTGCTAGGTCTTTCCCTTTAGGTTTTACCCCAACAATGTTTTCATTAGTTTCGATCAGTCTCGAAATCAAGCATTTTACAGCAGGTTGGAGCAGCCTGTATCTCAGCACAGGAATAAGGTAGGGAAGAATTCTAAGGATCATTTTGACTGCCTCCAGAAGTTAGATCAGATGGCAAATTGGATTTGGTGCTAGGTCTTTCCCTTTAGGTTTTAACCCAACAATGTTTTCATTAGTTTCGCTCACTCTCGAAATCAAGCATTTTACAGCAGGTTGGAGCAGCCTGTATCTCAGCACAGGAATAAGGTAGGGAAGAATTCTAAGGATCATTTTGACTGCCTCCAGAAGTTAGATCAGATGGCCAATGCAATTTGGTGCTAGGTCTTTCCCTTTAGGTTTTACCCCAACAATGTTTTCATTAGTTTCGCTCACTCTCGAAATCAAGCATTTTACAGCAGGTTGGAGCAGCCTGTATCTCAGCACAGGAATAAGGTAGGGAAGAATTCTAAGGATCATTTTGACTGCCTCCAGAAGTTAGATCAGATGGCAAATTGTATTTGGTGCTAGGTCTTTCCCTTTAGGTTTTACCCCAACAATGTTTTCATTAGTTTCGCTCACTCTCGAAATCAAGCATTTTACAGCAGGTTGGAGCAGCCTGTATCTCAGCACAGGAATAAGGTAGGGAAGAATTCTAAGGCTCATTTTGACTGCCTCCAGAAGTTAGATCAGATGGCAAATTGTATTTGGTGCTAGGTCTTTCCCTTTAGGTTTTACCCCAACAATGTTTTCATTAGTTTCGCTCACTCTCGAAATCAAGCATTTTACAGCAGGTTGGAGCAGCCTGTATCTCAGCACAGGAATAAGGTAGGGAAGAATTCTAAGGATCATTTTGACTGCCTCCAGAAGTTAGATCAGATGGCAAATTGTATTTGGTGCTAGGTCTTTCCCTTTAGGTTTTACCCCAACAATGTTTTCATTAGTTTCGCTCACTCTCGAAATCAAGCATTTTACAGCAGGTTGGAGCAGCCTGTATCTCAGCACAGGAATAAGGTAGGGAAGAATTCTAAGGATCATTTTGACTGCCTCCAGAAGTTAGATCAGATGGCAAATTGTATTTCGTGCTAGGTCTTTCCCTTTAGGTTTTACCCCAACAATGTTTTCATTAGTTTCGCTCACTCTCGAAATCAAGCATTTTACAGCAGGTTGGAGCAGCCTGTATCTCAGCACAGGAATAAGGTAGGGAAGAATTCTAAGGATCATTTTGACTGCCTCCAGAAGTTAGATCAGATGGAAAATTGTATTTGGTGCTAGGTCTTTCCCTTTAGGTTTTACCCCAACAATGTTTTCATTAGTTTCGCTCACTCTCGAAATCAAGCATTTTACAGCAGGTTGGAGCAGCCTGTATCTCAGCACAGGAATAAGGTAGGGAAGAATTCTAAGGATCATTTTGACTGCCTCCAGAAGTTAGATCAGATGGCCAATGCAATTTCGTGCTAGGTCTTTCCCTTTAGGTTTTACCCCAACAATGTTTTCATTAGTTTCGCTCACTCTCGAAATCAAGCATTTTACAGCAGGTTGGAGCAGCCTGTATCTCAGCACAGGAATAAGGTAGGGAAGAATTCTAAGGATCATTTTGACTGCCTCCAGAAGTTAGATCAGATGGAAAATTGTATTTGGTGCTAGGTCTTTCCCTTTAGGTTTTACCGCAACAATGTTTTCATTAGTTTCGCTCACTCTCGAAATCAAGCATTTTACAGCAGGTTGGAGCAGCCTGTATCTCAGCACAGGAATAAGGTAGGGAAGAATTCTAAGGATCATTTTGACTGCCTCCAGAAGTCAGATCAGATGGCCAATGGAATTTGGTGCTAGGCCTTTCCCTTTAGGTTTTACCCCAACAATGTTTTCATTAGTTTCGCTCACTCTCGAAATCAAGCATTTTACAGCAGGTTGGAGCAGCCTGTATCTCAGCACAGGAATAAGGTAGGGAAGAATTCAAATACTCATTTTGACTGCCTCCAGAAGTTAGATCAGATGGCAAATTGTATTTGGTGCTAGGTCTTTCCCTTTAGGTTTTACCCCAACAATGTTTTCATTAGTTTCGCTCACTCTCGAAATCAAGCATTTTACAGCAGGTTGGAGCAGCCTGTATCTCAGCACAGGAATAAGGTAGGGAAGAATTCTAAGGATCATTTTGACTGCCTCCAGAAGTTAGATCAGATAGCAAATTGTATTTGGTGCTAGGTCTTTCCCTTTAGGTTTTACCCCAACAATGTTTTCATTAGTTTCGCTCACTCTCGAAATCAAGCATTTTACAGCAGGTTGGAGCAGCCTGTATCTCAGCACAGGAATAAGGTAGGGAAGAATTCTAAGGATCATTTTGACTGCCTCCAGAAGTTAGATCAGATGGCAAATTGTATTTGGTGCTAGGTCTTTCCCTTTAGGTTTTACCCCAACAATGTTTTCATTAGTTTCGCTCACTCTCGAAATCAAGCATTTTACAGCAGGTTGGAGCAGCCTGTATCTCAGCACAGGAATAAGGTAGGGAAGAATTCAAATACTCATTTTGACTGCCTCCAGAAGTTAGATCAGATGGCCAATGGAATTTGGTGCTAGGTCTTTCCCTTTAGGTTTTACCCCAACAATGTTTTCATTAGTTTCGCTCACTCTCGAAATCAAGCATTTTACAGCAGGTTGGAGCAGCCTGTATCTCAGCACAGGAATAAGGTAGGGAAGAATTCTAAGGATCATTTTGACTGCCTCCAGAAGTTAGATCAGATGGCCAATGGAATTTGGTGCTAGGTCTTTCCCTTTAGGTTTTACCCCAACAATGTTTTCATTAGTTTCGCTCACTCTCGAAATCAAGCATTTTACAGCAGGTTGGAGCAGCCTGTATCTCAGCACAGGAATAAGGTAGGGAAGAATTCAAATACTCATTTTGACTGCCTCCAGAAGTTAGATCAGATGGCAAATTGTATTTGGTGCTAGGTCTTTCCCTTTAGGTTTTACCCCAACAATGTTTTCATTAGTTTCGCTCACTCTCGAAATCAAGCATTTTACAGCAGGTTGGAGCAGCCTGTATCTCAGCACAGGAATAAGGTAGGGAAGAATTCTAAGGATCATTTTGACAGCCTCCAGAAGTCAGATCAGATGGCAAATTGTATTTGGTGCTAGGTCTTTCCCTTTAGGTTTTACCCCAACAATGTTTTCATTAGTTTCGCTCACTCTCGAAATCAAGCATTTTACAGCAGGTTGGAGCAGCCTGTATCTCAGCACAGGAATAAGGTAGGGAAGAATTCAAATACTCATTTTGACTGCCTCCAGAAGTTAGATCAGATGGCCAATGGAATTTGGTGCTAGGTCTTTCTCTTTAGGTTTTACCCCAACAATGTTTTCATTAGTTTCGCTCACTCTCGAAATCAAGCATTTTACAGCAGGTTGGAGCAGCCTGTATCTCAGCACAGGAATAAGGTAGGGAAGAATTCTAAGGATCATTTTGACTGCCTCCAGAAGTTAGATCAGATGGCAAATTGTATTTGGTGCTAGGTCTTTCCCTTTAGGTTTTACCCCAACAATGTTTTCATTAGTTTTGATCAGTCTCGAAATCAAGCATTTTACAGGAGGTTGGAGCAGCCTGTATCTCAGCACAGGAATAAGGTAGGGAAGAATTCTAAGGATCATTTTGACTGCCTCCAGAAGTTAGATCAGATGGCAAATTGTATTTGGTGCTAGGTCTTTCCCTTTAGGTTTTACCCCAACAATGTTTTCATTAGTTTCGCTCACTCTCGAAATCAAGCATTTTACAGCAGGTTGGAGCAGCCTGTATCTCAGCACAGGAATAAGGTAGGGAAGAATTCTAAGGCTCATTTTGACTGCCTCCAGAAGTTAGATCAGATGGCAAATTGGATTTGGTGCTAGGTCTTTCCCTTTAGGTTTTACCCCAACAATGTTTTCATTAGTTTCGCTCACTCTCGAAATCAAGCATTTTACAGCAGGTTGGAGCAGCCTGTATCTCAGCACAGGAATAAGGTAGGGAAGAATTCTAAGGATCATTTTGACTGCCTCCAGAAGTTAGATCAGATGGCCAATGGAATTTGGTGCTAGGTCTTTCCCTTTAGGTTTTACCCCAACAATGTTTTCATTAGTTTCGCTCACTCTCGAAATCAAGCATTTTACAGCAGGTTGGAGCAGCCTGTATCTCAGCACAGGAATAAGGTAGGGAAGAATTCAAATACTCATTTTGACTGCCTCCAGAAGTTAGATCAGATGGCCAATGGAATTTGGTGCTAGGTCTTTCCCTTTAGGTTTTACCCCAACAATGTTTTCATTAGTTTCGATCACTCTCGAAATCAAGCATTTTACAGCAGGTTGGAGCAGCCTGTATCTCAGCACAGGAATAAGGTAGGGAAGAATTCTAAGGATCATTTTGACAGCCTCCAGAAGTCAGATCAGATGGCAAATTGTATTTGGTGCTAGGTCTTTCCCTTTAGGTTTTACCCCAACAATGTTTTCATTAGTTTCGCTCACTCTCGAAATCAAGCATTTTACAGCAGGTTGGAGCAGCCTGTATCTCAGCACAGGAATAAGGTAGGGAAGAATTCTAAGGATCATTTTGACTGCCTCCAGAAGTTAGATCAGATGGCCAATGGAATTTGGTGCTAGGTCTTTCCCTTTAGGTTTTACCCCAACAATGTTTTCATTAGTTTCGCTCACTCTCGAAATCAAGCATTTTACAGCAGGTTGGAGCAGCCTGTATCTCAGCACAGGAATAAGGTAGGGAAGAATTCTAAGGATCATTTTGACTGCCTCCAGAAGTTAGATCAGATGGCAAATTGTATTTGGTGCTAGGTCTTTCCCTTTAGGTTTTGCCCCAACAATGTTTTCTTTAGTTTTGATCAGTCTCGAAATCAAGCATTTTACAGCAGGTTGGAGCAGCCTGTATCTCAGCACAGGAATAAGGTAGGGAAGAATTCTAAGGATCATTTTGACAGCCTCCAGAAGTTAGATCAGATGGCAAATTGTATTTGGTGCTAGGTCTTTCCCTTTAGGTTTTACCCCAACAATGTTTTCATTAGTTTCGCTCACTCTCGAAATCAAGCATTTTACAGCAGGTTGGAGCAGCCTGTATCTCAGCACAGGAATAAGGTAGGGAAGAATTCTAAGGATCATTTTGACTGCCTCCAGAAGTTAGATCAGATGGCAAATTGTATTTGGTGCTAGGTCTTTCCCTTTAGGTTTTACCCCAACAATGTTTTCATTAGTTTCGCTCACTCTCGAAATCAAGCATTTTACAGCAGGTTTGAACAGCCTGTATCTCAGCACAGGAATAAGGTAGGGAAGAATTCTAAGGATCATTTTGACTGCCTCCAGAAGTTAGATCAGATGGCAAATTGTATTTGGTGCTAGGTCTTTCCCTTTAGGTTTTAACCCAACAATGTTTTCATTAGTTTCGCTCACTCTCGAAATCAAGCATTTTACAGCAGGTTGGAGCAGCCTGTATCTCAGCACAGGAATAAGGTAGGGAAGAATTCAAATACTCATTTTGACTGCCTCCAGAAGGTAGATCAGATGGCCAAAGCAATTTGGTGCTAGGTCTTTCCCTTTAGGTTTTACCCCAACAATGTTTTCATTAGTTTCGCTCACTCTCGAAATCAAGCATTTTACAGCAGGTTGGAGCAGCCTGTATCTCAGCACAGGAATAAGGTAGGGCAGAATTCAAATACTCATTTTGACTGCCTCCAGAAGTTAGATCAGATGGCAAATTGTATTTGGTGCTAGGTCTTTCCCTTTAGGTTTTACCCCAACAATGTTTTCATTAGTTTCGCTCACTCTCGAAATCAAGCATTTTACAGCAGGTTGGAGCAGCCTGTATCTCAGCACAGGAATAAGGTAGGGAAGAATTCTAAGGACCATTTTGACTGCCTCCAGAAGTTAGATCAGATGGCAAATTGTATTTGGTGCTAGGTCTTTCCCTTTAGGTTTTACCCCAACAATGTTTTCATTAGTTTTAATCAGTCTCTAAATCAAGCATTTTACAGCAGGTTGGAGCAGCCTGTATCTCAGCACAGGAATAAGGTAGGGAAGAATTCTAAGGATCATTTTGACTGCCTCCAGAAGTTAGATCAGATGGCAAATTGTATTTTTGCTAGGTCTTTCCCTTTAGGTTTTACCCCAACAATGTTTTCATTAGTTTCGCTCACTCTCGAAATCAAGCATTTTACAGCAGGTTGGAGCAGCCTGTATCTCAGCACAGGAATAAGGTAGGGAAGAATTCTAAGGATCATTTTGACTGCCTCCAGAAGTTAGATCAGATGGCCAATGGAATTTGGTGCTAGGTCTTTCCCTTTAGGTTTTACCGCAACAATGTTTTCATTAGTTTCGCTCACTCTCGAAATCCAGCATTTTACAGCAGGTTGGAGCAGCCTGTATCTCAGCACAGGAATAAGGTAGGGAAGAATTCTAAGGATCATTTTGACTGCCTCCAGATGTTAGATCAGATGGCCAATGGAATTTGGTGCTAGGTCTTTCCCTTTAGGTTTTAACCCAACAATGTTTTCATTAGTTTCGCTCACTCTCGAAATCAAGCATTTTACAGCAGGTTGGAGCAGCCTGTATCTCAGCACAGGAATAAGGTAGGGAAGAATTCAAATACTCATTTTGACTGCCTCCAGAAGGTAGATCAGATGGCCAAAGCAATTTGGTGCTAGGTCTTTCCCTTTAGGTTTTACCCCAACAATGTTTTCATTAGTTTCGCTCACTCTCGAAATCAAGCATTTTACAGCAGGTTGGAGCAGCCTGTATCTCAGCACAGGAATAAGGTAGGGAAGAATTCAAATACTCATTTTGACTGCCTCCAGAAGTTAGATCAGATGGCAAATTGTATTTGGTGCTAGGTCTTTCCCTTTAGGTTTTACCCCAACAATGTTTTCATTAGTTTCGCTCACTCTCGAAATCAAGCATTTTACAGCAGGTTGGAGCAGCCTGTATCTCAGCACAGGAATAAGGTAGGGAAGAATTCTAAGGACCATTTTGACTGCCTCCAGAAGTTAGATCAGATGGCAAATTGTATTTGGTGCTAGGTCTTTCCCTTTAGGTTTTACCCCAACAATGTTTTCATTAGTTTTAATCAGTCTCTAAATCAAGCATTTTACAGCAGGTTGGAGCAGCCTGTATCTCAGCACAGGAATAAGGTAGGGAAGAATTCTAAGGATCATTTTGACTGCCTCCAGAAGTTAGATCAGATGGCAAATTGTATTTTTGCTAGGTCTTTCCCTTTAGGTTTTACCCCAACAATGTTTTCATTAGTTTCGCTCACTCTCGAAATCAAGCATTTTACAGCAGGTTGGAGCAGCCTGTATCTCAGCACAGGAATAAGGTAGGGAAGAATTCTAAGGATCATTTTGACTGCCTCCAGAAGTTAGATCAGATGGCCAATGGAATTTGGTGCTAGGTCTTTCCCTTTAGGTTTTACCGCAACAATGTTTTCATTAGTTTCGCTCACTCTCGAAATCCAGCATTTTACAGCAGGTTGGAGCAGCCTGTATCTCAGCACAGGAATAAGGTAGGGAAGAATTCTAAGGATCATTTTGACTGCCTCCAGAAGTTAGATCAGATGGCCAATGGAATTTGGTGCTAGGTCTTTCCCTTTAGGTTTTACCCCAACAATGTTTTCATTAGTTTTGCTCACTCTCGAAATCAAGCATTTTACAGCAGGTTGGAGCAGCCTGTATCTCAGCACAGGAATAAGGTAGGGAAGAATTCTAAGGATCATTTTGACTGCCTCCAGAAGTTAGATCAGATGGCAAATTGTATTTGGTGCCAGGTCTTTCCCTTTAGGTTTTACCCCAACAATGTTTTCATTACTTTCGCTCACTCTCGAAATCAAGCATTTTACAGCAGGTTGGAGCAGCCTGTATCTCAGCACAGGAATAAGGTAGGGAAGAATTCTAAGGATCATTTTGACTGCCTCCAGAAGTTAGATCAGATGGCCAATGGAATTTGGTGCTAGGTCTTTCCCTTTAGCTTTTACCGCAACAATGTTTTCATTAGTTTCGCTCACTCTCGAAATCCAGCATTTTACAGCAGGTTGGAGCAGCCTGTATCTCAGCACAGGAATAAGGTAGGGAAGAATTCTAAGGATCATTTTGACTGCCTCCAGAAGTTAGATCAGATGGCCAATGGAATATGGTGCTAGGTCTTTCCCTTTAGGTTTTACCCCAACAATGTTTTCATTAGTTTCGCTCACTCTCGAAATCAAGCATTTTACAGCAGGTTGGAGCAGCCTGTATCTCAGCACAGGAATAAGGTAGGGAAGAATTCTAAGGATCATTTTGACTGCCTCCAGAAGTTAGATCAGATGGCAAATTGTATTTGGTGCTAGGTCTTTCCCTTTAGGTTTTACCCCAACAATGTTTTCATTAGTTTCGCTCACTCTCGAAATCAAGCATTTTACAGCAGGTTGGAGCAGCCTGTATCTCAGCACAGGAATAAGGTAGGGAAGAATTCTAAGGATCATTTTGACTGCCTCCAGAAGTTAGATCAGATGGCAAATTGTATTTGGTGCTAGGTCTTTCCCTTTAGGTTTTACCCCAACAATGTTTTCATTAGTTTCGATCACTCTCGAAATCAAGCATTTTACAGCAGGTTGGAGCAGCCTGTATCTCAGCACAGGAATAAGGTAGGGAAGAATTCTAAGGATCATTTTGACAGCCTCCAGAAGTCAGATCAGATGGCAAATTGTATTTGGTGCTAGGTCTTTCCCTTTAGGTTTTACCCCAACAATGTTTTCATTAGTTTCGCTCACTCTCGAAATCAAGCATTTTACAGCAGGTTGGAGCAGCCTGTATCTCAGCACAGGAATAAGGTAGGGAAGAATTCAAATACTCATTTTGACTGCCTCCAGAAGTTAGATCAGATGGCCAATGGAATTTGGTGCTAGGTCTTTCCCTTTAGGTTTTACCCCAACAATGTTTTCATTAGTTTCGCTCACTCTCGAAATCAAGCATTTTACAGCAGGTTGGAGCAGCCTGTATCTCAGCACAGGAATAAGGTAGGGAAGAATTCAAATACTCATTTTGACTGCCTCCAGAAGTTAGATCAGATGGCAAGTTGTATTTGGTGCTTGGTCTTTCCCTTTAGGTTTTACCCCAACAATGTTTTCATTAGTTTCGCTCACTCTCGAAATCAAGCATTTTACAGCAGGTTGGAGCAGCCTGTATCTCAGCACAGGAATAAGGTAGGGAAGAATTCTAAGGATCATTTTGACTGCCTCCAGAAGTTAGATCAGATGGCCAATGGAATTTGGTGCTAGGTCTTTCCCTTTAGGTTTTACCCCAACAATGTTTTCATTAGTTTCGCTCACTCTCGAAATCAAGCATTTTACAGCAGGTTGGAGCAGCCTGTATCTCAGCACAGGAATAAGGTAGGGAAGAATTCTAAGGATCATTTTGACTGCCTCCAGAATTTAGATCAGATGGCAAATTGTATTTGGTGCTAGGTCTTTCCCTTTAGGTTTTACCCCAACAATGTTTTCATTAGTTTCGATCAGTCTCAAAATCAAGCATTTTACAGCAGATTGGAGCAGCCTGTATCTCAGCACAGGAATAAGGTAGGGAAGAATACTAAGGATCATTTTGACTGCCTCCAGAAGTTAGATCAGATAGCAAATTGTATTTGGTGCTAGGTCTTTCCCTTTAGGTTTTACCCCAACAATGTTTTCATTAGTTTCGCTCACTCTCGAAATCAAGCATTTTACAGCAGGTTGGAGCAGCCTGTATCTCAGCACAGGAATAAGGTAGGGAAGAATTCTAAGGATCATTTTGACTGCCTCCAGAAGTTAGATCAGATGGCCAATGCAATTTGGTGCTAGGTCTTTCCCTTTAGGTTTTACCCCAACAATGTTTTCATTAGTTTCGCTCACTCTCGAAATCAAGCATTTTACAGCAGGTTGGAGCAGCCTGTATCTCAGCACAGGAATAAGGTAGGGAAGAATTCTAAGGACCATTTTGACTGCCTCCAGAAGTTAGATCAGATGGCCAATGCAATTTGGTGCTAGGCCTTTCCCTTTAGGTTTTACCCCAACAATGTTTTCATTAGTTTCGCTCACTCTCGAAATCAAGCATTTTACAGCAGGTTGGAGCAGCCTGTATCTCAGCACAGGAATAAGGTAGGGAAGAATTCTAAGGATCATTTTGACTGCCTCCAGAAGTTAGATCAGATGGCAAGTTGTATTTGGTGCTAGGTCTTTCCCTTTAGGTTTTACCCCAACAATGTTTTCATTAGTTTCGCTCACTCTCGAAATCAAGCATTTTACAGCAGGTTGGAGCAGCCTGTATCTCAGCACAGGAATAAGGTAGGGAAGAATTCTAAGGATCATTTTGACTGCCTCCAGAAGTAAGATCATATGGCAAATTGTATTTGGTGCTAGGTCTTTCCCTTTAGGTTTTACCCCAACAATGTTTTCATTAGTTTCGCTCACTCTCGAAATCAAGCATTTTACAGCAGGTTGGAGCAGCCTGTATCTCAGCACAGGAATAAGGTAGGGAAGAATTCTAAGGATCATTTTGACTGCCTCCAGAAGTTAGATCAGATGGCAAATTGTATTTGGTGCTAGGTCTTTCCCTTTAGGTTTTACCCCAACAATGTTTTCATTAGTTTCGCTCACTCTCGAAATCAAGCATTTTACAGCAGGTTGGAGCAGCCTGTATCTCAGCACAGGAATAAGGTAGGGAAGAATTCAAATACTCATTTTGACTGCCTCCAGAAGTTAGATCAGATGGCCAATGGAATTTGGTGCTAGGTCTTTCCCTTTAGGTTTTACCCCAACAATGTTTTCATTAGTTTCGCTCACTCTCGAAATCAAGCATTTTACAGCAGGTTGGAGCAGCCTGTATCTCAGCACAGGAATAAGGTAGGGAAGAATTCAAATACTCATTTTGACTGCCTCCAGAAGTTAGATCAGATGGCAAGTTGTATTTGGTGCTTGGTCTTTCCCTTTAGGTTTTACCCCAACAATGTTTTCATTAGTTTCGCTCACTCTCGAAATCAAGCATTTTACAGCAGGTTGGAGCAGCCTGTATCTCAGCACAGGAATAAGGTAGGGAAGAATTCTAAGGATCATTTTGACTGCCTCCAGAAGTTAGATCAGATGGCCAATGGAATTTGGTGCTAGGTCTTTCCCTTTAGGTTTTACCCCAACAATGTTTTCATTAGTTTCGCTCACTCTCGAAATCAAGCATTTTACAGCAGGTTGGAGCAGCCTGTATCTCAGCACAGGAATAAGGTAGGGAAGAATTCTAAGGATCATTTTGACTGCCTCCAGAATTTAGATCAGATGGCAAATTGTATTTGGTGCTAGGTCTTTCCCTTTAGGTTTTACCCCAACAATGTTTTCATTAGTTTCGATCAGTCTCAAAATCAAGCATTTTACAGCAGATTGGAGCAGCCTGTATCTCAGCACAGGAATAAGGTAGGGAAGAATACTAAGGATCATTTTGACTGCCTCCAGAAGTTAGATCAGATAGCAAATTGTATTTGGTGCTAGGTCTTTCCCTTTAGGTTTTACCCCAACAATGTTTTCATTAGTTTCGCTCACTCTCGAAATCAAGCATTTTACAGCAGGTTGGAGCAGCCTGTATCTCAGCACAGGAATAAGGTAGGGAAGAATTCTAAGGATCATTTTGACTGCCTCCAGAAGTTAGATCAGATGGCCAATGCAATTTGGTGCTAGGTCTTTCCCTTTAGGTTTTACCCCAACAATGTTTTCATTAGTTTCGCTCACTCTCGAAATCAAGCATTTTACAGCAGGTTGGAGCAGCCTGTATCTCAGCACAGGAATAAGGTAGGGAAGAATTCTAAGGACCATTTTGACTGCCTCCAGAAGTTAGATCAGATGGCCAATGCAATTTGGTGCTAGGCCTTTCCCTTTAGGTTTTACCCCAACAATGTTTTCATTAGTTTCGCTCACTCTCGAAATCAAGCATTTTACAGCAGGTTGGAGCAGCCTGTATCTCAGCACAGGAATAAGGTAGGGAAGAATTCTAAGGATCATTTTGACTGCCTCCAGAAGTTAGATCAGATGGCAAGTTGTATTTGGTGCTAGGTCTTTCCCTTTAGGTTTTACCCCAACAATGTTTTCATTAGTTTCGCTCACTCTCGAAATCAAGCATTTTACAGCAGGTTGGAGCAGCCTGTATCTCAGCACAGGAATAAGGTAGGGAAGAATTCTAAGGATCATTTTGACTGCCTCCAGAAGTAAGATCATATGGCAAATTGTATTTGGTGCTAGGTCTTTCCCTTTAGGTTTTACCCCAACAATGTTTTCATTAGTTTCGCTCACTCTCGAAATCAAGCATTTTACAGCAGGTTGGAGCAGCCTGTATCTCAGCACAGGAATAAGGTAGGGAAGAATTCTAAGGATCATTTTGACTGCCTCCAGAAGTTAGATCAGATGGCCAATGGAATTTGGTGCTAGGTCTTTCCCTTTAGGTTTTACCGCAACAATGTTTTCATTAGTTTCGCTCACTCTCGAAATCAAGCATTTTACAGCAGGTTGGAACAGCCTGTATCTCAGCACAGGAATAAGGTAGGGAAGAATTCTAAGGATCATTTTGACTGCCTCCAGAAGTTAGATCAGATGGCCAATGGAATTTGGTGCTAGGTCTTTCCCTTTAGGTTTTACCCCAACAATGTTTTCATTAGTTTCGCTCACTCTCGAAATCAAGCATTTTACAGCAGGTTGGAGCAGCCTGTATCTCAGCACAGGAATAAGGTAGGGAAGAATTCTAAGGATCATTTTGACTGCCTCCAGAAGTTAGATCAGATGGCAAATTGTATTTGGTGCTAGGTCTTTCCCTTTAGGTTTTACCCCAACAATGTTTTCATTAGTTTCGCTCACTCTCGAAATCAAGCATTTTACAGCAGGTTGGAGCAGCCTGTATCTCAGCACAGGAATAAGGTAGGGAAGAATTCTAAGGATCATTTTGACTGCCTCCAGAAGTTAGATCAGATGGCAAATTGTATTTGGTGCTAGGTCTTTCCCTTTAGGTTTTACCCCAACAATGTTTTCATTAGTTTCGATCAGTCTCGAAATCAAGCATTTTACAGCAGGTTGGAGCAGCCTGTATCTCAGCACAGGAATAAGGTAGGGAAGAATTCAAATACTCATTTTGACTGCCTCCAGAAGGTAGATCAGATGGCCAATGCAATTTGGTGCTAGGTCTTTCCCTTTAGGTTTTACCCCAACAATGTTTTCATTAGTTTCGCTCACTCTCGAAATCAAGCATTTTACAGCAGGTTGGAGCAGCCTGTATCTCAGCACAGGAATAAGGTAGGGAAGAATTCAAATACTCATTTTGACTGCCTCCAGAAGTTAGATCAGATGGCAAATTGTATTTGGTGCTAGGTCTTTCCCTTTAGGTTTTACCCCAACAATGTTTTCATTAGTTTCGCTCACTCTCGAAATCAAGCATTTTACAGCAGGTTGGAGCAGCCTGTATCTCAGCACAGGAATAAGGTAGGGAAGAATTCAAATACTCATTTTGACTGCCTCCAGAAGGTAGATCAGATGGCCAAAGCAATTTGGTGCTAGGTCTTTCCCTTTAGGTTTTACCCCAACAATGTTTTCATTAGTTTCGCTCACTCTCGAAATCAAGCATTTTACAGCAGGTTGGAGCAGCCTGTATCTCAGCACAGGAATAAGGTAGGGAAGAATTCTAAGGATCATTTTGACTGCCTCCAGAAGTAAGATCATATGGCAAATTGTATTTGGTGCTAGGTCTTTCCCTTTAGGTTTTACCCCAACAATGTTTTCATTAGTTTCGCTCACTCTCGAAATCAAGCATTTTACAGCAGGTTGGAGCAGCCTGTATCTCAGCACAGGAATAAGGTAGGGAAGAATTCTAAGGATCATTTTGACTGCCTCCAGAAGTTAGATCAGATGGCCAATGGAATTTGGTGCTAGGTCTTTCCCTTTAGGTTTTACCCCAACAATGTTTTCATTAGTTTCGCTCACTCTCGAAATCAAGCATTTTACAGCAGGTTGGAGCAGCCTGTATCTCAGCACAGGAATAAGGTAGGGAAGAATTCTAAGGATCATTTTGACTGCCTCCAGAAGTTAGATCAGATGGCCAATGGAATTTGGTGCTAGGTCTTTCCCTTTAGGTTTTACCCCAACAATGTTTTCATTAGTTTCGCTCACTCTCGAAATCAAGCATTTTACAGCAGGTTGGAGCAGCCTGTATCTCAGCACAGGAATAAGGTAGGGAAGAATTCTAAGGATCATTTTGACTGCCTCCAGAAGTTAGATCAGATGGCAAATTGTATTTGGTGCTAGGTCTTTCCCTTTAGGTTTTACCCCAACAATGTTTTCATTAGTTTCGCTCACTCTCGAAATCAAGCATTTTACAGCAGGTTGGAGCAGCCTGTATCTCAGCACAGGAATAAGGTAGGGAAGAATTCAAATACTCATTTTGACTGCCTCCAGAAGTTAGATCAGATGGCAAATTGTATTTGGTGCTAGGTCTTTCCCTTTAGGTTTTACCCCAACAATGTTTTCATTAGTTTCGATCAGTCTCGAAATCAAGCATTTTACAGCAGGTTGGAGCAGCCTGTATCTCAGCACAGGAATAAGGTAGGGAAGAATTCTAAGGATCATTTTGACAGCCTCCAGAAGTCAGATCAGATGGCAAATTGTATTTGGTGCTAGGTCTTTCCCTTTAGGTTTTACCCCAACAATGTTTTCATTAGTTTCGCTCACTCTCGAAATCAAGCATTTTACAGCAGGTTGGAGCAGCCTGTATCTCAGCACAGGAATAAGGTAGGGAAGAATTCTAAGGATCATTTTGACTGCCTCCAGAAGTTAGATCAGATGGCCAATGCAATTTGGTGCTAGGTCTTTCCCTTTAGGTTTTACCCCAACAATGTTTTCATTAGTTTCGCTCACTCTCGAAATCAAGCATTTTACAGCAGGTTGGAGCAGCCTGTATCTCAGCACAGGAATAAGGTAGGGAAGAATTCTAAGGATCATTTTGACTGCCTCCAGAAGTTAGATCAGATGGCCAATTGTATTTGGTGCCAGGTCTTTCCCTTTAGGTTTTACCCCAACAATGTTTTCATTAGTTTCGCTCACTCTCGAAATCAAGCATTTTACAGCAGGTTGGAGCAGCCTGTATCTCAGCACAGGAATAAGGTAGGGAAGAATTCAAATACTCATTTTGACTGCCTCCAGAAGGTAGATCAGATGGCCAAAGCAATTTGGTGCTAGGTCTTTCCCTTTAGGTTTTACCCCAACAATGTTTTCATTAGTTTCGCTCACTCTCGAAATCAAGCATTTTACAGCAGGTTGGAGCAGCCTGTATCTCAGCACAGGAATAAGGTAGGGAAGAATTCAAATACTCATTTTGACTGCCTCCAGAAGTTAGATCAGATGGCAAATTGTATTTGGTGCTAGGTCTTTCCCTTTAGGTTTTACCCCAACAATGTTTTCATTAGTTTCGCTCACTCTCGAAATCAAGCATTTTACAGCAGGTTGGAGCAGCCTGTATCTCAGCACAGGAATAAGGTAGGGAAGAATTCTAAGGACCATTTTGACTGCCTCCAGAAGTTAGATCAGATGGCAAATTGTATTTGGTGCTAGGTCTTTCCCTTTAGGTTTTACCCCAACAATGTTTTCATTAGTTTTAATCAGTCTCTAAATCAAGCATTTTACAGCAGGTTGGAGCAGCCTGTATCTCAGCACAGGAATAAGGTAGGGAAGAATTCTAAGGATCATTTTGACTGCCTCCAGAAGTTAGATCAGATGGCAAATTGTATTTTTGCTAGGTCTTTCCCTTTAGGTTTTACCCCAACAATGTTTTCATTAGTTTCGCTCACTCTCGAAATCAAGCATTTTACAGCAGGTTGGAGCAGCCTGTATCTCAGCACAGGAATAAGGTAGGGAAGAATTCTAAGGATCATTTTGACTGCCTCCAGAAGTTAGATCAGATGGCCAATGGAATTTGGTGCTAGGTCTTTCCCTTTAGGTTTTACCGCAACAATGTTTTCATTAGTTTCGCTCACTCTCGAAATCAAGCATTTTACAGCAGGTTGGAGCAGCCTGTATCTCAGCACAGGAATAAGGTAGGGAAGAATTCAAATACTCATTTTGACTGCCTCCAGAAGTTAGATCAGATGGCCAATGGAATTTGGTGCTAGGTCTTTCCCTTTAGGTTTTACCCCAACAATGTTTTCATTAGTTTTGCTCACTCTCGAAATCAAGCATTTTACAGCAGGTTGGAGCAGCCTGTATCTCAGCACAGGAATAAGGTAGGGAAGAATTCTAAGGATCATTTTGACTGCCTCCAGAAGTTAGATCAGATGGCGAATTGTATTTGGTGCCAGGTCTTTCCCTTTAGGTTTTACCCCCACAATGTTTTCATTAGTTTCGCTCACTCTCGAAATCAAGCATTTTACAGCAGGTTGGAGCAGCCTGTATCTCAGCACAGGAATAAGGTAGGGAAGAATTCTAAGGATCATTTTGACTGCCTCCAGAAGTTAGATCAGATGGCCAATGGAATTTGGTGCTAGGTCTTTCCCTTTAGCTTTTACCCCAACAATGTTTTCATTAGTTTCGCTCACTCTCGAAATCCAGCATTTTACAGCAGGTTGGAGCAGCCTGTATCTCAGCACAGGAATAAGGTAGGGAAGAATTCTAAGGATCATTTTGACTGCCTCCAGAAGTTAGATCAGATGGCCAATGGAATTTGGTGCTAGGTCTTTCCCTTTAGGTTTTACCCCAACAATGTTTTCATTAGTTTCGCTCACTCTCGAAATCAAGCATTTTACAGCAGGTTGGAGCAGCCTGTATCTCAGCACAGGAATAAGGTAGGGAAGAATTCTAAGGATCATTTTGACTGCCTCCAGAAGTTAGATCAGATGGCAAATTGTATTTGGTGCTAGGTCTTTCCCTTTAGGTTTTACCCCAACAATGTTTTCATTAGTTTCGCTCACTCTCGAAATCAAGCATTTTACAGCAGGTTGGAGCAGCCTGTATCTCAGCACAGGAATAAGGTAGGGAAGAATTCTAAGGATCATTTTGACTGCCTCCAGAAGTTAGATCAGATGGCAAATTGTATTTGGTGCTAGGTCTTTCCCTTTAGGTTTTACCCCAACAATGTTTTCATTAGTTTCGATCACTCTCGAAATCAAGCATTTTACAGCAGGTTGGAGCAGCCTGTATCTCAGCACAGGAATAAGGTAGGGAAGAATTCTAAGGATCATTTTGACAGCCTCCAGAAGTCAGATCAGATGGCAAATTGTATTTGGTGCTAGGTCTTTCCCTTTAGGTTTTACCCCAACAATGTTTTCATTAGTTTCGCTCACTCTCGAAATCAAGCATTTTACAGCAGGTTGGAGCAGCCTGTATCTCAGCACAGGAATAAGGTAGGGAAGAATTCAAATACTCATTTTGACTGCCTCCAGAAGTTAGATCAGATGGCCAATGGAATTTGGTGCTAGGTCTTTCCCTTTAGGTTTTACCCCAACAATGTTTTCATTAGTTTCGCTCACTCTCGAAATCAAGCATTTTACAGCAGGTTGGAGCAGCCTGTATCTCAGCACAGGAATAAGGTAGGGAAGAATTCAAATACTCATTTTGACTGCCTCCAGAAGTTAGATCAGATGGCAAGTTGTATTTGGTGCTTGGTCTTTCCCTTTAGGTTTTACCCCAACAATGTTTTCATTAGTTTCGCTCACTCTCGAAATCAAGCATTTTACAGCAGGTTGGAGCAGCCTGTATCTCAGCACAGGAATAAGGTAGGGAAGAATTCTAAGGATCATTTTGACTGCCTCCAGAAGTTAGATCAGATGGCCAATGGAATTTGGTGCTAGGTCTTTCCCTTTAGGTTTTACCCCAACAATGTTTTCATTAGTTTCGCTCACTCTCGAAATCAAGCATTTTACAGCAGGTTGGAGCAGCCTGTATCTCAGCACAGGAATAAGGTAGGGAAGAATTCTAAGGATCATTTTGACTGCCTCCAGAATTTAGATCAGATGGCAAATTGTATTTGGTGCTAGGTCTTTCCCTTTAGGTTTTACCCCAACAATGTTTTCATTAGTTTCGATCAGTCTCAAAATCAAGCATTTTACAGCAGATTGGAGCAGCCTGTATCTCAGCACAGGAATAAGGTAGGGAAGAATACTAAGGATCATTTTGACTGCCTCCAGAAGTTAGATCAGATAGCAAATTGTATTTGGTGCTAGGTCTTTCCCTTTAGGTTTTACCCCAACAATGTTTTCATTAGTTTCGCTCACTCTCGAAATCAAGCATTTTACAGCAGGTTGGAGCAGCCTGTATCTCAGCACAGGAATAAGGTAGGGAAGAATTCTAAGGATCATTTTGACTGCCTCCAGAAGTTAGATCAGATGGCCAATGCAATTTGGTGCTAGGTCTTTCCCTTTAGGTTTTACCCCAACAATGTTTTCATTAGTTTCGCTCACTCTCGAAATCAAGCATTTTACAGCAGGTTGGAGCAGCCTGTATCTCAGCACAGGAATAAGGTAGGGAAGAATTCTAAGGACCATTTTGACTGCCTCCAGAAGTTAGATCAGATGGCCAATGCAATTTGGTGCTAGGCCTTTCCCTTTAGGTTTTACCCCAACAATGTTTTCATTAGTTTCGCTCACTCTCGAAATCAAGCATTTTACAGCAGGTTGGAGCAGCCTGTATCTCAGCACAGGAATAAGGTAGGGAAGAATTCTAAGGATCATTTTGACTGCCTCCAGAAGTTAGATCAGATGGCAAGTTGTATTTGGTGCTAGGTCTTTCCCTTTAGGTTTTACCCCAACAATGTTTTCATTAGTTTCGCTCACTCTCGAAATCAAGCATTTTACAGCAGGTTGGAGCAGCCTGTATCTCAGCACAGGAATAAGGTAGGGAAGAATTCTAAGGATCATTTTGACTGCCTCCAGAAGTTAGATCAGATGGCCAATTGTATTTGGTGCCAGGTCTTTCCCTTTAGGTTTTACCCCAACAATGTTTTCATTAGTTTTAATCAGTCTCTAAATCAAGCATTTTACAGCAGGTTGGAGCAGCCTGTATCTCAGCACAGGAATAAGGTAGGGAAGAATTCAAATACTCATTTTGACTGCCTCCAGAAGGTAGATCAGATGGCCAAAGCAATTTGGTGCTAGGTCTTTCCCTTTAGGTTTTACCCCAACAATGTTTTCATTAGTTTCGCTCACTCTCGAAATCAAGCATTTTACAGCAGGTTGGAGCAGCCTGTATCTCAGCACAGGAATAAGGTAGGGAAGAATTCAAATACTCATTTTGACTGCCTCCAGAAGTTAGATCAGATGGCAAATTGTATTTGGTGCTAGGTCTTTCCCTTTAGGTTTTACCCCAACAATGTTTTCATTAGTTTCGCTCACTCTCGAAATCAAGCATTTTACAGCAGGTTGGAGCAGCCTGTATCTCAGCACAGGAATAAGGTAGGGAAGAATTCTAAGGACCATTTTGACTGCCTCCAGAAGTTAGATCAGATGGCAAATTGTATTTGGTGCTAGGTCTTTCCCTTTAGGTTTTACCCCAACAATGTTTTCATTAGTTTTAATCAGTCTCTAAATCAAGCATTTTACAGCAGGTTGGAGCAGCCTGTATCTCAGCACAGGAATAAGGTAGGGAAGAATTCTAAGGATCATTTTGACTGCCTCCAGAAGTTAGATCAGATGGAAAATTGTATTTTTGCTAGGTCTTTCCCTTTAGGTTTTACCCCAACAATGTTTTCATTAGTTTCGCTCACTCTCGAAATCAAGCATTTTACAGCAGGTTGGAGCAGCCTGTATCTCAGCACAGGAATAAGGTAGGGAAGAATTCTAAGGATCATTTTGACTGCCTCCAGAAGTTAGATCAGATGGCCAATGGAATTTGGTGCTAGGTCTTTCCCTTTAGGTTTTACCGCAACAATGTTTTCATTAGTTTCGCTCACTCTCGAAATCAAGCATTTTACAGCAGGTTGGAGCAGCCTGTATCTCAGCACAGGAATAAGGTAGGGAAGAATTCAAATACTCATTTTGACTGCCTCCAGAAGTTAGATCAGATGGCCAATGGAATTTGGTGCTAGGTCTTTCCCTTTAGGTTTTACCCCAACAATGTTTTCATTAGTTTTGCTCACTCTCGAAATCAAGCATTTTACAGCAGGTTGGAGCAGCCTGTATCTCAGCACAGGAATAAGGTAGGGAAGAATTCTAAGGATCATTTTGACTGCCTCCAGAAGTTAGATCAGATGGCGAATTGTATTTGGTGCTAGGTCTTTCCCTTTAGGTTTTACCCCCACAATGTTTTCATTAGTTTCGCTCACTCTCGAAATCAAGCATTTTACAGCAGGTTGGAGCAGCCTGTATCTCAGCACAGGAATAAGGTAGGGAAGAATTCTAAGGATCATTTTGACTGCCTCCAGAAGTTAGATCAGATGGCCAATGGAATTTGGTGCTAGGTCTTTCCCTTTAGCTTTTACCCCAACAATGTTTTCATTAGTTTCGCTCACTCTCGAAATCCAGCATTTTACAGCAGGTTGGAGCAGCCTGTATCTCAGCACAGGAATAAGGTAGGGAAGAATTCTAAGGATCATTTTGACTGCCTCCAGAAGTTAGATCAGATGGCCAATGGAATTTGGTGCTAGGTCTTTCCCTTTAGGTTTTACCCCAACAATGTTTTCATTAGTTTCGCTCACTCTCGAAATCAAGCATTTTACAGCAGGTTGGAGCAGCCTGTATCTCAGCACAGGAATAAGGTAGGGAAGAATTCTAAGGATCATTTTGACTGCCTCCAGAAGTTAGATCAGATGGCAAATTGTATTTGGTGCTAGGTCTTTCCCTTTAGGTTTTACCCCAACAATGTTTTCATTAGTTTCGCTCACTCTCGAAATCAAGCATTTTACAGCAGGTTGGAGCAGCCTGTATCTCAGCACAGGAATAAGGTAGGGAAGAATTCTAAGGATCATTTTGACTGCCTCCAGAAGTTAGATCAGATGGCAAATTGTATTTGGTGCTAGGTCTTTCCCTTTAGGTTTTACCCCAACAATGTTTTCATTAGTTTCGATCACTCTCGAAATCAAGCATTTTACAGCAGGTTGGAGCAGCCTGTATCTCAGCACAGGAATAAGGTAGGGAAGAATTCTAAGGATCATTTTGACAGCCTCCAGAAGTCAGATCAGATGGCAAATTGTATTTGGTGCTAGGTCTTTCCCTTTAGGTTTTACCCCAACAATGTTTTCATTAGTTTCGCTCACTCTCGAAATCAAGCATTTTACAGCAGGTTGGAGCAGCCTGTATCTCAGCACAGGAATAAGGTAGGGAAGAATTCAAATACTCATTTTGACTGCCTCCAGAAGTTAGATCAGATGGCCAATGGAATTTGGTGCTAGGTCTTTCCCTTTAGGTTTTACCCCAACAATGTTTTCATTAGTTTCGCTCACTCTCGAAATCAAGCATTTTACAGCAGGTTGGAGCAGCCTGTATCTCAGCACAGGAATAAGGTAGGGAAGAATTCAAATACTCATTTTGACTGCCTCCAGAAGTTAGATCAGATGGCAAGTTGTATTTGGTGCTTGGTCTTTCCCTTTAGGTTTTACCCCAACAATGTTTTCATTAGTTTCGCTCACTCTCGAAATCAAGCATTTTACAGCAGGTTGGAGCAGCCTGTATCTCAGCACAGGAATAAGGTAGGGAAGAATTCTAAGGATCATTTTGACTGCCTCCAGAAGTTAGATCAGATGGCCAATGGAATTTGGTGCTAGGTCTTTCCCTTTAGGTTTTACCCCAACAATGTTTTCATTAGTTTCGCTCACTCTCGAAATCAAGCATTTTACAGCAGGTTGGAGCAGCCTGTATCTCAGCACAGGAATAAGGTAGGGAAGAATTCTAAGGATCATTTTGACTGCCTCCAGAATTTAGATCAGATGGCAAATTGTATTTGGTGCTAGGTCTTTCCCTTTAGGTTTTACCCCAACAATGTTTTCATTAGTTTCGATCAGTCTCAAAATCAAGCATTTTACAGCAGATTGGAGCAGCCTGTATCTCAGCACAGGAATAAGGTAGGGAAGAATACTAAGGATCATTTTGACTGCCTCCAGAAGTTAGATCAGATAGCAAATTGTATTTGGTGCTAGGTCTTTCCCTTTAGGTTTTACCCCAACAATGTTTTCATTAGTTTCGCTCACTCTCGAAATCAAGCATTTTACAGCAGGTTGGAGCAGCCTGTATCTCAGCACAGGAATAAGGTAGGGAAGAATTCTAAGGATCATTTTGACTGCCTCCAGAAGTTAGATCAGATGGCCAATGCAATTTGGTGCTAGGTCTTTCCCTTTAGGTTTTACCCCAACAATGTTTTCATTAGTTTCGCTCACTCTCGAAATCAAGCATTTTACAGCAGGTTGGAGCAGCCTGTATCTCAGCACAGGAATAAGGTAGGGAAGAATTCTAAGGACCATTTTGACTGCCTCCAGAAGTTAGATCAGATGGCCAATGCAATTTGGTGCTAGGCCTTTCCCTTTAGGTTTTACCCCAACAATGTTTTCATTAGTTTCGCTCACTCTCGAAATCAAGCATTTTACAGCAGGTTGGAGCAGCCTGTATCTCAGCACAGGAATAAGGTAGGGAAGAATTCTAAGGATCATTTTGACTGCCTCCAGAAGTTAGATCAGATGGCAAGTTGTATTTGGTGCTAGGTCTTTCCCTTTAGGTTTTACCCCAACAATGTTTTCATTAGTTTCGCTCACTCTCGAAATCAAGCATTTTACAGCAGGTTGGAGCAGCCTGTATCTCAGCACAGGAATAAGGTAGGGAAGAATTCTAAGGATCATTTTGACTGCCTCCAGAAGTAAGATCATATGGCAAATTGTATTTGGTGCTAGGTCTTTCCCTTTAGGTTTTACCCCAACAATGTTTTCATTAGTTTCGCTCACTCTCGAAATCAAGCATTTTACAGCAGGTTGGAGCAGCCTGTATCTCAGCACAGGAATAAGGTAGGGAAGAATTCTAAGGATCATTTTGACTGCCTCCAGAAGTTAGATCAGATGGCCAATGGAATTTGGTGCTAGGTCTTTCCCTTTAGTTTTTTACCGCAACAATGTTTTCATTAGTTTCGCTCACTCTCGAAATCAAGCATTTTACAGCAGGTTGGAACAGCCTGTATCTCAGCACAGGAATAAGGTAGGGAAGAATTCTAAGGATCATTTTGACTGCCTCCAGAAGTTAGATCAGATGGCCAATGGAATTTGGTGCTAGGTCTTTCCCTTTAGGTTTTACCCCAACAATGTTTTCATTAGTTTCGCTCACTCTCGAAATCAAGCATTTTACAGCAGGTTGGAGCAGCCTGTATCTCAGCACAGGAATAAGGTAGGGAAGAATTCTAAGGATCATTTTGACTGCCTCCAGAAGTTAGAGATGGCCAATGGAATTTGGTGCTAGGTCTTTCCCTTTAGGTTTTACCCCGACAATGTTTTTCATTAGTTTCGCTCACTCTCGAAATCAAGCATTTTACAGCAGGTTGGAACAGCCTGTATCTCAGCACAGGAATAAGGTAGGGAAGAATTCTAAGGATCCATTTTGACTGCCTCCAGAAGTTAGATCAGATGGCCAATGGAATTTGGTGCTAGGTCTTTCCCTTTAGGTTTCTACCCCAACAATGTTTTCATTAGTTTCGCTCACTCTCGAAATCAAGCATTTTACAGCAGGTTGGAGCAGCCTGTATCTCAGCACAGGAATAAGGTAGGGAAGAATTCTAAGGATCATTTTGACTGCCTCCAGAAGTTAGATCAGATGGCAAATTGTATTTGGTGCTAGGTCTTTCCCTTTAGGTTTTACCCCAACAATGTTTTCATTAGTTTCACTGCACTCTCGAAATCAAGCATTTTACAGCAGGTTGGAGCAGCCTGTATCTCAGCACAGGAATAAGGTAGGGAAGAATTCTAAGGATCATTTTGACTGCCTCCAGAAGTTAGATCAGATGGCAAATTGTATTTGGTGCTAGGTCTTTCCCTTTAGGTTTTAGCCCAACAATGTTTTCATTAGTTTTCGATCAGTCTCGAAATCAAGCATTTTACAGCAGGTTGGAGCAGCCTGTATCTCAGCACAGGAATAAGGTAGGGAAGAATTCAAGATCATTTTGACAGCCTCCGGAAGTCAGATCAGATGGCAAATTGTATTTGGTGCTAGGTCTTTCCTTTAGGTTTTACCCCAACAATGTTTTCATTAGTTGTCGCTCACTCTCGAAATCAAGCATTTTACAGCAGGTTGGAGCAGCCTGTATCTCAGCACAGGAATAAGGTAGGGAAGAATTCTAAGGATCATTTTGACTGCCTCCAGAAGTAGATCAGATGGCCAATGGAATTTGGTGCTAGGTCTTTCCCTTTAGGTTTTTACCCCAACAATGTTTTCATTAGTTTCGCTCACTCTCGAAATCAAGCATTTTACAGCAGGTTGGAACAGCCTGTATCTCAGCACAGGAATAAGGTAGGGAAGAATTCTAAGGATCATTTTGACTTGCCTCCAGAAGTTAGATCAGATGGCCAATGGAATTTGGTGCTAGGTCTTTCCCTTTAGGTTTTACCCAACAATGTTTTCATTAGTTTCGGCTCACTCTCGAAATCAAGCATTTTACAGCAGGTTGGAGCAGCCTGTATCTCAGCACAGGAATAAGGTAGGGAAGAATTCTAAGGATCATTTTGACTGCTCCAGAAGTTAGATCAGATGGCAAATTGTATTTGGTGCTAGGTCTTTCCCTTTAGGTTTTACCCCAACAATGTTTTCATTAGTTTCACTCACTCTCGAAATCAAGCATTTTACAGGCAGGTTGGAGCAGCCTGTATCTCAGCACAGGAATAAGGTAGGGAAGAATTCTAAGGATCATTTTGACTGCCTCCAGAAGTTAGATCAGATGGCAAATTGTATTTGGTGCTAGGTCTTTCCCTTTAGGTTTTACCCCAACAATGTTTTCATTAGTTTCGATCAGTCTCGAAATCAAGCATTTTACAGCAGGTTGGAGCAGCCTGTATCTCAGCACAGGAATAAGGTAGGGAAGAATTCTAAGGATCATTTTGACAGCCTCCGGAAGTCAGATCAGATGGCAAATTGTATTTGGTGCTAGGTCTTTCCCTTTAGGTTTTACCCCAACAATGTTTTCATTAGTTTCGCTCACTCTCGAAATCAAGCATTTTACAGCAGGTTGGAGCAGCCTGTATCTCAGCACAGGAATAAGGTAGGGAAGAATTCTAAGGATCATTTTGACTGCCTCCAGAAGTTAGATCAGATGGCCAATGCAATTTGGTGCTAGGTCTTTCCCTTTAGGTTTTACCCCAACAATGTTTTCATTAGTTTCGCTCACTCTCGAAATCAAGCATTTTACAGCAGGTTGGAGCAGCCTGTATCTCAGCACAGGAATAAGGTAGGGAAGAATTCTAAGGATCATTTTGACTGCCTCCAGAAGTTAGATCAGATGGCCAATTGTATTTGGTGCCAGGTCTTTCCCTTTAGGTTTTACCCCAACAATGTTTTCATTAGTTTTAATCAGTCTCTAAATCAAGCATTTTACAGCAGGTTGGAGCAGCCTGTATCTCAGCACAGGAATAAGGTAGGGAAGAATTCTAAGGATCATTTTGACTGCCTCCAGAAGTTAGATCAGATGGCAAATTGTATTTGGTGCCAGGTCTTTCCCTTTAGGTTTTACCCCAACAATGTTTTCATTAGTTTCGCTCACTCTCGAAATCAAGCATTTTACAGCAGGTTGGAGCAGCCTGTATCTCAGCACAGGAATAAGGTAGGGAAGAATTCTAAGGATCATTTTGACTGCCTCCAGAAGTTAGATCAGATGGCAAATTGTATTTGGTGCTAGGTCTTTCCCTTTATGTTTTACCCCAACAATGTTTTCATTAGTTTCGCTCACTCTCGAAATCAAGCATTTTACAGCAGGTTGGAGCAGCCTGTATCTCAGCACAGGAATAAGGTAGGGAAGAATTCTAAGGATCATTTTGACTGCCTCCAGAAGTTAGATCAGATGGCAAATTGTATTTGGTGCTAGGTCTTTCCCTTTAGGTTTTACCCCAACAATGTTTTCATTAGTTTCGCTCACTCTCGAAATCAAGCATTTTACAGCAGGTTGGAGCAGCCTGTATCTCAGCACAGGAATAAGGTAGGGAAGAATTCTAAGGATCATTTTGACTGCCTCCAGAAGTTAGATCAGATGGCAAATTGTATTTGGTGCTAGGTCTTTCCCTTTAGGTTTTACCCCAACAATGTTTTCATTAGTTTCGATCAGTCTCAAAATCAAGCATTTTACAGCAGGTTGGAGCAGCCTGTATCTCAGCACAGGAATAAGGTAGGGAAGAATACTAAGGATCATTTTGACTGCCTCCAGAAGTTAGATCAGATAGCAAATTGTATTTGGTGCTAGGTCTTTCCCTTTAGGTTTTACCCCAACAATGTTTTCATTAGTTTCGCTCACTCTCGAAATCAAGCATTTTACAGCTGGTTGGAGCAGCCTGTATCTCAGCACAGGAATAAGGTAGGGAAGAATTCTAAGGATCATTTTGATTGCCTCCAGAAGTTAGATCAGATGGCAAATTGTATTTGGTGCTAGGTCTTTCCCTTTAGGTTTTACCCCAACAATGTTTTCATTAGTTTCGCTCACTCTCGAAATCAAGCATTTTACAGCAGGTTGGAGCAGCCTGTATCACAGCACAGGAATAAGGTAGGGAAGAATTCAAATACACATTTTGACTGCCTCCAGAAGTTAGATCAGATGGCAAATTGTATTTGGTGCTAGGTCTTTCCCTTTAGGTTTTACCCCAACAATGTTTTCATTAGTTTTGCTCACTCTCGAAATCAAGCATTTTACAGCAGGTTGGAGCAGCCTGTATCTCAGCACAGGAATAAGGTAGGGAAGAATTCTAAGGATCATTTTGACTGCCTCCAGAAGTTAGATCAGATGGCAAATTGTATTTGGTGCCAGGTCTTTCCCTTTAGGTTTTACCCCAACAATGTTTTCATTAGTTTCGCTCACTCTCGAAATCAAGCATTTTACAGCAGGTTGGAGCAGCCTGTATCTCAGCACAGGAATAAGGTAGGGAAGAATTCTAAGGATCATTTTGACTGCCTCCAGAAGTTAGATCAGATTGGTGCTAGGTCTTTCCCTTTAGGTTTTACCCCAACAATGTTTTCATTAGTTTCGCTCACTCTCGAAATCAAGCATTTTACAGCAGGTTGGAGCAGCCTGTATCTCAGCACAGGAATAAGGTAGGGAAGAATTCAAATACTCATTTTGACTGCCTCCAGAAGTTAGATCAGATGGCAAGTTGTATTTGGTGCTTGGTCTTTCCCTTTAGGTTTTACCCCAACAATGTTTTCATTAGTTTCGCTCACTCTCGAAATCAAGCATTTTACAGCAGGTTGGAGCAGCCTGTATCTCAGCACAGGAATAAGGTAGGGAAGAATTCTAAGGATCATTTTGACTGCCTCCAGAAGTTAGATCAGATGGCCAATGCAATTTGGTGCTAGGTCTTTCCCTTTAGGTTTTACCCCAACAATGTTTTCATTAGTTTCGCTCACTCTCGAAATCAAGCATTTTACAGCAGGTTGGAGCAGCCTGTATCTCAGCACAGGAATAAGGTAGGGAAGAATTCTAAGGATCATTTTGACTGCCTCCAGAAGTTAGATCAGATGGCAAATTGTATTTGGTGCTAGGTCTTTCCCTTTAGGTTTTACCCCAACAATGTTTTCATTAGTTTCGATCAGTCTCAAAATCAAGCATTTTACAGCAGGTTGGAGCAGCCTGTATCTCAGCACAGGAATAAGGTAGGGAAGAATACTAAGGATCATTTTGACTGCCTCCAGAAGTTAGATCAGATAGCAAATTGTATTTGGTGCTAGGTCTTTCCCTTTCGGTTTTACCCCAACAATGTTTTCATTAGTTTCGCTCACTGTCGAAATCAAGCATTTTACAGCAGGTTGGAGCAGCCTGTATCTCAGCACAGGAATAAGGTAGGGAAGAATTCTAAGGATCATTTTGACTGCCTCCAGAAGTTAGATCAGATGGCAAATTGTATTTGGTGCTAGGTCTTTCCCTTTAGGTTTTACCCCAACAATGTTTTCATTAGTTTCGCTCACTCTCGAAATCAAGCATTTTACAGCAGGTTGGAGCAGCCTGTATCTCAGCACAGGAATAAGGTAGGGAAGAATACTAAGGATCATTTTGACTGCCTCCAGAAGTTAGATCAGATAGCAAATTGTATTTGGTGCTAGGTCTTTCCCTTTAGGTTTTACCCCAACAATGTTTTCATTAGTTTCGCTCACTCTCGAAATCAAGCATTTTACAGCAGGTTGGAGCAGCCTGTATCTCAGCACAGGAATAAGGTAGGGAAGAATTCTAAGGACCATTTTGACTGCCTCCAGAAGTTAGATCAGATGGCCAATGCAATTTGGTGCTAGGCCTTTCCCTTTAGGTTTTACCCCAACAATGTTTTCATTAGTTTCGCTCACTCTCGAAATCAAGCATTTTACAGCAGGTTGGAGCAGCCTGTATCTCAGCACAGGAATAAGGTAGGGAAGAATTCTAAGGATCATTTTGACTGCCTCCAGAAGTTAGATCAGATGGCAAGTTGTATTTGGTGCTAGGTCTTTCCCTTTAGGTTTTACCCCAACAATGTTTTCATTAGTTTCGCTCACTCTCGAAATCAAGCATTTTACAGCAGGTTGGAGCAGCCTGTATCTCAGCACAGGAATAAGGTAGGGAAGAATTCTAAGGATCATTTTGACTGCCTCCAGAAGTTAGATCAGATGGCCAATGGAATTTGGTGCTAGATCTTTCCCTTTAGGTTTTACCCCTACAATGTTTTCATTAGTTTGGCTCACTCTCGAAATCAAGCATTTTACAGCAGGATGGAGCAGCCTGTATCTCAGCACAGGAATAAGGTAGGGAAGAATTCTAAGGATCATTTTGACTGCCTCCAGAAGTTAGATCAGATGGCCAATGCAATTTGGTGCTAGGTCTTTCCCTTTAGGTTTTACCCCAACAATGTTTTCATTAGTTTCGCTCACTCTCGAAATCAAGCATTTTACAGCAGGTTGGAGCAGCCTGTATCTCAGCACAGGAATAAGGTAGGGAAGAATTCTAAGGATCATTTTGACTGCCTCCAGAAGTTAGATCAGATGGCCAATGCAATTTGGTGCTACGTCTTTCCCTTTAGGTTTTACCCCAACAATGTTTTCATTAGTTTCGCTCACTCTCGAAATCAAGCATTTTACAGCAGGTTGGAGCAGCCTGTATCTCAGCACAGGAATAAGGTAGGGAAGAATTCTAAGGATCATTTTGACTGCCTCCAGAAGTTAGATCAGATGGCAAATTGTATTTGGTGCTAGGTCTTTCCCTTTAGGTTTTACCCCAACAATGTTTTCATTAGTTTCGCTCACTCTCGAAATCAAGCATTTTACAGCAGGTTGGAGCAGCCTGTATCTCAGCACAGGAATAAGGTAGGGAAGAATTCTAAGGATTATTTTGACTGCCTCCAGAAGTTAGATCAGATGGCCAATGGAATTTGGTGCTAGGTCTTTCCCTTTAGGTTTTACCCCAACAATGTTTTCATTAGTTTCGCTCACTCTCGAAATCAAGCATTTTACAGCAGTTTGGAGCAGCCTGTATCTCAGCACAGGAATAAGGTAGGGAAGAATTCTAAGGATCATTTTGACTGCCTCCAGAAGTTAGATCAGATGGCAAATTGTATTTGGTGCTAGGTCTTTCCCTTTAGGTTTTACCCCAACAATGTTTTCATTAGTTTCGCTCACTCTCGAAATCAAGCATTTTACAGCAGATTGGAGCAGCCTGTATCTCAGCACAGGAATAAGGTAGGGAAGAATTCTAAGGATCATTTTGACTGCCTCCAGAAGTTAGATCAGATGGCCAATGGAATTTGGTGCTACGTCTTTCCCTTTAGGTTTTACCCCAACAATGTTTTCATTAGTTTCGCTCACTCTCGAAATCAAGCATTTTACAGCAGGTTGGAGCAGCCTGTATCTCAGCACAGGAATAAGGTAGGGAAGAATTCTAAGGATCATTTTGACTGCCTCCAGAAGTTAGATCAGATGGCAAATTGTATTTGGTGCTAGGTCTTTCCCTTTAGGTTTTACCCCAACAATGTTTTCATTAGTTTCGCTCACTCTCGAAATCAAGCTTTTTACAGCAGGTTGGAGCAGCCTGTATCTCAGCACAGGAATAAGGTAGGGAAGAATTCTAAGGATCATTTTGACTGCCTCCAGAAGTTAGATCAGATGGCAAATTGTATTTGGTGCCAGGTCTTTCCCTTTAGATTTTACCCCAACAATGTTTTCATTAGTTTCGCTCACTCTCGAAATCAAGCATTTTACAGCAGGTTGGAGCAGCCTGTATCTCAGCACAGGAATAAGGTAGGGAAGAATTCTAAGGATCATTTTGACTGCCTCCAGATGTTAGATCAGATGGCCAATGGAATTTGGTGCTAGGTCTTTCCCTTTAGGTTTTACCCCAACAATGTTTTCATTAGTTTCGCTCACTCTCGAAATCAAGCATTTTACAGCAGGTTGGAGCAGCCTGTATCTCAGCACAGGAATAAGGTAGGGAAGAATTCAAATACTCATTTTGACTGCCTCCAGAAGTTAGATCAGATGGCAAACTGTATTTGGTGCTTGGTCTTTCCCTTTAGGTTTTACCCCAACAATGTTTTCATTAGTTTCGCTCACTCTCGAAATCAAGCATTTTACAGCAGGTTGGAGCAGCCTGTATCTCAGCACAGGAATAAGGTAGGGAAGAATTCTAAGGATCATTTTGACTGCCTCCAGAAGTTAGATCAGATGGCAAATTGTATTTGGTGCTAGGTCTTTCCCTTTAGGTTTTACCCCAACAATGTTTTCATTAGTTTCGATCACTCTCGAAATCAAGCTTTTTACAGCAGGTTGGAGCAGCCTGTATCTCAGCACAGGAATAAGGTAGGGAAGAATTCTAAGGATCATTTTGACTGCCTCCAGAAGTTAGATCAGATGGCAAATTGTATTTGGTGCCAGGTCTTTCCCTTTAGGTTTTACCCCAACAATGTTTTCATTAGTTTCGCTCACTCTCGAAATCAAGCATTTTACAGCAGGTTGGAGCAGCCTGTATCTCAGCACAGGAATAAGGTAGGGAAGAATTCTAAGGATCATTTTGACTGCCTCCAGAAGTTAGATCAGATGGCCAATGGAATTTGGTGCTAGGTCTTTCCCTTTAGGTTTTACCCCAACAATGTTTTCATTAGTTTCGCTCACTCTCGAAATCAAGCATTTTACAGCAGGTTGGAGCAGCCTGTATCTCAGCACAGGAATAAGGTAGGGAAGAATTCTAAGGATCATTTTGACTGCATCCAGAAGTTAGATCAGATGGCAAATTGTATTTGGTGCTAGGTCTTTCCCTTTAGGTTTTACCCAACAATATTTTCATTAGTTTCGCTCACTCTCGAAATCAAGCATTTTACAGCAGGTTGGAGCAGCCTGTATCTCAGCACAGGAATAAGGTAGGGAAGAATTCAAATACTCATTTTGACTGCCTCCAGAAGTTAGATCAGATGGCAAGTTGTATTTGGTGCTAGGTCTTTCCCTTTAGGTTTTACCCCAACAATGTTTTCATTAGTTTCGCTCACTCTCGAAATCAAGCATTTTACAGCAGGTTGGAGCAGCCTGTATCTCAGCACAGGAATAAGGTAGGGAAGAATTCTAAGGATCATTTTGACTGCCTCCAGAAGTTAGATCAGATGGCAAATTGTATTTGGTGCTAGGTCTTTCCCTTTAGGTTTTACCCCAACAATGTTTTCATTAGTTTCGCTCACTCTCGAAATCAAGCATTTTACAGCAGGTTGGAGCAGCCTGTATCTCAGCACAGGAATAAGGTAGGGAAGAATTCTAAGGATCATTTTGACTGCCTCCAGAAGTTAGATCAGATGGCCAATGGAATTTGGTGCTAGATCTTTCCCTTTAGGTTTTACCCCAACAATGTTTTCGTTAGTTTCGCTCACTCTCGAAATCAAGCATTTTACAGCAGGTTGGAGCAGCCTGTATCTCAGCACAGGAATAAGGTAGGGAAGAATTCAAATACTCATTTTGACTGCCTCCAGAAGTTAGATCAGATGGCAAATTGTATTTGGTGCTAGGTCTTTCCCTTTAGGTTTTACCCCAACAATGTTTTCATTAGTTTCGCTCACTCTCGAAATCAAGCATTTTACAGCAGGTTGGAGCAGCCTGTATCTCAGCACAGGAATAAGGTAGGGAAGAATTCTAAGGATCATTTTGACTGCCTCCAGAAGTTAGATCAGATGGCAAATTGTATTTGGTGCTAGGTCTTTCCCTTTAGGTTTTCCCCCACAATGTTTTCATTAGTTTCGCTCACTCTCGAAATCAAGCATTTTACAGCAGGTTGGAGCAGCCTGTATCTCAGCACAGGAATAAGGTAGGGAAGAATTCTAAGGATCATTTTGACTGCCTCCAGAAGTTAGATCAGATGGCAAATTGTATTTGGTGCTAGGTCTTTCCCTTTAGGTTTTACCCCAACAATGTTTTCATTAGTTTCGATCAGTCTCGAAATCAAGCATTTTACAGCAGGTTGGAGCAGCCTGTATCTCAGCACAGGAATAAGGTAGGGAAGAATTCTAAGGATCATTTTGACTGCCTCCAGAAGTTAGATCAGATGGCCAATGGAATTTGGTGCTAGGTCTTTCCCTTTAGGTTTTACCCCAACAATGTTTTCATTAGTTTCGCTCACTCTCGAAATCAAGCATTTTACAGCAGGTTGGAGCAGCCTGTATCTCAGCACAGGAATAAGGTAGGGAAGAATTCAAATACTCATTTTGACTGCCTCCAGAAGTTAGATCAGATGGCAAATTGCATTTGGTGCTAGGTCTTTCCCTTTAGGTTTTACCCCAACAATGTTTTCATTAGTTTCGCTCACTCTCGAAATCAAGCATTTTACAGCAGGTTGGAGCAGCCTGTATCTCAGCACAGGAATAAGGTAGGGAAGAATTCTAAGGATCATTTTGACTGCCTCCAGAAGTTAGATCAGATGGCCAATGCAATTTGGTGCTAGGCCTTTCCCTTTAGGTTTTACCCCAACAATGTTTTCATTAGTTTCGCTCACTCACGAAATCAAGCATTTTACAGCAGGTTGGAGCAGCCTGTATCTCAGCACAGGAATAAGGTAGGGAAGAATTCTAAGGATCATTTTGACTGCCTCCAGAAGTTAGATCAGATGGCAAATTGTATTTGGTGCTAGGTCTTTCCCTTTAGGTTTTACCCCAACAATGTTTTCATTAGTTTCGATCAGTCTCGAAATCAAGCATTTTACAGCAGGTTGGAGCAGCCTGTATCTCAGCACAGGAATAAGGTAGGGAAGAATTCTAAGGATCATTTTGACTGCCTCCAGAAGTTAGATCAGATGGCCAATGGAATTTGGTGCTAGGTCTTTCCCTTTAGGTTTTACCCCAACAATGTTTTCATTAGTTTCGCTCACTCTCGAAATCAAGCATTTTACAGCAGGTTGGAGCAGCCTGTATCTCAGCACAGGAATAAGGTAGGGAAGAATTCTAAGGATCATTTTGACTGCCTCCAGAAGTTAGATCAGATGGCCAATGGAATTTGGTGCTAGGTCTTTCCCTTTAGGTTTTACCCCAACAATGTTTTCATTAGTTTCGCTCACTCTCGAAATCAAGCATTTTACAGCAGGTTGGAGCAGCCTGTATCTCAGCACAGGAATAAGGTAGGGAAGAATTCAAATACTCATTTTGACTGCCTCCAGAAGTTAGATCAGATGGCCAATGGAATTTGGTGCTAGGTCTTTCCCTTTAGGTTTTACCCCAACAATGTTTTCATTAGTTTCGCTCACTCTCGAAATCAAGCATTTTACAGCAGGTTGGAGCAGCCTGTATCTCAGCACAGGAATAAGGTAGGGAAGAATTCTAAGGATCATTTTGACTGCCTCCAGAAGTTAGATCAGATGGCAAATTGTATTTGGTGCTAGGTCTTTCCCTTTAGGTTTTACCCCAACAATGTTTTCATTAGTTTCGCTCACTCTCGAAATCAAGCATTTTACAGCAGGTTGGAGCAGCCTGTATCTCAGCACAGGAATAAGGTAGGGAAGAATTCTAAGGATCATTTTGACTGCCTCCAGAAGTTAGATCAGATGGCCAATGCAATTTGGTGCTAGGCCTTTCCCTTTAGGTTTTACCCCAACAATGTTTTCATTAGTTTCGATCACTCTCGAAATCAAGCATTTTACAGCAGGTTGGAGCAGCCTGTATCTCAGCACAGGAATAAGGTAGGGAAGAATTCTAAGGATCATTTTGACTGCCTCCAGAAGTTAGATCAGATGGCCAATGGAATTTGGTGCTAGGTCTTTCCCTTTAGGTTTTACCCCAACAATGTTTTCATTAGTTTCGCTCACTCTCGAAATCAAGCATTTTACAGCAGGTTGGAGCAGCCTGTATCTCAGCACAGGAATAAGGTAGGGAAGAATTCTAAGGATCATTTTGACTGCCTCCAGAAGTTAGATCAGATGGCAAATTGTATTTGGTGCTATGTCTTTCCCTTTAGGTTTTACCCCAACAATGTTTTCATTAGTTTCGCTCACTCTCGAAATCAAGCATTTTACAGCAGGTTGGAGCAGCCTGTATCTCAGCACAGGAATAAGGTAGGGAAGAATTCTAAGGATCATTTTGACTGCCTCCAGAAGTTAGATCAGATGGCCAATGGAATTTGGTGCTAGGTCTTTCCCTTTAGGTTTTACCCCAACAATGTTTTCATTAGTTTCGCTCACTCTCGAAATCAAGCATTTTACAGCAGGTTGGAGCAGCCTGTATCTCAGCACAGGAATAAGGTAGGGAAGAATTCAAATACTCATTTTGACTGCCTCCAGAAGTTAGATCAGATGGCAAATTGCATTTGGTGCTAGGTCTTTCCCTTTAGGTTTTACCCCAACAATGTTTTCATTAGTTTCGCTCACTCTCGAAATCAAGCATTTTACAGCAGGTTGGAGCAGCCTGTATCTCAGCACAGGAATAAGGTAGGGAAGAATTCTAAGGATCATTTTGACTGCCTCCAGAAGTTAGATCAGATGGCCAATGGAATTTGGTGCTAGGTCTTTCCCTTTAGGTTTTACCCCAACAATGTTTTCATTAGTTTCGCTCACTCTCGAAATCAAGCATTTTACAGCAGGTTGGAGCAGCCTGTATCTCAGCACAGGAATAAGGTAGGGAAGAATTCTAAGGATCATTTTGACTGCCTCCAGAAGTTAGATCAGATGGCAAATTGTATTTGGTGCTAGGTCTTTCCCTTTAGGTTTTACCCCAACAATGTTTTCATTAGTTTCGCTCACTCTCGAAATCAAGCATTTTACAGCAGGTTGGAGCAGCCTGTATCTCAGCACAGGAATAAGGTAGGGAAGAATTCTAAGGATCATTTTGACTGCCTCCAGAAGTTAGATCAGATGGCCAATGCAATTTGGTGCTAGGCCTTTCCCTTTAGGTTTTACCCCAACAATGTTTTCATTAGTTTCGATCACTCTCGAAATCAAGCATTTTACAGCAGGTTGGAGCAGCCTGTATCTCAGCACAGGAATAAGGTAGGGAAGAATTCTAAGGATCATTTTGACTGCCTCCAGAAGTTAGATCAGATGGCCAATGGAATTTGGTGCTAGGTCTTTCCCTTTAGGTTTTACCCCAACAATGTTTTCATTAGTTTCGCTCACTCTCGAAATCAAGCATTTTACAGCAGGTTGGAGCAGCCTGTATCTCAGCACAGGAATAAGGTAGGGAAGAATTCTAAGGATCATTTTGACTGCCTCCAGAAGTTAGATCAGATGGCAAATTGTATTTGGTGCTATGTCTTTCCCTTTAGGTTTTACCCCAACAATGTTTTCATTAGTTTCGCTCACTCTCGAAATCAAGCATTTTACAGCAGGTTGGAGCAGCCTGTATCTCAGCACAGGAATAAGGTAGGGAAGAATTCTAAGGATCATTTTGACTGCCTCCAGAAGTTAGATCAGATGGCCAATGGAATTTGGTGCTAGGTCTTTCCCTTTAGGTTTTACCCCAACAATGTTTTCATTAGTTTCGCTCACTCTCGAAATCAAGCATTTTACAGCAGGTTGGAGCAGCCTGTATCTCAGCACAGGAATAAGGTAGGGAAGAATTCAAATACTCATTTTGACTGCCTCCAGAAGTTAGATCAGATGGCAAATTGCATTTGGTGCTAGGTCTTTCCCTTTAGGTTTTACCCCAACAATGTTTTCATTAGTTTCGCTCACTCTCGAAATCAAGCATTTTACAGCAGGTTGGAGCAGCCTGTATCTCAGCACAGGAATAAGGTAGGGAAGAATTCTAAGGATCATTTTGACTGCCTCCAGAAGTTAGATCAGATGGCAAATTGTATTTGGTGCTAGGTCTTTCCCTTTAGGTTTTACCCCAACAATGTTTTCATTAGTTTCGCTCACTCTCGAAATCAAGCATTTTACAGCAGGTTGGAGCAGCCTGTATCTCAGCACAGGAATAAGGTAGGGAAGAATTCTAAGGATCATTTTGACTGCCTCCAGAAGTTAGATCAGATGGCAAATTGTATTTGGTGCTAGGTCTTTCCCTTTAGGTTTTACCCCAACAATGTTTTCATTAGTTCCGCTCATTCTCGAAATCAAGCATTTTACAGCAGGTTGGAGCAGCCTGTATCTCAGCACAGGAGTAAGGTAGGGAAGAATTCTAAGGATCATTTTGACTGCCTCCAGAATTTAGATCAGACGGCCAATGCAATTTGGTGCTAGGCCTTTCCCTTTAGGTTTTACCCCAACAATGTTTTCATTAGTTTCGATCAGTCTCGAAATCAAGCATTTTACAGCAGGTTGGAGCAGCCTGTATCTCAGCACAGGAATAAGGTAGGGAAGAATTCTAAGGATCATTTTGACTGCCTCCAGAAGTTAGATCAGATGGCCAATGGAATTTGGTGCTAGGTCTTTCCCTTTAGGTTTTACCCCAACAATGTTTTCATTAGTTTCGCTCACTCTCGAAATCAAGCATTTTACAGCAGGTTGGAGCAGCCTGTATCTCAGCACAGGAATAAGGTAGGGAAGAATTCAAATACTCATTTTGACTGCCTCCAGAAGTTAGATCAGATGGCAAATTGTATTTGGTGCTAGGTCTTTCCCTTTAGGTTTTACCCCAACAATGTTTTCATTAGTTTCGCTCACTCTCGAAATCAAGCATTTTACAGCAGGTTGGAGCAGCCTGTATCTCAGCACAGGAATAAGGTAGGGAAGAATTCTAAGGATCATTTTGACTGCCTCCAGAAGTTAGATCAGATGGCCAATGGAATTTGGTGCTAGGTCTTTCCCTTTAGGTTTTACCCCAACAATGTTTTCATTAGTTTCGCTCACTCTCGAAATCAAGCATTTTAGAGCAGGTTGGAGCAGCCTGTATCTCAGCACAGGAATAAGGTAGGGAAGAATTTAAATACTCATTTTGACTGCCTCCAGAAGTTAGATCAGATGGCAAATTGTATTTGGTGCTAGGTCTTTCCCTTTAGGTTTTACCCCAACAATGTTTTCATTAGTTTCGATCAGTCTCGAAATCAAGCATTTTACAGCAGGTTGGAGCAGCCTGTATCTCAGCACAGGAATAAGGTAGGGAAGAATTCTAAGGATAATTTTGACTGCCTCCAGAAGTTAGATCAGATGGCAAATTGTATTTGGTGCTAGGTCTTTCCCTTTAGGTTTTACCCCAACAATGTTTTCATTAGTTTCGATCACTCTCGAAATCAAGCATTTTACAGCAGGTTGGAGCAGCCTGTATCTCAGCACAGGAATAAGGTAGGGAAGAATTCTAAGGACCATTTTGACTGCCTCCAGAAGTTAGATCAGATGGCAAATTGTATTTGGTGCTAGGTCTTTCCCTTTAGGTTTTACCCCAACAATGTTTTCATTAGTTTCGATCAGTCTCGAAATCAAGCATTTTACAGCAGGTTGGAGCAGCCTGTATCTCAGCACAGGAATAAGGTAGGGAAGAATTCTAAGGATCATTTTGACTGCCTCCAGAAGTTAGATCAGATGGCCAATGGAATTTGGTGCTAGGTCTTTCCCTTTAGGTTTTACCCCAACAATGTTTTCATTAGTTTCGCTCACTCTCGAAATCAAGCATTTTACAGCAGGTTGGAGCAGCCTGTATCTCAGCACAGGAATAAGGTAGGGAAGAATTCTAAGGATCATTTTGACTGCCTCCAGAAGTTAGATCAGATGGCCAATGGAATTTGGTGCTAGGTCTTTCCCTTTAGGTTTTACCCCAACAATGTTTTCATTAGTTTCGCTCACTCTCGAAATCAAGCATTTTACAGCAGGTTGGAGCAGCCTGTATCTCAGCACAGGAATAAGGTAGGGAAGAATTCTAAGGATCATTTTGACTGCCTCCAGAAGTTAGATCAGATGGCCAATTGCATTTGGTGCTAGGTCTTTCCCTTTAGGTTTTACCCCAACAATGTTTTCATTAGTTTCGCTCACTCTCGAAATCAAGCATTTTACAGGAGGTTGGAGCAGCCTGTATCTCAGCACAGGAATAAGGTAGGGAAGAATTCTAAGGATCATTTTGACTGCCTCCAGAAGTTAGATCAGATGGCAAATTGTATTTGGTGCTAGGTCTTTCCCTTTAGGTTTTACCCCAACAATGTTTTCATTAGTTTCGCTCACTCTCGAAATCAAGCATTTTACAGCAGGTTGGAGCAGCCTGTATCTCAGCACAGGAATAAGGTAGGGAAGAATTCTAAGGATCATTTTGACTGCCTCCAGAAGTTAGATCAGATGGCAAATTGTATTTGGTGCTAGGTCTTTCCCTTTAGGTTTTACCCCAACAATGTTTTCATTAGTTTCGATCAGTCTCGAAATCAAGCATTTTACAGCAGGTTGGAGCAGCCTGTATCTCAGCACAGGAATAAGGTAGGGAAGAATTCTAAGGATCATTTTGACTGCCTCCAGAAGTTAGATCAGATGGCAAATTGTATTTGGTGCTAGGTCTTTCCCTTTAGGTTTTACCCCAACAATGTTTTCATTAGTTTCGCTCACTCTCGAAATCAAGCATTTTACAGCAGGTTGGAGCAGCCTGTATCTCAGCACAGGAATAAGGTAGGGAAGAATTCTAAGGATCATTTTGACTGCCTCCAGAAGTTAGATCAGATGGCAAATTGTATTTGGTGCTAGGTCTTTCCCTTTAGGTTTTACCCCAACAATGTTTTCATTAGTTTCGCTCACTCTCGAAATCAAGCATTTTACAGCAGGTTGGAGCAGCCTGTATCTCAGCACAGGAATAAGGTAGGGAAGAATTCTAAGGATCATTTTGACTGCCTCCAGAAGTTAGATCAGATGGCCAATGCAATTTGGTGCTAGGTCTTTCCCTTTAGGTTTTACCCCAACAATGTTTTCATTAGTTTCGCTCACTCTCGAAATCAAGCATTTTACAGCAGGTTGGAGCAGCCTGTATCTCAGCACAGGAATAAGGTAGGGAAGAATTCTAAGGACCATTTTGACTGCCTCCAGAAGTTAGATCAGATGGCAAATTGTATTTGGTGCTAGGTCTTTCCCTTTAGGTTTTACCCCAACAATGTTTTCATTAGTTTCGATCAGTCTCGAAATCAAGCATTTTACAGCAGGTTGGAGCAGCCTGTATCTCAGCACAGGAATAAGGTAGGGAAGAATTCTAAGGATCATTTTGACTGCCTCCAGAAGTTAGATCAGATGGCAAATTGTATTTGGTGCTAGGTCTTTCCCTTTAGGTTTTACCCCAACAATGTTTTCATTAGTTTCGCTCACTCTCGAAATCAAGCATTTTACAGCAGGTTGGAGCAGCCTGTATCTCAGCACAGGAATAAGGTAGGGAAGAATTCTAAGGACCATTTTGACTGCCTCCAGAAGTTAGATCAGATGGCAAATTGTATTTGGTGCTAGGTCTTTCCCTTTAGGTTTTACCCCAACAATGTTTTCATTAGTTTCGATCAGTCTCAAAATCAAGCATTTTACAGCAGGTTGGAGCAGCCTGTATCTCAGCACAGGAATAAGGTAGGGAAGAATTCTAAGGATCATTTTGACTGCCTCCAGAAGTTAGATCAGATGGCCAATGGAATTTGGTGCTAGGTCTTTCCCTTTAGGTTTTACCCCAACAATGTTTTCATTAGTTTCGCTCACTCTCGAAATCAAGCATTTTACAGCAGGTTGGAGCAGCCTGTATCTCAGCACAGGAATAAGGTAGGGAAGAATTCCAAGGATCATTTTGACTGCCTCCAGAAGTTAGATCAGATGGCCAATGGAATTTGGTGCTAGGTCTTTCCCTTTAGGTTTTACCCCAACAATGTTTTCATTAGTTTCGCTCACTCTCGAAATCAAGCATTTTACAGCAGGTTGGAGCAGCCTGTATCTCAGCACAGGAATAAGGTAGGGAAGAATTCTAAGGATCATTTTGACTGCCTCCAGAAGTTAGATCAGATGGCCAATTGCATTTGGTGCTAGGTCTTTCCCTTTAGGTTTTACCCCAACAATGTTTTCATTAGTTTCGCTCACTCTCGAAATCAAGCATTTTACAGGAGGTTGGAGCAGCCTGTATCTCAGCACAGGAATAAGGTAGGGAAGAATTCTAAGGATCATTTTGACTGCCTCCAGAAGTTAGATCAGATGGCAAATTGTATTTCGTGCTAGGTCTTTCCCTTTAGGTTTTACCCCAACAATGTTTTCATTAGTTTCGCTCACTCTCGAAATCAAGCATTTTACAGCAGGTTGGAGCAGCCTGTATCTCAGCACAGGAATAAGGTAGGGAAGAATTCTAAGGATCATTTTGACTGCCTCCAGAAGTTAGATCAGATGGCAAATTGTATTTGGTGCTAGGTCTTTCCCTTTAGGTTTTACCCCAACAATGTTTTCATTAGTTTCGATCAGTCTCGAAATCAAGCATTTTACAGCAGGTTGGAGCAGCCTGTATCTCAGCACAGGAATAAGGTAGGGAAGAATTCTAAGGATCATTTTGACTGCCTCCAGAAGTTAGATCAGATGGCAAATTGTATTTGGTGCTAGGTCTTTCCCTTTAGGTTTTACCCCAACAATGTTTTCATTAGTTTCGCTCACTCTCGAAATCAAGCATTTTACAGCAGGTTGGAGCAGCCTGTATCTCAGCACAGGAATAAGGTAGGGAAGAATTCTAAGGATCATTTTGACTGCCTCCAGAAGTTAGATCAGATGGCAAATTGTATTTGGTGCTAGGTCTTTCCCTTTAGGTTTTACCCCAACAATGTTTTCATTAGTTTCGCTCACTCTCGAAATCAAGCATTTTACAGCAGGTTGGAGCAGCCTGTATCTCAGCACAGGAATAAGGTAGGGAAGAATTCTAAGGATCATTTTGACTGCCTCCAGAAGTTAGATCAGATGGCAAATTGTATTTGGTGCTAGGTCTTTCCCTTTAGGTTTTACCCCAACAATGTTTTCATTAGTTTCGCTCACTCTCGAAATCAAGCATTTTACAGGAGGTTGGAGCAGCCTGTATCTCAGCACAGGAATAAGGTAGGGAAGAATTCTAAGGATCATTTTGACTGCCTCCAGAAGTTAGATCAGATGGCAAATTGTATTTGGTGCTAGGTCTTTCCCTTTAGGTTTTACCCCAACAATGTTTTCATTAGTTTCGATCAGTCTCGAAATCAAGCATTTTACAGCAGGTTGGAGCAGCCTGTATCTCAGCACAGGAATAAGGTAGGGAAGAATTCTAAGGATCATTTTGACTGCCTCCAGAAGTTAGATCAGATGGCAAATTGGATTTGGTGCTAGGTCTTTCCCTTTAGGTTTTACCCCAACAATGTTTTCATTAGTTTCGCTCACTCTCGAAATCAAGCATTTTACAGCAGGTTGGAGCAGCCTGTATCTCAGCACAGGAATAAGGTAGGGAAGAATTCTAAGGATCATTTTGACTGCCTCCAGAAGTTAGATCAGATGGCAAATTGTATTTGGTGCTAGGTCTTTCCCTTTAGGTTTTACCCCAACAATGTTTTCATTAGTTTCGCTCACTCTCGAAATCAAGCATTTTACAGCAGGTTGGAGCAGCCTGTATCTCAGCACAGGAATAAGGTAGGGAAGAATTCTAAGGATCATTTTGACTGCCTCCAGAAGTTAGATCAGATGGCCAATGGAATTTGGTGCTAGGTCTTTCCCTTTAGGTTTTACCCCAACAATGTTTTCATTAGTTTCGATCAGTCTCGAAATCAAGCATTTTACAGCAGGTTGGAGCAGCCTGTATCTCAGCACAGGAATAAGGTAGGGAAGAATTCAAATACTCATTTTGACTGCCTCCAGAAGTTAGATCAGATGGCAAATTGCATTTGGTGCTAGGTCTTTCCCTTTAGGTTTTACCCCAACAATGTTTTCATTAGTTTCGCTCACTCTCGAAATCAAGCATTTTACAGCAGGTTGGAGCAGCCTGTATCTCAGCACAGGAATAAGGTAGGGAAGAATTCTAAGGATCATTTTGACTGCCTCCAGAAGTTAGATCAGATGGCAAATTGTATTTGGTGCTAGGTCTTTCCCTTTAGGTTTTACCCCAACAATGTTTTCATTAGTTTCGATCACTCTCGAAATCAAGCATTTTACAGCAGGTTGGAGCAGCCTGTATCTCAGCACAGGAATAAGGTAGGGAAGAATTCTAAGGATCATTTTGACTGCCTCCAGAAGTTAGATCAGATGGCAAATTGTATTTGGTGCTAGGTCTTTCCCTTTAGGTTTTACCCCAACAATGTTTTCATTAGTTTCGATCACTCTCGAAATCAAGCATTTTACAGCAGGTTGGAGCAGCCTGTATCTCAGCACAGGAATAAGGTAGGGAAGAATTCTAAGGATCATTTTGACTGCCTCCAGAAGTTAGATCAGATGGCAAATTGTATTTGGTGCTAGGTCTTTCCCTTTAGGTTTTACCCCAACAATGTTTTCATTAGTTTCGATCAGTCTCGAAATCAAGCATTTTACAGCAGGTTGGAGCAGCCTGTATCTCAGCACAGGAATAAGGTAGGGAAGAATTCTAAGGATCATTTTGACTGCCTCCAGAAGTTAGATCAGATGGCAAATTGTATTTGGTGCTAGGTCTTTCCCTTTAGGTTTTACCCCAACAATGTTTTCATTAGTTTCGCTCACTCTCGAAATCAAGCATTTTACAGCAGGTTGGAGCAGCCTGTGTCTCAGCACAGGAATAAGGTAGGGAAGAATTCTAAGGATCATTTTGACTGCCTCCAGAAGTTAGATCAGATGGCAAATTGTATTTGGTGCTAGGTCTTTCCCTTTAGGTTTTACCCCAACAATGTTTTCATTAGTTTCGCTCACTCTCGAAATCAAGCATTTTACAGCAGGTTGGAGCAGCCTGTATCTCAGCACAGGAATAAGGTAGGGAAGAATTCTAAGGATCATTTTGACTGCCTCCAGAAGTTAGATCAGATGGCCAATGGAATTTGGTGCTAGGTCTTTCCCTTTAGGTTTTACCCCAACAATGTTTTCATTAGTTTCGCTCACTCTCGAAATCAAGCATTTTACAGCAGGTTGGAGCAGCCTGTATCTCAGCACAGGAATAAGGTAGGGAAGAATTCAAATACTCATTTTGACTGCCTCCAGAAGTTAGATCAGATGGCAAATTGCATTTGGTGCTAGGTCTTTCCCTTTAGGTTTTACCCCAACAATGTTTTCATTAGTTTCGCTCACTCTCGAAATCAAGCATTTTACAGCAGGTTGGAGCAGCCTGTATCTCAGCACAGGAATAAGGTAGGGAAGAATTCTAAGGATCATTTTGACTGCCTCCAGAAGTTAGATCAGATGGCAAATTGTATTTGGTGCTAGGTCTTTCCCTTTAGGTTTTACCCCAACAATGTTTTCATTAGTTTCGCTCACTCTCGAAATCAAGCATTTTACAGCAGGTTGGAGCAGCCTGTATCTCAGCACAGGACTAAGGTAGGGAAGAATTCTAAGGATCATTTTGACTGCCTCCAGAAGTTAGATCAGATGGCAAATTGTATTTGGTGCTAGGTCTTTCCCTTTAGGTTTTACCCCAACAATGTTTTCATTAGTTTCGCTCACTCTCGAAATCAAGCATTTTACAGCAGGTTGGAGCAGCCTGTATCTCAGCACAGGAATAAGGTAGGGAAGAATTCTAAGGCTCATTTTGACTGCCTCCAGAAGTTAGATCAGATGGCAAATTGTATTTGGTGCTAGGTCTTTCCCTTTAGGTTTTACCCCAACAATGTTTTCATTAGTTTCGATCAGTCTCGAAATCAAGCATTTTACAGCAGGTTGGAGCAGCCTGTATCTCAGCACAGGAATAAGGTAGGGAAGAATTCTAAGGATCATTTTGACTGCCTCCAGAAGTTAGATCAGATGGCAAATTGTATTTGGTGCTAGGTCTTTCCCTTTAGGTTTTACCCCAACAATGTTTTCATTAGTTTCGATCACTCTCGAAATCAAGCATTTTACAGCAGGTTGGAGCAGCCTGTATCTCAGCACAGGAATAAGGTAGGGAAGAATTCTAAGGACCATTTTGACTGCCTCCAGAAGTTAGATCAGATGGCAAATTGTATTTGGTGCTAGGTCTTTCCCTTTAGGTTTTACCCCAACAATGTTTTCATTAGTTTCGATCACTCTCGAAATCAAGCATTTTACAGCAGGTTGGAGCAGCCTGTATCTCAGCACAGGAATAAGGTAGGGAAGAATTCTAAGGATCATTTTGACTGCCTCCAGAAGTTAGATCAGATGGCCAATGGAATTTGGTGCTAGGTCTTTCCCTTTAGGTTTTACCCCAACAATGTTTTCATTAGTTTCGCTCACTCTCGAAATCAAGCATTTTACAGCAGGTTGGAGCAGCCTGTATCTCAGCACAGGAATAAGGTAGGGAAGAATTCTAAGGATCATTTTGACTGCCTCCAGAAGTTAGATCAGATGGCAAATTGTATTTGGTGCTAGGTCTTTCCCTTTAGGTTTTACCCCAACAATGTTTTCATTAGTTTCGATCAGTCTCGAAATCAAGCATTTTACAGCAGGTTGGAGCAGCCTGTATCTCAGCACAGGAATAAGGTAGGGAAGAATTCTAAGGATCATTTTGACTGCCTCCAGAAGTTAGATCAGATGGCAAATTGTATTTGGTGCTAGGTCTTTCCCTTTAGGTTTTACCCCAACAATGTTTTCATTAGTTTCGCTCACTCTCGAAATCAAGCATTTTACAGGAGGTTGGAGCAGCCTGTATCTCAGCACAGGAATAAGGTAGGGAAGAATTCTAAGGATCATTTTGACTGCCTCCAGAAGTTAGATCAGATGGCAAATTGTATTTGGTGCTAGGTCTTTCCCTTTAGGTTTTACCCCAACAATGTTTTCATTAGTTTCGATCAGTCTCGAAATCAAGCATTTTACAGCAGGTTGGAGCAGCCTGTATCTCAGCACAGGAATAAGGTAGGGAAGAATTCTAAGGATCATTTTGACTGCCTCCAGAAGTTAGATCAGATGGCAAATTGTATTTGGTGCTAGGTCTTTCCCTTTAGGTTTTACCCCAACAATGTTTTCATTAGTTTCGCTCACTCTCGAAATCAAGCATTTTACAGCAGGTTGGAGCAGCCTGTGTCTCAGCACAGGAATAAGGTAGGGAAGAATTCTAAGGATCATTTTGACTGCCTCCAGAAGTTAGATCAGATGGCAAATTGTATTTGGTGCTAGGTCTTTCCCTTTAGGTTTTACCCCAACAATGTTTTCATTAGTTTCGCTCACTCTCGAAATCAAGCATTTTACAGCAGGTTGGAGCAGCCTGTATCTCAGCACAGGAATAAGGTAGGGAAGAATTCTAAGGATCATTTTGACTGCCTCCAGAAGTTAGATCAGATGGCCAATGGAATTTGGTGCTAGGTCTTTCCCTTTAGGTTTTACCCCAACAATGTTTTCATTAGTTTCGCTCACTCTCGAAATCAAGCATTTTACAGCAGGTTGGAGCAGCCTGTATCTCAGCACAGGAATAAGGTAGGGAAGAATTCAAATACTCATTTTGACTGCCTCCAGAAGTTAGATCAGATGGCAAATTGCATTTGGTGCTAGGTCTTTCCCTTTAGGTTTTACCCCAACAATGTTTTCATTAGTTTCGCTCACTCTCGAAATCAAGCATTTTACAGCAGGTTGGAGCAGCCTGTATCTCAGCACAGGAATAAGGTAGGGAAGAATTCTAAGGATCATTTTGACTGCCTCCAGAAGTTAGATCAGATGGCAAATTGTATTTGGTGCTAGGTCTTTCCCTTTAGGTTTTACCCCAACAATGTTTTCATTAGTTTCGATCAGTCTCGAAATCAAGCATTTTACAGCAGGTTGGAGCAGCCTGTATCTCAGCACAGGAATAAGGTAGGGAAGAATTCTAAGGCTCATTTTGACTGCCTCCAGAAGTTAGATCAGATGGCAAATTGTATTTGGTGCTAGGTCTTTCCCTTTAGGTTTTACCCCAACAATGTTTTCATTAGTTTCGATCACTCTCGAAATCAAGCATTTTACAGGAGGTTGGAGCAGCCTGTATCTCAGCACAGGAATAAGGTAGGGAAGAATTCTAAGGATCATTTTGACTGCCTCCAGAAGTTAGATCAGATGGCAAATTGTATTTGGTGCTAGGTCTTTCCCTTTAGGTTTTACCCCAACAATGTTTTCATTAGTTTCGATCAGTCTCGAAATCAAGCATTTTACAGCAGGTTGGAGCAGCCTGTATCTCAGCACAGGAATAAGGTAGGGAAGAATTCTAAGGATCATTTTGACTGCCTCCAGAAGTTAGATCAGATGGCAAATTGTATTTGGTGCTAGGTCTTTCCCTTTAGGTTTTACCCCAACAATGTTTTCATTAGTTTCGCTCACTCTCGAAATCAAGCATTTTACAGCAGGTTGGAGCAGCCTGTATCTCAGCACAGGAATAAGGTAGGGAAGAATTCAAATACTCATTTTGACTGCCTCCAGAAGTTAGATCAGATGGCCAATGGAATTTGATGCTAGGTCTTTCCCTTTAGGTTTTACCCCAACAATGTTTTCATTAGTTTCGCTCACTCTCGAAATCAAGCATTTTACAGCAGGTTGGAGCAGCCTGTATCTCAGCACAGGAATAAGGTAGGGAAGAATTCAAATACTCATTTTGACTGCCTCCAGAAGTTAGATCAGATGGCCAATGGAATTTGGTGCTAGGTCTTTCCCTTTAGGTTTTACCCCAACAATGTTTTCATTAGTTTCGCTCACTCTCGAAATCAAGCATTTTACAGCAGGTTGGAGCAGCCTGTATCTCAGCACAGGAATAAGGTAGGGAAGAATTCTAAGGATCATTTTGACTGCCTCCAGAAGTTAGATCGATTGGCCAATGCAATTTGGTGCTAGGCCTTTCCCTTTAGGTTTTACCCCAACAATGTTTTCATTAGTTTCGCTCACTCTCGAAATCAAGCATTTTACAGCAGGTTGGAGCAGCCTGTATCTCAGCACAGGAATAAGGTAGGGAAGAATTCTAAGGATCATTTTGACTGCCTCCAGAAGTTAGATCAGATGGCAAATTGTATTTGGTGCTAGGTCTTTCCCTTTAGGTTTTACCCCAACAATGTTTTCATTAGTTTCGCTCACTCTCGAAATCAAGCATTTTACAGCAGGTTGGAGCAGCCTGTATCTCAGCACAGGAATAAGGTAGGGAAGAATTCAAATACTCATTTTGACTGCCTCCAGAAGTTAGATCAGATGGCCAATGGAATTTGGTGCTAGGTCTTTCCCTTTAGGTTTTACCCCAACAATGTTTTCATTAGTTTCGCTCACTCTCGAAATCAAGCATTTTACAGCAGGTTGGAGCAGCCTGTATCTCAGCACAGGAATAAGGTAGGGAAGAATTCTAAGGATCATTTTGACTGCCTCCAGAAGTTTGATCAGATGGCAAATTGTATTTGGTGCTAGGTCTTTCCCTTTAGGTTTTACCCCAACAATGTTTTCATTAGTTTCGCTCACTCTCGAAATCAAGCATTTTACAGCAGGTTGGAGCAGCCTGTATCTCAGCACAGGAATAAGGTAGGGAAGAATTCTAAGGATCATTTTGACTGCCTCCAGAAGTTAGATCAGATGGCAAATTGTATTTGGTGCTAGGTCTTTCCCTTTAGGTTTTACCCCAACAATGTTTTCATTAGTTTCGATCAGTCTCGAAATCAAGCATTTTACAGCAGGTTGGAGCAGCCTGTATCTCAGCACAGGAATAAGGTAGGGAAGAATTCTAAGGATCATTTTGACTGCCTCCAGAAGTTAGATCAGATGGCAAATTGTATTTGGTGCTAGGTCTTTCCCTTTAGGTTTTACCCCAACAATGTTTTCATTAGTTTCGCTCACTCTCGAAATCAAGCATTTTACAGCAGGTTGGAGCAGCCTGTATCTCAGCACAGGAATAAGATAGGGAAGAATTCTAAGGATCATTTTGACTGCCTCCAGAAGTTAGATCAGATGGCCAATGCAATTTGGTGCTAGGCCTTTCCCTTTAGGTTTTACCCCAACAATGTTTTCATTAGTTTCGCTCACTCTCGAAATCAAGCATTTTACAGCAGGTTGGAGCAGCCTGTATCTCAGCACAGGAATAAGGTAGGGAAGAATTCTAAGGATCATTTTGACTGCCTCCAGAAGTTAGATCAGATGGCAAATTGTATTTGGTGCTAGGTCTTTTCCTTTAGGTTTTACCCCAACAATGTTTTCATTAGTTTCGCTCACGCTCAAAATCCAGCATTTTACAGCAGGTTGGAGCAGCCTGTATCTCAGCACAGGAATAAGGTAGGGAAGAATTCTAAGGATCATTTTGACTGCCTCCAGAAGTTAGATCAGATGGCAAATTGTATTTGGTGCTAGGTCTTTCCCTTTAGGTTTTACCCCAACAATGTTTTCATTAGTTTCGCTCACTCTCGAAATCAAGCATTTTACAGCAGGTTGGAGCAGCCTGTATCTCAGCACAGGAATAAGGTAGGGAAGAATTCTAAGGATCATTTTGACTGCCTCCAGAAGTTAGATCAGATGGCAAATTGTATTTGGTGCTAGGTCTTTCCCTTTAGGTTTTACCCCAACAATGTTTTCATTAGTTTCGATCAGTCTCGAAATCAAGCATTTTACAGCAGGTTGGAGCAGCCTGTATCTCAGCACAGGAATAAGGTAGGGAAGAATTCTAAGGATCATTTTGACTGCCTCCAGAAGTTAGATCAGATGGCAAATTGTATTTGGTGCTAGGTCTTTCCCTTTAGGTTTTACCCCAACAATGTTTTCATTAGTTTCGATCACTCTCGAAATCAAGCATTTTACAGGAGGTTGGAGCAGCCTGTATCTCAGCACAGGAATAAGGTAGGGAAGAATTCTAAGGATCATTTTGACTGCCTCCAGAAGTTAGATCAGATGGCAAATTGTATTTGGTGCTAGGTCTTTCCCTTTAGGTTTTACCCCAACAATGTTTTCATTAGTTTCGATCAGTCTCGAAATCAAGCATTTTACAGCAGGTTGGAGCAGCCTGTATCTCAGCACAGGAATAAGGTAGGGAAGAATTCTAAGGATCATTTTGACTGCCTCCAGAAGTTAGATCAGATGGCCAATGGAATTTGGTGCTAGGTCTTTCCCTTTAGGTTTTACCCCAACAATGTTTTCATTAGTTTCGCTCACTCTCGAAATCAAGCATTTTACAGCAGGTTGGAGCAGCCTGTATCTCAGCACAGGAATAAGGTAGGGAATAATTCAAATACTCATTTTGACTGCCTCCAGAAGTTAGATCAGATGGCCAATGGAATTTGGTGCTAGGTCTTTCCCTTTAGGTTTTACCCCAACAATGTTTTCATTAGTTTCGCTCACTCTCGAAATCAAGCATTTTACAGCAGGTTGGAGCAGCCTGTATCTCAGCACAGGAATAAGGTAGGGAAGAATTCAAATACTCATTTTGACTGCCTCCAGAAGTTAGATCAGATGGCCAATGCAATTTGGTGCTAGGTCTTTCCCTTTAGGTTTTACCCCAACAATGTTTTCATTAGTTTCGCTCACTCTCGAAATCAAGCATTTTACAGCAGGTTGGAGCAGCCTGTATCTCAGCACAGGAATAAGGTAGGGAAGAATTCAAATACTCATTTTGACTGCCTCCAGAAGTTAGATCAGATGGCCAATGGAATTTGGTGCTAGGTCTTTCCCTTTAGGTTTTACCCCAACAATGTTTTCATTAGTTTCGCTCACTCTCGAAATCAAGCATTTTACAGCAGGTTGGAGCAGCCTGTATCTCAGCACAGGAATAAGGTAGGGAAGAATTCTAAGGATCATTTTGACTGCCTCCAGAAGTTAGATCAGATGGCAAATTGTATTTGGTGCTAGGTCTTTCCCTTTAGGTTTTACCCCAACAATGTTTTCATTAGTTTCGCTCACTCTCGAAATCAAGCATTTTACAGCAGGTTGGAGCAGCCTGTATCTCAGCACAGGAATAAGGTAGGGAAGAATTCTAAGGATCATTTTGACTGCCTCCAGAAGTTAGATCAGATGGCCAATGGAATTTGGTGCTATGCCTTTCCCTTTAGGTTTTACCCCAACAATGTTTTCATTAGTTTCGATCAGTCTCGAAATCAAGCATTTTACAGCAGGTTGGAGCAGCCTGTATCTCAGCACAGGAATAAGGTAGGGAAGAATTCTAAGGATCATTTTGACTGCCTCCAGAAGTTAGATCAGATGGCAAATTGTATTTGGTGCTAGGTCTTTCCCTTTAGGTTTTACCCCAACAATGTTTTCATTAGTTTCGATCAGTCTCGAAATCAAGCATTTTACAGCAGGTTGGAGCAGCCTGTATCTCAGCACAGGAATAAGGTAGGGAAGAATTCTAAGGATCATTTTGACTGCCTCCAGAAGTTAGATCAGATGGCAAATTGTATTTGGTGCTAGGTCTTTCCCTTTAGGTTTTACCCCAACAATGTTTTCATTAGTTTCGATCAGTCTCGAAATCAAGCATTTTACAGCAGGTTGGAGCAGCCTGTATCTCAGCACAGGAATAAGGTAGGGAAGAATTCTAAGGATCATTTTGACTGCCTCCAGAAGTTAGATCAGATGGCCAATGGAATTTGGTGCTAGGTCTTTCCCTTTAGGTTTTACCCCAACAATGTTTTCATTAGTTTCGCTCACTCTCGAAATCAAGCATTTTACAGCAGGTTGGAGCAGCCTGTATCTCAGCACAGGAATAAGGTAGGGAAGAATTCTAAGGATCATTTTGACTGCCTCCAGAAGTTAGATCAGATGGCCAATGCAATTTGGTGCTAGGCCTTTCCCTTTAGGTTTTACCCCAACAATGTTTTCATTAGTTTCGCTCACTCTCGAAATCAAGCATTTTACAGCAGGTTGGAGCAGCCTGTATCTCAGCACAGGAATAAGGTAGGGAAGAATTCTAAGGATCATTTTGACTGCCTCCAGAAGTTAGATCAGATGGCAAATTGTATTTGGTGCTAGGTCTTTCCCTTTAGGTTTTACCCCAACAATGTTTTCATTAGTTTCGATCAGTCTCGAAATCAAGCATTTTACAGCAGGTTGGAGCAGCCTGTATCTCAGCACAGGAATAAGGTAGGGAAGAATTCTAAGGATCATTTTGACTGCCTCCAGAAGTTAGATCAGATGGCAAATTGTATTTGGTGCTAGGTCTTTCCCTTTAGGTTTTACCCCAACAATGTTTTCATTAGTTTCGATCAGTCTCGAAATCAAGCATTTTACAGCAGGTTGGAGCAGCCTGTATCTCAGCACAGGAATAAGGTAGGGAAGAATTCTAAGGATCATTTTGACTGCCTCCAGAAGTTAGATCAGATGGCAAATTGTATTTGGTGCTAGGTCTTTCCCTTTAGGTTTAACCCCAACAATGTTTTCATTAGTTTCGATCAGTCTCGAAATCAAGCATTTTACAGCAGGTTGGAGCAGCCTGTATCTCAGCACAGGAATAAGGTAGGGAAGAATTCTAAGGATCATTTTGACTGCCTCCAGAAGTTAGATCAGATGGCAAATTGTATTTGGTGCTAGGTCTTTCCCTTTAGGTTTTACCCCAACAATGTTTTCATTAGTTTCGCTCACTCTCGAAATCAAGCATTTTACAGCAGGTTGGAGCAGCCTGTATCTCAGCACAGGAATAAGGTAGGGAAGAATTCTAAGGATCATTTTGACTGCCTCCAGAAGTTAGATCAGATGGCCAATGGAATTTGGTGCTAGGTCTTTCCCTTTAGGTTTTACCCCAACAATGTTTTCATTAGTTTCGCTCACTCTCGAAATCAAGCATTTTACAGCAGGTTGGAGCAGCCTGTATCTCAGCACAGGAATAAGGTAGGGAAGAATTCAAATACTCATTTTGACTGCCTCCAGAAGTTAGATCAGATGGCAAATTGCATTTGGTGCTAGGTCTTTCCCTTTAGGTTTTACCCCAACAATGTTTTCATTAGTTTCGCTCACTCTCGAAATCAAGCATTTTACAGCAGGTTGGAGCAGCCTGTATCTCAGCACAGGAATAAGGTAGGGAAGAATTCTAAGGATCATTTTGACTGCCTCCAGAAGTTAGATCAGATGGCAAATTGTATTTGGTGCTAGGTCTTTCCCTTTAGGTTTTACCCCAACAATGTTTTCATTAGTTTCGCTCACTCTCGAAATCAAGCATTTTACAGCAGGTTGGAGCAGCCTGTATCTCAGCACAGGAATAAGGTAGGGAAGAATTCTAAGGATCATTTTGACTGCCTCCAGAAGTTAGATCAGATGGCAAATTGTATTTGGTGCTAGGTCTTTCCCTTTAGGTTTTACCCCAACAATGTTTTCATTAGTTTCGCTCACTTTCGAAATCAAGCATTTTACAGCAGGTTGGAGCAGCCTGTATCTCAGCACAGGAGTAAGGTAGGGAAGAATTCTAAGGATCATTTTGACTGCCTCCAGAAGTTAGATCAGATGGCCAATGCAATTTGGTGCTAGGCCTTTCCCTTTAGGTTTTACCCCAACAATGTTTTCATTAGTTTCGCTCACTCTCGAAATCAAGCATTTTACAGCAGGTTGGAGCAGCCTGCATCTCAGCACAGGAATAAGGTAGGGAAGAATTCTAAGGATCATTTTGACTGCCTCCAGAAGTTAGATCAGATGGCAAATTGTATTTGGTGCTAGGTCTTTCCCTTTAGGTTTTACCCCAACAATGTTTTCATTAGTTTCGATCAGTCTCAAAATCAAGCTTTTTACAGCTGGTTGGAGCAGCCTGTATCTCAGCACAGGAATAAGGTAGGGAAGAATTCTAAGGATCATTTTGACTGCCTCCAGAAGTTAGATCAGATGGCCAATGGAATTTGGTGCTAGGTCTTTCCCTTTAGGTTTTACCCCAACAATGTTTTCATTAGTTTCGCTCACTCTCGAAATCAAGCATTTTACAGCAGGTTGGAGCAGCCTGTATCTCAGCACAGGAATAAGGTAGGGAAGAATTCAAATACTCATTTTGACTGCCTCCAGAAGTTAGATCAGATGGCAAATTGCATTTGGTGCTAGGTCTTTCCCTTTAGGTTTTGCCCCAACAATGTTTTCATTAGTTTCGATCACTCTCGAAATCAAGCATTTTACAGCAGGTTGGAGCAGCCTGTATCTCAGCACAGGAATAAGGTAGGGAAGAATTCTAAGGATCATTTTGACTGCCTCCAGAAGTTAGATCAGATGGCAAATTGTATTTGGTGCTAGGTCTTTCCCTTTAGGTTTTACCCCAACAATGTTTTCATTAGTTTCGATCAGTCTCGAAATCAAGCATTTTACAGCAGGTTGGAGCAGCCTGTATCTCAGCACAGGAATAAGGTAGGGAAGAATTCTAAGGATCATTTTGACTGCCTCCAGAAGTTAGATCAGATGGCAAATTGTATTTGGTGCTAGGTCTTTCCCTTTAGGTTTTACCCCAACAATGTTTTCATTAGTTTCGCTCACTCTCGAAATCAAGCATTTTACAGCAGGTTGGAGCAGCCTGTATCTCAGCACAGGAATAAGGTAGGGAAGAATTCTAAGGATCATTTTGACTGCCTCCAGAAGTTAGATCAGATGGCAAATTGTATTTGGTGCTAGGTCTTTCCCTTTAGGTTTTACCCCAACAATGTTTTCATTAGTTTCGCTCACTCTCGAAATCAAGCATTTTTACAGCAGGTTGGAGCAGCCTGTATCTCAGCACAGGAATAAGGTAGGGAAGAATTCAAATACTCATTTTGACTGCCTCCAGAAGTTAGATCAGATGGCCAATGGAATTTGGTGCTAGGTCTTTCCCTTTAGGTTTTACCCCAACAATGTTTTCATTAGTTTCGCTCACTCTCGAAATCAAGCATTTTACAGCAGGTTGGAGCAGCCTGTATCTCAGCACAGGAATAAGGTAGGGAAGAATTCAAATACTCATTTTGACTGCCTCCAGAAGTTAGATCAGATGGCCAATGGAATTTGGTGCTAGGTCTTTCCCTTTAGGTTTTACCCCAACAATGTTTTCATTAGTTTCGATCAGTCTCGAAATCAAGCATTTTACAGCAGGTTGGAGCAGCCTGTATCTCAGCACAGGAATAAGGTAGGGAAGAATTCTAAGGATCATTTTGACTGCCTCCAGAAGTTAGATCAGATGGCAAATTGTATTTGGTGCTAGGTCTTTCCCTTTAGGTTTTACCCCAACAATGTTTTCATTAGTTTCGATCAGTCTCGAAATCAAGCATTTTACAGCAGGTTGGAGCAGCCTGTATCTCAGCACAGGAATAAGGTAGGGAAGAATTCTAAGGATCATTTTGACTGCCTCCAGAAGTTAGATCAGATGGCAAATTGTATTTGGTGCTAGGTCTTTCCCTTTAGGTTTTACCCCAACAATGTTTTCATTACTTTCGCTCACTCTCGAAATCAAGCATTTTACAGGAGGTTGGAGCAGCCTGTATCTCAGCACAGGAATAAGGTAGGGAAGAATTCTAAGGATCATTTTGACTGCCTCCAGAAGTTAGATCAGATGGCAAATTGGATTTGGTGCTAGGTCTTTCCCTTTAGGTTTTACCCCAACAATGTTTTCATTAGTTTCGATCAGTTTCGAAATCAAGCATTTTACAGCAGGTTGGAGCAGCCTGTATCTCAGCACAGGAATAAGGTAGGGAAGAATTCTAAGGATCATTTTGACTGCCTCCAGAAGTTAGATCAGATGGCAAATTGTATTTGGTGCTAGGTCTTTCCCTTTAGGTTTTACCCCAACAATGTTTTCATTAGTTTCGCTCACTCTCGAAATCAAGCATTTTACAGCAGGTTGGAGCAGCCTGTATCTCAGCACAGGAATAAGGTAGGGAAGAATTCTAAGGATCATTTTGACTGCCTCCAGAAGTTAGATCAGATGGCAAATTGTATTTGGTGCTAGGTCTTTCCCTTTAGGTTTTACCCCAACAATGTTTTCATTAGTTTCGCTCACTCTCGAAATCAAGCATTTTACAGCAGGTTGGAGCAGCCTGTATCTCAGCACAGGAATAAGGTAGGGAAGAATTCTAAGGATCATTTTGACTGCCTCCAGAAGTTAGATCAGATGGCAAATTGTATTTGGTGCTAGGTCTTTCCCTTTAGGTTTTACCCCAACAATGTTTTCATTAGTTTCGATCACTCTCGAAATCAAGCATTTTACAGCAGGTTGGAGCAGCCTGTATCTCAGCACAGGAATAAGGTAGGGAAGAATTCTAAGGATCATTTTGACTGCCTCCAGAAGTTAGATCAGATGGCAAATTGTATTTGGTGCTAGGTCTTTCCCTTTAGGTTTTACCCCAACAATGTTTTCATTAGTTTCGATCACTCTCGAAATCAAGCATTTTACAGCAGGTTGGAGCAGCCTGTATCTCAGCACAGGAATAAGGTAGGGAAGAATTCTAAGGATCATTTTGACTGCCTCCAGAAGTTAGATCAGATGGCCAATGGAATTTGGTGCTAGGTCTTTCCCTTTAGGTTTTACCCCAACAATGTTTTCATTAGTTTCGCTCACTCTCGAAATCAAGCATTTTACAGCAGGTTGGAGCAGCCTGTATCTCAGCACAGGAATAAGGTAGGGAATAATTCAAATACTCATTTTGACTGCCTCCAGAAGTTAGATCAGATGGCCAATGGAATTTGGTGCTAGGTCTTTCCCTTTAGGTTTTACCCCAACAATGTTTTCATTAGTTTCGCTCACTCTCGAAATCAAGCATTTTACAGCAGGTTGGAGCAGCCTGTATCTCAGCACAGGAATAAGGTAGGGAAGAATTCTAAGGATCATTTTGACTGCCTCCAGAAGTTAGATCAGATGGCAAATTGTATTTGGTGCTAGGTCTTTCCCTTTAGGTTTTACCCCAACAATGTTTTCATTAGTTTCGATCACTCTCGAAATCAAGCATTTTACAGCAGGTTGGAGCAGCCTGTATCTCAGCACAGGAATAAGGTAGGGAAGAATTCTAAGGATCATTTTGACTGCCTCCAGAAGTTAGATCAGATGGCAAATTGTATTTGGTGCTAGGTCTTTCCCTTTAGGTTTTACCCCAACAATGTTTTCATTAGTTTCGCTCACTCTCGAAATCAAGCATTTTACAGCAGGTTGGAGCAGCCTGTATCTCAGCACAGGAATAAGGTAGGGAAGAATTCTAAGGATCATTTTGACTGCCTCCAGAAGTTAGATCAGATGGCAAATTGTATTTGGTGCTAGGTCTTTCCCTTTAGGTTTTACCCCAACAATGTTTTCATTAGTTTCACTCACTCTCGAAATCAAGCATTTTACAGCAGGTTGGAGCAGCCTGTATCTCAGCACAGGAATAAGGTAGGGAAGAATTCTAAGGATCATTTTGACTGCCTCCAGAAGTTAGATCAGATGGCAAATTGTATTTGGTGCTAGGTCTTTCCCTTTAGGTTTTACCCCAACAATGTTTTCATTAGTTTCGATCACTCTCGAAATCAAGCATTTTACAGCAGGTTGGAGCAGCCTGTATCTCAGCACAGGAATAAGGTAGGGAAGAATTCTAAGGATCATTTTGACTGCCTCCAGAAGTTAGATCAGATGGCAAATTGTATTTGGTGCTAGGTCTTTCCCTTTAGGTTTTACCCCAACAATGTTTTCATTAGTTTCGCTCACTCTCGAAATCAAGCATTTTACAGCAGGTTGGAGCAGCCTGTATCTCAGCACAGGAATAAGGTAGGGAAGAATTCTAAGGATCATTTTGACTGCCTCCAGAAGTTAGATCAGATGGCCAATGGAATTTGGTGCTAGGTCTTTCCCTTTAGGTTTTACCCCAACAATGTTTTCATTAGTTTCGCTCACTCTCGAAATCAAGCATTTTACAGCAGGTTGGAGCAGCCTGTATCTCAGCACAGGAATAAGGTAGGGAAGAATTCAAATACTCATTTTGACTGCCTCCAGAAGTTAGATCAGATGTCCAATGGAATTTGGTGCTAGGTCTTTCCCTTTAGGTTTTACCCCAACAATGTTTTCATTAGTTTCGCTCACTCTCGAAATCAAGCATTTTACAGCAGGTTGGAGCAGCCTGTATCTCAGCACAGGAATAAGGTAGGGAAGAATTCAAATACTCATTTTGACTGCCTCCAGAAGTTAGATCAGATGGCCAATGGAATTTGGTGCTAGGTCTTTCCCTTTAGGTTTTACCCCAACAATGTTTTCATTAGTTTCGCTCACTCTCGAAATCAAGCATTTTACAGCAGGTTGGAGCAGCCTGTATCTCAGCACAGGAATAAGGTAGGGAAGAATTCTAAGGATCATTTTGACTGCCTCCAGAAGTTAGATCAGATGGCAAATTGTATTTGGTGCTAGGTCTTTCCCTTTAGGTTTTACCCCAACAATGTTTTCATTAGTTTCGCTCACTCTCGAAATCAAGCATTTTACAGCAGGTTGGAGCAGCCTGTATCTCAGCACAGGAATAAGGTAGGGAAGAATTCTAAGGATCATTTTGACTGCCTCCAGAAGTTAGATCAGATGGCCAATGCAATTTGGTGCTAGGCCTTTCCCTTTAGGTTTTACCCCAACAATGTTTTCATTAGTTTCGATCAGTCTCGAAATCAAGCATTTTACAGCAGGTTGGAGCAGCCTGTATCTCAGCACAGGAATAAGGTAGGGAAGAATTCTAAGGATCATTTTGACTGCCTCCAGAAGTTAGATCAGATGGCAAATTGTATTTGGTGCTAGGTCTTTCCCTTTAGGTTTTACCCCAACAATGTTTTCATTAGTTTCGATCAGTCTCGAAATCAAGCATTTTACAGCAGGTTGGAGCAGCCTGTATCTCAGCACAGGAATAAGGTAGGGAAGAATTCTAAGGATCATTTTGACTGCCTCCAGAAGTTAGATCAGATGGCAAATTGTATTTGGTGCTAGGTCTTTCCCTTTAGGTTTTACCCCAACAATGTTTTCATTAGTTTCGATCACTCTCGAAATCAAGCATTTTACAGCAGGTTGGAGCAGCCTGTATCTCAGCACAGGAATAAGGTAGGGAAGAATTCTAAGGATCATTTTGACTGCCTCCAGAAGTTAGATCAGATGGCCAATGGAATTTGGTGCTAGGTCTTTCCCTTTAGGTTTTACCCCAACAATGTTTTCATTAGTTTCGCTCACTCTCGAAATCAAGCATTTTACAGCAGGTTGGAGCAGCCTGTATCTCAGCACAGGAATAAGGTAGGGAAGAATTCTAAGGATCATTTTGACTGCCTCCAGAAGTTAGATCAGATGGCCAATGGAATTTGGTGCTAGGTCTTTCCCTTTAGGTTTTACCCCAACAATGTTTTCATTAGTTACGCTCACTCTCGAAATCAAGCATTTTACAGCAGGTTGGAGCAGCCTGTATCTCAGCACAGGAATAAGGTAGGGAAGAATTCAAATACTCATTTTGACTGCCTCCAGAAGTTAGATCAGATGGCAAATTGCATTTGGTGCTAGGTCTTTCCCTTTAGGTTTTACCCCAACAATGTTTTCATTAGTTTCGCTCACTCTCGAAATCAAGCATTTTACAGCAGGTTGGAGCAGCCTGTATCTCAGCACAGGAATAAGGTAGGGAAGAATTCTAAGGATCATTTTGACTGCCTCCAGAAGTTAGATCAGATGGCAAATTGTATTTGGTGCTAGGTCTTTCCCTTTAGGTTTTACCCCAACAATGTTTTCATTAGTTTCGCTCACTCTCGAAATCAAGCATTTTACAGCAGGTTGGAGCAGCCTGTATCTCAGCACAGGAATAAGGTAGGGAAGAATTCTAAGGATCATTTTGACTGCCTCCAGAAGTTAGATCAGATGGCCAATGCAATTTGGTGCTAGGCCTTTCCCTTTAGGTTTTACCCCAACAATGTTTTCATTAGTTTCGCTCACTCTCGAAATCAAGCATTTTACAGCAGGTTGGAGCAGCCTGTATCTCAGCACAGGAATAAGGTAGGGAAGAATTCTAAGGATCATTTTGACTGCCTCCAGAAGTTAGATCAGATGGCAAATTGTATTTGGTGCTAGGTCTTTCCCTTTAGGTTTTACCCCAACAATGTTTTCATTAGTTTCGCTCACTCTCGAAATCAAGCATTTTACAGCAGGTTGGAGCAGCCTGTATCTCAGCACAGGAATAAGGTAGGGAAGAATTCTAAGGATCATTTTGACTGCCTCCAGAAGTTAGATCAGATGGCCAATGCAATTTGGTGCTAGGCCTTTCCCTTTAGGTTTTACCCCAACAATGTTTTCATTAGTTTCGATCACTCTCGAAATCAAGCATTTTACAGCAGGTTGGAGCAGCCTGTATCTCAGCACAGGAATAAGGTAGGGAAGAATTCTAAGGATCATTTTGACTGCCTCCAGAAGTTAGATCAGATGGCAAATTGTATTTGGTGCTAGGTCTTTCCCTTTAGGTTTTACCCCAACAATGTTTTCATTAGTTTCGCTCACTCTCGAAATCAAGCATTTTACAGCAGGTTGGAGCAGCCTGTATCTCAGCACAGGAATAAGGTAGGGAAGAATTCTAAGGATCATTTTGACTGCCTCCAGAAGTTAGATCAGATGGCAAATTGTATTTGGTGCTAGGTCTTTCCCTTTAGGTTTTACCCCAACAATGTTTTCATTAGTTTCGATCACTCTCGAAATCAAGCATTTTACAGCAGGTTGGAGCAGCCTGTATCTCAGCACAGGAATAAGGTAGGGAAGAATTCTAAGGATCATTTTGACTGCCTCCAGAAGTTAGATCAGATGGCAAATTGTATTTGGTGCTAGGTCTTTCCCTTTAGGTTTTACCCCAACAATGTTTTCATTAGTTTCGCTCACTCTCGAAATCAAGCATTTTACAGCAGGTTGGAGCAGCCTGTATCTCAGCACAGGAATAAGGTAGGGAAGAATTCTAAGGATCATTTTGACTGCCTCCAGAAGTTAGATCAGATGGCCAATGGAATTTGGTGCTAGGTCTTTCCCTTTAGGTTTTACCCCAACAATGTTTTCATTAGTTTCGCTCACTCTCGAAATCAAGCATTTTACAGCAGGTTGGAGCAGCCTGTATCTCAGCACAGGAATAAGGTAGGGAAGAATTCAAATACTCATTTTGACTGCCTCCAGAAGTTAGATCAGATGGCAAATTGCATTTGGTGCTAGGTCTTTCCCTTTAGGTTTTACCCCAACAATGTTTTCATTAGTTTCGCTCACTCTCGAAATCAAGCATTTTACAGCAGGTTGGAGCAGCCTGTATCTCAGCACAGGAATAAGGTAGGGAAGAATTCTAAGGATCATTTTGACTGCCTCCAGAAGTTAGATCAGATGGCCAATGGAATTTGGTGCTAGGTCTTTCCCTTTAGGTTTTACCCCAACAATGTTTTCATTAGTTTCGATCAGTCTCGAAATCAAGCATTTTACAGCAGGTTGGAGCAGCCTGTATCTCAGCACAGGAATAAGGTAGGGAAGAATTCTAAGGATCATTTTGACTGCCTCCAGAAGTTAGATCAGATGGCCAATGGAATTTGGTGCTAGGTCTTTCCCTTTAGGTTTTACCCCAACAATGTTTTCATTAGTTACGCTCACTCTCGAAATCAAGCATTTTACAGCAGGTTGGAGCAGCCTGTATCTCAGCACAGGAATAAGGTAGGGAAGAATTCAAATACTCATTTTGACTGCCTCCAGAAGTTAGATCAGATGGCAAATTGCATTTGGTGCTAGGTCTTTCCCTTTAGGTTTTACCCCAACAATGTTTTCATTAGTTTCGCTCACTCTCGAAATCAAGCATTTTACAGCAGGTTGGAGCAGCCTGTATCTCAGCACAGGAATAAGGTAGGGAAGAATTCTAAGGATCATTTTGACTGCCTCCAGAAGTTAGATCAGATGGCAAATTGTATTTGGTGCTAGGTCTTTCCCTTTAGGTTTTACCCCAACAATGTTTTCATTAGTTTCGATCACTCTCGAAATCAAGCATTTTACAGCAGGTTGGAGCAGCCTGTATCTCAGCACAGGAATAAGGTAGGGAAGAATTCTAAGGATCATTTTGACTGCCTCCAGAAGTTAGATCAGATGGCAAATTGTATTTGGTGCTAGGTCTTTCCCTTTAGGTTTTACCCCAACAATGTTTTCATTAGTTTCGATCAGTCTCGAAATCAAGCATTTTACAGCAGGTTGGAGCAGCCTGTATCTCAGCACAGGAATAAGGTAGGGAAGAATTCTAAGGATCATTTTGACTGCCTCCAGAAGTTAGATCAGATGGCCAATGGAATTTGGTGCTAGGTCTTTCCCTTTAGGTTTTACCCCAACAATGTTTTCATTAGTTTCGCTCACTCTCGAAATCAAGCATTTTACAGCAGGTTGGAGCAGCCTGTATCTCAGCACAGGAATAAGGTAGGGAAGAATTCAAATACTCATTTTGACTGCCTCCAGAAGTTAGATCAGATGTCCAATGGAATTTGGTGCTAGGTCTTTCCCTTTAGGTTTTACCCCAACAATGTTTTCATTAGTTTCGCTCACTCTCGAAATCAAGCATTTTACAGCAGGTTGGAGCAGCCTGTATCTCAGCACAGGAATAAGGTAGGGAAGAATTCAAATACTCATTTTGACTGCCTCCAGAAGTTAGATCAGATGGCCAATGGAATTTGGTGCTAGGTCTTTCCCTTTAGGTTTTACCCCAACAATGTTTTCATTAGTTTCGCTCACTCTCGAAATCAAGCATTTTACAGCAGGTTGGAGCAGCCTGTATCTCAGCACAGGAATAAGGTAGGGAAGAATTCTAAGGATCATTTTGACTGCCTCCAGAAGTTAGATCAGATGGCAAATTGTATTTGGTGCTAGGTCTTTCCCTTTAGGTTTTACCCCAACAATGTTTTCATTAGTTTCGCTCACTCTCGAAATCAAGCATTTTACAGCAGGTTGGAGCAGCCTGTATCTCAGCACAGGAATAAGGTAGGGAAGAATTCTAAGGATCATTTTGACTGCCTCCAGAAGTTAGATCAGATGGCCAATGCAATTTGGTGCTAGGCCTTTCCCTTTAGGTTTTACCCCAACAATGTTTTCATTAGTTTCGATCAGTCTCGAAATCAAGCATTTTACAGCAGGTTGGAGCAGCCTGTATCTCAGCACAGGAATAAGGTAGGGAAGAATTCTAAGGATCATTTTGACTGCCTCCAGAAGTTAGATCAGATGGCAAATTGTATTTGGTGCTAGGTCTTTCCCTTTAGGTTTTACCCCAACAATGTTTTCATTAGTTTCGATCAGTCTCGAAATCAAGCATTTTACAGCAGGTTGGAGCAGCCTGTATCTCAGCACAGGAATAAGGTAGGGAAGAATTCTAAGGATCATTTTGACTGCCTCCAGAAGTTAGATCAGATGGCAAATTGTATTTGGTGCTAGGTCTTTCCCTTTAGGTTTTACCCCAACAATGTTTTCATTAGTTTCGATCACTCTCGAAATCAAGCATTTTACAGCAGGTTGGAGCAGCCTGTATCTCAGCACAGGAATAAGGTAGGGAAGAATTCTAAGGATCATTTTGACTGCCTCCAGAAGTTAGATCAGATGGCCAATGGAATTTGGTGCTAGGTCTTTCCCTTTAGGTTTTACCCCAACAATGTTTTCATTAGTTTCGCTCACTCTCGAAATCAAGCATTTTACAGCAGGTTGGAGCAGCCTGTATCTCAGCACAGGAATAAGGTAGGGAAGAATTCTAAGGATCATTTTGACTGCCTCCAGAAGTTAGATCAGATGGCCAATGGAATTTGGTGCTAGGTCTTTCCCTTTAGGTTTTACCCCAACAATGTTTTCATTAGTTACGCTCACTCTCGAAATCAAGCATTTTACAGCAGGTTGGAGCAGCCTGTATCTCAGCACAGGAATAAGGTAGGGAAGAATTCAAATACTCATTTTGACTGCCTCCAGAAGTTAGATCAGATGGCAAATTGCATTTGGTGCTAGGTCTTTCCCTTTAGGTTTTACCCCAACAATGTTTTCATTAGTTTCGCTCACTCTCGAAATCAAGCATTTTACAGCAGGTTGGAGCAGCCTGTATCTCAGCACAGGAATAAGGTAGGGAAGAATTCTAAGGATCATTTTGACTGCCTCCAGAAGTTAGATCAGATGGCAAATTGTATTTGGTGCTAGGTCTTTCCCTTTAGGTTTTACCCCAACAATGTTTTCATTAGTTTCGCTCACTCTCGAAATCAAGCATTTTACAGCAGGTTGGAGCAGCCTGTATCTCAGCACAGGAATAAGGTAGGGAAGAATTCTAAGGATCATTTTGACTGCCTCCAGAAGTTAGATCAGATGGCCAATGCAATTTGGTGCTAGGCCTTTCCCTTTAGGTTTTACCCCAACAATGTTTTCATTAGTTTCGCTCACTCTCGAAATCAAGCATTTTACAGCAGGTTGGAGCAGCCTGTATCTCAGCACAGGAATAAGGTAGGGAAGAATTCTAAGGATCATTTTGACTGCCTCCAGAAGTTAGATCAGATGGCAAATTGTATTTGGTGCTAGGTCTTTCCCTTTAGGTTTTACCCCAACAATGTTTTCATTAGTTTCGCTCACTCTCGAAATCAAGCATTTTACAGCAGGTTGGAGCAGCCTGTATCTCAGCACAGGAATAAGGTAGGGAAGAATTCTAAGGATCATTTTGACTGCCTCCAGAAGTTAGATCAGATGGCCAATGCAATTTGGTGCTAGGCCTTTCCCTTTAGGTTTTACCCCAACAATGTTTTCATTAGTTTCGCTCACTCTCGAAATCAAGCATTTTACAGCAGGTTGGAGCAGCCTGTATCTCAGCACAGGAATAAGGTAGGGAAGAATTCTAAGGATCATTTTGACTGCCTCCAGAAGTTAGATCAGATGGCAAATTGTATTTGGTGCTAGGTCTTTCCCTTTAGGTTTTACCCCAACAATGTTTTCATTAGTTTCGCTCACTCTCGAAATCAAGCATTTTACAGCAGGTTGGAGCAGCCTGTATCTCAGCACAGGAATAAGGTAGGGAAGAATTCTAAGGATCATTTTGACTGCCTCCAGAAGTTAGATCAGATGGCCAATGCAATTTGGTGCTAGGCCTTTCCCTTTAGGTTTTACCCCAACAATGTTTTCATTAGTTTCGATCACTCTCGAAATCAAGCATTTTACAGCAGGTTGGAGCAGCCTGTATCTCAGCACAGGAATAAGGTAGGGAAGAATTCTAAGGATCATTTTGACTGCCTCCAGAAGTTAGATCAGATGGCAAATTGTATTTGGTGCTAGGTCTTTCCCTTTAGGTTTTACCCCAACAATGTTTTCATTAGTTTCGCTCACTCTCGAAATCAAGCATTTTACAGCAGGTTGGAGCAGCCTGTATCTCAGCACAGGAATAAGGTAGGGAAGAATTCTAAGGATCATTTTGACTGCCTCCAGAAGTTAGATCAGATGGCAAATTGTATTTGGTGCTAGGTCTTTCCCTTTAGGTTTTACCCCAACAATGTTTTCATTAGTTTCGATCACTCTCGAAATCAAGCATTTTACAGCAGGTTGGAGCAGCCTGTATCTCAGCACAGGAATAAGGTAGGGAAGAATTCTAAGGATCATTTTGACTGCCTCCAGAAGTTAGATCAGATGGCAAATTGTATTTGGTGCTAGGTCTTTCCCTTTAGGTTTTACCCCAACAATGTTTTCATTAGTTTCGCTCACTCTCGAAATCAAGCATTTTACAGCAGGTTGGAGCAGCCTGTATCTCAGCACAGGAATAAGGTAGGGAAGAATTCTAAGGATCATTTTGACTGCCTCCAGAAGTTAGATCAGATGGCCAATGGAATTTGGTGCTAGGTCTTTCCCTTTAGGTTTTACCCCAACAATGTTTTCATTAGTTTCGCTCACTCTCGAAATCAAGCATTTTACAGCAGGTTGGAGCAGCCTGTATCTCAGCACAGGAATAAGGTAGGGAAGAATTCAAATACTCATTTTGACTGCCTCCAGAAGTTAGATCAGATGGCAAATTGCATTTGGTGCTAGGTCTTTCCCTTTAGGTTTTACCCCAACAATGTTTTCATTAGTTTCGCTCACTCTCGAAATCAAGCATTTTACAGCAGGTTGGAGCAGCCTGTATCTCAGCACAGGAATAAGGTAGGGAAGAATTCTAAGGATCATTTTGACTGCCTCCAGAAGTTAGATCAGATGGCCAATGGAATTTGGTGCTAGGTCTTTCCCTTTAGGTTTTACCCCAACAATGTTTTCATTAGTTTCGCTCACTCTCGAAATCAAGCATTTTACAGCAGGTTGGAGCAGCCTGTATCTCAGCACAGGAATAAGGTAGGGAAGAATTCTAAGGATCATTTTGACTGCCTCCAGAAGTTAGATCAGATGGCCAATGGAATTTGGTGCTAGGTCTTTCCCTTTAGGTTTTACCCCAACAATGTTTTCATTAGTTACGCTCACTCTCGAAATCAAGCATTTTACAGCAGGTTGGAGCAGCCTGTATCTCAGCACAGGAATAAGGTAGGGAAGAATTCAAATACTCATTTTGACTGCCTCCAGAAGTTAGATCAGATGGCAAATTGCATTTGGTGCTAGGTCTTTCCCTTTAGGTTTTACCCCAACAATGTTTTCATTAGTTTCGCTCACTCTCGAAATCAAGCATTTTACAGCAGGTTGGAGCAGCCTGTATCTCAGCACAGGAATAAGGTAGGGAAGAATTCTAAGGATCATTTTGACTGCCTCCAGAAGTTAGATCAGATGGCAAATTGTATTTGGTGCTAGGTCTTTCCCTTTAGGTTTTACCCCAACAATGTTTTCATTAGTTTCGCTCACTCTCGAAATCAAGCATTTTACAGCAGGTTGGAGCAGCCTGTATCTCAGCACAGGAATAAGGTAGGGAAGAATTCTAAGGATCATTTTGACTGCCTCCAGAAGTTAGATCAGATGGCCAATGCAATTTGGTGCTAGGCCTTTCCCTTTAGGTTTTACCCCAACAATGTTTTCATTAGTTTCGCTCACTCTCGAAATCAAGCATTTTACAGCAGGTTGGAGCAGCCTGTATCTCAGCACAGGAATAAGGTAGGGAAGAATTCTAAGGATCATTTTGACTGCCTCCAGAAGTTAGATCAGATGGCAAATTGTATTTGGTGCTAGGTCTTTCCCTTTAGGTTTTACCCCAACAATGTTTTCATTAGTTTCGCTCACTCTCGAAATCAAGCATTTTACAGCAGGTTGGAGCAGCCTGTATCTCAGCACAGGAATAAGGTAGGGAAGAATTCTAAGGATCATTTTGACTGCCTCCAGAAGTTAGATCAGATGGCCAATGCAATTTGGTGCTAGGCCTTTCCCTTTAGGTTTTACCCCAACAATGTTTTCATTAGTTTCGATCACTCTCGAAATCAAGCATTTTACAGCAGGTTGGAGCAGCCTGTATCTCAGCACAGGAATAAGGTAGGGAAGAATTCTAAGGATCATTTTGACTGCCTCCAGAAGTTAGATCAGATGGCAAATTGTATTTGGTGCTAGGTCTTTCCCTTTAGGTTTTACCCCAACAATGTTTTCATTAGTTTCGCTCACTCTCGAAATCAAGCATTTTACAGCAGGTTGGAGCAGCCTGTATCTCAGCACAGGAATAAGGTAGGGAAGAATTCTAAGGATCATTTTGACTGCCTCCAGAAGTTAGATCAGATGGCAAATTGTATTTGGTGCTAGGTCTTTCCCTTTAGGTTTTACCCCAACAATGTTTTCATTAGTTTCGATCACTCTCGAAATCAAGCATTTTACAGCAGGTTGGAGCAGCCTGTATCTCAGCACAGGAATAAGGTAGGGAAGAATTCTAAGGATCATTTTGACTGCCTCCAGAAGTTAGATCAGATGGCAAATTGTATTTGGTGCTAGGTCTTTCCCTTTAGGTTTTACCCCAACAATGTTTTCATTAGTTTCGATCACTCTCGAAATCAAGCATTTTACAGCAGGTTGGAGCAGCCTGTATCTCAGCACAGGAATAAGGTAGGGAAGAATTCTAAGGATCATTTTGACTGCCTCCAGAAGTTAGATCAGATGGCCAATGGAATTTGGTGCTAGGTCTTTCCCTTTAGGTTTTACCCCAACAATGTTTTCATTAGTTTCGCTCACTCTCGAAATCAAGCATTTTACAGCAGGTTGGAGCAGCCTGTATCTCAGCACAGGAATAAGGTAGGGAAGAATTCAAATACTCATTTTGACTGCCTCCAGAAGTTAGATCAGATGGCAAATTGCATTTGGTGCTAGGTCTTTCCCTTTAGGTTTTACCCCAACAATGTTTTCATTAGTTTCGCTCACTCTCGAAATCAAGCATTTTACAGCAGGTTGGAGCAGCCTGTATCTCAGCACAGGAATAAGGTAGGGAAGAATTCTAAGGATCATTTTGACTGCCTCCAGAAGTTAGATCAGATGGCCAATGGAATTTGGTGCTAGGTCTTTCCCTTTAGGTTTTACCCCAACAATGTTTTCATTAGTTTCGCTCACTCTCGAAATCAAGCATTTTACAGCAGGTTGGAGCAGCCTGTATCTCAGCACAGGAATAAGGTAGGGAAGAATTCTAAGGATCATTTTGACTGCCTCCAGAAGTTAGATCAGATGGCCAATGGAATTTGGTGCTAGGTCTTTCCCTTTAGGTTTTACCCCAACAATGTTTTCATTAGTTACGCTCACTCTCGAAATCAAGCATTTTACAGCAGGTTGGAGCAGCCTGTATCTCAGCACAGGAATAAGGTAGGGAAGAATTCAAATACTCATTTTGACTGCCTCCAGAAGTTAGATCAGATGGCAAATTGCATTTGGTGCTAGGTCTTTCCCTTTAGGTTTTACCCCAACAATGTTTTCATTAGTTTCGCTCACTCTCGAAATCAAGCATTTTACAGCAGGTTGGAGCAGCCTGTATCTCAGCACAGGAATAAGGTAGGGAAGAATTCTAAGGATCATTTTGACTGCCTCCAGAAGTTAGATCAGATGGCAAATTGTATTTGGTGCTAGGTCTTTCCCTTTAGGTTTTACCCCAACAATGTTTTCATTAGTTTCGCTCACTCTCGAAATCAAGCATTTTACAGCAGGTTGGAGCAGCCTGTATCTCAGCACAGGAATAAGGTAGGGAAGAATTCTAAGGATCATTTTGACTGCCTCCAGAAGTTAGATCAGATGGCCAATGCAATTTGGTGCTAGGCCTTTCCCTTTAGGTTTTACCCCAACAATGTTTTCATTAGTTTCGCTCACTCTCGAAATCAAGCATTTTACAGCAGGTTGGAGCAGCCTGTATCTCAGCACAGGAATAAGGTAGGGAAGAATTCTAAGGATCATTTTGACTGCCTCCAGAAGTTAGATCAGATGGCAAATTGTATTTGGTGCTAGGTCTTTCCCTTTAGGTTTTACCCCAACAATGTTTTCATTAGTTTCGCTCACTCTCGAAATCAAGCATTTTACAGCAGGTTGGAGCAGCCTGTATCTCAGCACAGGAATAAGGTAGGGAAGAATTCTAAGGATCATTTTGACTGCCTCCAGAAGTTAGATCAGATGGCCAATGCAATTTGGTGCTAGGCCTTTCCCTTTAGGTTTTACCCCAACAATGTTTTCATTAGTTTCGATCACTCTCGAAATCAAGCATTTTACAGCAGGTTGGAGCAGCCTGTATCTCAGCACAGGAATAAGGTAGGGAAGAATTCTAAGGATCATTTTGACTGCCTCCAGAAGTTAGATCAGATGGCAAATTGTATTTGGTGCTAGGTCTTTCCCTTTAGGTTTTACCGCAACAATGTTTTCATTAGTTTCGATCAGTCTCGAAATCAAGCATTTTACAGCAGGTTGGAGCAGCCTGTATCTCAGCACAGGAATAAGGTAGGGAAGAATTCTAAGGATCATTTTGACTGCCTCCAGAAGTTAGATCAGATGGCAAATTGTATTTGGTGCTAGGTCTTTCCCTTTAGGTTTTACCCCAACAATGTTTTCATTAGTTTCGATCACTCTCGAAATCAAGAATTTTACAGCAGGTTGGAGCAGCCTGTATCTCAGCACAGGAATAAGGTAGGGAAGAATTCTAAGGATCATTTTGACTGCCTCCAGAAGTTAGATCAGATGGCAAATTGTATTTGGTGCTAGGTCTTTCCCTTTAGGTTTTACCCCAACAATGTTTTCATTAGTTTCACTCACTCTCGAAATCAAGCATTTTACAGCAGGTTGGAGCAGCCTGTATCTCAGCACAGGAATAAGGTAGGGAAGAATTCTAAGGATCATTTTGACTGCCTCCAGAAGTTAGATCAGATGGCCAATGGAATTTGGTGCTAGGTCTTTCCCTTTAGGTTTTACCCCAACAATGTTTTCATTAGTTTCGATCACTCTCGAAATCAAGCATTTTACAGCAGGTTGGAGCAGCCTGTATCTCAGCACAGGAATAAGGTAGGGAAGAATTCAAATACTCATTTTGACTGCCTCCAGAAGTTAGATCAGATGGCCAATGGAATTTGGTGCTAGGTCTTTCCCTTTAGGTTTTACCCCAACAATGTTTTCATTAGTTTCGCTCACTCTCGAAATCAAGCATTTTACAGCAGGTTGGAGCAGCCTGTATCTCAGCACAGGAATAAGGTAGGGAAGAATTCTAAGGATCATTTTGACTGCCTCCAGAAGTTAGATCAGATGGCAAATTGTATTTGGTGCTAGGTCTTTCCCTTTAGGTTTTACCCCAACAATGTTTTCATTAGTTTCGCTCACTCTCGAAATCAAGCATTTTACAGCAGGTTGGAGCAGCCTGTATCTCAGCACAGGAATAAGGTAGGGAAGAATTCTAAGGATCATTTTGACTGCCTCCAGAAGTTAGATCAGATGGCAAATTGTATTTGGTGCTAGGTCTTTCCCTTTAGGTTTTACCCCAACAATGTTTTCATTAGTTTCGCTCACTCTCGAAATCAAGCATTTTACAGCAGGTTGGAGCAGCCTGTATCTCAGCACAGGAATAAGGTAGGGAAGAATTCAAATACTCATTTTGACTGCCTCCAGAAGTTAGATCAGATGGCCAATGGAATTTGGTGCTAGGTCTTTCCCTTTAGGTTTTACCCCAACAATGTTTTCATTAGTTTCGCTCACTCTCGAAATCAAGCATTTTACAGCAGGTTGGAGCAGCCTGTATCTCAGCACAGGAATAAGGTAGGGAAGAATTCTAAGGATCATTTTGACTGCCTCCAGAAGTTAGATCAGATGGCAAATTGTATTTGGTGCTAGGTCTTTCCCTTTAGGTTTTACCCCAACAATGTTTTCATTAGTTTCGCTCACTCTCGAAATCAAGCATTTTACAGCAGGTTGGAGCAGCCTGTATCTCAGCACAGGAATAAGGTAGGGAAGAATTCTAAGGATCATTTTGACTGCCTCCAGAAGTTAGATCAGATGGCAAATTGTATTTGGTGCTAGGTCTTTCCCTTTAGGTTTTACCCCAACAATGTTTTCATTAGTTTCGCTCACTCTCGAAATCAAGCATTTTACAGCAGGTTGGAGCAGCCTGTATCTCAGCACAGGAGTAAGGTAGGGAAGAATTCTAAGGATCATTTTGACTGCCTCCAGAAGTTAGATCAGATGGCCAATGCAATTTGGTGCTAGGCCTTTCCCTTTAGGTTTTACCCCAACAATGTTTTCATTAGTTTCGCTCACTCTCGAAATCAAGCATTTTACAGCAGGTTGGAGCAGCCTGTATCTCAGCACAGGAATAAGGTAAGGAAGAATTCTAAGGATCATTTTGACTGCCTCCAGAAGTTAGATCAGATGGCAAATTGTATTTGGTGCTAGGTCTTTCCCTTTAGGTTTTACCCCAACAATGTTTTCATTAGTTTCGCTCACTCTCGAAATCAAGCATTTTACAGCAGGTTGGAGCAGCCTGTATCTCAGCACAGGAATAAGGTAGGGAAGAATTCTAAGGATCATTTTGACTGCCTCCAGAAGTTAGATCAGATGGCCAATGGAATTTGGTGCTAGGTCTTTCCCTTTAGGTTTTACCCCAACAATGTTTTCATTAGTTTCGATCACTCTCGAAATCAAGCATTTTACAGCAGGTTGGAGCAGCCTGTATCTCAGCACAGGAATAAGGTAGGGAAGAATTCAAATACTCATTTTGACTGCCTCCAGAAGTTAGATCAGATGGCCAATGGAATTTGGTGCTAGGTCTTTCCCTTTAGGTTTTACCCCAACAATGTTTTCATTAGTTTCGCTCACTCTCGAAATCAAGCATTTTACAGCAGGTTGGAGCAGCCTGTATCTCAGCACAGGAATAAGGTAGGGAAGAATTCTAAGGATCATTTTGACTGCCTCCAGAAGTTAGATCAGATGGCAAATTGTATTTGGTGCTAGGTCTTTCCCTTTAGGTTTTACCCCAACAATGTTTTCATTAGTTTCGATCACTCTCGAAATCAAGCATTTTACAGCAGGTTGGAGCAGCCTGTATCTCAGCACAGGAATAAGGTAGGGAAGAATTCTAAGGATCATTTTGACTGCCTCCAGAAGTTAGATCAGATGGCAAATTGTATTTGGTGCTAGGTCTTTCCCTTTAGGTTTTACCCCAACAATGTTTTCATTAGTTTCGATCAGTCTCGAAATCAAGCATTTTACAGCAGGTTGGAGCAGCCTGTATCTCAGCACAGGAATAAGGTAGGGAAGAATTCTAAGGATCATTTTGACTGCCTCCAGAAGTTAGATCAGATGGCAAATTGTATTTGGTGCTAGGTCTTTCCCTTTAGGTTTTACCCCAACAATGTTTTCATTAGTTTCGATCAGTCTCGAAATCAAGCATTTTACAGCAGGTTGGAGCAGCCTGTATCTCAGCACAGGAATAAGGTAGGGAAGAATTCTAAGGATCATTTTGACTGCCTCCAGAAGTTAGATCAGATGGCAAATTGTATTTGGTGCTAGGTCTTTCCCTTTAGGTTTTACCCCAACAATGTTTTCATTAGTTTCGATCAGTCTCGAAATCAAGCATTTTACAGCAGGTTGGAGCAGCCTGTATCTCAGCACAGGAATAAGGTAGGGAAGAATTCTAAGGATCATTTTGACTGCCTCCAGAAGTTAGATCAGATGGCCAATGGAATTTGGTGCTAGGTCTTTCCCTTTAGGTTTTACCCCAACAATGTTTTCATTAGTTTCGCTCACTCTCGAAATCAAGCATTTTACAGCAGGTTGGAGCAGCCTGTATCTCAGCACAGGAATAAGGTAGGGAAGAATTCAAATACTCATTTTGACTGCCTCCAGAAGTTAGATCAGATGTCCAATGGAATTTGGTGCTAGGTCTTTCCCTTTAGGTTTTACCCCAACAATGTTTTCATTAGTTTCGCTCACTCTCGAAATCAAGCATTTTACAGCAGGTTGGAGCAGCCTGTATCTCAGCACAGGAATAAGGTAGGGAAGAATTCAAATACTCATTTTGACTGCCTCCAGAAGTTAGATCAGATGGCCAATGGAATTTGGTGCTAGGTCTTTCCCTTTAGGTTTTACCCCAACAATGTTTTCATTAGTTTCGCTCACTCTCGAAATCAAGCATTTTACAGCAGGTTGGAGCAGCCTGTATCTCAGCACAGGAATAAGGTAGGGAAGAATTCTAAGGATCATTTTGACTGCCTCCAGAAGTTAGATCAGATGGCAAATTGTATTTGGTGCTAGGTCTTTCCCTTTAGGTTTTACCCCAACAATGTTTTCATTAGTTTCGCTCACTCTCGAAATCAAGCATTTTACAGCAGGTTGGAGCAGCCTGTATCTCAGCACAGGAATAAGGTAGGGAAGAATTCTAAGGATCATTTTGACTGCCTCCAGAAGTTAGATCAGATGGCCAATGCAATTTGGTGCTAGGCCTTTCCCTTTAGGTTTTACCCCAACAATGTTTTCATTAGTTTCGATCAGTCTCGAAATCAAGCATTTTACAGCAGGTTGGAGCAGCCTGTATCTCAGCACAGGAATAAGGTAGGGAAGAATTCTAAGGATCATTTTGACTGCCTCCAGAAGTTAGATCAGATGGCAAATTGTATTTGGTGCTAGGTCTTTCCCTTTAGGTTTTACCCCAACAATGTTTTCATTAGTTTCGATCAGTCTCGAAATCAAGCATTTTACAGCAGGTTGGAGCAGCCTGTATCTCAGCACAGGAATAAGGTAGGGAAGAATTCTAAGGATCATTTTGACTGCCTCCAGAAGTTAGATCAGATGGCAAATTGTATTTGGTGCTAGGTCTTTCCCTTTAGGTTTTACCCCAACAATGTTTTCATTAGTTTCGATCACTCTCGAAATCAAGCATTTTACAGCAGGTTGGAGCAGCCTGTATCTCAGCACAGGAATAAGGTAGGGAAGAATTCTAAGGATCATTTTGACTGCCTCCAGAAGTTAGATCAGATGGCCAATGGAATTTGGTGCTAGGTCTTTCCCTTTAGGTTTTACCCCAACAATGTTTTCATTAGTTTCGCTCACTCTCGAAATCAAGCATTTTACAGCAGGTTGGAGCAGCCTGTATCTCAGCACAGGAATAAGGTAGGGAAGAATTCTAAGGATCATTTTGACTGCCTCCAGAAGTTAGATCAGATGGCCAATGGAATTTGGTGCTAGGTCTTTCCCTTTAGGTTTTACCCCAACAATGTTTTCATTAGTTACGCTCACTCTCGAAATCAAGCATTTTACAGCAGGTTGGAGCAGCCTGTATCTCAGCACAGGAATAAGGTAGGGAAGAATTCAAATACTCATTTTGACTGCCTCCAGAAGTTAGATCAGATGGCAAATTGCATTTGGTGCTAGGTCTTTCCCTTTAGGTTTTACCCCAACAATGTTTTCATTAGTTTCGCTCACTCTCGAAATCAAGCATTTTACAGCAGGTTGGAGCAGCCTGTATCTCAGCACAGGAATAAGGTAGGGAAGAATTCTAAGGATCATTTTGACTGCCTCCAGAAGTTAGATCAGATGGCAAATTGTATTTGGTGCTAGGTCTTTCCCTTTAGGTTTTACCCCAACAATGTTTTCATTAGTTTCGATCAGTCTCGAAATCAAGCATTTTACAGCAGGTTGGAGCAGCCTGTATCTCAGCACAGGAATAAGGTAGGGAAGAATTCTAAGGATCATTTTGACTGCCTCCAGAAGTTAGATCAGATGGCAAATTGTATTTGGTGCTAGGTCTTTCCCTTTAGGTTTTACCCCAACAATGTTTTCATTAGTTTCGATCAGTCTCGAAATCAAGCATTTTACAGCAGGTTGGAGCAGCCTGTATCTCAGCACAGGAATAAGGTAGGGAAGAATTCTAAGGATCATTTTGACTGCCTCCAGAAGTTAGATCAGATGGCAAATTGTATTTGGTGCTAGGTCTTTCCCTTTAGGTTTTACCCCAACAATGTTTTCATTAGTTTCGATCAGTCTCGAAATCAAGCATTTTACAGCAGGTTGGAGCAGCCTGTATCTCAGCACAGGAATAAGGTAGGGAAGAATTCTAAGGATCATTTTGACTGCCTCCAGAAGTTAGATCAGATGGCCAATGGAATTTGGTGCTAGGTCTTTCCCTTTAGGTTTTACCCCAACAATGTTTTCATTAGTTTCGCTCACTCTCGAAATCAAGCATTTTACAGCAGGTTGGAGCAGCCTGTATCTCAGCACAGGAATAAGGTAGGGAAGAATTCTAAGGATCATTTTGACTGCCTCCAGAAGTTAGATCAGATGGCAAATTGTATTTGGTGCTAGGTCTTTCCCTTTAGGTTTTACCCCAACAATGTTTTCATTAGTTTCGATCAGTCTCGAAATCAAGCATTTTACAGCAGGTTGGAGCAGCCTGTATCTCAGCACAGGAATAAGGTAGGGAAGAATTCTAAGGATCATTTTGACTGCCTCCAGAAGTTAGATCAGATGGCCAATGGAATTTGGTGCTAGGTCTTTCCCTTTAGGTTTTACCCCAACAATGTTTTCATTAGTTTCGCTCACTCTCGAAATCAAGCATTTTACAGCAGGTTGGAGCAGCCTGTATCTCAGCACAGGAATAAGGTAGGGAAGAATTCAAATACTCATTTTGACTGCCTCCAGAAGTTAGATCAGATGTCCAATGGAATTTGGTGCTAGGTCTTTCCCTTTAGGTTTTACCCCAACAATGTTTTCATTAGTTTCGCTCACTCTCGAAATCAAGCATTTTACAGCAGGTTGGAGCAGCCTGTATCTCAGCACAGGAATAAGGTAGGGAAGAATTCAAATACTCATTTTGACTGCCTCCAGAAGTTAGATCAGATGGCCAATGGAATTTGGTGCTAGGTCTTTCCCTTTAGGTTTTACCCCAACAATGTTTTCATTAGTTTCGCTCACTCTCGAAATCAAGCATTTTACAGCAGGTTGGAGCAGCCTGTATCTCAGCACAGGAATAAGGTAGGGAAGAATTCTAAGGATCATTTTGACTGCCTCCAGAAGTTAGATCAGATGGCAAATTGTATTTGGTGCTAGGTCTTTCCCTTTAGGTTTTACCCCAACAATGTTTTCATTAGTTTCGCTCACTCTCGAAATCAAGCATTTTACAGCAGGTTGGAGCAGCCTGTATCTCAGCACAGGAATAAGGTAGGGAAGAATTCTAAGGATCATTTTGACTGCCTCCAGAAGTTAGATCAGATGGCCAATGCAATTTGGTGCTAGGCCTTTCCCTTTAGGTTTTACCCCAACAATGTTTTCATTAGTTTCGATCAGTCTCGAAATCAAGCATTTTACAGCAGGTTGGAGCAGCCTGTATCTCAGCACAGGAATAAGGTAGGGAAGAATTCTAAGGATCATTTTGACTGCCTCCAGAAGTTAGATCAGATGGCAAATTGTATTTGGTGCTAGGTCTTTCCCTTTAGGTTTTACCCCAACAATGTTTTCATTAGTTTCGATCAGTCTCGAAATCAAGCATTTTACAGCAGGTTGGAGCAGCCTGTATCTCAGCACAGGAATAAGGTAGGGAAGAATTCTAAGGATCATTTTGACTGCCTCCAGAAGTTAGATCAGATGGCAAATTGTATTTGGTGCTAGGTCTTTCCCTTTAGGTTTTACCCCAACAATGTTTTCATTAGTTTCGATCACTCTCGAAATCAAGCATTTTACAGCAGGTTGGAGCAGCCTGTATCTCAGCACAGGAATAAGGTAGGGAAGAATTCTAAGGATCATTTTGACTGCCTCCAGAAGTTAGATCAGATGGCCAATGGAATTTGGTGCTAGGTCTTTCCCTTTAGGTTTTACCCCAACAATGTTTTCATTAGTTTCGCTCACTCTCGAAATCAAGCATTTTACAGCAGGTTGGAGCAGCCTGTATCTCAGCACAGGAATAAGGTAGGGAAGAATTCTAAGGATCATTTTGACTGCCTCCAGAAGTTAGATCAGATGGCCAATGGAATTTGGTGCTAGGTCTTTCCCTTTAGGTTTTACCCCAACAATGTTTTCATTAGTTACGCTCACTCTCGAAATCAAGCATTTTACAGCAGGTTGGAGCAGCCTGTATCTCAGCACAGGAATAAGGTAGGGAAGAATTCAAATACTCATTTTGACTGCCTCCAGAAGTTAGATCAGATGGCAAATTGCATTTGGTGCTAGGTCTTTCCCTTTAGGTTTTACCCCAACAATGTTTTCATTAGTTTCGCTCACTCTCGAAATCAAGCATTTTACAGCAGGTTGGAGCAGCCTGTATCTCAGCACAGGAATAAGGTAGGGAAGAATTCTAAGGATCATTTTGACTGCCTCCAGAAGTTAGATCAGATGGCAAATTGTATTTGGTGCTAGGTCTTTCCCTTTAGGTTTTACCCCAACAATGTTTTCATTAGTTTCGATCAGTCTCGAAATCAAGCATTTTACAGCAGGTTGGAGCAGCCTGTATCTCAGCACAGGAATAAGGTAGGGAAGAATTCTAAGGATCATTTTGACTGCCTCCAGAAGTTAGATCAGATGGCAAATTGTATTTGGTGCTAGGTCTTTCCCTTTAGGTTTTACCCCAACAATGTTTTCATTAGTTTCGATCAGTCTCGAAATCAAGCATTTTACAGCAGGTTGGAGCAGCCTGTATCTCAGCACAGGAATAAGGTAGGGAAGAATTCTAAGGATCATTTTGACTGCCTCCAGAAGTTAGATCAGATGGCAAATTGTATTTGGTGCTAGGTCTTTCCCTTTAGGTTTTACCCCAACAATGTTTTCATTAGTTTCGATCAGTCTCGAAATCAAGCATTTTACAGCAGGTTTTAGCAGCCTGTATCTCAGCACAGGAATAAGGTAGGGAAGAATTCTAAGGATCATTTTGACTGCCTCCAGAAGTTAGATCAGATGGCCAATGGAATTTGGTGCTAGGTCTTTCCCTTTAGGTTTTACCCCAACAATGTTTTCATTAGTTTCGCTCACTCTCGAAATCAAGCATTTTACAGCAGGTTGGAGCAGCCTGTATCTCAGCACAGGAATAAGGTAGGGAAGAATTCAAATACTCATTTTGACTGCCTCCAGAAGTTAGATCAGATGTCCAATGGAATTTGGTGCTAGGTCTTTCCCTTTAGGTTTTACCCCAACAATGTTTTCATTAGTTTCGCTCACTCTCGAAATCAAGCATTTTACAGCAGGTTGGAGCAGCCTGTATCTCAGCACAGGAATAAGGTAGGGAAGAATTCAAATACTCATTTTGACTGCCTCCAGAAGTTAGATCAGATGGCCAATGGAATTTGGTGCTAGGTCTTTCCCTTTAGGTTTTACCCCAACAATGTTTTCATTAGTTTCGCTCACTCTCGAAATCAAGCATTTTACAGCAGGTTGGAGCAGCCTGTATCTCAGCACAGGAATAAGGTAGGGAAGAATTCTAAGGATCATTTTGACTGCCTCCAGAAGTTAGATCAGATGGCAAATTGTATTTGGTGCTAGGTCTTTCCCTTTAGGTTTTACCCCAACAATGTTTTCATTAGTTTCGCTCACTCTCGAAATCAAGCATTTTACAGCAGGTTGGAGCAGCCTGTATCTCAGCACAGGAATAAGGTAGGGAAGAATTCTAAGGATCATTTTGACTGCCTCCAGAAGTTAGATCAGATGGCCAATGCAATTTGGTGCTAGGCCTTTCCCTTTAGGTTTTACCCCAACAATGTTTTCATTAGTTTCGATCAGTCTCGAAATCAAGCATTTTACAGCAGGTTGGAGCAGCCTGTATCTCAGCACAGGAATAAGGTAGGGAAGAATTCTAAGGATCATTTTGACTGCCTCCAGAAGTTAGATCAGATGGCAAATTGTATTTGGTGCTAGGTCTTTCCCTTTAGGTTTTACCCCAACAATGTTTTCATTAGTTTCGATCAGTCTCGAAATCAAGCATTTTACAGCAGGTTGGAGCAGCCTGTATCTCAGCACAGGAATAAGGTAGGGAAGAATTCTAAGGATCATTTTGACTGCCTCCAGAAGTTAGATCAGATGGCAAATTGTATTTGGTGCTAGGTCTTTCCCTTTAGGTTTTACCCCAACAATGTTTTCATTAGTTTCGATCACTCTCGAAATCAAGCATTTTACAGCAGGTTGGAGCAGCCTGTATCTCAGCACAGGAATAAGGTAGGGAAGAATTCTAAGGATCATTTTGACTGCCTCCAGAAGTTAGATCAGATGGCCAATGGAATTTGGTGCTAGGTCTTTCCCTTTAGGTTTTACCCCAACAATGTTTTCATTAGTTTCGCTCACTCTCGAAATCAAGCATTTTACAGCAGGTTGGAGCAGCCTGTATCTCAGCACAGGAATAAGGTAGGGAAGAATTCTAAGGATCATTTTGACTGCCTCCAGAAGTTAGATCAGATGGCCAATGGAATTTGGTGCTAGGTCTTTCCCTTTAGGTTTTACCCCAACAATGTTTTCATTAGTTACGCTCACTCTCGAAATCAAGCATTTTACAGCAGGTTGGAGCAGCCTGTATCTCAGCACAGGAATAAGGTAGGGAAGAATTCAAATACTCATTTTGACTGCCTCCAGAAGTTAGATCAGATGGCAAATTGCATTTGGTGCTAGGTCTTTCCCTTTAGGTTTTACCCCAACAATGTTTTCATTAGTTTCGCTCACTCTCGAAATCAAGCATTTTACAGCAGGTTGGAGCAGCCTGTATCTCAGCACAGGAATAAGGTAGGGAAGAATTCTAAGGATCATTTTGACTGCCTCCAGAAGTTAGATCAGATGGCAAATTGTATTTGGTGCTAGGTCTTTCCCTTTAGGTTTTACCCCAACAATGTTTTCATTAGTTTCGCTCACTCTCGAAATCAAGCATTTTACAGCAGGTTGGAGCAGCCTGTATCTCAGCACAGGAATAAGGTAGGGAAGAATTCTAAGGATCATTTTGACTGCCTCCAGAAGTTAGATCAGATGGCCAATGCAATTTGGTGCTAGGCCTTTCCCTTTAGGTTTTACCCCAACAATGTTTTCATTAGTTTCGCTCACTCTCGAAATCAAGCATTTTACAGCAGGTTGGAGCAGCCTGTATCTCAGCACAGGAATAAGGTAGGGAAGAATTCTAAGGATCATTTTGACTGCCTCCAGAAGTTAGATCAGATGGCAAATTGTATTTGGTGCTAGGTCTTTCCCTTTAGGTTTTACCCCAACAATGTTTTCATTAGTTTCGCTCACTCTCGAAATCAAGCATTTTACAGCAGGTTGGAGCAGCCTGTATCTCAGCACAGGAATAAGGTAGGGAAGAATTCTAAGGATCATTTTGACTGCCTCCAGAAGTTAGATCAGATGGCCAATGCAATTTGGTGCTAGGCCTTTCCCTTTAGGTTTTACCCCAACAATGTTTTCATTAGTTTCGATCACTCTCGAAATCAAGCATTTTACAGCAGGTTGGAGCAGCCTGTATCTCAGCACAGGAATAAGGTAGGGAAGAATTCTAAGGATCATTTTGACTGCCTCCAGAAGTTAGATCAGATGGCAAATTGTATTTGGTGCTAGGTCTTTCCCTTTAGGTTTTACCCCAACAATGTTTTCATTAGTTTCGCTCACTCTCGAAATCAAGCATTTTACAGCAGGTTGGAGCAGCCTGTATCTCAGCACAGGAATAAGGTAGGGAAGAATTCTAAGGATCATTTTGACTGCCTCCAGAAGTTAGATCAGATGGCCAATGCAATTTGGTGCTAGGCCTTTCCCTTTAGGTTTTACCCCAACAATGTTTTCATTAGTTTCGATCACTCTCGAAATCAAGCATTTTACAGCAGGTTGGAGCAGCCTGTATCTCAGCACAGGAATAAGGTAGGGAAGAATTCTAAGGATCATTTTGACTGCCTCCAGAAGTTAGATCAGATGGCAAATTGTATTTGGTGCTAGGTCTTTCCCTTTAGGTTTTACCCCAACAATGTTTTCATTAGTTTCGCTCACTCTCGAAATCAAGCATTTTACAGCAGGTTGGAGCAGCCTGTATCTCAGCACAGGAATAAGGTAGGGAAGAATTCTAAGGATCATTTTGACTGCCTCCAGAAGTTAGATCAGATGGCAAATTGTATTTGGTGCTAGGTCTTTCCCTTTAGGTTTTACCCCAACAATGTTTTCATTAGTTTCGATCACTCTCGAAATCAAGCATTTTACAGCAGGTTGGAGCAGCCTGTATCTCAGCACAGGAATAAGGTAGGGAAGAATTCTAAGGATCATTTTGACTGCCTCCAGAAGTTAGATCAGATGGCAAATTGTATTTGGTGCTAGGTCTTTCCCTTTAGGTTTTACCCCAACAATGTTTTCATTAGTTTCGCTCACTCTCGAAATCAAGCATTTTACAGCAGGTTGGAGCAGCCTGTATCTCAGCACAGGAATAAGGTAGGGAAGAATTCTAAGGATCATTTTGACTGCCTCCAGAAGTTAGATCAGATGGCCAATGGAATTTGGTGCTAGGTCTTTCCCTTTAGGTTTTACCCCAACAATGTTTTCATTAGTTTCGCTCACTCTCGAAATCAAGCATTTTACAGCAGGTTGGAGCAGCCTGTATCTCAGCACAGGAATAAGGTAGGGAAGAATTCAAATACTCATTTTGACTGCCTCCAGAAGTTAGATCAGATGGCAAATTGCATTTGGTGCTAGGTCTTTCCCTTTAGGTTTTACCCCAACAATGTTTTCATTAGTTTCGCTCACTCTCGAAATCAAGCATTTTACAGCAGGTTGGAGCAGCCTGTATCTCAGCACAGGAATAAGGTAGGGAAGAATTCTAAGGATCATTTTGACTGCCTCCAGAAGTTAGATCAGATGGCCAATGGAATTTGGTGCTAGGTCTTTCCCTTTAGGTTTTACCCCAACAATGTTTTCATTAGTTTCGCTCACTCTCGAAATCAAGCATTTTACAGCAGGTTGGAGCAGCCTGTATCTCAGCACAGGAATAAGGTAGGGAAGAATTCTAAGGATCATTTTGACTGCCTCCAGAAGTTAGATCAGATGGCCAATGGAATTTGGTGCTAGGTCTTTCCCTTTAGGTTTTACCCCAACAATGTTTTCATTAGTTACGCTCACTCTCGAAATCAAGCATTTTACAGCAGGTTGGAGCAGCCTGTATCTCAGCACAGGAATAAGGTAGGGAAGAATTCAAATACTCATTTTGACTGCCTCCAGAAGTTAGATCAGATGGCAAATTGCATTTGGTGCTAGGTCTTTCCCTTTAGGTTTTACCCCAACAATGTTTTCATTAGTTTCGCTCACTCTCGAAATCAAGCATTTTACAGCAGGTTGGAGCAGCCTGTATCTCAGCACAGGAATAAGGTAGGGAAGAATTCTAAGGATCATTTTGACTGCCTCCAGAAGTTAGATCAGATGGCAAATTGTATTTGGTGCTAGGTCTTTCCCTTTAGGTTTTACCCCAACAATGTTTTCATTAGTTTCGCTCACTCTCGAAATCAAGCATTTTACAGCAGGTTGGAGCAGCCTGTATCTCAGCACAGGAATAAGGTAGGGAAGAATTCTAAGGATCATTTTGACTGCCTCCAGAAGTTAGATCAGATGGCCAATGCAATTTGGTGCTAGGCCTTTCCCTTTAGGTTTTACCCCAACAATGTTTTCATTAGTTTCGCTCACTCTCGAAATCAAGCATTTTACAGCAGGTTGGAGCAGCCTGTATCTCAGCACAGGAATAAGGTAGGGAAGAATTCTAAGGATCATTTTGACTGCCTCCAGAAGTTAGATCAGATGGCAAATTGTATTTGGTGCTAGGTCTTTCCCTTTAGGTTTTACCCCAACAATGTTTTCATTAGTTTCGCTCACTCTCGAAATCAAGCATTTTACAGCAGGTTGGAGCAGCCTGTATCTCAGCACAGGAATAAGGTAGGGAAGAATTCTAAGGATCATTTTGACTGCCTCCAGAAGTTAGATCAGATGGCCAATGCAATTTGGTGCTAGGCCTTTCCCTTTAGGTTTTACCCCAACAATGTTTTCATTAGTTTCGCTCACTCTCGAAATCAAGCATTTTACAGCAGGTTGGAGCAGCCTGTATCTCAGCACAGGAATAAGGTAGGGAAGAATTCTAAGGATCATTTTGACTGCCTCCAGAAGTTAGATCAGATGGCAAATTGTATTTGGTGCTAGGTCTTTCCCTTTAGGTTTTACCCCAACAATGTTTTCATTAGTTTCGCTCACTCTCGAAATCAAGCATTTTACAGCAGGTTGGAGCAGCCTGTATCTCAGCACAGGAATAAGGTAGGGAAGAATTCTAAGGATCATTTTGACTGCCTCCAGAAGTTAGATCAGATGGCAAATTGTATTTGGTGCTAGGTCTTTCCCTTTAGGTTTTACCCCAACAATGTTTTCATTAGTTTCGATCACTCTCGAAATCAAGCATTTTACAGCAGGTTGGAGCAGCCTGTATCTCAGCACAGGAATAAGGTAGGGAAGAATTCTAAGGATCATTTTGACTGCCTCCAGAAGTTAGATCAGATGGCAAATTGTATTTGGTGCTAGGTCTTTCCCTTTAGGTTTTACCCCAACAATGTTTTCATTAGTTTCGATCACTCTTGAAATCAAGCATTTTACAGCAGGTTGGAGCAGCCTGTATCTCAGCACAGGAATAAGGTAGGGAAGAATTCTAAGGATCATTTTGACTGCCTCCAGAAGTTAGATCAGATGGCCAATGGAATTTGGTGCTAGGTCTTTCCCTTTAGGTTTTACCCCAACAATGTTTTCATTAGTTTCGCTCACTCTCGAAATCAAGCATTTTACAGCAGGTTGGAGCAGCCTGTATCTCAGCACAGGAATAAGGTAGGGAAGAATTCAAATACTCATTTTGACTGCCTCCAGAAGTTAGATCAGATGGCAAATTGCATTTGGTGCTAGGTCTTTCCCTTTAGGTTTTACCCCAACAATGTTTTCATTAGTTTCGCTCACTCTCGAAATCAAGCATTTTACAGCAGGTTGGAGCAGCCTGTATCTCAGCACAGGAATAAGGTAGGGAAGAATTCTAAGGATCATTTTGACTGCCTCCAGAAGTTAGATCAGATGGCCAATGGAATTTGGTGCTAGGTCTTTCCCTTTAGGTTTTACCCCAACAATGTTTTCATTAGTTTCGCTCACTCTCGAAATCAAGCATTTTACAGCAGGTTGGAGCAGCCTGTATCTCAGCACAGGAATAAGGTAGGGAAGAATTCTAAGGATCATTTTGACTGCCTCCAGAAGTTAGATCAGATGGCCAATGGAATTTGGTGCTAGGTCTTTCCCTTTAGGTTTTACCCCAACAATGTTTTCATTAGTTACGCTCACTCTCGAAATCAAGCATTTTACAGCAGGTTGGAGCAGCCTGTATCTCAGCACAGGAATAAGGTAGGGAAGAATTCAAATACTCATTTTGACTGCCTCCAGAAGTTAGATCAGATGGCAAATTGCATTTGGTGCTAGGTCTTTCCCTTTAGGTTTTACCCCAACAATGTTTTCATTAGTTTCGCTCACTCTCGAAATCAAGCATTTTACAGCAGGTTGGAGCAGCCTGTATCTCAGCACAGGAATAAGGTAGGGAAGAATTCTAAGGATCATTTTGACTGCCTCCAGAAGTTAGATCAGATGGCAAATTGTATTTGGTGCTAGGTCTTTCCCTTTAGGTTTTACCCCAACAATGTTTTCATTAGTTTCGCTCACTCTCGAAATCAAGCATTTTACAGCAGGTTGGAGCAGCCTGTATCTCAGCACAGGAATAAGGTAGGGAAGAATTCTAAGGATCATTTTGACTGCCTCCAGAAGTTAGATCAGATGGCCAATGCAATTTGGTGCTAGGCCTTTCCCTTTAGGTTTTACCCCAACAATGTTTTCATTAGTTTCGCTCACTCTCGAAATCAAGCATTTTACAGCAGGTTGGAGCAGCCTGTATCTCAGCACAGGAATAAGGTAGGGAAGAATTCTAAGGATCATTTTGACTGCCTCCAGAAGTTAGATCAGATGGCAAATTGTATTTGGTGCTAGGTCTTTCCCTTTAGGTTTTACCCCAACAATGTTTTCATTAGTTTCGCTCACTCTCGAAATCAAGCATTTTACAGCAGGTTGGAGCAGCCTGTATCTCAGCACAGGAATAAGGTAGGGAAGAATTCTAAGGATCATTTTGACTGCCTCCAGAAGTTAGATCAGATGGCCAATGCAATTTGGTGCTAGGCCTTTCCCTTTAGGTTTTACCCCAACAATGTTTTCATTAGTTTCGCTCACTCTCGAAATCAAGCATTTTACAGCAGGTTGGAGCAGCCTGTATCTCAGCACAGGAATAAGGTAGGGAAGAATTCTAAGGATCATTTTGACTGCCTCCAGAAGTTAGATCAGATGGCAAATTGTATTTGGTGCTAGGTCTTTCCCTTTAGGTTTTACCCCAACAATGTTTTCATTAGTTTCGATCAGTCTCGAAATCAAGCATTTTACAGCAGGTTGGAGCAGCCTGTATCTCAGCACAGGAATAAGGTAGGGAAGAATTCTAAGGATCATTTTGACTGCCTCCAGAAGTTAGATCAGATGGCAAATTGTATTTGGTGCTAGGTCTTTCCCTTTAGGTTTTACCCCAACAATGTTTTCATTAGTTTCGATCACTCTCGAAATCAAGAATTTTACAGCAGGTTGGAGCAGCCTGTATCTCAGCACAGGAATAAGGTAGGGAAGAATTCTAAGGATCATTTTGACTGCCTCCAGAAGTTAGATCAGATGGCAAATTGTATTTGGTGCTAGGTCTTTCCCTTTAGGTTTTACCCCAACAATGTTTTCATTAGTTTCACTCACTCTCGAAATCAAGCATTTTACAGGAGGTTGGAGCAGCCTGTATCTCAGCACAGGAATAAGGTAGGGAAGAATTCTAAGGATCATTTTGACTGCCTCCAGAAGTTAGATCAGATGGCCAATGGAATTTGGTGCTAGGTCTTTCCCTTTAGGTTTTACCCCAACAATGTTTTCATTAGTTTCGATCACTCTCGAAATCAAGCATTTTACAGCAGGTTGGAGCAGCCTGTATCTCAGCACAGGAATAAGGTAGGGAAGAATTCAAATACTCATTTTGACTGCCTCCAGAAGTTAGATCAGATGGCCAATGGAATTTGGTGCTAGGTCTTTCCCTTTAGGTTTTACCCCAACAATGTTTTCATTAGTTTCGATCACTCTCGAAATCAAGCATTTTACAGCAGGTTGGAGCAGCCTGTATCTCAGCACAGGAATAAGGTAGGGAAGAATTCTAAGGATCATTTTGACTGCCTCCAGAAGTTAGATCAGATGGCAAATTGTATTTGGTGCTAGGTCTTTCCCTTTAGGTTTTACCCCAACAATGTTTTCATTAGTTTCGCTCACTCTCGAAATCAAGCATTTTACAGCAGGTTGGAGCAGCCTGTATCTCAGCACAGGAATAAGGTAGGGAAGAATTCTAAGGATCATTTTGACTGCCTCCAGAAGTTAGATCAGATGGCAAATTGTATTTGGTGCTAGGTCTTTCCCTTTAGGTTTTACCCCAACAATGTTTTCATTAGTTTCGCTCACTCTCGAAATCAAGCATTTTACAGCAGGTTGGAGCAGCCTGTATCTCAGCACAGGAGTAAGGTAGGGAAGAATTCTAAGGATCATTTTGACTGCCTCCAGAAGTTAGATCAGATGGCCAATGCAATTTGGTGCTAGGCCTTTCCCTTTAGGTTTTACCCCAACAATGTTTTCATTAGTTTCGCTCACTCTCGAAATCAAGCATTTTACAGCAGGTTGGAGCAGCCTGTATCTCAGCACAGGAATAAGGTAAGGAAGAATTCTAAGGATCATTTTGACTGCCTCCAGAAGTTAGATCAGATGGCAAATTGTATTTGGTGCTAGGTCTTTCCCTTTAGGTTTTACCCCAACAATGTTTTCATTAGTTTCGCTCACTCTCGAAATCAAGCATTTTACAGCAGGTTGGAGCAGCCTGTATCTCAGCACAGGAATAAGGTAGGGAAGAATTCTAAGGATCATTTTGACTGCCTCCAGAAGTTAGATCAGATGGCCAATGGAATTTGGTGCTAGGTCTTTCCCTTTAGGTTTTACCCCAACAATGTTTTCATTAGTTTCGCTCACTCTCGAAATCAAGCATTTTACAGCAGGTTGGAGCAGCCTGTATCTCAGCACAGGAATAAGGTAGGGAAGAATTCAAATACTCATTTTGACTGCCTCCAGAAGTTAGATCAGATGGCCAATGGAATTTGGTGCTAGGTCTTTCCCTTTAGGTTTTACCCCAACAATGTTTTCATTAGTTTCGCTCACTCTCGAAATCAAGCATTTTACAGCAGGTTGGAGCAGCCTGTATCTCAGCACAGGAATAAGGTAGGGAAGAATTCTAAGGATCATTTTGACTGCCTCCAGAAGTTAGATCAGATGGCAAATTGTATTTGGTGCTAGGTCTTTCCCTTTAGGTTTTACCCCAACAATGTTTTCATTAGTTTCGATCACTCTCGAAATCAAGCATTTTACAGCAGGTTGGAGCAGCCTGTATCTCAGCACAGGAATAAGGTAGGGAAGAATTCTAAGGATCATTTTGACTGCCTCCAGAAGTTAGATCAGATGGCAAATTGTATTTGGTGCTAGGTCTTTCCCTTTAGGTTTTACCCCAACAATGTTTTCATTAGTTTCGATCAGTCTCGAAATCAAGCATTTTACAGCAGGTTGGAGCAGCCTGTATCTCAGCACAGGAATAAGGTAGGGAAGAATTCTAAGGATCATTTTGACTGCCTCCAGAAGTTAGATCAGATGGCAAATTGTATTTGGTGCTAGGTCTTTCCCTTTAGGTTTTACCCCAACAATGTTTTCATTAGTTTCGATCACTCTCGAAATCAAGCATTTTACAGCAGGTTGGAGCAGCCTGTATCTCAGCACAGGAATAAGGTAGGGAAGAATTCTAAGGATCATTTTGACTGCCTCCAGAAGTTAGATCAGATGGCAAATTGTATTTGGTGCTAGGTCTTTCCCTTTAGGTTTTACCCCAACAATGTTTTCATTAGTTTCGCTCACTCTCGAAATCAAGCATTTTACAGCAGGTTGGAGCAGCCTGTATCTCAGCACAGGAATAAGGTAGGGAAGAATTCTAAGGATCATTTTGACTGCCTCCAGAAGTTAGATCAGATGGCAAATTGTATTTGGTGCTAGGTCTTTCCCTTTAGGTTTTACCCCAACAATGTTTTCATTAGTTTCGCTCACTCTCGAAATCAAGCATTTTACAGCAGGTTGGAGCAGCCTGTATCTCAGCACAGGAATAAGGTAGGGAAGAATTCTAAGGATCATTTTGACTGCCTCCAGAAGTTAGATCAGATGGCAAATTGTATTTGGTGCTAGGTCTTTCCCTTTAGGTTTTACCCCAACAATGTTTTCATTAGTTTCGATCAGTCTCGAAATCAAGCATTTTACAGCAGGTTGGAGCAGCCTGTATCTCAGCACAGGAATAAGGTAGGGAAGAATTCTAAGGATCATTTTGACTGCCTCCAGAAGTTAGATCAGATGGCAAATTGTATTTGGTGCTAGGTCTTTCCCTTTAGGTTTTACCCCAACAATGTTTTCATTAGTTTCGATCAGTCTCGAAATCAAGCATTTTACAGCAGGTTGGAGCAGCCTGTATCTCAGCACAGGAATAAGGTAGGGAAGAATTCTAAGGATCATTTTGACTGCCTCCAGAAGTTAGATCAGATGGCAAATTGTATTTGGTGCTAGGTCTTTCCCTTTAGGTTTTACCCCAACAATGTTTTCATTAGTTTCGATCACTCTCGAAATCAAGCATTTTACAGGAGGTTGGAGCAGCCTGTATCTCAGCACAGGAATAAGGTAGGGAAGAATTCTAAGGATCATTTTGACTGCCTCCAGAAGTTAGATCAGATGGCAAATTGTATTTGGTGCTAGGTCTTTCCCTTTAGGTTTTACCCCAACAATGTTTTCATTAGTTTCGCTCACTCTCGAAATCAAGCATTTTACAGCAGGTTGGAGCAGCCTGTATCTCAGCACAGGAATAAGGTAGGGAAGAATTCTAAGGATCATTTTGACTGCCTCCAGAAGTTAGATCAGATGGCAAATTGTATTTGGTGCTAGGTCTTTCCCTTTAGGTTTTACCCCAACAATGTTTTCATTAGTTTCGCTCACTCTCGAAATCAAGCATTTTACAGCAGGTTGGAGCAGCCTGTATCTCAGCACAGGAATAAGGTAGGGAAGAATTCTAAGGATCATTTTGACTGCCTCCAGAAGTTAGATCAGATGGCAAATTGTATTTGGTGCTAGGTCTTTCCCTTTAGGTTTTACCCCAACAATGTTTTCATTAGTTTCGCTCACTCTCGAAATCAAGCATTTTACAGCAGGTTGGAGCAGCCTGTATCTCAGCACAGGAATAAGGTAGGGAAGAATTCTAAGGATCATTTTGACTGCCTCCAGAAGTTAGATCAGATGGCAAATTGTATTTGGTGCTAGGTCTTTCCCTTTAGGTTTTACCCCAACAATGTTTTCATTAGTTTCGCTCACTCTCGAAATCAAGCATTTTACAGCAGGTTGGAGCAGCCTGTATCTCAGCACAGGAATAAGGTAGGGAAGAATTCTAAGGATCATTTTGACTGCCTCCAGAAGTTAGATCAGATGGCAAATTGTATTTGGTGCTAGGTCTTTCCCTTTAGGTTTTACCCCAACAATGTTTTCATTAGTTTCGATCAGTCTCGAAATCAAGCATTTTACAGCAGGTTGGAGCAGCCTGTATCTCAGCACAGGAATAAGGTAGGGAAGAATTCTAAGGATCATTTTGACTGCCTCCAGAAGTTAGATCAGATGGCCAATGGAATTTGGTGCTAGGTCTTTCCCTTTAGGTTTTACCCCAACAATGTTTTCATTAGTTTTGCTCACTCTCGAAATCAAGCATTTTACAGCAGGTTGGAGCAGCCTGTATCTCAGCACAGGAATAAGGTAGGGAAGAATTCAAATACTCATTTTGACTGCCTCCAGAAGTTAGATCAGATGGCAAATTGCATTTGGTGCCAGGTCTTTCCCTTTAGGTTTTACCCCAACAATGTTTTCATTAGTTTCGCTCACTCTCGAAATCAAGCATTTTACAGCAGGTTGGAGCAGCCTGTATCTCAGCACAGGAATAAGGTAGGGAAGAATTCTAAGGATCATTTTGACTGCCTCCAGAAGTTAGATCAGATGGCAAATTGTATTTGGTGCTAGGTCTTTCCCTTTAGGTTTTACCCCAACAATGTTTTCATTAGTTTCGCTCACTCTCGAAATCAAGCATTTTACAGCAGGTTGGAGCAGCCTGTATCTCAGCACAGGAATAAGGTAGGGAAGAATTCTAAGGATCATTTTCACTGCCTCCAGAAGTTAGGTCAGATGGCAAATTGTATTTGGTGCTAGGTCTTTCCCTTTAGGTTTTACCCCAACAATGTTTTCATTAGTTTCGCTCACTCTCGAAATCAAGCATTTTACAGCAGGTTGGAGCAGCCTGTATCTCAGCACAGGAATAAGGTAGGGAAGAATTCTAAGGATCATTTTGACTGCCTCCAGAAGTTAGATCAGATGGCAAATTGTATTTGGTGCTAGGTCTTTCCCTTTAGGTTTTACCCCAACAATGTTTTCATTAGTTTCGATCACTCTCGAAATCAAGCATTTTACAGCAGGTTGGAGCAGCCTGTATCTCAGCACAGGAATAAGGTAGGGAAGAATTCTAAGGACCATTTTGACTGCCTCCAGAAGTTAGATCAGATGGCAAATTGTATTTGGTGCTAGGTCTTTCCCTTTAGGTTTTACCCCAACAATGTTTTCATTAGTTTCGATCAGTCTCGAAATCAAGCATTTTACAGCAGGTTGGAGCAGCCTGTATCTCAGCACAGGAATAAGGTAGGGAAGAATTCTAAGGATCATTTTGACTGCCTCCAGAAGTTAGATCAGATGGCAAATTGTATTTGGTGCTAGGTCTTTCCCTTTAGGTTTTACCCCAACAATGTTTTCATTAGTTTCGATCACTCTCGAAATCAAGCATTTTACAGCAGGTTGGAGCAGCCTGTATCTCAGCACAGGAATAAGGTAGGGAAGAATTCTAAGGACCATTTTGACTGCCTCCAGAAGTTAGATCAGATGGCAAATTGTATTTGGTGCTAGGTCTTTCCCTTTAGGTTTTACCCCAACAATGTTTTCATTAGTTTCGATCAGTCTCGAAATCAAGCATTTTACAGCAGGTTGGAGCAGCCTGTATCTCAGCACAGGAATAAGGTAGGGAAGAATTCTAAGGATCATTTTGACTGCCTCCAGAAGTTAGATCAGATGGCCAATGGAATTTGGTGCTAGGTCTTTCCCTTTAGGTTTTACCCCAACAATGTTTTCATTAGTTTTGCTCACTCTCGAAATCAAGCATTTTACAGCAGGTTGGAGCAGCCTGTATCTCAGCACAGGAATAAGGTAGGGAAGAATTCTAAGGATCATTTTGACTGCCTCCAGAAGTTAGATCAGATGGCAAATTGCATTTGGTGCTAGGTCTTTCCCTTTAGGTTTTACCCCAACAATGTTTTCATTAGTTTCGATCAGTCTCGAAATCAAGCATTTTACAGGAGGTTGGAGCAGCCTGTATCTCAGCACAGGAATAAGGTAGGGAAGAATTCTAAGGATCATTTTGACTGCCTCCAGAAGTTAGATCAGATGGCAAATTGTATTTGGTGCTAGGTCTTTCCCTTTAGGTTTTACCCCAACAATGTTTTCATTAGTTTCGATCAGTCTCGAAATCAAGCATTTTACAGCAGGTTGGAGCAGCCTGTATCTCAGCACAGGAATAAGGTAGGGAAGAATTCTAAGGATCATTTTGACTGCCTCCAGAAGTTAGATCAGATGGCAAATTGTATTTGGTGCAAGGTCTTTCCCTTTAGGTTTTACCCCAACAATGTTTTCATTAGTTTCGCTCACTCTCGAAATCAAGCATTTTACAGCAGGTTGGAGCAGCCTGTATCTCAGCACAGGAATAAGGTAGGGAAGAATTCTAAGGATCATTTTGACTGCCTCCAGAAGTTAGATCAGATGGCCAATGGAATTTGGTGCTAGGTCTTTCCCTTTAGGTTTTACCCCAACAATGTTTTCATTAGTTTCGCTCACTCTCGAAATCAAGCATTTTACAGGAGGTTGGAGCAGCCTGTATCTCAGCACAGGAATAAGGTAGGGAAGAATTCAAATACTCATTTTGACTGCCTCCAGAAGTTAGATCAGATGGCAAATTGCATTTGGTGCTAGGTCTTTCCCTTTAGGTTTTACCCCAACAATGTTTTCATTAGTTTCGCTCACTCTCGAAATCAAGCATTTTACAGCAGGTTGGAGCAGCCTGTATCTCAGCACAGGAATAAGGTAGGGAAGAATTCTAAGGATCATTTTGACTGCCTCCAGAAGTTAGATCAGATGGCAAATTGTATTTGGTGCTAGGTCTTTCCCTTTAGGTTTTACCCCAACAATGTTTTCATTAGTTTCGCTCACTCTCGAAATCAAGCATTTTACAGCAGGTTGGAGCAGCCTGTATCTCAGCACAGGAATAAGGTAGGGAAGAATTCTAAGGATCATTTTGACTGCCTCCAGAAGTTAGATCAGATGGCAAATTGTATTTGGTGCTAGGTCTTTCCCTTTAGGTTTTACCCCAACAATGTTTTCATTAGTTTCGCTCACTCTCGAAATCAAGCATTTTACAGCAGGTTGGAGCAGCCTGTATCTCAGCACAGGAATAAGGTAGGGAAGAATTCTAAGGATCATTTTGACTGCCTCCAGAAGTTAGATCAGATGGCAAATTGTATTTGGTGCTAGGTCTTTCCCTTTAGGTTTTACCCCAACAATGTTTTCATTAGTTACGCTCACTCTCGAAATCAAGCATTTTACAGCAGGTTGGAGCAGCCTGTATCTCAGCACAGGAATAAGGTAGGGAAGAATTCTAAGGATCATTTTGACTGCCTCCAGAAGTTAGATCAGATGGCAAATTGTATTTGGTGCTAGGTCTTTCCCTTTAGGTTTTACCCCAACAATGTTTTCATTAGTTTCGATCAGTCTCGAAATCAAGCATTTTACAGCAGGTTGGAGCAGCCTGTATCTCAGCACAGGAATAAGGTAGGGAAGAATTCAAATACTCATTTTGACTGCCTCCAGAAGTTAGATCAGATGGCCAATGGAATTTGGTGCTAGGTCTTTCCCTTTAGGTTTTACCCCAACAATGTTTTCATTAGTTTCGCTCACTCTCGAAATCAAGCATTTTACAGCAGGTTGGAGCAGCCTGTATCTCAGCACAGGAATAAGGTAGGGAAGAATTCTAAGGATCATTTTGACTGCCTCCAGAAGTTAGATCAGATGGCCAATGGAATTTGGTGCTAGGTCTTTCCCTTTAGGTTTTACCCCAACAATGTTTTCATTAGTTTCGCTCACTCTCGAAATCAAGCATTTTACAGCAGGTTGGAGCAGCCTGTATCTCAGCACAGGAATAAGGTAGGGAAGAATTCTAAGGATCATTTTGACTGCCTCCAGAAGTTAGATCAGATGGCAAATTGTATTTGGTGCTAGGTCTTTCCCTTTAGGTTTTACCCCAACAATGTTTTCATTAGTTTCGATCAGTCTCGAAATCAAGCATTTTACAGCAGGTTGGAGCAGCCTGTATCTCAGCACAGGAATAAGGTAGGGAAGAATTCTAAGGATCATTTTGACTGCCTCCAGAAGTTAGATCAGATGGCAAATTGTATTTGGTGCTAGGTCTTTCCCTTTAGGTTTTACCCCAACAATGTTTTCATTAGTTTCGATCACTCTCGAAATCAAGCATTTTACAGGAGGTTGGAGCAGCCTGTATCTCAGCACAGGAATAAGGTAGGGAAGAATTCTAAGGATCATTTTGACTGCCTCCAGAAGTTAGATCAGATGGCAAATTGTATTTGGTGCTAGGTCTTTCCCTTTAGGTTTTACCCCAACAATGTTTTCATTAGTTTCGATCAGTCTCGAAATCAAGCATTTTACAGCAGGTTGGAGCAGCCTGTATCTCCGCACAGGAATAAGGTAGGGAAGAATTCTAAGGATCATTTTGACTGCCTCCAGAAGTTAGATCAGATGGCAAATTGTATTTGGTGCTAGGTCTTTCCCTTTAGGTTTTACCCCAACAATGTTTTCATTAGTTTCGCTCACTCTCGAAATCAAGCATTTTACAGCAGGTTGGAGCAGCCTGTATCTCAGCACAGGAATAAGGTAGGGAAGAATTCAAATACTCATTTTGACTGCCTCCAGAAGTTAGATAAGATGGCCAATGGAATTTGGTGCTAGGTCTTTCCCTTTAGGTTTTACCCCAACAATGTTTTCATTAGTTTCGCTCACTCTCGAAATCAAGCATTTTAGAGCAGGTTGGAGCAGCCTGTATCTCAGCACAGGAATAAGGTAGGGAAGAATTCAAATACTCATTTTGACTGCCTCCAGAAGTTAGATCAGATGGCCAATGGAATTTGGTGCTAGGTCTTTCCCTTTAGGTTTTACCCCAACAATGTTTTCATTAGTTTCGCTCACTCTCGAAATCAAGCATTTTACAGCAGGTTGGAGCAGCCTGTATCTCAGCACAGGAATAAGGTAGGGAAGAATTCTAAGGATCATTTTGACTGCCTCCAGAAGTTAGATCAGATGGCAAATTGTATTTGGTGCTAGGTCTTTCCCTTTAGGTTTTACCCCAACAATGTTTTCATTAGTTTCGATCAGTCTCGAAATCAAGCATTTTACAGCAGGTTGGAGCAGCCTGTATCTCAGCACAGGAATAAGGTAGGGAAGAATTCTAAGGATCATTTTGACTGCCTCCAGAAGTTAGATCAGATGGCAAATTGTATTTGGTGCTAGGTCTTTCCCTTTAGGTTTTACCCCAACAATGTTTTCATTAGTTTCAATCACTCTCGAAATCAAGCATTTTACAGCAGGTTGGAGCAGCCTGTATCTCAGCACAGGAATAAGGTAGGGAAGAATTCTAAGGATCATTTTGACTGCCTCCAGAAGTTAGATCAGATGGCAAATTGTATTTGGTGCTAGGTCTTTCCCTTTAGGTTTTACCCCAACAATGTTTTCATTAGTTTCGCTCACTCTCGAAATCAAGCATTTTACAGCAGGTTGGAGCAGCCTGTATCTCAGCACAGGAATAAGGTAGGGAAGAATTCTAAGGATCATTTTGACTGCCTCCAGAAGTTAGATCAGATGGCCAATGGAATTTGGTGCTAGGTCTTTCCCTTTAGGTTTTACCCCAACAATGTTTTCATTAGTTTCGCTCACTCTCGAAATCAAGCATTTTACAGCAGGTTGGAGCAGCCTGTATCTCAGCACAGGAATAAGGTAGGGAATAATTCAAATACTCATTTTGACTGCCTCCAGAAGTTAGATCAGATGGCAAATTGCATTTGGTGCTAGGTCTTTCCCTTTAGGTTTTACCCCAACAATGTTTTCATTAGTTTCGCTCACTCTCGAAATCAAGCATTTTAGAGCAGGTTGGAGCAGCCTGTATCTCAGCACAGGAATAAGGTAGGGAAGAATTCTAAGGATCATTTTGACTGCCTCCAGAAGTTAGATCAGATGGCAAATTGTATTTGGTGCTAGGTCTTTCCCTTTAGGTTTTACCCCAACAATGTTTTCATTAGTTTCGCTCACTCTCGAAATCAAGCATTTTACAGCAGGTTGGAGCAGCCTGTATCTCAGCACAGGAATAAGGTAGGGAAGAATTCTAAGGATCATTTTGACTGCCTCCAGAAGTTAGATCAGATGGCAAATTGTATTTGGCGCTAGGTCTTTCCCTTTAGGTTTTACCCCAACAATGTTTTCATTAGTTTCGCTCACTCTCGAAATCAAGCATTTTACAGCAGGTTGGAGCAGCCTGTATCTCAGCACAGGAATAAGGTAGGGAAGAATTCTAAGGATCATTTTGACTGCCTCCAGAATTTAGATCAGATGGCAAATTGTATTTGGTGCTAGGTCTTTCCCTTTAGGTTTTACCCCAACAATGTTTTCATTAGTTTCGATCAGTCTCGAAATCAAGCATTTTACAGCAGGTTGGAGCAGCCTGTATCTCAGCACAGGAATAAGGTAGGGAAGAATTCTAAGGATCATTTTGACTGCCTCCAGAAGTTAGATCAGATGGCAAATTGTATTTGGTGCTAGGTCTTTCCCTGTAGGTTTTACCCCAACAATGTTTTCATTAGTTTCGATCACTCTCGAAATCAAGCATTTTACAGCAGGTTGGAGCAGCCTGTATCTCAGCACAGGAATAAGGTAGGGAAGAATTCTAAGGATCATTTTGACTGCCTCCAGAAGTTAGATCAGATGGCAAATTGTATTTGGTGCTAGGTCTTTCCCTTTAGGTTTTACCCCAACAATGTTTTCATTAGTTTCGCTCACTCTCGAAATCAAGCATTTTACAGCAGGTTGGAGCAGCCTGTATCTCAGCACAGGAATAAGGTAGGGAAGAATTCTAAGGATCATTTTGACTGCCTCCAGAAGTTAGATCAGATGGCAAATTGTATTTGGTGCTAGGTCTTTCCCTTTAGGTTTTACCCCAACAATGTTTTCATTAGTTTCGATCAGTCTCGAAATCAAGCATTTTACAGTAGGTTGGAGCAGCCTGTATCTCAGCACAGGAATAAGGTAGGGAAGAATTCTAAGGATCATTTTGACTGCCTCCAGAAGTTAGATCAGATGGCCAATGGAATTTGGTGCTAGGTCTTTCCCTTTAGGTTTTACCCCAACAATGTTTTCATTAGTTTCGCTCACTCTCGAAATCAAGCATTTTACAGCAGGTTGGAGCAGCCTGTATCTCAGCACAGGAATAAGGTAGGGAAGAATTCTAAGGATGATTTTGACTGCCTCCAGAAGTTAGATCAGATGGCAAATTGCATTTGGTGCTAGGTCTTTCCCTTTAGGTTTTACCCCAACAATGTTTTCATTAGTTTCGCTCACTCTCGAAATCAAGCATTTTACAGCAGGTTGGAGCAGCCTGTATCTCAGCACAGGAATAAGGTAGGGAAGAATGCTAAGGATCATTTTGACCGCCTCCAGAAGTTAGATCAGATGGCCAATGCAATTTGGTGCTAGGCCTTTCCCTTTAGGTTTTACCCCAACAATGTTTTCATTAGTTTCGCTCACTCTCGAAATCAAGCATTTTACAGCAGGTTGGAGCAGCCTGTATCTCAGCACAGGAATAAGGTAGGGAAGAATTCTAAGGATCATTTTGACTGCCTCCAGAAGTTAGATCAGATGGCAAATTGTATTTGGTGCTAGGTCTTTCCCTTTAGGTTTTACCCCAACAATGTTTTCATTAGTTTCGCTCACTCTCGAAATCAAGCATTTTACAGCAGGTTGGAGCAGCCTGTATCTCAGCACAGGAATAAGGTAGGGAAGAATTCTGAGGATCATTTTGACTGCCTCCAGAAGTTAGATCAGATGGCCAATGGAATTTGGTGCTAGGTCTTTCCCTTTAGGTTTTACCCCAACAATGTTTTCATTAGTTTCGCTCACTCTCGAAATCAAGCATTTTACAGCAGGTTGGAGCAGCCTGTATCTCAGCACAGGAATAAGGTAGGGAAGAATTCAAATACTCATTTTGACTGCCTCCAGAAGTTAGATCAGATGGCAAATTGCATTTGGTGCTAGGTCTTTCCCTTTAGGTTTTACCCCAACAATGTTTTCATTAGTTTCGCTCACTCTCGAAATCAAGCATTTTACAGCAGGTTGGAGCAGCCTGTATCTCAGCACAGGAATAAGGTAGGGAAGAATTCAAATACTCATTTTGACTGCCTCCAGAAGTTAGATCAGATGGCCAATGGAATTTGGTGCTAGGTCTTTCCCTTTAGGTTTTACCCCAACAATGTTTTCATTAGTTTCGCTCACTCTCGAAATCAAGCATTTTACAGCAGGTTGGAGCAGCCTGTATCTCAGCACAGGAATAAGGTAGGGAAGAATTCTAAGGATCATTTTGACTGCCTCCAGAAGTTAGATCAGATGGCAAATTGTATTTGGTGCTAGGTCTTTCCCTTTAGGTTTTACCCCAACAATGTTTTCATTAGTTTCGCTCACTCTCGAAATCAAGCATTTTACAGCAGGTTGGAGCAGCCTGTATCTCAGCACAGGACTAAGGTAGGGAAGAATTCTAAGGATCATTTTGACTGCCTCCAGAAGTTAGATCAGATGGCAAATTGTATTTGGTGCTAGGTCTTTCCCTTTAGGTTTTACCCCAACAATGTTTTCATTAGTTTCGCTCACTCTCGAAATCAAGCATTTTACAGCAGGTTGGAGCAGCCTGTATCTCAGCACAGGAATAAGGTAGGGAAGAATTCTAAGGATCATTTTGACTGCCTCCAGAAGTTAGATCAGATGGCCAATGCAATTTGGTGCTAGGCCTTTCCCTTTAGGTTTTACCCCAACAATGTTTTCATTAGTTTCGCTCACTCTCGAAATCAAGCATTTTACAGCAGGTTGGAGCAGCCTGTATCTCAGCACAGGAATAAGGTAGGGAAGAATTCTAAGGATCATTTTGACTGCCTCCAGAAGTTAGATCAGATGGCAAATTGTATTTGGTGCTAGGTCTTTCCCTTTAGGTTTTACCCCAACAATGTTTTCATTAGTTTCGTTCAGTCTCGAAATCAAGCATTTTACAGCAGGTTGGAGCAGCCTGTATCTCAGCACAGGAATAAGGTAGGGAAGAATTCTAAGGATCATTTTGACAGCCTCCAGAAGTTAGATCAGATGGCAAATTGTATTTGGTGCTAGGTCTTTCCCTTTAGGTTTTACCCCAACAATGTTTTCATTAGTTTCGCTCACTCTCGAAATCAAGCATTTTACAGCAGGTTGGAGCAGCCTGTATCTCAGCACAGGAATAAGGTAGGGAAGAATTCTAAGGATCATTTTGACTGCCTCCAGAAGTTAGATCAGATGGCAAATTGTATTCGGTACCAGGTCTTTCCCTTTAGGTTTTACCCCAACAATGTTTTCATTAGTTTCGCTCACTCTCGAAATCAAGCATTTTACAGCAGGTTGGAGCAGCCTGTATCTCAGCACAGGAATAAGGTAGGGAAGAATTCTAAGGATCATTTTGACTGCCTCCAGAAGTTAGATCAGATGGCCAATGGAATTTGGTGCTAGGTCTTTCCCTTTAGGTTTTACCCCAACAATGTTTTCATTAGTTTCGCTCACTCTCGAAATCAAGCATTTTACAGCAGGTTGGAGCAGCCTGTATCTCAGCACAGGAATAAGGTAGGGAAGAATTCAAATACTCATTTTGACTGCCTCCAGAAGTTAGATCAGATGGCAAATTGCATTTGGTGCTAGGTCTTTCCCTTTAGGTTTTACCCCAACAATGTTTTCATTAGTTTCGCTCACTCTCGAAATCAAGCATTTTACAGCAGGTTGGAGCAGCCTGTATCTCAGCACAGGAATAAGGTAGGGAAGAATTCTGAGGATCATTTTGACTGCCTCCAGAAGTTAGATCAGATGGCCAATGCAATTTGGTGCTAGGCCTTTCCCTTTAGGTTTTACCCCAACAATGTTTTCATTAGTTTCGATCAGTCTCGAAATCAAGCATTTTACAGCAGGTTGGAGCAGCCTGTATCTCAGCACAGGAATAAGGTAGGGAAGAATTCTAAGGATCATTTTGACTGCCTCCAGAAGTTAGATCAGATGGCCAATGGAATTTGGTGCTAGGTCTTTCCCTTTAGGTTTTACCCCAACAATGTTTTCATTAGTTTCGCTCACTCTCGAAATCAAGCATTTTACAGCAGGTTGGAGCAGCCTGTATCTCAGCACAGGAATAAGGTAGGGAAGAATTCAAATACTCATTTTGACTGCCTCCAGAAGTTAGATCAGATGGCCAATGGAATTTGGTGCTAGGTCTTTCCCTTTAGGTTTTACCCCAACAATGTTTTCATTAGTTTCGCTCACTCTCGAAATCAAGCATTTTACAGCAGGTTGGAGCAGCCTGTATCTCAGCACAGGAATAAGGTAGGGAAGAATTCTAAGGATCATTTTGACTGCCTCCAGAAGTTAGATCAGATGGCCAATGCAATTTGGTGCTAGGCCTTTCCCTTTAGGTTTTACCAAAACAATGTTTTCATTAGTTTCGCTCACTCTCGAAATCAAGCATTTTACAGCAGGTTGGAGCAGCCTGTATCTCAGCACAGGAATAAGGTAGGGAAGAATTCTAAGGATCATTTTGACTGCCTCCAGAAGTTAGATCAGATGGCAAATTGGATTTGGTGCTAGGTCTTTCCCTTTAGGTTTTACCCCAACAATGTTTTCATTAGTTTCGATCAGTCTCGAAATCAAGCATTTTACAGCAGGTTGGAGCAGCCTGTATCTCAGCACAGGAATAAGGTAGGGAAGAATTCTAAGGATCATTTTGACAGCCTCCAGAAGTTAGATCAGATGGCAAATTGTATTTGGTGCTAGGTCTTTCCCTTTAGGTTTTACCCCAACAATGTTTTCATTAGTTTCGCTCACTCTCGAAATCAAGCATTTTACAGCAGGTTGGAGCAGCCTGTATCTCAGCACAGGAATAAGGTAGGGAAGAATTCTAAGGATCATTTTGACTGCCTCCAGAAGTTAGATCAGATGGCCAATGCAATTTGGTGCTAGGCCTTTCCCTTTAGGTTTTACCCCAACAATGTTTTCATTAGTTTCGCTCACTCTCGAAATCAAGCATTTTACAGCAGGTTGGAGCAGCCTGTATCTCAGCACAGGAATAAGGTAGGGAAGAATTCTAAGGATCATTTTGACTGCCTCCAGAAGTTAGATCAGATGGCAAATTGTATTTGGTGCTAGGTCTTTCCCTTTAGGTTTTACCCCAACAATGTTTTCATTAGTTTCGCTCACTCTCGAAATCAAGCATTTTACAGCAGGTTGGAGCAGCCTGTATCTCAGCACAGGACTAAGGTAGGGAAGAATTCTAAGGATCATTTTGACTGCCTCCAGAAGTTAGATCAGATGGCAAATTGTATTTGGTGCTAGGTCTTTCCCTTTAGGTTTTACCCCAACAATGTTTTCATTAGTTTCGCTCACTCTCGAAATCAAGCATTTTACAGCAGGTTGGAGCAGCCTGTATCTCAGCACAGGAATAAGGTAGGGAAGAATTCTAAGGATCATTTTGACTGCCTCCAGAAGTTAGATCAGATGGCCAATGCAATTTGGTGCTAGGCCTTTCCCTTTAGGTTTTACCCCAACAATGTTTTCATTAGTTTCGCTCACTCTCGAAATCAAGCATTTTACAGCAGGTTGGAGCAGCCTGTATCTCAGCACAGGAATAAGGTAGGGAAGAATTCTAAGGATCATTTTGACTGCCTCCAGAAGTTAGATCAGATGGCAAATTGTATTTGGTGCTAGGTCTTTCCCTTTAGGTTTTACCCCAACAATGTTTTCATTAGTTTCGTTCAGTCTCGAAATCAAGCATTTTACAGCAGGTTGGAGCAGCCTGTATCTCAGCACAGGAATAAGGTAGGGAAGAATTCTAAGGATCATTTTGACAGCCTCCAGAAGTTAGATCAGATGGCAAATTGTATTTGGTGCTAGGTCTTTCCCTTTAGGTTTTACCCCAACAATGTTTTCATTAGTTTCGCTCACTCTCGAAATCAAGCATTTTACAGCAGGTTGGAGCAGCCTGTATCTCAGCACAGGAATAAGGTAGGGAAGAATTCTAAGGATCATTTTGACTGCCTCCAGAAGTTAGATCAGATGGCAAATTGTATTCGGTACCAGGTCTTTCCCTTTAGGTTTTACCCCAACAATGTTTTCATTAGTTTCGCTCACTCTCGAAATCAAGCATTTTACAGCAGGTTGGAGCAGCCTGTATCTCAGCACAGGAATAAGGTAGGGAAGAATTCTAAGGATCATTTTGACTGCCTCCAGAAGTTAGATCAGATGGCCAATGGAATTTGGTGCTAGGTCTTTCCCTTTAGGTTTTACCCCAACAATGTTTTCATTAGTTTCGCTCACTCTCGAAATCAAGCATTTTACAGCAGGTTGGAGCAGCCTGTATCTCAGCACAGGAATAAGGTAGGGAAGAATTCAAATACTCATTTTGACTGCCTCCAGAAGTTAGATCAGATGGCAAATTGCATTTGGTGCTAGGTCTTTCCCTTTAGGTTTTACCCCAACAATGTTTTCATTAGTTTCGCTCACTCTCGAAATCAAGCATTTTACAGCAGGTTGGAGCAGCCTGTATCTCAGCACAGGAATAAGGTAGGGAAGAATTCTGAGGATCATTTTGACTGCCTCCAGAAGTTAGATCAGATGGCCAATGCAATTTGGTGCTAGGCCTTTCCCTTTAGGTTTTACCCCAACAATGTTTTCATTAGTTTCGATCAGTCTCGAAATCAAGCATTTTACAGCAGGTTGGAGCAGCCTGTATCTCAGCACAGGAATAAGGTAGGGAAGAATTCTAAGGATCATTTTGACTGCCTCCAGAAGTTAGATCAGATGGCCAATGGAATTTGGTGCTAGGTCTTTCCCTTTAGGTTTTACCCCAACAATGTTTTCATTAGTTTCGCTCACTCTCGAAATCAAGCATTTTACAGCAGGTTGGAGCAGCCTGTATCTCAGCACAGGAATAAGGTAGGGAAGAATTCAAATACTCATTTTGACTGCCTCCAGAAGTTAGATCAGATGGCCAATGGAATTTGGTGCTAGGTCTTTCCCTTTAGGTTTTACCCCAACAATGTTTTCATTAGTTTCGCTCACTCTCGAAATCAAGCATTTTACAGCAGGTTGGAGCAGCCTGTATCTCAGCACAGGAATAAGGTAGGGAAGAATTCTAAGGATCATTTTGACTGCCTCCAGAAGTTAGATCAGATGGCCAATGCAATTTGGTGCTAGGCCTTTCCCTTTAGGTTTTACCAAAACAATGTTTTCATTAGTTTCGCTCACTCTCGAAATCAAGCATTTTACAGCAGGTTGGAGCAGCCTGTATCTCAGCACAGGAATAAGGTAGGGAAGAATTCTAAGGATCATTTTGACTGCCTCCAGAAGTTAGATCAGATGGCAAATTGTATTTGGTGCTAGGTCTTTCCCTTTAGGTTTTACCCCAACAATGTTTTCATTAGTTTCGATCAGTCTCGAAATCAAGCATTTTACAGCAGGTTGGAGCAGCCTGTATCTCAGCACAGGAATAAGGTAGGGAAGAATTCTAAGGATCATTTTGACAGCCTCCAGAAGTTAGATCAGATGGCAAATTGTATTTGGTGCTAGGTCTTTCCCTTTAGGTTTTACCCCAACAATGTTTTCATTAGTTTCGCTCACTCTCGAAATCAAGCATTTTACAGCAGGTTGGAGCAGCCTGTATCTCAGCACAGGAATAAGGTAGGGAAGAATTCTAAGGATCATTTTGACTGCCTCCAGAAGTTAGATCAGATGGCAAATTGTATTCGGTACCAGGTCTTTCCCTTTAGGTTTTACCCCAACAATGTTTTCATTAGTTTCGCTCACTCTCGAAATCAAGCATTTTACAGCAGGTTGGAGCAGCCTGTATCTCAGCACAGGAATAAGGTAGGGAAGAATTCTAAGGATCATTTTGACTGCCTCCAGAGGTTAGATCAGATGGCCAATGGAATTTGGTGCTAGGTCTTTCCCTTTAGGTTTTACCCCAACAATGTTTTCATTAGTTTCGCTCACTCTCGAAATCAAGCATTTTACAGCAGGTTGGAGCAGCCTGTATCTCAGCACAGGAATAAGGTAGGGAAGAATTCTAAGGATCATTTTGACTGCCTCCAGAAGTTAGATCAGATGGCAAATTGTATTTGGTGCTAGGTCTTTCCCTTTAGGTTTTACCCCAACAATGTTTTCATTAGTTTCGATCAGTCTCGAAATCAAGCATTTTACAGCAGGTTGGAGCAGCCTGTATCTCAGCACAGGAATAAGGTAGGGAAGAATTCAAATACTCATTTTGACTGCCTCCAGAAGTTAGATCAGATGGCAAATTGCATTTGGTGCTAGGTCTTTCCCTTTAGGTTTTACCCCAACAATGTTTTCATTAGTTTCGCTCACTCTCGAAATCAAGCATTTTACAGCAGGTTGGAGCAGCCTGTATCTCAGCACAGGAATAAGGTAGGGAAGAATTCTAAGGATCATTTTGACTGCCTCCAGAAGTTAGATCAGATGGCCAATGCAATTTGGTGCTAGGCCTTTCCCTTTAGGTTTTACCCCAACAATGTTTTCATTAGTTTCGCTCACTCTCGAAATCCAGCATTTTACAGCAGGTTGGAGCAGCCTGTATCTCAGCACAGGAATAAGGTAGGGAAGAATTCTAAGGATCATTTTGACTGCCTCCAGAAGTTAGGTCAGATGGCAAATTGTATTTGGTGCTAGGTCTTTCCCTTTAGGTTTTACCCCAACAATGTTTTCATTAGTTTCGATCAGTCTCGAAATCAAGCATTTTACAGCAGGTTGGAGCAGCCTGTATCTCAGCACAGGAATAAGGTAGGGAAGAATTCTAAGGATCATTTTGACTGCCTCCAGAAGTTAGATCAGATGGCCAATGGAATTTGGTGCTAGGTCTTTCCCTTTAGGTTTTACCCCAACAATGTTTTCATTAGTTTCGCTCACTCTCGAAATCAAGCATTTTACAGCAGGTTGGAGCAGCCTGTATCTCAGCACAGGAATAAGGTAGGGAAGAATTCAAATACTCATTTTGACTGCCTCCAGAAGTTAGATCAGATGGCCAATGGAATTTGGTGCTAGGTCTTTCCCTTTAGGTTTTACCCCAACAATGTTTTCATTAGTTTCGCTCACTCTCGAAATCAAGCATTTTACAGCAGGTTGGAGCAGCCTGTATCTCAGCACAGGAATAAGGTAGGGAAGAATTCTAAGGATCATTTTGACTGCCTCCAGAAGTTAGATCAGATGGCAAATTGTATTTGGTGCTAGGTCTTTCCCTTTAGGTTTTACCCCAACAATGTTTTCATTAGTTTCGATCAGTCTCGAAATCAAGCATTTTACAGCAGGTTGGAGCAGCCTGTATCTCAGCACAGGAATAAGGTAGGGAAGAATTCTAAGGATCATTTTGACAGCCTCCAGAAGTTAGATCAGATGGCAAATTGTATTTGGTGCTAGGTCTTTCCCTTTAGGTTTTACCCCAACAATGTTTTCATTAGTTTCGCTCACTCTCGAAATCAAGCATTTTACAGCAGGTTGGAGCAGCCTGTATCTCAGCACAGGAATAAGGTAGGGAAGAATTCTAAGGATCATTTTGACTGCCTCCAGAAGTTAGATCAGATGGCAAATTGTATTCGGTGCCAGGTCTTTCCCTTTAGGTTTTACCCCAACAATGTTTTCATTAGTTTCGCTCACTCTCGAAATCAAGCATTTTACAGCAGGTTGGAGCAGCCTGTATCTCAGCACAGGAATAAGGTAGGGAAGAATTCTAAGGATCATTTTGACTGCCTCCAGAGGTTAGATCAGATGGCCAATGGAATTTGGTGCTAGGTCTTTCCCTTTAGGTTTTACCCCAACCATGTTTTCATTAGTTTCGCTCACTCTCGAAATCAAGCATTTTACAGCAGGTTGGAGCAGCCTGTATCTCAGCACAGGAATAAGGTAGGGAAGAATTCTAAGGATGATTTTGACTGCCTCCAGAAGTTAGATCAGATGGCAAATTGTATTTGGTGCTAGGTCTTTCCCTTTAGGTTTTACCCCAACAATGTTTTCATTAGTTTCGATCAGTCTCGAAATCAAGCATTTTACAGGAGGTTGGAGCAGCCTGTATCTCAGCACAGGAATAAGGTAGGGAAGAATTCTAAGGATCATTTTGACTGCCTCCAGAAGTTAGATCAGATGGCAAATTGTATTTGGTGCCAGGTCTTTCCCTTTAGGTTTTACCCCAACAATGTTTTCATTAGTTTCGCTCACTCTCGAAATCAAGCATTTTACAGCAGGTTGGAGCAGCCTGTATCTCAGCACAGGAATAAGGTAGGGAAGAATTCTAAGGATCATTTTGACTGCCTCCAGAAGTTAGATCAGATGGCAAATTGTATTTGGTGCTAGGTCTTTCCCTTTAGGTTTTACCCCAACAATGTTTTCATTAGTTTCGATCAGTCTCGAAATCAAGCATTTTACAGCAGGTTGGAGCAGCCTGTATCTCAGCACAGGAATAAGGTAGGGAAGAATTCAAATACTCATTTTGACTGCCTCCAGAAGTTAGATCAGATGGCAAATTGTATTTGGTGCTAGGTCTTTCCCTTTAGGTTTTACCCCAACAATGTTTTCATTAGTTTCGCTCACTCTCGAAATCAAGCATTTTACAGCAGGTTGGAGCAGCCTGTATCTCAGCACAGGAATAAGGTAGGGAAGAATTCTAAGGATCATTTTGACTGCCTCCAGAAGTTAGATCAGATGGCCAATGCAATTTGGTGCTAGGCCTTTCCCTTTAGGTTTTACCCCAACAATGTTTTCATTAGTTTCGATCAGTCTCGAAATCAAGCATTTTACAGCAGGTTGGAGCAGCCTGTATCTCAGCACAGGAATAAGGTAGGGAAGAATTCTAAGGATCATTTTGACTGCCTCCAGAAGTTAGGTCAGATGGCAAATTGTATTTGGTGCTAGGTCTTTCCCTTTAGGTTTTACCCCAACAATGTTTTCATTAGTTTCGATCAGTCTCGAAATCAAGCATTTTACAGCAGGTTGGAGCAGCCTGTATCTCAGCACAGGAATAAGGTAGGGAAGAATTCTAAGGATCATTTTGACTGCCTCCAGAAGTTAGATCAGATGGCCAATGGAATTTGGTGCTAGGTCTTTCCCTTTAGGTTTTACCCCAACAATGTTTTCATTAGTTTCGCTCACTCTCGAAATCAAGCATTTTACAGCAGGTTGGAGCAGCCTGTATCTCAGCACAGGAATAAGGTAGGGAAGAATTCAAATACTCATTTTGACTGCCTCCAGAAGTTAGATCAGATGGCCAATGGAATTTGGTGCTAGGTCTTTCCCTTTAGGTTTTACCCCAACAATGTTTTCATTAGTTTCGCTCACTCTCGAAATCAAGCATTTTACAGCAGGTTGGAGCAGCCTGTATCTCAGCACAGGAATAAGGTAGGGAAGAATTCTAAGGATCATTTTGACTGCCTCCAGAAGTTAGATCAGATGGCCAATGCAATTTGGTGCTAGGCCTTTCCCTTTAGGTTTTACCAAAACAATGTTTTCATTAGTTTCGCTCACTCTCGAAATCAAGCATTTTACAGCAGGTTGGAGCAGCCTGTATCTCAGCACAGGAATAAGGTAGGGAAGAATTCAAATACTCATTTTGACTGCCTCCAGAAGTTAGATCAGATGGCCAATGGAATTTGGTGCTAGGTCTTTCCCTTTAGGTTTTACCCCAACAATGTTTTCATTAGTTTCGCTCACTCTCGAAATCAAGCATTTTACAGCAGGTTGGAGCAGCCTGTATCTCAGCACAGGAATAAGGTAGGGAAGAATTCTAAGGATCATTTTGACTGCCTCCAGAAGTTAGATCAGATGGCCAATGCAATTTGGTGCTAGGCCTTTCCCTTTAGGTTTTACCAAAACAATGTTTTCATTAGTTTCGCTCACTCTCGAAATCAAGCATTTTACAGCAGGTTGGAGCAGCCTGTATCTCAGCACAGGAATAAGGTAGGGAAGAATTCTAAGGATCATTTTGACTGCCTCCAGAAGTTAGATCAGATGGCAAATTGTATTTGTTGCTAGGTCTTTCCCTTTAGGTTTTACCCCAACAATGTTTTCATTAGTTTCGATCAGTCTCGAAATCAAGCATTTTACAGCAGGTTGGAGCAGCCTGTATCTCAGCACAGGAATAAGGTAGGGAAGAATTCTAAGGATCATTTTGACAGCCTCCAGAAGTTAGATCAGATGGCAAATTGTATTTGGTGCTAGGTCTTTCCCTTTAGGTTTTACCCCAACAATGTTTTCATTAGTTTCGCTCACTCTCGAAATCAAGCATTTTACAGCAGGTTGGAGCAGCCTGTATCTCAGCACAGGAATAAGGTAGGGAAGAATTCTAAGGATCATTTTGACTGCCTCCAGAAGTTAGATCAGATGGCAAATTGTATTCGGTGCCAGGTCTTTCCCTTTAGGTTTTACCCCAACAATGTTTTCATTAGTTTCGCTCACTCTCGAAATCAAGCATTTTACAGCAGGTTGGAGCAGCCTGTATCTCAGCACAGGAATAAGGTAGGGAAGAATTCTAAGGATCATTTTGACTGCCTCCAGAGGTTAGATCAGATGGCCAATGGAATTTGGTGCTAGGTCTTTCCCTTTAGGTTTTACCCCAACCATGTTTTCATTAGTTTCGCTCACTCTCGAAATCAAGCATTTTACAGCAGGTTGGAGCAGCCTGTATCTCAGCACAGGAATAAGGTAGGGAAGAATTCTAAGGATGATTTTGACTGCCTCCAGAAGTTAGATCAGATGGCAAATTGTATTTGGTGCTAGGTCTTTCCCTTTAGGTTTTACCCCAACAATGTTTTCATTAGTTTCGATCAGTCTCGAAATCAAGCATTTTACAGCAGATTGGAGCAGCCTGTATCTCAGCACAGGAATAAGGTAGGGAAGAATTCTAAGGATCATTTTGACTGCCTCCAGAAGTTAGATCAGATGGCAAATTGTATTTGGTGCCAGGTCTTTCCCTTTAGGTTTTACCCCAACAATGTTTTCATTAGTTTCGCTCACTCTCGAAATCAAGCATTTTACAGCAGGTTGGAGCAGCCTGTATCTCAGCACAGGAATAAGGTAGGGAAGAATTCTAAGGATCATTTTGACTGCCTCCAGAAGTTAGATCAGATGGCAAATTGTATTTGGTGCTAGGTCTTTCCCTTTAGGTTTTACCCCAACAGTGTTTTCATTAGTTTCGATCACTCTCGAAATCAAGCATTTTACAGCAGGTTGGAGCAGCCTGTATCTCAGCACAGGAATAAGGTAGGGAAGAATTCAAATACTCATTTTGACTGCCTCCAGAAGTTAGATCAGATGGCAAATTGTATTTGGTGCTAGGTCTTTCCCTTTAGGTTTTACCCCAACAATGTTTTCATTAGTTTCGATCACTCTCGAAATCAAGCATTTTACAGCAGGTTGGAGCAGCCTGTATCTCAGCACAGGAATAAGGTAGGGAAGAATTCTAAGGATCATTTTGACTGCCTCCAGAAGTTAGATCAGATGGCAAATTGTATTTGGTGCTAGGTCTTTCCCTTTAGGTTTTACCCCAACAATGTTTTCATTAGTTTCGCTCACTCTCGAAATCAAGCATTTTACAGCAGGTTGGAGCAGCCTGTATCTCAGCACAGGAATAAGGTAGGGAAGAATTCTAAGGATCATTTTGACTGCCTCCAGAAGTTAGATCAGATGGCCAATGGAATTTGGTGCTAGGTCTTTCCCTTTAGGTTTTACCCCAACAATGTTTTCATTAGTTTCGCTCACTCTCGAAATCAAGCATTTTACAGCAGGTTGGAGCAGCCTGTATCTCAGCACAGGAATAAGGTAGGGAAGAATTCAAATACTCATTTTGACTGCCTCCAGAAGTTAGATCAGATGGCAAATTGCATTTGGTGCTAGGTCTTTCCCTTTAGGATTTACCCCAACAATGTTTTCATTACTTTCGCTCACTCTCGAAATCAAGCATTTTACAGCAGGTTGGAGCAGCCTGTATCTCAGCACAGGAATAAGGTAGGGAAGAATTCTAAGGATCATTTTGACTGCCTCCAGAAGTTAGATCAGATGGCAAATTGGATTTGGTGCTAGGTCTTTCCCTTTAGGTTTTACCCCAACAATGTTTTCATTAGTTTCGCTCACTCTCGAAATCAAGCATTTTACAGCAGGTTGGAGCAGCCTGTATCTCAGCACAGGAATAAGGTAGGGAAGAATTCTAAGGATCATTTTGACTGCCTCCAGAAGTTAGATCAGATGGCAAATTGTATTTGGTGCCAGGTCTTTCCCTTTAGGTTTTACCCCAACAATGTTTTCATTAGTTTCACTCACTCTCGAAATCAAGCATTTTACAGCAGGTTGGAGCAGCCTGTATCTCAGCACAGGAATAAGGTAGGGAAGAATTCTAAGGATCATTTTGACTGCGTCCAGAAGTTAGATCAGATGGCCAATGGAATTTGGTGCTAGGTCTTTCCCTTTATGTTTTACCCCAACAATGTTTTCATTAGTTTCGCTCACTCTCGAAATCAAGCATTTTACAGCAGGTTGGAGCAGCCTGTATCTCAGCACAGGAATAAGGTAGGGAAGAATTCAAATACTCATTTTGACTGCCTCCAGAAGTTAGATCAGATGGCCAATGGAATTTGGTGCTAGGTCTTTCCCTTTAGGTTTTACCCCAACAATGTTTTCATTAGTTTCGCTCACTCTCGAAATCAAGCATTTTACAGCAGGTTGGAGCAGCCTGTATCTCAGCACAGGAATAAGGTAGGGAAGAATTCTAAGGATCATTTTGACTGCCTCCAGAAGTTAGATCAGATGGCAAATTGTATTTGGTGCTAGGTCTTTCCCTTTAGGTTTTACCCCAACAATGTTTTCATTAGTTTCGCTCACTCTCGAAATCAAGCATTTTACAGCAGGTTGGAGCAGCCTGTATCTCAGCACAGGAATAAGGTAGGGAAGAATTCAAATACTCATTTTGACTGCCTCCAGAAGTTAGATCAGATGGCCAATGGAATTTGGTGCTAGGTCTTTCCCTTTAGGTTTTACCCCAACAATGTTTTCATTAGTTTCGCTCACTCTCGAAATCAAGCATTTTACAGCAGGTTGGAGCAGCCTGTATCTCAGCACAGGAATAAGGTAGGGAAGAATTCAAATACTCATTTTGACTGCCTCCAGAAGTTAGATCAGATGGCAAATTGCATTTGGTGCTAGGTCTTTCCCTTTAGGTTTTACCCCAACAATGTTTTCATTAGTTTCGCTCACTCTCGAAATCAAGCATTTTACAGCAGGTTGGAGCAGCCTGTATCTCAGCACAGGAATAAGGTAGGGAAGAATTCTAAGGATCATTTTGACTGCCTCCAGAAGTTAGATCAGATGGCAAATTGGATTTGGTGCTAGGTCTTTCCCTTTAGGTTTTACCCCAACAATGTTTTCATTAGTTTCGCTCACTCTCGAAATCAAGCATTTTACAGCAGGTTGGAGCAGCCTGTATCTCAGCACAGGAATAAGGTAGGGAAGAATTCTAAGGATCATTTTGACTGCCTCCAGAAGTTAGATCAGATGGCAAATTGTATTTGGTGCCAGGTCTTTCCCTTTAGGTTTTACCCCAACAATGTTTTCATTAGTTTCACTCACTCTCGAAATCAAGCATTTTACAGCAGGTTGGAGCAGCCTGTATCTCAGCACAGGAATAAGGTAGGGAAGAATTCTAAGGATCATTTTGACTGCGTCCAGAAGTTAGATCAGATGGCCAATGGAATTTGGTGCTAGGTCTTTCCCTTTATGTTTTACCCCAACAATGTTTTCATTAGTTTCGCTCACTCTCGAAATCAAGCATTTTACAGCAGGTTGGAGCAGCCTGTATCTCAGCACAGGAATAAGGTCGGGAAGAATTCAAATACTCATTTTGACTGCCTCCAGAAGTTAGATCAGATGGCCAATGGAATTTGGTGCTAGGTCTTTCCCTTTAGGTTTTATCCCAACAATGTTTTCATTAGTTTCGCTCTCTCTCGAAATCAAGCATTTTACAGCAGGTTGGAGCAGCCTGTATCTCAGCACAGGAATAAGGTAGGGAAGAATTCTAAGGATCATTTTGACTGCCTCCAGAAGTTAGATCAGATGGCAAATTGGATTTGGTGCTAGGTCTTTCCCTTTAGGTTTTACCCCAACAATGTTTTCATTAGTTTCGCTCACTCTCGAAATCAAGCATTTTACAGCAGGTTGGAGCAGCCTGTATCTCAGCACAGGAATAAGGTAGGGAAGAATTCTAAGGATCATTTTGACTGCCTCCAGAAGTTAGATCAGATGGCCAATGGAATTTGGTGCTAGGTCTTTCCCTTTAGGTTTTACCCCAACAATGTTTTCATTAGTTTCGCTCACTCTCGAAATCAAGCATTTTACAGCAGGTTGGAGCAGCCTGTATCTCAGCACAGGAATAAGGTAGGGAAGAATTCAAATACTCATTTTGACTGCCTCCAGAAGTTAGATCAGATGGCAAATTGCATTTGGTGCTAGGTCTTTCCCTTTAGGTTTTACCCCAACAATGTTTTCATTAGTTTCGCTCACTCTCGAAATCAAGCATTTTACAGCAGGTTGGAGCAGCCTGTATCTAAGCACAGGAATAAGGTTGGGAAGAATTCAAATACTCAATTTGACTGCCTCCAGAAGTTAGATCAGATGGCCAATGGAATTTGGTGCTAGGTCTTTCCCTTTAGGTTTTACCCCAACAATGTTTTCATTAGTTTCGCTCACTCTCGAAATCAAGCATTTTACAGCAGGTTGGAGCAGCCTGTATCTCAGCACAGGAATAAGGTAGGGAAGAATTCTAAGGATCATTTTGACTGCCTCCAGAAGTTAGATCAGATGGCCAATGGAATTTGGTGCTAGGTCTTTCCCTTTAGGTTTTACCCCAACAATGTTTTCATTAGTTTCGCTCACTCTCGAAATCAAGCATTTTACAGCAGGTTGGAGCAGCCTGTATCTCAGCACAGGAATAAGGTAGGGAAGAATTCAAATACTCATTTTGACTGCCTCCAGAAGTTAGATCAGATGGCAAATTGTATTTGGTGCTAGGTCTTTCCCTTTAGGTTTTACCCCAACAATGTTTTCATTAGTTTCGATCAGTCTCGAAATCAAGCATTTTACAGCAGGTTGGAGCAGCCTGTATCTCAGCACAGGAATAAGGTAGGGAAGAATTCAAATACTCATTTTGACTGCCTCCAGAAGTTAGATCAGATGGCAAATTGCATTTGGTGCTAGGTCTTTCCCTTTAGGTTTTACCCCAACAATGTTTTCATTAGTTTCGCTCACTCTCGAAATCAAGCATTTTACAGCAGGTTGGAGCAGCCTGTATCTCAGCACAGGAATAAGGTAGGGAAGAATTCTAAGGATCATTTTGACTGCCTCCAGAAGTTAGATCAGATGGCCAATGCAATTTGGTGCTAGGCCTTTCCCTTTAGGTTTTACCCCAACAATGTTTTCATTAGTTTCGCTCACTCTCGAAATCAAGCATTTTACAGCAGGTTGGAGCAGCCTGTATCTCAGCACAGGAATAAGGTAGGGAAGAATTCTAAGGATCATTTTGACTGCCTCCAGAAGTTAGATCAGATGGCAAATTGTATTTGGTGCTAGGTCTTTCCCTTTAGGTTTTACCCCAACAATGTTTTCATTAGTTTCGATCAGTCTCGAAATCAAGCATTTTACAGCAGGTTGGAGCAGCCTGTATCTCAGCACAGGAATAAGGTAGGGAAGAATTCTAAGGATCATTTTGACTGCCTCCAGAAGTTAGATCAGATGGCCAATGGAATTTGGTGCTAGGTCTTTCCCTTTAGGTTTTACCCCAACAATGTTTTCATTAGTTTCGCTCACTCTCGAAATCAAGCATTTTACAGCAGGTTGGAGCAGCCTGTATCTCAGCACAGGAATAAGGTAGGGAAGAATTCAAATACTCATTTTGACTGCCTCCAGAAGTTAGATCAGATGGCCAATGGAATTTGGTGCTAGGTCTTTCCCTTTAGGTTTTACCCCAACAATGTTTTCATTAGTTTCGCTCACTCTCGAAATCAAGCATTTTACAGCAGGTTGGAGCAGCCTGTATCTCAGCACAGGAATAAGGTAGGGAAGAATTCTAAGGATCATTTTGACTGCCTCCAGAAGTTAGATCAGATGGCCAATGCAATTTGGTGCTAGGCCTTTCCCTTTAGGTTTTACCATAACAATGTTTTCATTAGTTTCGCTCACTCTCGAAATCAAGCATTTTACAGCAGGTTGGAGCAGCCTGTATCTCAGCACAGGAATAAGGTAGGGAAGAATTCTAAGGATCATTTTGACTGCCTCCAGAAGTTAGATCAGATGGCAAATTGTATTTGGTGCTAGGTCTTTCCCTTTAGGTTTTACCCCAACAATGTTTTCATTAGTTTCGATCAGTCTCGAAATCAAGCATTTTACAGCAGGTTGGAGCAGCCTGTATCTCAGCACAGGAATAAGGTAGGGAAGAATTCTAAGGATCATTTTGACAGCCTCCAGAAGTTAGATCAGATGGCAAATTGGATTTGGTGCTAGGTCTTTCCCTTTAGGTTTTACCCCAACAATGTTTTCATTAGTTTCGCTCACTCTCGAAATCAAGCATTTTACAGCAGGTTGGAGCAGCCTGTATCTCAGCACAGGAATAAGGTAGGGAAGAATTCTAAGGATCATTTTGACTGCCTCCAGAAGTTAGATCAGATGGCCAATGGAATTTGGTGCTAGGTCTTTCCCTTTAGGTTTTACCCCAACAAAGTTTTCATTAGTTTCGCTCACTCTCGAAATCAAGCATTTTACAGCAGGTTGGAGCAGCCTGTATCTCAGCACAGGAATAAGGTAGGGAAGAATTCAAATACTCATTTTGACTGCCTCCAGAAGTTAGATCAGATGGCAAATTGCATTTGGTGCTAGGTCTTTCCCTTTAGGTTTTACCCCAACAATGTTTTCATTAGTTTCGCTCACTCTCGAAATCAAGCATTTTACAGCAGGTTGGAGCAGCCTGTATCTCAGCACAGGAATAAGGTAGGGAAGAATTCTAAGGATCATTTTGACTGCCTCCAGAAGTTAGATCAGATGGCAAATTGTATTTGGTGCCAGGTCTTTCCCTTTAGGTTTTACCCCAACAATGTTTTCATTAGTTTCACTCACTCTCGAAATCAAGCATTTTACAGCAGGTTGGAGCAGCCTGTATCTCAGCACAGGAATAAGGTAGGGAAGAATTCTAAGGATCATTTTGACTGCGTCCAGAAGTTAGATCAGATGGCCAATGGAATTTGGTGCTAGGTCTTTCCCTTTATGTTTTACCCCAACAATGTTTTCATTAGTTTCGCTCACTCTCGAAATCAAGCATTTTACAGCAGGTTGGAGCAGCCTGTATCTCAGCACAGGAATAAGGTAGGGAAGAATTCAAATACTCATTTTGACTGCCTCCAGAAGTTAGATCAGATGGCCAATGGAATTTGGTGCTAGGTCTTTCCCTTTAGGTTTTACCCCAACAATGTTTTCATTAGTTTCGCTCACTCTCGAAATCAAGCATTTTACAGCAGGTTGGAGCAGCCTGGATCTAAGCACAGGAATAAGGTAGGGAAGAATTCTACGGATCATTTTGACTGCCTCCAGAAGTTAGATCAGATGGCAAATTGTATTTGGTGCTAGGTCTTTCCCTTTAGGTTTTACCCCAACAATGTTTTCATTAGTTTCGATCAGTCTCGAAATCAAGCATTTTACAGCAGGTTGGAGCAGCCTGTATCTCAGCACAGGAATAAGGTAGGGAAGAATTCTAAGGATCATTTTGACTGCCTCCAGAAGTTAGATCAGATGGCCAATGCAATTTGGTGCTAGGTCTTTCCCTTTAGGTTTTACCCCAACAATGTTTTCATTAGTTTCGCTCACTCTCGAAATCAAGCATTTTACAGCAGGTTGGAGCAGCCTGTATCTCAGCACAGGGATAAGGTAGCGAAGAATTCTAAGGATCATTTTGACTGCGTCCAGAAGTTAGATCAGATGGCCAATGGAATTTGGTGCTAGGTCTTTCCCTTTAGGTTTTACCCCAACAATGTTTTCATTAGTTTCGCTCACTCTCGAAATCAAGCATTTTACAGCAGGTTGGAGCAGCCTGTATCTCAGCACAGGAATAAGGTAGGGAAGAATTCTAAGGATCATTTTGACTGCCTCCAGAAGTTAGATCAGATGGCAAATTGGATTTGGTGCTAGGTCTTTCCCTTTAGGTTTTACCCCAACAATGTTTTCATTAGTTTCGCTCACTCTCGAAATCAAGCATTTTACAGCAGGTTGGAGCAGCCTGTATCTCAGCACAGGAATAAGGTAGGGAAGAATTCTAAGGATCATTTTGACTGCCTCCAGAAGTTAGATCAGATGGCAAATTGTATTTGGTGCCAGGTCTTTCCCTTTAGGTTTTACCCCAACAATGTTTTCATTAGTTTCACTCACTCTCGAAATCAAGCATTTTACAGCAGGTTGGAGCAGCCTGTATCTCAGCACAGGAATAAGGTAGGGAAGAATTCTAAGGATCATTTTGACTGCGTCCAGAAGTTAGATCAGATGGCCAATGGAATTTGGTGCTAGGTCTTTCCCTTTATGTTTTACCCCAACAATGTTTTCATTAGTTTCGCTCACTCTCGAAATCAAGCATTTTACAGCAGGTTGGAGCAGCCTGTATCTCAGCACAGGAATAAGGTAGGGAAGAATTCAAATACTCATTTTGACTGCCTCCAGAAGTTAGATCAGATGGCCAATGGAATTTGGTGCTAGGTCTTTCCCTTTAGGTTTTACCCCAACAATGTTTTCATTAGTTTCGCTCACTCTCGAAATCAAGCATTTTACAGCAGGTTGGAGCAGCCTGTATCTCAGCACAGGAATAAGGTAGGGAAGAATTCTAAGGATCATTTTGACTGCCTCCAGAAGTTAGATCAGATGGCAAATTGGATTTGGTGCTAGGTCTTTCCCTTTAGGTTTTACCCCAACAATGTTTTCATTAGTTTCGCTCACTCTCGAAATCAAGCATTTTACAGCAGGTTGGAGCAGCCTGTATCTCAGCACAGGAATAAGGTAGGGAAGAATTCTAAGGATCATTTTGACTGCCTCCAGAAGTTAGATCAGATGGCCAATGGAATTTGGTGCTAGGTCTTTCCCTTTAGGTTTTACCCCAACAATGTTTTCATTAGTTTCGCTCACTCTCGAAATCAAGCATTTTACAGCAGGTTGGAGCAGCCTGTATCTCAGCACAGGAATAAGGTAGGGAAGAATTCAAATACTCATTTTGACTGCCTCCAGAAGTTAGATCAGATGGCAAATTGCATTTGGTGCTAGGTCTTTCCCTTTAGGTTTTACCCCAACAATGTTTTCATTAGTTTCGCTCACTCTCGAAATCAAGCATTTTACAGCAGGTTGGAGCAGCCTGTATCTCAGCACAGGAATAAGGTAGGGAAGAATTCAAATACTCAATTTGACTGCCTCCAGAAGTTAGATCAGATGGCCAATGGAATTTGGTGCTAGGTCTTTCCCTTTAGGTTTTACCCCAACAATGTTTTCATTAGTTTCGCTCACTCTCGAAATCAAGCATTTTACAGCAGGTTGGAGCAGCCTGTATCTCAGCACAGGAATAAGGTAGGGAAGAATTCTAAGGATCATTTTGACTGCCTCCAGAAGTTAGATCAGATGGCCAATGGAATTTGGTGCTAGGTCTTTCCCTTTAGGTTTTACCCCAACAATGTTTTCATTAGTTTCGCTCACTCTCGAAATCAAGCATTTTACAGCAGGTTGGAGCAGCCTGTATCTCAGCACAGGAATAAGGTAGGGAAGAATTCAAATACTCATTTTGACTGCCTCCAGAAGTTAGATCAGATGGCAAATTGTATTTGGTGCTAGGTCTTTCCCTTTAGGTTTTACCCCAACAATGTTTTCATTAGTTTCGATCAGTCTCGAAATCAAGCATTTTACAGCAGGTTGGAGCAGCCTGTATCTCAGCACAGGAATAAGGTAGGGAAGAATTCAAATACTCATTTTGACTGCCTCCAGAAGTTAGATCAGATGGCAAATTGCATTTGGTGCTAGGTCTTTCCCTTTAGGTTTTACCCCAACAATGTTTTCATTAGTTTCGCTCACTCTCGAAATCAAGCATTTTACAGCAGGTTGGAGCAGCCTGTATCTCAGCACAGGAATAAGGTAGGGAAGAATTCTAAGGATCATTTTGACTGCCTCCAGAAGTTAGATCAGATGGCCAATGCAATTTGGTGCTAGGCCTTTCCCTTTAGGTTTTACCCCAACAATGTTTTCATTAGTTTCGCTCACTCTCGAAATCAAGCATTTTACAGCAGGTTGGAGCAGCCTGTATCTCAGCACAGGAATAAGGTAGGGAAGAATTCTAAGGATCATTTTGACTGCCTCCAGAAGTTAGGTCAGATGGCAAATTGTATTTGGTGCTAGGTCTTTCCCTTTAGGTTTTACCCCAACAATGTTTTCATTAGTTTCGATCAGTCTCGAAATCAAGCATTTTACAGCAGGTTGGAGCAGCCTGTATCTCAGCACAGGAATAAGGTAGGGAAGAATTCTAAGGATCATTTTGACTGCCTCCAGAAGTTAGATCAGATGGCCAATGGAATTTGGTGCTAGGTCTTTCCCTTTAGGTTTTACCCCAACAATGTTTTCATTAGTTTCGCTCACTCTCGAAATCAAGCATTTTACAGCAGGTTGGAGCAGCCTGTATCTCAGCACAGGAATAAGGTAGGGAAGAATTCAAATACTCATTTTGACTGCCTCCAGAAGTTAGATCAGATGGCCAATGGAATTTGGTGCTAGGTCTTTCCCTTTAGGTTTTACCCCAACAATGTTTTCATTAGTTTCGCTCACTCTCGAAATCAAGCATTTTACAGCAGGTTGGAGCAGCCTGTATCTCAGCACAGGAATAAGGTAGGGAAGAATTCTAAGGATCATTTTGACTGCCTCCAGAAGTTAGATCAGATGGCCAATGCAATTTGGTGCTAGGCCTTTCCCTTTAGGTTTTACCATAACAATGTTTTCATTAGTTTCGCTCACTCTCGAAATCAAGCATTTTACAGCAGGTTGGAGCAGCCTGTATCTCAGCACAGGAATAAGGTAGGGAAGAATTCTAAGGATCATTTTGACTGCCTCCAGAAGTTAGATCAGATGGCAAATTGTATTTGGTGCTAGGTCTTTCCCTTTAGGTTTTACCCCAACAATGTTTTCATTAGTTTCGATCAGTCTCGAAATCAAGCATTTTACAGCAGGTTGGAGCAGCCTGTATCTCAGCACAGGAATAAGGTAGGGAAGAATTCTAAGGATCATTTTGACAGCCTCCAGAAGTTAGATCAGATGGCAAATTGGATTTGGTGCTAGGTCTTTCCCTTTAGGTTTTACCCCAACAATGTTTTCATTAGTTTCGCTCACTCTCGAAATCAAGCATTTTACAGCAGGTTGGAGCAGCCTGTATCTCAGCACAGGAATAAGGTAGGGAAGAATTCAAATACTCATTTTGACTGCCTCCAGAAGTTAGATCAGATGGCAAATTGCATTTGGTGCTAGGTCTTTCCCTTTAGGTTTTACCCCAACAATGTTTTCATTAGTTTCGCTCACTCTCGAAATCAAGCATTTTACAGCAGGTTGGAGCAGCCTGTATCTCAGCACAGGAATAAGGTAGGGAAGAATTCTAAGGATCATTTTGACTGCCTCCAGAAGTTAGATCAGATGGCAAATTGTATTTGGTGCCAGGTCTTTCCCTTTAGGTTTTACCCCAACAATGTTTTCATTAGTTTCACTCACTCTCGAAATCAAGCATTTTACAGCAGGTTGGAGCAGCCTGTATCTCAGCACAGGAATAAGGTAGGGAAGAATTCTAAGGATCATTTTGACTGCGTCCAGAAGTTAGATCAGATGGCCAATGGAATTTGGTGCTAGGTCTTTCCCTTTATGTTTTACCCCAACAATGTTTTCATTAGTTTCGCTCACTCTCGAAATCAAGCATTTTACAGCAGGTTGGAGCAGCCTGTATCTCAGCACAGGAATAAGGTAGGGAAGAATTCAAATACTCATTTTGACTGCCTCCAGAAGTTAGATCAGATGGCCAATGGAATTTGGTGCTAGGTCTTTCCCTTTAGGTTTTACCCCAACAATGTTTTCATTAGTTTCGCTCACTCTCGAAATCAAGCATTTTACAGCAGGTTGGAGCAGCCTGGATCTAAGCACAGGAATAAGGTAGGGAAGAATTCTACGGATCATTTTGACTGCCTCCAGAAGTTAGATCAGATGGCAAATTGTATTTGGTGCTAGGTCTTTCCCTTTAGGTTTTACCCCAACAATGTTTTCATTAGTTTCGATCAGTCTCGAAATCAAGCATTTTACAGCAGGTTGGAGCAGCCTGTATCTCAGCACAGGAATAAGGTAGGGAAGAATTCTAAGGATCATTTTGACTGCCTCCAGAAGTTAGATCAGATGGCCAATGCAATTTGGTGCTAGGTCTTTCCCTTTAGGTTTTACCCCAACAATGTTTTCATTAGTTTCGCTCACTCTCGAAATCAAGCATTTTACAGCAGGTTGGAGCAGCCTGTATCTCAGCACAGGGATAAGGTAGCGAAGAATTCTAAGGATCATTTTGACTGCGTCCAGAAGTTAGATCAGATGGCCAATGGAATTTGGTGCTAGGTCTTTCCCTTTAGGTTTTACCCCAACAATGTTTTCATTAGTTTCGCTCACTCTCGAAATCAAGCATTTTACAGCAGGTTGGAGCAGCCTGTATCTCAGCACAGGAATAAGGTAGGGAAGAATTCTAAGGATCATTTTGACTGCCTCCAGAAGTTAGATCAGATGGCAAATTGTATTTGGTGCTAGGTCTTTCCCTTTAGGTTTTACCCCAACAATGTTTTCATTAGTTTTGCTCACTCTCGAAATCAAGCATTTTACAGCAGGTTGGAGCAGCCTGTATCTCAGCACAGGAATAAGGTAGGGAAGAATTCTAAGGATCATTTTGACTGCCTCCAGAAGTTAGATCAGATGGCAAATTGGATTTGGTGCTAGGTCTTTCCCTTTAGGTTTTACCCCAACAATGTTTTCATTAGTTTCGCTCACTCTCGAAATCAAGCATTTTACAGCAGGTTGGAGCAGCCTGTATCTCAGCACAGGAATAAGGTAGGGAAGAATTCTAAGGATCATTTTGACTGCCTCCAGAAGTTAGATCAGATGGCAAATTGTATTTGGTGCCAGGTCTTTCCCTTTAGGTTTTACCCCAACAATGTTTTCATTAGTTTCACTCACTCTCGAAATCAAGCATTTTACAGCAGGTTGGAGCAGCCTGTATCTCAGCACAGGAATAAGGTAGGGAAGAATTCTAAGGATCATTTTGACTGCCTCCAGAAGTTAGATCAGATGGCCAATGGAATTTGGTGCTAGGTCTTTCCCTTTAGGTTTTACCCCAACAATGTTTTCATTAGTTTCGCTCACTCTCGAAATCAAGCATTTTACAGCAGGTTGGAGCAGCCTGTATCTCAGCACAGGAATAAGGTAGGGAAGAATTCTAAGGATCACTTTGACTGCCTCCAGAAGTTAGATCAGATGGCCAATGGAATTTGGTGCTAGGTCTTTCCCTTTAGGTTTTACCCCAACAATGTTTTCATTAGTTTCGCTCACTCTCGAAATCAAGCATTTTACAGCAGGTTGGAGCAGCCTGTATCTCAGCACAGGAATAAGGTAGGGAAGAATTCTAAGGATCATTTTGACTGCCTCCAGAAGTTAGATCAGATGGCCAATGGAATTTGGTGCTAGGTCTTTCCTTTTAGGTTTTACCCCAACAATGTTTTCATTAGTTTCGCTCACTCTCGAAATCAAGCATTTTACAGCAGGTTGGAGCAGCCTGTATCTCAGCACAGGAATAAGGTAGGGAAGAATTCAAATACTCATTTTGACTGCCTCCAGAAGTTAGATCAGATGGCAAATTGTATTTGGTGCTAGGTCTTTCCCTTTAGGTTTTACCCCAACAATGTTTTCATTAGTTTCGCTCACTCTCGAAATCAAGCATTTTACAGCAGGTTGGAGCAGCCTGTATCTCAGCACAGGAATAAGGTAGGGAAGAATTCAAATACTCATTTTGACTGCCTCCAGAAGTTAGATCAGATGGCCAATGGAATTTGGTGCTAGGTCTTTCCCTTTAGGTTTTACCCCAACAATGTTTTCATTAGTTTCGCTCACTCTCGAAATCAAGCATTTTACAGCAGGTTGGAGCAGCCTGTATCTCAGCACAGGAATAAGGTAGGGAAGAATTCAAATACTCATTTTGACTGCCTCCAGAAGTAAGATCTGATGGCAAATTGTATTTGGTGCTAGGTCTTTCCCTTTAGGTTTTACCCCAACAATGTTTTCATTAGTTTCGCTCACTCTCGAAATCAAGCATTTTACAGCAGGTTGGAGCAGCCTGTATCTCAGCACAGGAATAAGGTAGGGAAGAATTCTAAGGATCATTTTGACTGCCTCCAGAAGTTAGATCAGATGGCCAATGGAATTTGGTGCTAGGTCTTTCCCTTTAGGTTTTACCCCAACAATGTTTTCATTAGTTTCGCTCACTCTCGAAATCAAGCATTTTACAGCAGGTTGGAGCAGCCTGTATCTCAGCACAGGAATAAGGTAGGGAAGAATTCTAAGGATCATTTTGACTGCCTCCAGAAGTTAGATCAGATGGCAAATTGTATTTGGTGCTAGGTCTTTCCCTTTAGGTTTTACCCCAACAATGTTTTCATTAGTTTCGATCAGTCTCGAAATCAAGCATTTTACAGCAGGTTGGAGCAGCCTGTATCTCAGCACAGGAATAAGGTAGGGAAGAATTCTAAGGATCATTTTGACTGCCTCCAGAAGTTAGATCAGATGGCCAATGGAATTTGGTGCTAGGTCTTTCCCTTTAGGTTTTACCCCAACAATGTTTTCATTAGTTTCGCTCACTCTCGAAATCAAGCATTTTACAGCAGGTTGGAGCAGCCTGTATCTCAGCACAGGAATAAGGTAGGGAAGAATTCTAAGGATCATTTTGACTGCCTCCAGAAGTTAGATCAGATGGCAAATTGTATTTGGTGCTAGGTCTTTCCCTTTAGGTTTTACCCCAACAATGTTTTCATTAGTTTTGCTCACTCTCGAAATCAAGCATTTTACAGCAGGTTGGAGCAGCCTGTATCTCAGCACAGGAATAAAGTAGGGAAGAATTCTAAGGATCATTTTGACTGCCTCCAGAAGTTAGATCAGATGGCAAATTGTATTTGGTGCTAGGTCTTTCCCTTTAGGTTTTACCCCAACAATGTTTTCATTAGTTTCGCTCACTCTCGAAATCAAGCATTTTACAGCAGGTTGGAGCAGCCTGTATCTCAGCACAGGAATAAGGTAGGGAAGAATTCTAAGGATCATTTTGACTGCCTCCAGAAGTTAGATCAGATGGCAAATTGTATTTGGTGCTAGGTCTTTCCCTTTAGGTTTTACCCCAACAATGTTTTCATTAGTTTCGCTCACTCTCGAAATCAAGCATTTTACAGCAGGTTGGAGCAGCCTGTATCTCAGCACAGGAATAAGGTAGGGAAGAATTCTAAGGATCATTTTGACTGCCTCCAGAAGTTAGATCAGATGGCCAATGGAATTTGGTGCTAGGTCTTTCCCTTTAGGTTTTACCCCAACAATGTTTTCATTAGTTTCGCTCACTCTCGAAATCAAGCATTTTACAGCAGGTTGGAGCAGCCTGTATCTCAGCACAGGAATAAGGTAGGGAAGAATTCAAATACTCATTTTGACTGCCTCCAGAAGTTAGATCAGATGGCAAATTGTATTTGGTGCTAGGTCTTTCCCTTTAGGTTTTACCCCAACAATGTTTTCATTAGTTTCGATCACTCTCGAAATCAAGCATTTTACAGCAGGTTGGAGCAGCCTGTATCTCAGCACAGGAATAAGGTAGGGAAGAATTCAAATACTCATTTTGACTGCCTCCAGAAGTTAGATCAGATGGCCAATGGAATTTGGTGCTAGGTCTTTCCCTTTAGGTTTTACCCCAACAATGTTTTCATTAGTTTCGCTCACTCTCGAAATCAAGCATTTTACAGCAGGTTGGAGCAGCCTGTATCTCAGCACAGGAATAAGGTAGGGAAGAATTCTAAGGATCATTTTGACTGCCTCCAGAAGTTAGATCAGATGGCCAATGGAATTTGGTGCTAGGTCTTTCCCTTTAGGTTTTACCCCAACAATGTTTTCATTAGTTTCGCTCACTCTCGAAATCAAGCATTTTACAGCAGGTTGGAGCAGCCTGTATCTCAGCACAGGAATAAGGTAGGGAAGAATTCTAAGGATCATTTTGACTGCCTCCAGAAGTTAGATCAGATGGCCAATGGAATTTGGTGCTAGGTCTTTCCCTTTAGGTTTTACCCCAACAAAGTTTTCATTAGTTTCGCTCACTCTCGAAATCAAGCATTTTACAGCAGGTTGGAGCAGCCTGTATCTCAGCACAGGAATAAGGTAGGGAAGAATTCTAAGGATCATTTTGACTGCCTCCAGAAGTTAGATCAGATGGCAAATTGTATTTGGCGCTAGGTCTTTCCCTTTAGGTTTTACCCCAACAATGTTTTCATTAGTTTCGCTCACTCTCGAAATCAAGCATTTTACAGCAGGTTGGAGCAGCCTGTATCTCAGCACAGGAATAAGGTAGGGAAGAATTCTAAGGATCATTTTGACTGCCTCCAGAAGTTAGATCAGATGGCAAATTGTATTTGGTGCTAGGTCTTTCCCTTTAGGTTTTACCCCAACAATGTTTTCATTAGTTTCGCTCACTCTCGAAATCAAGCATTTTACAGCAGGTTGGAGCAGCCTGTATCTCAGCACAGGAATAAAGTAGGGAAGAATTCTAAGGATCATTTTGACTGCCTCCAGAAGTTAGATCAGATGGCAAATTGGATTTGGTGCTAGGTCTTTCCCTTTAGGTTTTACCCCAACAATGTTTTCATTAGTTTCGCTCACTCTCGAAATCAAGCATTTTACAGCAGGTTGGAGCAGCCTGTATCTCAGCACAGGGATAAGGTAGGGAAGAATTCTAAGTATCATTTTGACTGCGTCCAGAAGTTAGATCAGATGGCAAATGGAATTTGGTGCTAGGTCTTTCCCTTTAGGTTTTACCCCAACAATGTTTTCATTAGTTTCGATCACTCTCGAAATCAAGCATTTTACAGCAGGTTGGAGCAGCCTGTATCTCAGCACAGGAATAAGGTAGGGAAGAATTCAAATACTCATTTTGACTGCCTCCAGAAGTTAGATCAGATGGCAAATTGTATTTGGTGCTAGGTCTTTCCCTTTAGGTTTTACCCCAACAATGTTTTCATTAGTTTCGATCAGTCTCGAAATCAAGCATTTTACAGCAGGTTGGAGCAGCCTGTATCTCAGCACAGGAATAAGGTAGGGAAGAATTCTAAGGATCATTTTGACTGCCTCCAGAAGTTAGATCAGATGGCCAATGGAATTTGGTGCTAGGTCTTTCCCTTTAGGTTTTACCCCAACAATGTTTTCATTAGTTTCGCTCACTCTCGAAATCAAGCATTTTACAGCAGGTTGGAGCAGCCTGTATCTCAGCACAGGAATAAGGTAGGGAAGAATTCTAAGGATCATTTTGACTGCCTCCAGAAGTTAGATCAGATGGCAAATTGGATTTGGTGCTAGGTCTTTCCCTTTAGGTTTTACCCCAACAATGTTTTCATTAGTTTTGCTCACTCTCGAAATCAAGCATTTTACAGCAGGTTGGAGCAGCCTGTATCTCAGCACAGGAATAAGGTAGGGAAGAATTCTAAGGATCATTTTGACTGCCTCCAGAAGTCAGATCAGATGGCAAATTGGATTTGGTGCTAGGTCTTTCCCTTTAGGTTTTACCCCAACAATGTTTTCATTAGTTTCGCTCACTCTCGAAATCAAGCATTTTACAGCAGGTTGGAGCAGCCTGTATCTCAGCACAGGAATAAGGTAGGGAAGAATTCAAATACTCATTTTGACTGCCTCCAGAAGTTAGATCAGATGGCCAATGGAATTTGGTGCTAGGTCTTTCCCTTTAGGTTTTACCCCAACAATGTTTTCATTAGTTTCGCTCACTCTCGAAATCGAGCATTTTACAGCAGGTTGGAGCAGCCTGTATCTCAGCACAGGAATAAGGTAGGGAAGAATTCTAAGGATCATTTTGACTGCCTCCAGAAGTTAGATCAGATGGCAAATTGTATTTGGTGCTAGGTCTTTCCCTTTAGGTTTTACCCCAACAATGTTTTCATTAGTTTCGCTCACTCTCGAAATCAAGCATTTTACAGCAGGTTGGAGCAGCCTGTATCTCAGCACAGGAATAAGGTAGGGAAGAATTCTAAGGATCATTTTGACTGCCTCCAGAAGTTAGATCAGATGGCCAATGCAATTTGGTGCTAGGTCTTTCCCTTTAGGTTTTACCCCAACAATGTTTTCATTAGTTTCGCTCACTCTCGAAATCAAGCATTTTACAGCAGGTTGGAGCAGCCTGTATCTCAGCACAGGAATAAGGTAGGGAAGAATTCTAAGGATCATTTTGACTGCCTCCAGAAGTTAGATCAGATGGCCAATGGAATTTGGTGCTAGGTCTTTCCCTTTAGGTTTTACCCCAACAATGTTTTCATTAGTTTCGCTCACTCTCGAAATCAAGCATTTTACAGCAGGTTGGAGCAGCCTGTATCTCAGCACAGGAATAAGGTAGGGAAGAATTCAAATACTCATTTTGACTGCCTCCAGAAGTTAGATCAGATGGCCAATGGAATTTGGTGCTAGGTCTTTCCCTTTAGGTTTTACCCCAACAATGTTTTCATTAGTTTCGATCACTCTCGAAATCAAGCATTTTACAGCAGGTTGGAGCAGCCTGTATCTCAGCACAGGAATAAGGTAGGGAAGAATTCTAAGGATCATTTTGACTGCCTCCAGAAGTTAGATCAGATGGCCAATGGAATTTGGTGCTAGGTCTTTCCCTTTAGGTTTTACCCCAACAATGTTTTCATTAGTTTCGCTCACTCTCGAAATCAAGCATTTTACAGCAGGTTGGAGCAGCCTGTATCTCAGCACAGGAATAAGGTAGGGAAGAATTCAAATACTCATTTTGACTGCCTCCAGAAGTTAGATCAGATGGCAAATTGTATTTGGTGCTAGGTCTTTCCCTTTAGGTTTTACCCCAACAATGTTTTCATTAGTTTCGATCACTCTCGAAATCAAGCATTTTACAGCAGGTTGGAGCAGCCTGTATCTCAGCACAGGAATAAGGTAGGGAAGAATTCTAAGGATCATTTTGACTGCCTCCAGAAGTTAGATCAGATGGCCAATGGAATTTGGTGCTAGGTCTTTCCCTTTAGGTTTTACCCCAACAATGTTTTCATTAGTTTCGCTCACTCTCGAAATCAAGCATTTTACAGCAGGTTGGAGCAGCCTGTATCTCAGCACAGGAATAAGGTAGGGAAGAATTCTAAGGATCATTTTGACTGCCTCCAGAAGTTAGATCAGATGGCAAAATTGTATTTGGTGCTAGGTCTTTCCCTTTAGGTTTTACCCCAACAATGTTTTCATTAGTTTCGATCAGTCTCGAAATCAAGCATTTTACAGCAGGTTGGAGCAGCCTGTATCTCAGCACAGGAATAAGGTAGGGAAGAATTCTAAGGATCATTTTGACTGCCTCCAGAAGTTAGATCAGATGGCCAATGGAATTTGGTGCTAGGTCTTTCCCTTTAGGTTTTACCCCAACAATGTTTTCATTAGTTTCGCTCACTCTCGAAATCAAGCATTTTACAGCAGGTTGGAGCAGCCTGTATCTCAGCACAGGAATAAGGTAGGGAAGAATTCTAAGGATCATTTTGACTGCCTCCAGAAGTTAGATCAGATGGCAAATTGTATTTGGTGCTAGGTCTTTCCCTTTAGGTTTTACCCCAACAATGTTTTCATTAGTTTCGCTCACTCTCGAAATCAAGCATTTTACAGCAGGTTGGAGCAGCCTGTATCTCAGCACAGGAATAAAGTAGGGAAGAATTCTAAGGATCATTTTGACTGCCTCCAGAAGTTAGATCAGATGGCAAATTGTATTTGGTGCCAGGTCTTTCCCTTTAGGTTTTACCCCAACAATGTTTTCATTAGTTTCGCTCACTCTCGAAATCAAGCATTTTACAGCAGGTTGGAGCAGCCTGTATCTCAGCACAGGAATAAGGTAGGGAAAAATTCTAAGGATCATTTTGACTGCCTCCAGAAGTTAGATCAGATGGCCAATGGAATTTGGTGCTAGACCTTTCCCTTTAGGTTTTACCCCAACAATGTTTTCATTAGTTTCGCTCACTCTCGAAATCAAGCATTTTACAGCAGGTTGGAGCAGCCTGTATCTCAGCACAGGAATAAGGTAGGGAAGAATTCTAAGGATCATTTTGACTGCCTCCAGAAGTTAGATCAGATGGCAAATTGTATTTGGTGCTAGGTCTTTCCCTTTAGGTTTTACCCCAACAATGTTTTCATTAGTTTCGCTCACTCTCGAAATCAAGCATTTTACAGCAGGTTGGAGCAGCCTGTATCTCAGCACAGGAATAAGGTAGGGAAGAATTCTAAGGATCATTTTGACTGCCTCCAGAAGTTAGATCAGATGGCCAATGGAATTTGGTGCTAGGTCTTTCCCTTTAGGTTTTACCCCAACAATGTTTTCATTAGTTTCGCTCACTCTCGAAATCAAGCATTTTACAGCAGGTTGGAGCAGCCTGTATCTCAGCACAGGAATAAGGTAGGGAAGAATTCAAATACTCATTTTGACTGCCTCCAGAAGTTAGATCAGATGGCAAATTGTATTTGGTGCTAGGTCTTTCCCTTTAGGTTTTACCCCAACAATGTTTTCATTAGTTTCGATCACTCTCGAAATCAAGCATTTTACAGCAGGTTGGAGCAGCCTGTATCTCAGCACAGGAATAAGGTAGGGAAGAATTCAAATACTCATTTTGACTGCCTCCAGAAGTTAGATCAGATGGCCAATGGAATTTGGTGCTAGGTCTTTCCCTTTAGGTTTTACCCCAACAATGTTTTCATTAGTTTCGCTCACTCTCGAAATCAAGCATTTTACAGCAGGTTGGAGCAGCCTGTATCTCAGCACAGGAATAAGGTAGGGAAGAATTCTAAGGATCATTTTGACTGCCTCCAGAAGTTAGATCAGATGGCCAATGGAATTTGGTGCTAGGTCTTTCCCTTTAGGTTTTACCCCAACAATGTTTTCATTAGTTTCGCTCACTCTCGAAATCAAGCATTTTACAACAGGTTGGAGCAGCCTGTATCTCAGCACAGGAATAAGGTAGGGAAGAATTCTAAGGATCATTTTGACTGCCTCCAGAAGTTAGATCAGATGGCAAATTGTATTTGGTGCTAGGTCTTTCCCTTTAGGTTTTACCCCAACAATGTTTTCATTAGTTTCGCTCACTCTCGAAATCAAGCATTTTACAGCAGGTTGGAGCAGCCTGTATCTCAGCACAGGAATAAGGTAGGGAAGAATTCTAAGGATCATTTTGACTGCCTCCAGAAGTTAGATCAGATGGCAAATTGTATTTGGTGCTAGGTCTTTCCCTTTAGGTTTTACCCCAACAATGTTTTCATTAGTTTCGCTCACTCTCGAAATCAAGCATTTTACAGCAGGTTGGAGCAGCCTGTATCTCAGCACAGGAATAAGGTAGGGAAGAATTCAAATACTCATTTTGACTGCCTCCAGAAGTTAGATCAGATGGCAAATTGCATTTGGTGCTAGGTCTTTCCCTTTAGGTTTTACCCCAACAATGTTTTCATTAGTTTCGCTCACTCTCGAAATCAAGCATTTTACAGCAGGTTGGAGCAGCCTGTATCTCAGCACAGGAATAAGGTAGGGAAGAATTCTAAGGATCATTTTGACTGCCTCCAGAAGTTAGATCAGATGGCAAATTGTATTTGGTGCCAGGTCTTTCCCTTTAGGTTTTACCCCAACAATGTTTTCATTAGTTTCACTCACTCTCGAAATCAAGCATTTTACAGCAGGTTGGAGCAGCCTGTATCTCAGCACAGGAATAAGGTAGGGAAGAATTCTAAGGATCATTTTGACTGCCTCCAGAAGTTAGATCAGATGGCCAATGGAATTTGGCGCTAGGTCTTTCCCTTTATGTTTTACCCCAACAATGTTTTCATTAGTTTCGCTCACTCTCGAAATCAAGCATTTTACAGCAGGTTGGAGCAGCCTGTATCTCAGCACAGGAATAAGGTAGGGAAGAATTCTAAGGATTATTTTGACTGCCTCCAGAAGTTAGATCAGATGGCCAATGGAATTTGGTGCTAGGTCTTTCCCTTTATGTTTTACCCCAACAATGTTTTCATTAGTTTCGCCCACTCTCGAAATCAAGCATTTTACAGCAGGTTGGAGCAGCCTGTATCTCAGCACAGGAATAAGGTAGGGAAGAATTCAAATACTCATTTTGACTGCCTCCAGAAGTTAGATCAGATGGCCAATGGAATTTGGTGCTAGGTCTTTCCCTTTAGGTTTTACCCCAACAATGTTTTCATTAGTTTCGCTCACTCTCGAAATCAAGCATTTTACAGCAGGTTGGAGCAGCCTGTATCTCAGCACAGGAATAAGGTAGGGAAGAATTCTAAGGATCATTTTGACTGCCTCCAGAAGTTAGATCAGATGGCCAATGGAATTTGGTGCTAGGTCTTTCCCTTTAGGTTTTACCCCAACAATGTTTTCATTAGTTTCGCTCACTCTCGAAATCAAGCATTTTATAGCAGGTTGGAGCAGCCTGTATCTCAGCACAGGAATAAGGTAGGGAAGAATTCTAAGGATCATTTTGACTGCCTCCAGAAGTTAGATCAGATGGCCAATGGAATTTGGCGCTAGGTCTTTCCCTTTATGTTTTACCCCAACAATGTTTTCATTAGTTTCGCTCACTCTCGAAATCAAGCATTTTACAGCAGGTTGGAGCAGCCTGTATCTCAGCACAGGAATAAGGTAGGGAAGAATTCTAAGGATCATTTTGACTGCCTCCAGAAGTTAGATCAGATGGCCAATGGAATTTGGTGCTAGGTCTTTCCCTTTATGTTTTACCCCAACAATGTTTTCATTAGTTTCGCCCACTCTCGAAATCAAGCATTTTACAGCAGGTTGGAGCAGCCTGTATCTCAGCACAGGAATAAGGTAGGGAAGAATTCAAATACTCATTTTGACTGCCTCCAGAAGTTAGATCAGATGGCAAATTGTATTTGGTGCTAGGTCTTTCCCTTTAGGTTTTACCCCAACAATGTTTTCATTAGTTTCGCTCACTCTCGAAATCAAGCATTTTACAGCAGGTTGGAGCAGCCTGTATCTCAGCACAGGAATAAGGTAGGGAAGAATTCTAAGGATCATTTTGACTGCCTCCAGAAGTTAGATCAGATGGCCAATGGAATTTGGTGCTAGGTCTTTCCCTTTAGGTTTTACCCCAACAATGTTTTCATTAGTTTCGCTCACTCTCGAAATCAAGCATTTTACAGCAGGTTGGAGCAGCCTGTATCTCAGCACAGGAATAAGGTAGGGAAGAATTCTAAGGATCATTTTGACTGCCTCCAGAAGTTAGATCAGATGGCCAATGGAATTTGGTGCTAGGTCTTTCCCTTTAGGTTTTACCCCAACAATGTTTTCATTAGTTTCGCTCACTCTCGAAATCAAGCATTTTACAGCAGGTTGGAGCAGCCTGTATCTCAGCACAGGAATAAGGTAGGGAAGAATTCTAAGGCTCATTTTGACTGCCTCCAGAAGTTAGATCAGATGGCAAATTGTATTTGGTGCTAGGTCTTTCCCTTTAGGTTTTACCCCAACAATGTTTTCATTAGTTTCGCTCACTCTCGAAATCAAGCATTTTACAGCAGGTTGGAGCAGCCTGTATCTCAGCACAGGAATAAAGTAGGGAAGAATTCTAAGGATCATTTTGACTGCCTCCAGAAGTTAGATCAGATGGCAAATTGTATTTGGTGCCAGGTCTTTCCCTTTAGGTTTTACCCCAACAATGTTTTCATTAGTTTCGCTCACTCTCGAAATCAAGCATTTTACAGCAGGTTGGAGCAGCCTGTATCTCAGCACAGGAATAAGGTAGGGAAAAATTCTAAGGATCATTTTGACTGCCTCCAGAAGTTAGATCAGATGGCCAATGGAATTTGGTGCTAGACCTTTCCCTTTAGGTTTTACCCCAACAATGTTTTCATTAGTTTCGCTCACTCTCGAAATCAAGCATTTTACAGCAGGTTGGAGCAGCCTGTATCTCAGCACAGGAATAAGGTAGGGAAGAATTCTAAGGATCATTTTGACTGCCTCCAGAAGTTAGATCAGATGGCAAATTGTATTTGGTGCTAGGTCTTTCCCTTTAGGTTTTACCCTAACAATGTTTTCATTAGTTTCGATCACTCTCGAAATCAAGCATTTTACAGCAGGTTGGAGCAGCCTGTATCTCAGCACAGGAATAAGGTAGGGAAGAATTCTAAGGATCATTTTGACTGCCTCCAGAAGTTAGATCAGATGGCCAATGGAATTTGGTGCTAGGTCTTTCCCTTTAGGTTTTACCCCAACAATGTTTTCATTAGTTTCGCTCACTCTCGAAATCAAGCATTTTACAGCAGGTTGGAGCAGCCTGTATCTCAGCACAGGAATAAGGTAGGGAAGAATTCTAAGGATCATTTTGACTGCCTCCAGAAGTTAGATCAGATGGCAAATTGTATTTGGTGCTAGGTCTTTCCCTTTAGGTTTTACCCCAACAATGTTTTCATTAGTTTCGCTCACTCTCGAAATCAAGCATTTTACAGCAGGTTGGAGCAGCCTGTATCTCAGCACAGGAATAAGGTAGGGAAGAATTCAAATACTCATTTTGACTGCCTCCAGAAGTTAGATCAGATGGCCAATGGAATTTGGTGCTAGGTCTTTCCCTTTAGGTTTTACCCCAACAATGTTTTCATTAGTTTCGCTCACTCTCGAAATCAAGCATTTTACAGCAGGTTGGAGCAGCCTGTATCTCAGCACAGGAATAAGGTAGGGAAGAATTCAAATACTCATTTTGACTGCCTCCAGAAGTTAGATCAGATGGCAAATTGTATTTGGTGCTAGGTCTTTCCCTTTAGGTTTTACCCCAACAATGTTTTCATTAGTTTCGCTCACTCTCGAAATCAAGCATTTTACAGCAGGTTGGAGCAGCCTGTATCTCAGCACAGGAATAAGGTAGGGAAGAATTCAAATACTCATTTTGACTGCCTCCAGAAGTTAGATCAGATGGCCAATGGAATTTGGTGCTAGGTCTTTCCCTTTAGGTTTTACCCCAACAATGTTTTCATTAGTTTCGCTCACTCTCGAAATCAAGCATTTTACAGCAGGTTGGAGCAGCCTGTATCTCAGCACAGGAATAAGGTAGGGAAGAATTCTAAGGATCATTTTGACTGCCTCCAGAAGTTAGATCAGATGGCAAATTGTATTTGGTGCTAGGTCTTTCCCTTTAGGTTTTACCCCAACAATGTTTTCATTAGTTTCGCTCACTCTCGAAATCAAGCATTTTACAGCAGGTTGGAGCAGCCTGTATCTCAGCACAGGAATAAGGTAGGGAAAAATTCTAAGGATCATTTTGACTGCCTCCAGAAGTTAGATCAGATGGCCAATGGAATTTGGTGCTAGACCTTTCCCTTTAGGTTTTACCCCAACAATGTTTTCATTAGTTTCGCTCACTCTCGAAATCAAGCATTTTACAGCAGGTTGGAGCAGCCTGTATCTCAGCACAGGAATAAGGTAGGGAAGAATTCTAAGGATCATTTTGACTGCCTCCAGAAGTTAGATCAGATGGCAAATTGTATTTGGTGCTAGGTCTTTCCCTTTAGGTTTTACCCTAACAATGTTTTCATTAGTTTCGATCACTCTCGAAATCAAGCATTTTACAGCAGGTTGGAGCAGCCTGTATCTCAGCACAGGAATAAGGTAGGGAAGAATTCTAAGGATCATTTTGACTGCCTCCAGAAGTTAGATCAGATGGCCAATGGAATTTGGTGCTAGGTCTTTCCCTTTAGGTTTTACCCCAACAATGTTTTCATTAGTTTCGCTCACTCTCGAAATCAAGCATTTTACAGCAGGTTGGAGCAGCCTGTATCTCAGCACAGGAATAAGGTAGGGAAGAATTCTAAGGATCATTTTGACTGCCTCCAGAAGTTAGATCAGATGGCAAATTGTATTTGGTGCTAGGTCTTTCCCTTTAGGTTTTACCCCAACAATGTTTTCATTAGTTTCGCTCACTCTCGAAATCAAGCATTTTACAGCAGGTTGGAGCAGCCTGTATCTCAGCACAGGAATAAGGTAGGGAAGAATTCAAATACTCATTTTGACTGCCTCCAGAAGTTAGATCAGATGGCCAATGGAATTTGGTGCTAGGTCTTTCCCTTTAGGTTTTACCCCAACAATGTTTTCATTAGTTTCGCTCACTCTCGAAATCAAGCATTTTACAGCAGGTTGGAGCAGCCTGTATCTCAGCACAGGAATAAGGTAGGGAAGAATTCAAATACTCATTTTGACTGCCTCCAGAAGTTAGATCAGATGGCAAATTGTATTTGGTGCTAGGTCTTTCCCTTTAGGTTTTACCCCAACAATGTTTTCATTAGTTTCGCTCACTCTCGAAATCAAGCATTTTACAGCAGGTTGGAGCAGCCTGTATCTCAGCACAGGAATAAGGTAGGGAAGAATTCAAATACTCATTTTGACTGCCTCCAGAAGTTAGATCAGATGGCCAATGGAATTTGGTGCTAGGTCTTTCCCTTTAGGTTTTACCCCAACAATGTTTTCATTAGTTTCGCTCACTCTCGAAATCAAGCATTTTACAGCAGGTTGGAGCAGCCTGTATCTCAGCACAGGAATAAGGTAGGGAAGAATTCTAAGGATCATTTTGACTGCCTCCAGAAGTTAGATCAGATGGCAAATTGTATTTGGTGCTAGGTCTTTCCCTTTAGGTTTTACCCCAACAATGTTTTCATTAGTTTCGCTCACTCTCGAAATCAAGCATTTTACAGCAGGTTGGAGCAGCCTGTATCTCAGCACAGGAATAAGGTAGGGAAGAATTCTAAGGATCATTTTGACTGCCTCCAGAAGTTAGATCAGATGGCAAATTGTATTTGGTGCTAGGTCTTTCCCTTTAGGTTTTACCCCAACAATGTTTTCATTAGTTTCGCTCACTCTCGAAATCAAGCATTTTACAGCAGGTTGGAGCAGCCTGTATCTCAGCACAGGAATAAGGTAGGGAAGAATTCTAAGGATCATTTTGACTGCCTCCAGAAGTTAGATCAGATGGCAAATTGTATTTGGTGCTAGGTTTTTCCCTTTAGGTTTTACCCCAACAATGTTTTCATTAGTTTCGCTCACTCTCGAAATCAAGCATTTTACAGCAGGTTGGAGCAGCCTGTATCTCAGCACAGGAATAAGGTAGGGAAGAATTCTAAGGATCATTTTGACTGCCTCCAGAAGTTAGATCAGATGGCAAATTGTATTTGGTGCTAGGTCTTTCCCTTTAGGTTTTACCCCAACAATGTTTTCATTAGTTTCGCTCACTCTCGAAATCAAGCATTTTACAGCAGGTTGGAGCAGCCTGTATCTCAGCACAGGAATAAGGTAGGGAAGAATTCTAAGGATCATTTTGACTGCCTCCAGAAGATAGATCAGATGGCCAATGGAATTTGGTGCTAGGTCTTTCCCTTTAGGTTTTACCCCAACAATGTTTTCATTAGTTTCGCTCACTCTCGAAATCAAGCATTTTACAGCAGGTTGGAGCAGCCTGTATCTCAGCACAGGAATAAGGTAGGGAAGAATTCAAATACTCATTTTGACTGCCTCCAGAAGTTAGATCAGATGGCAAATTGTATTTGGTGCTAGGTCTTTCCCTTTAGGTTTTACCCCAACAATGTTTTCATTAGTTTCGATCACTCTCAAAATCAAGCATTTTACAGCAGGTTGGAGCAGCCTGTATCTCAGCACAGGAATAAGGTAGGGAAGAATTCTAAGGATCATTTTGACTGCCTCCAGAAGTTAGATGAGATGGCCAATGGAATTTGGTGCTAGACCTTTCCCTTTAGGTTTTACCCCAACAATGTTTTCATTAGTTTCGCTCACTCTCGAAATCAAGCATTTTACAGCAGGTTGGAGCAGCCTGTATCTCAGCACAGGAATAAGGTAGGGAAGAATTCTAAGGATCATTTTGACTGCCTCCAGAAGTTAGATCAGATGGCCAATGGAATTTGGTGCTAGGCCTTTCCCTTTAGGTTTTACCCCAACAATGTTTTCATTAGTTTCGCTCACTCTCGAAATCAAGCATTTTACAGCAGGTTGGAGCAGCCTGTATCTCAGCACAGAATAAGGTAGTGGAGAATTCTAAGGATCATTTTGACTGCCTCCAGAAGTTAGATCAGATGGCAAATTGCATTTGGTGCTAGGTCTTTCCCTTTAGGTTTTACCCCAACAATGTTTCCATTAGTTTCGATCACTCTCGAAATCAAGCGTTTTACAGCAGGTTGGAGCAGCCTGTATCTCAGCACAGGAATAAGGTAGGGAAGAATTCTAAGGATCATTTTGACTGCCTCCAGAAGTTAGATCAGATGGCAAATTGTATTTGGTGCTAGGTCTTTCCCTTTAGGTTTTACCCCAACAATGTTTTCATTAGTTTCGCTCACTCTCGAAATCAAGCATTTTACAGCAGGTTGGAGCAGCCTGTATCTCAGCACAGGAATAAGGTAGGGAAGAATTCTAAGGATCATTTTGACTGCCTCCAGAAGTTAGATCAGATGGCCAATGGAATTTGGTGCTTGACCTTTCCCTTTAGGTTTTACCCCAACAATGTTTTCATTAGTTTCGCTCACTCTCGAAATCAAGCATTTTACAGCAGGTTGGAGCAGCCTGTATCTCAGCACAGGAATAAGGTAGGGAAGAATTCAAATACTCATTTTGACTGCCTCCAGAAGTTAGATCAGATGGCCAATGCAATTTGGTGCTAGGCCTTTCCCTTTAGGTTTTACCCCAACAATGTTTTCATTAGTTTCGATCAGTCTCGAAATCAAGCATTTTACAGCAGGTTGGAGCAGCCTGTATCTCAGCACAGGAATAAGGTAGGGAAGAATTCTAAGGATCATTTTGACTGCCTCCAGAAGTTAGACCAGATGGCCAATGGAATTTGGTGCTTGGTCTTTCCCTTTAGGTTTTACCCCAACAATGTTTTCATTAGTTTCGCTCACTCTCGAAATCAAGCATTTTACAGCAGGTTGGAGCAGCTTGTATCTCAGCACAGGAATAAGGTAGGGAAGAATTCTAAGGATCATTTTGACTGCCTCCAGAAGTTAGATCAGATGGCAAATTGTATTTGGTGCCAGGTCTTTCCCTTTAGGTTTTACCCCAACAATGTTTTCATTAGTTTCGCTCACTCTCGAAATCAAGCATTTTACAGCAGGTTGGAGCAGCCTGTATCTCAGCACAGGAATAAGGTAGGGAAGAATTCTAAGGATCATTTTGACTGCGTCCAGAAGTTAGATCAGATGGCCCATGCAATTTGGTGCTGGGTCTTTCCCTTTATGTTTTACCCCAACAATGTTTTCATTAGTTTCGCTCACTCTCGAAATCAAGCATTTTACAGCAGGTTGGAGCAGCCTGTATCTCAGCACAGGAATAAGGTAGGGAAGAATTCTAACGATCATTTTGACTGCCTCCAGAAGTTAGATCAGATGGCCAATGGAATTTGGTGCTAGGTCTTTCCCTTTAGGTTTTACCCCAACAATGTTTTCATTAGTTTCGCTCACTCTCGAAATCAAGCATTTTACAGCAGGTTGGAGCAGCCTGTATCTCAGCACAGGAATAAGGTAGGGAAGAATTCTAAGGATCATTTTGACTGCCTCCAGAAGTTAGATCAGATGGCAAATTGTATTTGGTGCTAGGTTTTTCCCTTTAGGTTTTACCCCAACAATGTTTTCATTAGTTTCGCTCACTCTCGAAATCAAGCATTTTACAGCAGGTTGGAGCAGCCTGTATCTCAGCACAGGAAAAAGGTAGGGAAGAATTCTAAGGATCATTTTGACTGCCTCCAGAAGTTAGATCAGATGGCAAATGGAATTTGGTGCCAGGTCTTTCCCTTTAGGTTTTACCCCAACAATGTTTTCATTAGTTTCGCTCACTCTCGAAATCAAGCATTTTACAGCAGGTTGGAGCAGCCTGTATCTCAGCACAGGAATAAGGTAGGGAAGAATTCTAAGGATCATTTTGACTGCCTCCAGAAGTTAGATCAGATGGCCAATGGAATTTGGTGCTAGGTCTTTCCCTTTATGTTTTACCCCAACAATGTTTTCATTAGTTTTGCTCACTCTCGAAATCAAGCATTTTACAGCAGGTTGGAGCAGCCTGTATCTCAGCACAGGAATAAGGTAGGGAAGAGTTCAAATACTCATTTTGACTGCCTCCAGAAGTTAGATCAGATGGCCAATGCAATTTGGTGCTAGGTCTTTCCCTTTAGGTTTTACCCCAACAATGTTTTCATTAGTTTCGCTCACTCTCGAAATCAAGCATTTTACAGCAGGTTGGAGCAGCCTGTATCTCAGCACAGGAATAAGGTAGGGAAGAATTCTAAGGATCATTTTGACTGCCTCCAGAAGTTAGATCAGATGGCAAATTGTATTTGGTGCTAGGTCTTTCCCTTTAGGTTTTACCCCAACAATGTTTTCATTAGTTTCGATCAGTCTCGAAATCAAGCATTTTACAGCAGGTTGGAGCAGCCTGTATCTCAGCACAGGAATAAGGTAGGGAAGAATTCTAAGGATCATTTTGACTGCCTCCAGAAGTTAGATCAGATGGCCAATGGAATTTGGTGTTAGGTCTTTCCCTTTAGGTTTTACCCCAACAATGTTTTCATTAGTTTCGCTCACTCTCGAAATCAAGCATTTTACAGCAGGTTGGAGCAGCCTGTATCTCAGCACAGGAATAAGGTAGGGAAGAATTCTAAGGATCATTTTGACTGCCTCCAGAAGTTAGATCAGATGGCCAATGGAATTTGGTGCTAGGCCTTTCCCTTTAGGTTTTACCCCAACAATGTTTTCATTAGTTTCGCTCACTCTCGAAATCAAGCATTTTACAGCAGGTTGGAGCAGCCTGTATCTCAGCACAGGAATAAGGTAGGGAAGAATTCTAAGGATCATTTTGACTGCCTCCAGAAGTTAGATCAGATGGCCAATGGAATTTGGTGCTAGGCCTTTCCCTTTAGGTTTTACCCCAACAATGTTTTCATTAGTTTCGATCAGTCTCGAAATCAAGCATTTTACAGCAGGTTGGAGCAGCCTGTATCTCAGCACAGGAATAAGGTAGGGAAGAATTCTAAGGATCATTTTGACTGCCTCCAGAAGTTAGACCAGATGGCCAATGGAATTTGGTGCTAGGCCTTTCCCTTTAGGTTTTACCCCAACAATGTTTTCATTAGTTTCGCTCACTCTCGAAATCAAGCATTTTACAGCAGGTTGGAGCAGCTTGTATCTCAGCACAGGAATAAGGTAGGGAAGAATTCTAAGGATCATTTTGACTGCCTCCAGAAGTTAGATCAGATGGCAAATTGTATTTGGTGCCAGGTCTTTCCCTTTAGGTTTTACCCCAACAATGTTTTCATTAGTTTCGCTCACTCTCGAAATCAAGCATTTTACAGCAGGTTGGAGCAGCCTGTATCTCAGCACAGGAATAAGGTAGGGAAGAATTCTAAGGATCATTTTGACTGCGTCCAGAAGTTAGATCAGATGGCCCATGCAATTTGGTGCTGGGTCTTTCCCTTTATGTTTTACCCCAACAATGTTTTCATTAGTTTCGCTCACTCTCGAAATCAAGCATTTTACAGCAGGTTGGAGCAGCCTGTATCTCAGCACAGGAATAAGGTAGGGAAGAATTCTAACGATCATTTTGACTGCCTCCAGAAGTTAGATCAGATGGCCAATGGAATTTGGTGCTAGGTCTTTCCCTTTAGGTTTTACCCCAACAATGTTTTCATTAGTTTCGCTCACTCTCGAAATCAAGCATTTTACAGCAGGTTGGAGCAGCCTGTATCTCAGCACAGGAATAAGGTAGGGAAGAATTCTAAGGATCATTTTGACTGCCTCCAGAAGTTAGATCAGATGGCAAATTGTATTTGGTGCTAGGTTTTTCCCTTTAGGTTTTACCCCAACAATGTTTTCATTAGTTTCGCTCACTCTCGAAATCAAGCATTTTACAGCAGGTTGGAGCAGCCTGTATCTCAGCACAGGAAAAAGGTAGGGAAGAATTCTAAGGATCATTTTGACTGCCTCCAGAAGTTAGATCAGATGGCAAATGGAATTTGGTGCCAGGTCTTTCCCTTTAGGTTTTACCCCAACAATGTTTTCATTAGTTTCGCTCACTCTCGAAATCAAGCATTTTACAGCAGGTTGGAGCAGCCTGTATCTCAGCACAGGAATAAGGTAGGGAAGAATTCTAAGGATCATTTTGACTGCCTCCAGAAGTTAGATCAGATGGCCAATGGAATTTGGTGCTAGGTCTTTCCCTTTATGTTTTACCCCAACAATGTTTTCATTAGTTTTGCTCACTCTCGAAATCAAGCATTTTACAGCAGGTTGGAGCAGCCTGTATCTCAGCACAGGAATAAGGTAGGGAAGAGTTCAAATACTCATTTTGACTGCCTCCAGAAGTTAGATCAGATGGCCAATGCAATTTGGTGCTAGGTCTTTCCCTTTAGGTTTTACCCCAACAATGTTTTCATTAGTTTCGCTCACTCTCGAAATCAAGCATTTTACAGCAGGTTGGAGCAGCCTGTATCTCAGCACAGGAATAAGGTAGGGAAGAATTCTAAGGATCATTTTGACTGCCTCCAGAAGTTAGATCAGATGGCAAATTGTATTTGGTGCTAGGTCTTTCCCTTTAGGTTTTACCCCAACAATGTTTTCATTAGTTTCGATCAGTCTCGAAATCAAGCATTTTACAGCAGGTTGGAGCAGCCTGTATCTCAGCACAGGAATAAGGTAGGGAAGAATTCTAAGGATCATTTTGACTGCCTCCAGAAGTTAGATCAGATGGCCAATGGAATTTGGTGTTAGGTCTTTCCCTTTAGGTTTTACCCCAACAATGTTTTCATTAGTTTCGCTCACTCTCGAAATCAAGCATTTTACAGCAGGTTGGAGCAGCCTGTATCTCAGCACAGGAATAAGGTAGGGAAGAATTCTAAGGATCATTTTGACTGCCTCCAGAAGTTAGATCAGATGGCCAATGGAATTTGGTGCTAGGCCTTTCCCTTTAGGTTTTACCCCAACAATGTTTTCATTAGTTTCGCTCACTCTCGAAATCAAGCATTTTACAGCAGGTTGGAGCAGCCTGTATCTCAGCACAGGAATAAGGTAGGGAAGAATTCTAAGGATCATTTTGACTGCCTCCAGAAGTTAGATCAGATGGCCAATGGAATTTGGTGCTAGGCCTTTCCCTTTAGGTTTTACCCCAACAATGTTTTCATTAGTTTTGCTCACTCTCGAAATCAAGCATTTTACAGCAGGTTGGAGCAGCCTGTATCTCAGCACAGGAATAAGGTAGGGAAGAATTCTAAGGATCATTTTGACTGCCTCCAGAAGTTAGATCAGATGGCCAATGGAATTTGGTGCTAGGTCTTTCCCTTTAGGTTTTACCCCAACAATGTTTTCATTAGTTTCGATCACTCTCGAAATCAAGCATTTTACAGCAGGTTGGAGCAGCCTGTATCTCAGCACAGGAATAAGGTAGGGAAGAATTCTAAGGATCATTTTGACTGCCTCCAGAAGTTAGATCAGATGGCCAATGGAATTTGGTGCTAGGTCTTTCCCTTTAGGTTTTACCCCAACAATGTTTTCATTAGTTTCGATCACTCTCGAAATCAAGCATTTTACAGCAGGTTGGAGCAGCCTGTATCTCAGCACAGGAATAAGGTAGGGAAGAATTCAAATACTCATTTTGACTGCCTCCAGAAGTTAGATCAGATGGCCAGTGGTATTTGGTGCGAGGCCTTTCCCTTTAGGTTTTACCCCAACAATGTTTTCATTAGTTTCGCTCACTCTCGAAATCAAGCATTTTACAGCAGGTTGGAGCAGCCTGTATCTCAGCACAAGAATAAGGTAGAGAAGAATTCTAAGGATCATTTTGACTGCCTCCAGAAGTTAGATCAGATGGCAAATTGTATTTGGTGCTAGGTCTTTCCCTTTAGGTTTTACCCCAACAATGTTTTCATTAGTTTCGCTCACTCTCGAAATCAAGCATTTTACAGCAGGTTGGAGCAGCCTGTATCTCAGCACAGGAATAAGGTAGGGAAGAATTCTAAGGATCATTTTGACTGCCTCCAGAAGTTAGATCAGATGGCAAATTGTATTTGGTGCTAGACCTTTCACTTTAGGTTTTACCCCAACAATGTTTTCATTAGTTTCGCTCACTCTCGAAATCAAGCATTTTACAGCAGGTTGGAGCAGCCTGTATCTCAGCACAGGAATAAGGTAGGGAAGAATTCTAAGGATCATTTTGACTGCCTCCAGAAGTTAGATCAGATGGCAAATTGTATTTGGTGCTAGGTCTTTCCCTTTAGGTTTTACCCCAACAATGTTTTCATTAGTTTCGCTCACTCTCGAAATCAAGCATTTTACAGCAGGTTGGAGCAGCCTGTATCTCAGCACAGGAATAAGGTAGGGAAGAATTCAAATACTCATTTTGACTGCCTCCAGAAGTTAGATCAGATGGCCAATGGTATTTGGTGCTAGGTCTTTCCCTTTAGGTTTTACCCCAACAATGTTTTCATTAGTTTCGCTCACTCTCGAAATCAAGCATTTTACAGCAGGTTGGAGCAGCCTGTATCTCAGCACAGGAATAAGGTAGGGAAGAATTCTAAGGATCATTTTGACTGCCTCCAGAAGTTAGATCAGATGGCAAATTGTATTTGGTGCTAGGTCTTTCCCTTTAGGTTTTACCCCAACAATGTTTTCATTAGTTTCGCTCACTCTCGAAATCAAGCATTTTACAGCAGGTTGGAGCAGCCTGTATCTCAGCACAGGAATAAGGTAGGGAAGAATTCTAAGGATCATTTTGACTGCCTCCAGAAGTTAGATCAGATGGCAAATTGTATTTGGTGCTAGGTCTTTCCCTTTAGGTTTTACCCCAACAATGTTTTCATTAGTTTCGCTCACTCTCGAAATCAAGCATTTTACAGCAGGTTGGAGCAGCCTGTATCTCAGCACAGGAATAAGGTAGGGAAGAATTCTAAGGATCATTTTGACAGCCTCCAGAAGTTAGATCAGATGGCAAATTGTATTTGGTGCTAGGTCTTTCCCTTTAGGTTTTACCCCAACAATGTTTTCATTAGTTTCGCTCACTCTCGAAATCAAGCATTTTACAGCAGGTTGGAGCAGCCTGTATCTCAGCACAGGAATAAGGTAGGGAAGAATTCTAAGGATCATTTTGACTGCCTCCAGAAGTTAGATCAGATGGCCAATGCAATTTGGTGCTAGGTCTTTCCCTTTAGGTTTTACCCCAACAATGTTTTCATTAGTTTCGCTCACTCTCGAAATCAAGCATTTTACAGCAGGTTGGAGCAGCCTGTATCTCAGCACAGGAATAAGGTAGGGAAGAATTCTAAGGATCATTTTGACTGCCTCCAGAAGTTAGATCAGATGGCCAATGGAATTTGGTGCTAGGCCTTTCCCTTTAGGTTTTACCCCAACAATGTTTTCATTAGTTTCGCTCACTCTCGAAATCAAGCATTTTACAGCAGGTTGGAGCAGCCTGTATCTCAGCACAGGAATAAGGTAGGGAAGAATTCTAAGGCTCATTTTGACTGCCTCCAGAAGTTAGATCAGATGGCAAATTGTATTTGGTGCTAGGTCTTTCCCTTTAGGTTTTACCCCAACAATGTTTTCATTAGTTTCGCTCACTCTCGAAATCAAGCATTTTACAGCAGGTTGGAGCAGCCTGTATCTCAGCACAGGAATAAGGTAGGGAAGAATTCTAAGGATCATTTTGACTGCCTCCAGAAGTTAGATCAGATGGCCAATGGAATTTGGTGCTAGACCTTTCCCTTTAGGTTTTACCCCAACAATGTTTTCATTAGTTTCGCTCACTCTCGAAATCAAGCATTTTACAGCAGGTTGGAGCAGCCTGTATCTCAGCACAGGAATAAGGTAGGGAAGAATTCTAAGGATCATTTTGACTGCCTCCAGAAGTTAGATCAGATGGCAAATTGTATTTGGTGCTAGGTCTTTCCCTTTAGGTTTTACCCCAACAATGTTTTCATTAGTTTCGCTCACTCTCGAAATCAAGCATTTTACAGCAGGTTGGAGCAGCCTGTATCTCAGCACAGGAATAAGGTAGGGAAGAATTCTAAGGATCATTTTGACTGCCTCCAGAAGTTAGATCAGATGGCAAATTGTATTTGGTGCTAGACCTTTCACTTTAGGTTTTACCCCAACAATGTTTTCATTAGTTTCGCTCACTCTCGAAATCAAGCATTTTACAGCAGGTTGGAGCAGCCTGTATCTCAGCACAGGAATAAGGTAGGGAAGAATTCTAAGGATCATTTTGACTGCCTCCAGAAGTTAGATCAGATGGCAAATTGTATTTGGTGCTAGGTCTTTCCCTTTAGGTTTTACCCCAACAATGTTTTCATTAGTTTCGCTCACTCTCGAAATCAAGCATTTTACAGCAGGTTGGAGCAGCCTGTATCTCAGCACAGGAATAAGGTAGGGAAGAATTCAAATACTCATTTTGACTGCCTCCAGAAGTTAGATCAGATGGCCAATGGTATTTGGTGCTAGGTCTTTCCCTTTAGGTTTTACCCCAACAATGTTTTCATTAGTTTCGCTCACTCTCGAAATCAAGCATTTTACAGCAGGTTGGAGCAGCCTGTATCTCAGCACAGGAATAAGGTAGGGAAGAATTCTAAGGATCATTTTGACTGCCTCCAGAAGTTAGATCAGATGGCAAATTGTATTTGGTGCTAGGTCTTTCCCTTTAGGTTTTACCCCAACAATGTTTTCATTAGTTTCGCTCACTCTCGAAATCAAGCATTTTACAGCAGGTTGGAGCAGCCTGTATCTCAGCACAGGAATAAGGTAGGGAAGAATTCTAAGGATCATTTTGACTGCCTCCAGAAGTTAGATCAGATGGCAAATTGTATTTGGTGCTAGGTCTTTCCCTTTAGGTTTTACCCCAACAATGTTTTCATTAGTTTCGCTCACTCTCGAAATCAAGCATTTTACAGCAGGTTGGAGCAGCCTGTATCTCAGCACAGGAATAAGGTAGGGAAGAATTCTAAGGATCATTTTGACAGCCTCCAGAAGTTAGATCAGATGGCAAATTGTATTTGGTGCTAGGTCTTTCCCTTTAGGTTTTACCCCAACAATGTTTTCATTAGTTTCGCTCACTCTCGAAATCAAGCATTTTACAGCAGGTTGGAGCAGCCTGTATCTCAGCACAGGAATAAGGTAGGGAAGAATTCTAAGGATCATTTTGACTGCCTCCAGAAGTTAGATCAGATGGCCAATGGAATTTGGTGCTAGGTCTTTCCCTTTAGGTTTTACCCCAACAATGTTTTCATTAGTTTCGCTCACTCTCGAAATCAAGCATTTTACAGCAGGTTGGAGCAGCCTGTATCTCAGCACAGGAATAAGGTAGGGAAGAATTCTAAGGATCATTTTGACTGCCTCCAGAAGTTAGATCAGATGGCCAATGGAATTTGGTGCTAGGCCTTTCCCTTTAGGTTTTACCCCAACAATGTTTTCATTAGTTTCGCTCACTCTCGAAATCAAGCATTTTACAGCAGGTTGGAGCAGCCTGTATCTCAGCACAGGAATAAGGTAGGGAAGAATTCTAAGGCTCATTTTGACTGCCTCCAGAAGTTAGATCAGATGGCAAATTGTATTTGGTGCTAGGTCTTTCCCTTTAGGTTTTACCCCAACAATGTTTTCATTAGTTTCGCTCACTCTCGAAATCAAGCATTTTACAGCAGGTTGGAGCAGCCTGTATCTCAGCACAGGAATAAGGTAGGGAAGAATTCTAAGGATCATTTTGACTGCCTCCAGAAGTTAGATCAGATGGCCAATGGAATTTGGTGCTAGACCTTTCCCTTTAGGTTTTACCCCAACAATGTTTTCATTAGTTTCGCTCACTCTCGAAATCAAGCATTTTACAGCAGGTTGGAGCAGCCTGTATCTCAGCACAGGAATAAGGTAGGGAAGAATTCTAAGGATCATTTTGACTGCCTCCAGAAGTTAGATCAGATGGCAAATTGTATTTGGTGCTAGGTCTTTCCCTTTAGGTTTTACCCCAACAATGTTTTCATTAGTTTCGCTCACTCTCGAAATCAAGCATTTTACAGCAGGTTGGAGCAGCCTGTATCTCAGCACAGGAATAAGGTAGGGAAGAATTCAAATACTCATTTTGACTGCCTCCAGAAGTTAGATCAGATGGCCAGTGGTATTTGGTGCGAGGCCTTTCCCTTTAGGTTTTACCCCAACAATGTTTTCATTAGTTTCGCTCACTCTCGAAATCAAGCATTTTACAGCAGGTTGGAGCAGCCTGTATCTCAGCACAAGAATAAGGTAGAGAAGAATTCTAAGGATCATTTTGACTGCCTCCAGAAGTTAGATCAGATGGCAAATTGTATTTGGTGCTAGGTCTTTCCCTTTAGGTTTTACCCCAACAATGTTTTCATTAGTTTCGCTCACTCTCGAAATCAAGCATTTTACAGCAGGTTGGAGCAGCCTGTATCTCAGCACAGGAATAAGGTAGGGAAGAATTCTAAGGATCATTTTGACTGCCTCCAGAAGTTAGATCAGATGGCAAATTGTATTTGGTGCTAGACCTTTCACTTTAGGTTTTACCCCAACAATGTTTTCATTAGTTTCGCTCACTCTCGAAATCAAGCATTTTACAGCAGGTTGGAGCAGCCTGTATCTCAGCACAGGAATAAGGTAGGGAAGAATTCTAAGGATCATTTTGACTGCCTCCAGAAGTTAGATCAGATGGCAAATTGTATTTGGTGCTAGGTCTTTCCCTTTAGGTTTTACCCCAACAATGTTTTCATTAGTTTCGCTCACTCTCGAAATCAAGCATTTTACAGCAGGTTGGAGCAGCCTGTATCTCAGCACAGGAATAAGGTAGGGAAGAATTCAAATACTCATTTTGACTGCCTCCAGAAGTTAGATCAGATGGCCAATGGTATTTGGTGCTAGGTCTTTCCCTTTAGGTTTTACCCCAACAATGTTTTCATTAGTTTCGCTCACTCTCGAAATCAAGCATTTTACAGCAGGTTGGAGCAGCCTGTATCTCAGCACAGGAATAAGGTAGGGAAGAATTCTAAGGATCATTTTGACTGCCTCCAGAAGTTAGATCAGATGGCAAATTGTATTTGGTGCTAGGTCTTTCCCTTTAGGTTTTACCCCAACAATGTTTTCATTAGTTTCGCTCACTCTCGAAATCAAGCATTTTACAGCAGGTTGGAGCAGCCTGTATCTCAGCACAGGAATAAGGTAGGGAAGAATTCTAAGGATCATTTTGACTGCCTCCAGAAGTTAGATCAGATGGCAAATTGTATTTGGTGCTAGGTCTTTCCCTTTAGGTTTTACCCCAACAATGTTTTCATTAGTTTCGATCAGTCTCGAAATCAAGCATTTTACAGCAGGTTGGAGCAGCCTGTATCTCAGCACAGGAATAAGGTAGGGAAGAATTCTAAGGATCATTTTGACTGCCTCCAGAAGTTAGATCAGATGGCAAATTGTATTTGGTGCTAGGTCTTTCCCTTTAGGTTTTACCCCAACAATGTTTTCATTAGTTTCGCTCACTCTCGAAATCAAGCATTTTACAGCAGGTTGGAGCAGCCTGTATCTCAGCACAGGAATAAGGTAGGGAAGAATTCTAAGGATCATTTTGACTGCCTCCAGAAGTTAGATCAGATGGCCAATGGAATTTGGTGCTAGGTCTTTCCCTTTAGGTTTTACCCCAACAATGTTTTCATTAGTTTCGCTCACTCTCGAAATCAAGCATTTTACAGCAGGTTGGAGCAGCCTGTATCTCAGCACAGGAATAAGGTAGGGAAGAATTCTAAGGATCATTTTGACTGCCTCCAGAAGTTAGATCAGATGGCCAATGGAATTTGGTGCTAGGTCTTTCCCTTTAGGTTTTACCCCAACAATGTTTTCATTAGTTTCGCTCACTCTCGAAATCAAGCATTTTACAGCAGGTTGGAGCAGCCTGTATCTCAGCACAGGAATAAGGTCGGGAAGAATTCAAATACTCATTTTGACTGCCTCCAGAAGTTAGATCTGATGGCCAATGCAATTTGGTGCTAGGCCTTTCCCTTTAGGTTTTACCCCAACAATGTTTTCATTAGTTTCGCTCACTCTCGAAATCAAGCATTTTACAGCAGGTTGGAGCAGCCTGTATCTCAGCACAGGAATAAGGTAGGGAAGAATTCTAAGGATCATTTTGACTGCCTCCAGAAGTTAGATCAGATGGCAAATTGTATTTGGTGCCAGGTCTTTCCCTTTTGGTTTTACCCCAACAATGTTTTCATTAGTTTCGCTCACTCTCGAAATCAAGCATTTTACAGCAGGTTGGAGCAGCCTGTATCTCAGCACAGGAATAAGGTAGGGAAGAATTCTAAGGATCATTTTGACTGCCTCCAGAAGTTAGATCAGATGGCCAATGGAATTTGGTGCTAGGTCTTTCCCTTTAGGTTTTACCCCAACAATGTTTTCATTAGTTTCGCTCACTCTCGAAATCAAGCATTTTACAGCAGGTTGGAGCAGCCTGTATCTCAGCACAGGAATAAGGTAGGGAAGAATTCAAATACTCATTTTGACTGCCTCCAGAAGTTAGATCAGATGGCCAATGGAATTTGGTGCTAGGTCTTTCCCTTTAGGTTTTACCCCAACAATGTTTTCATTAGTTTCGATCAGTCTCGAAATCAAGCATTTTACAGCAGGTTGGAGCAGCCTGTATCTCAGCACAGGAATAAGGTAGGGAAGAATTCTAAGGATCATTTTGACTGCCTCCAGAAGTTAGATCAGATGGCAAATTGTATTTGGTGCTAGGTCTTTCCCTTTAGGTTTTACCCCAACAATGTTTTCATTAGTTTCGCTCACTCTCGAAATCAAGCATTTTACAGCAGGTTGGAGCAGCCTGTATCTCAGCACAGGAATAAGGTAGGGAAGAATTCAAATACTCATTTTGACTGCCTCCAGAAGTTAGATCAGATGGCCAATGGAATTTGGTGCTAGGTCTTTCCCTTTAGGTTTTACCCCAACAATGTTTTCATTAGTTTCGCTCACTCTCGAAATCAAGCATTTTACAGCAGGTTGGAGCAGCCTGTATCTCAGCACAGGAATAAGGTAGGGAAGAATTCTAAGGATCATTTTGACTGCCTCCAGAAGTTAGATCAGATGGCAAATTGGATTTGGTGCTAGGTCTTTCCCTTTAGGTTTTACCCCAACAATGTTTTCATTAGTTTCGCTCACTCTCGAAATCAAGCATTTTACAGCAGGTTGGAGCAGCCTGTATCTCAGCACAGGAATAAGGTAGGGAAGAATTCTAAGGATCATTTTGACTGCCTCCAGAAGTTAGATCAGATGGCAAATTGTATTTGGTGCTAGGTCTTTCCCTTTAGGTTTTACCCCAACAATGTTTTCATTAGTTTCGCTCACTCTCGAAATCAAGCATTTTACAGCAGGTTGGAGCAGCCTGTATCTCAGCACAGGAATAAGGTAGGGAAGAATTCTAAGGATCATTTTGACTGCCTCCAGAAGTTAGATCAGATGGCCAATGGAATTTGGTGCTAGGTCTTTCCCTTTAGGTTTTACCCCAACAATGTTTTCATTAGTTTCGCTCACTCTCGAAATCAAGCATTTTACAGCAGGTTGGAGCAGCCTGTATCTCAGCACAGGAATAAGGTAGGGAAGAATTCTAAGGATCATTTTGACTGCCTCCAGAAGTTAGATCAGATGGCCAATGCAATTTGGTGCTAGGTCTTTCCCTTTAGGTTTTACCCCAACAATGTTTTCATTAGTTTCGATCACTCTCGAAATCAAGCATTTTACAGCAGGTTGGAGCAGCCTGTATCTCAGCACAGGAATAAGGTAGGGAAGAATTCTAAGGATCATTTTGACTGCCTCCAGAAGTTAGATCAGATGGCAAATTGTATTTGGTGCTAGGTCTTTCCCTTTAGGTTTTACCCCAACAATGTTTTCATTAGTTTCGATCAGTCTCGAAATCAAGCATTTTACAGCAGGTTGGAGCAGCCTGTATCTCAGCACAGGAATAAGGTAGGGAAGAATTCTAAGGATCATTTTGACTGCCTCCAGAAGTTAGATCAGATGGCAAATTGTATTTGGTGCTAGGTCTTTCCCTTTAGGTTTTACCCCAACAATGTTTTCATTAGTTTCGCTCACTCTCGAAATCAAGCATTTTACAGCAGGTTGGAGCAGCCTGTATCTCAGCACAGGAATAAGGTAGGGAAGAATTCTAAGGATCATTTTGACTGCCTCCAGAAGTTAGATCAGATGGCCAATGGAATTTGGTGCTAGGTCTTTCCCTTTAGGTTTTACCCCAACAATGTTTTCATTAGTTTCGATCACTCTCGAAATCAAGCATTTTACAGCAGGTTGGAGCAGCCTGTATCTCAGCACAGGAATAAGGTAGGGAAGAATTCAAATACTCATTTTGACTGCCTCCAGAAGTTAGATCAGATGGCCAATGCAATTTGGTGCTAGGTCTTTCCCTTTAGGTTTTACCCCAACAATGTTTTCATTAGTTTCGCTCACTCTCGAAATCAAGCATTTTACAGCAGGTTGGAGCAGCCTGTATCTCAGCACAGGAATAAGGTAGGGAAGATTTCAAATACTCATTTTGACTGCCTCCAGAAGTTAGATCAGATGGCCAATGCAATTTGGTGCTAGGTCTTTCCCTTTAGGTTTTACCCCAACAATGTTTTCATTAGTTTCGCTCACTCTCGAAATCAAGCATTTTACAGCAGGTTGGAGCAGCCTGTATCTCAGCACAGGAATAAGGTAGGGAAGAATTCTAAGGATCATTTTGACTGCCTCCAGAAGTTAGATCAGATGGCAAATTGGATTTGGTGCTAGGTCTTTCCCTTTAGGTTTTACCCCAACAATGTTTTCATTAGTTTCGATCAGTCTCGAAATCAAGCATTTTACAGCAGGTTGGAGCAGCCTGTATCTCAGCACAGGAATAAGGTAGGGAAGAATTCTAAGGATCATTTTGACTGCCTCCAGAAGTTAGATCAGATGGCCAATGGAATTTGGTGCTAGGTCTTTCCCTTTAGGTTTTACCCCAACAATGTTTTCATTAGTTTCGCTCACTCTCGAAATCAAGCATTTTACAGCAGGTTGGAGCAGCCTGTATCTCAGCACAGGAATAAGGTAGGGAAGAATTCAAATACTCATTTTGACTGCCTCCAGAAGTTAGATCAGATGGCCAATGGAATTTGGTGCTAGGTCTTTCCCTTTAGGTTTTACCCCAACAATGTTTTCATTAGTTTCGCTCACTCTCGAAATCAAGCATTTTACAGCAGGTTGGAGCAGCCTGTATCTCAGCACAGGAATAAGGTAGGGAAGAATTCTAAGGATCATTTTGACTGCCTCCAGAAGTTAGATCAGATGGCAAATTGTATTTGGTGCTAGGTCTTTCCCTTTAGGTTTTACCCCAACAATGTTTTCATTAGTTTCGCTCACTCTCGAAATCAAGCATTTTACAGCAGGTTGGAGCAGCCTGTATCTCAGCACAGGAATAAGGTAGGGAAGAATTCTAAGGATCATTTTGACTGCCTCCAGAAGTTAGATCAGATGGCCAATGGAATTTGGTGCTAGGTCTTTCCCTTTAGGTTTTACCCCAACAATGTTTTCATTAGTTTCGCTCACTCTCGAAATCAAGCATTTTACAGCAGGTTGGAGCAGCCTGTATCTCAGCACAGGAATAAGGTAGGGAAGAATTCAAATACTCATTTTGACTGCCTCCAGAAGTTAGATCAGATGGCCAATGGAATTTGGTGCTAGGTCTTTCCCTTTAGGTTTTACCCCAACAATGTTTTCATTAGTTTCGCTCACTCTCGAAATCAAGCATTTTACAGCAGGTTGGAGCAGCCTGTATCTCAGCACAGGAATAAGGTAGGGAAGAATTCTAAGGATCATTTTGACTGCCTCCAGAAGTTAGATCAGATGGCAAATTGTATTTGGTGCTAGGTCTTTCCCTTTAGGTTTTACCCCAACAATGTTTTCATTAGTTTCGCTCACTCTCGAAATCAAGCATTTTACAGCAGGTTGGAGCAGCCTGTATCTCAGCACAGGAATAAGGTAGGGAAGAATTCTAAGGATCATTTTGACTGCCTCCAGAAGTTAGATCAGATGGCCAATGCAATTTGGTGCTAGGCCTTTCCCTTTAGGTTTTACCCCAACAATGTTTTCATTAGTTTCGCTCACTCTCGAAATCAAGCATTTTACAGCAGGTTGGAGCAGCCTGTATCTCAGCACAGGAATAAGGTAGGGAAGAATTCTAAGGATCATTTTGACTGCCTCCAGAAGTTAGATCAGATGGCCAATGGAATTTGGTGCTAGGTCTTTCCCTTTAGGTTTTACCCCAACAATGTTTTCATTAGTTTCGCTCACTCTCGAAATCAAGCATTTTACAGCAGGTTGGAGCAGCCTGTATCTCAGCACAGGAATAAGGTAGGGAAGAATTCAAATACTCATTTTGACTGCCTCCAGAAGTTAGATCAGATGGCCAATGGAATTTGGTGCTAGGTCTTTCCCTTTAGGTTTTACCCCAACAATGTTTTCATTAGTTTCGCTCACTCTCGAAATCAAGCATTTTACAGCAGGTTGGAGCAGCCTGTATCTCAGCACAGGAATAAGGTAGGGAAGAATTCTAAGGATCATTTTGACTGCCTCCAGAAGTTAGATCAGATGGCAAATTGGATTTGGTGCTAGGTCTTTCCCTTTAGGTTTTACCCCAACAATGTTTTCATTAGTTTCGATCAGTCTCGAAATCAAGCATTTTACAGCAGGTTGGAGCAGCCTGTATCTCAGCACAGGAATAAGGTAGGGAAGAATTCTAAGGATCATTTTGACTGCCTCCAGAAGTTAGATCAGATGGCCAATGGAATTTGGTGCTAGGTCTTTCCCTTTAGGTTTTACCCCAACAATGTTTTCATTAGTTTCGCTCACTCTCGAAATCAAGCATTTTACAGCAGGTTGGAGCAGCCTGTATCTCAGCACAGGAATAAGGTAGGGAAGAATTCAAATACTCATTTTGACTGCCTCCAGAAGTTAGATCAGATGGCCAATGGAATTTGGTGCTAGGTCTTTCCCTTTAGGTTTTACCCCAACAATGTTTTCATTAGTTTCGCTCACTCTCGAAATCAAGCATTTTACAGCAGGTTGGAGCAGCCTGTATCTCAGCACAGGAATAAGGTAGGGAAGAATTCTAAGGATCATTTTGACTGCCTCCAGAAGTTAGATCAGATGGCAAATTGTATTTGGTGCTAGGTCTTTCCCTTTAGGTTTTACCCCAACAATGTTTTCATTAGTTTCGCTCACTCTCGAAATCAAGCATTTTACAGCAGGTTGGAGCAGCCTGTATCTCAGCACAGGAATAAGGTAGGGAAGAATTCTAAGGATCATTTTGACTGCCTCCAGAAGTTAGATCAGATGGCCAATGCAATTTGGTGCTAGGCCTTTCCCTTTAGGTTTTACCCCAACAATGTTTTCATTAGTTTCGCTCACTCTCGAAATCAAGCATTTTACAGCAGGTTGGAGCAGCCTGTATCTCAGCACAGGAATAAGGTAGGGAAGAATTCTAAGGATCATTTTGACTGCCTCCAGAAGTTAGATCAGATGGCAAATTGTATTTGGTGCCAGGTCTTTCCCTTTTGGTTTTACCCCAACAATGTTTTCATTAGTTTCGATCAGTCTCGAAATCAAGCATTTTACAGCAGGTTGGAGCAGCCTGTATCTCAGCACAGGAATAAGGTAGGGAAGAATTCTAAGGATCATTTTGACTGCCTCCAGAAGTTAGATCAGATGGCAAATTGTATTTGGTGCTAGGTCTTTCCCTTTAGGTTTTACCCCAACAATGTTTTCATTAGTTTCGATCAGTCTCGAAATCAAGCATTTTACAGCAGGTTGGAGCAGCCTGTATCTCAGCACAGGAATAAGGTAGGGAAGAATTCTAAGGATCATTTTGACTGCCTCCAGAAGTTAGATCAGATGGCAAATTGTATTTGGTGCTAGGTCTTTCCCTTTAGGTTTTACCCCAACAATGTTTTCATTAGTTTCGCTCACTCTCGAAATCAAGCATTTTACAGCAGGTTGGAGCAGCCTGTATCTCAGCACAGGAATAAGGTAGGGAAGAATTCAAATACTCATTTTGACTGCCTCCAGAAGTTAGATCAGATGGCCAATGGAATTTGGTGCTAGGTCTTTCCCTTTAGGTTTTACCCCAACAATGTTTTCATTAGTTTCGCTCACTCTCGAAATCAAGCATTTTACAGCAGGTTGGAGCAGCCTGTATCTCAGCACAGGAATAAGGTAGGGAAGAATTCTAAGGATCATTTTGACTGCCTCCAGAAGTTAGATCAGATGGCCAATGCAATTTGGTGCTAGGTCTTTCCCTTTAGGTTTTACCCCAACAATGTTTTCATTAGTTTCGATCACTCTCGAAATCAAGCATTTTACAGCAGGTTGGAGCAGCCTGTATCTCAGCACAGGAATAAGGTAGGGAAGAATTCTAAGGATCATTTTGACTGCCTCCAGAAGTTAGATCAGATGGCAAATTGTATTTGGTGCTAGGTCTTTCCCTTTAGGTTTTACCCCAACAATGTTTTCATTAGTTTCGATCAGTCTCGAAATCAAGCATTTTACAGCAGGTTGGAGCAGCCTGTATCTCAGCACAGGAATAAGGTAGGGAAGAATTCTAAGGATCATTTTGACTGCCTCCAGAAGTTAGATCAGATGGCAAATTGTATTTGGTGCTAGGTCTTTCCCTTTAGGTTTTACCCCAACAATGTTTTCATTAGTTTCGCTCACTCTCGAAATCAAGCATTTTACAGCAGGTTGGAGCAGCCTGTATCTCAGCACAGGAATAAGGTAGGGAAGAATTCTAAGGATCATTTTGACTGCCTCCAGAAGTTAGATCAGATGGCCAATGGAATTTGGTGCTAGGTCTTTCCCTTTAGGTTTTACCCCAACAATGTTTTCATTAGTTTCGATCACTCTCGAAATCAAGCATTTTACAGCAGGTTGGAGCAGCCTGTATCTCAGCACAGGAATAAGGTAGGGAAGAATTCAAATACTCATTTTGACTGCCTCCAGAAGTTAGATCAGATGGCCAATGCAATTTGGTGCTAGGTCTTTCCCTTTAGGTTTTACCCCAACAATGTTTTCATTAGTTTCGCTCACTCTCGAAATCAAGCATTTTACAGCAGGTTGGAGCAGCCTGTATCTCAGCACAGGAATAAGGTAGGGAAGATTTCAAATACTCATTTTGACTGCCTCCAGAAGTTAGATCAGATGGCCAATGCAATTTGGTGCTAGGTCTTTCCCTTTAGGTTTTACCCCAACAATGTTTTCATTAGTTTCGCTCACTCTCGAAATCAAGCATTTTACAGCAGGTTGGAGCAGCCTGTATCTCAGCACAGGAATAAGGTAGGGAAGAATTCTAAGGATCATTTTGACTGCCTCCAGAAGTTAGATCAGATGGCAAATTGGATTTGGTGCTAGGTCTTTCCCTTTAGGTTTTACCCCAACAATGTTTTCATTAGTTTCGATCAGTCTCGAAATCAAGCATTTTACAGCAGGTTGGAGCAGCCTGTATCTCAGCACAGGAATAAGGTAGGGAAGAATTCTAAGGATCATTTTGACTGCCTCCAGAAGTTAGATCAGATGGCCAATGGAATTTGGTGCTAGGTCTTTCCCTTTAGGTTTTACCCCAACAATGTTTTCATTAGTTTCGCTCACTCTCGAAATCAAGCATTTTACAGCAGGTTGGAGCAGCCTGTATCTCAGCACAGGAATAAGGTAGGGAAGAATTCAAATACTCATTTTGACTGCCTCCAGAAGTTAGATCAGATGGCCAATGGAATTTGGTGCTAGGTCTTTCCCTTTAGGTTTTACCCCAACAATGTTTTCATTAGTTTCGCTCACTCTCGAAATCAAGCATTTTACAGCAGGTTGGAGCAGCCTGTATCTCAGCACAGGAATAAGGTAGGGAAGAATTCTAAGGATCATTTTGACTGCCTCCAGAAGTTAGATCAGATGGCAAATTGTATTTGGTGCTAGGTCTTTCCCTTTAGGTTTTACCCCAACAATGTTTTCATTAGTTTCGCTCACTCTCGAAATCAAGCATTTTACAGCAGGTTGGAGCAGCCTGTATCTCAGCACAGGAATAAGGTAGGGAAGAATTCTAAGGATCATTTTGACTGCCTCCAGAAGTTAGATCAGATGGCCAATGGAATTTGGTGCTAGGTCTTTCCCTTTAGGTTTTACCCCAACAATGTTTTCATTAGTTTCGCTCACTCTCGAAATCAAGCATTTTACAGCAGGTTGGAGCAGCCTGTATCTCAGCACAGGAATAAGGTAGGGAAGAATTCAAATACTCATTTTGACTGCCTCCAGAAGTTAGATCAGATGGCCAATGGAATTTGGTGCTAGGTCTTTCCCTTTAGGTTTTACCCCAACAATGTTTTCATTAGTTTCGCTCACTCTCGAAATCAAGCATTTTACAGCAGGTTGGAGCAGCCTGTATCTCAGCACAGGAATAAGGTAGGGAAGAATTCTAAGGATCATTTTGACTGCCTCCAGAAGTTAGATCAGATGGCAAATTGTATTTGGTGCTAGGTCTTTCCCTTTAGGTTTTACCCCAACAATGTTTTCATTAGTTTCGCTCACTCTCGAAATCAAGCATTTTACAGCAGGTTGGAGCAGCCTGTATCTCAGCACAGGAATAAGGTAGGGAAGAATTCTAAGGATCATTTTGACTGCCTCCAGAAGTTAGATCAGATGGCCAATGCAATTTGGTGCTAGGCCTTTCCCTTTAGGTTTTACCCCAACAATGTTTTCATTAGTTTCGCTCACTCTCGAAATCAAGCATTTTACAGCAGGTTGGAGCAGCCTGTATCTCAGCACAGGAATAAGGTAGGGAAGAATTCTAAGGATCATTTTGACTGCCTCCAGAAGTTAGATCAGATGGCCAATGGAATTTGGTGCTAGGTCTTTCCCTTTAGGTTTTACCCCAACAATGTTTTCATTAGTTTCGCTCACTCTCGAAATCAAGCATTTTACAGCAGGTTGGAGCAGCCTGTATCTCAGCACAGGAATAAGGTAGGGAAGAATTCAAATACTCATTTTGACTGCCTCCAGAAGTTAGATCAGATGGCCAATGGAATTTGGTGCTAGGTCTTTCCCTTTAGGTTTTACCCCAACAATGTTTTCATTAGTTTCGCTCACTCTCGAAATCAAGCATTTTACAGCAGGTTGGAGCAGCCTGTATCTCAGCACAGGAATAAGGTAGGGAAGAATTCTAAGGATCATTTTGACTGCCTCCAGAAGTTAGATCAGATGGCAAATTGGATTTGGTGCTAGGTCTTTCCCTTTAGGTTTTACCCCAACAATGTTTTCATTAGTTTCGATCAGTCTCGAAATCAAGCATTTTACAGCAGGTTGGAGCAGCCTGTATCTCAGCACAGGAATAAGGTAGGGAAGAATTCTAAGGATCATTTTGACTGCCTCCAGAAGTTAGATCAGATGGCCAATGGAATTTGGTGCTAGGTCTTTCCCTTTAGGTTTTACCCCAACAATGTTTTCATTAGTTTCGCTCACTCTCGAAATCAAGCATTTTACAGCAGGTTGGAGCAGCCTGTATCTCAGCACAGGAATAAGGTAGGGAAGAATTCAAATACTCATTTTGACTGCCTCCAGAAGTTAGATCAGATGGCCAATGGAATTTGGTGCTAGGTCTTTCCCTTTAGGTTTTACCCCAACAATGTTTTCATTAGTTTCGCTCACTCTCGAAATCAAGCATTTTACAGCAGGTTGGAGCAGCCTGTATCTCAGCACAGGAATAAGGTAGGGAAGAATTCTAAGGATCATTTTGACTGCCTCCAGAAGTTAGATCAGATGGCAAATTGTATTTGGTGCTAGGTCTTTCCCTTTAGGTTTTACCCCAACAATGTTTTCATTAGTTTCGCTCACTCTCGAAATCAAGCATTTTACAGCAGGTTGGAGCAGCCTGTATCTCAGCACAGGAATAAGGTAGGGAAGAATTCTAAGGATCATTTTGACTGCCTCCAGAAGTTAGATCAGATGGCCAATGCAATTTGGTGCTAGGCCTTTCCCTTTAGGTTTTACCCCAACAATGTTTTCATTAGTTTCGCTCACTCTCGAAATCAAGCATTTTACAGCAGGTTGGAGCAGCCTGTATCTCAGCACAGGAATAAGGTAGGGAAGAATTCTAAGGATCATTTTGACTGCCTCCAGAAGTTAGATCAGATGGCAAATTGTATTTGGTGCCAGGTCTTTCCCTTTTGGTTTTACCCCAACAATGTTTTCATTAGTTTCGATCAGTCTCGAAATCAAGCATTTTACAGCAGGTTGGAGCAGCCTGTATCTCAGCACAGGAATAAGGTAGGGAAGAATTCTAAGGATCATTTTGACTGCCTCCAGAAGTTAGATCAGATGGCAAATTGTATTTGGTGCTAGGTCTTTCCCTTTAGGTTTTACCCCAACAATGTTTTCATTAGTTTCGATCACTCTCGAAATCAAGCATTTTACAGCAGGTTGGAGCAGCCTGTATCTCAGCACAGGAATAAGGTAGGGAAGAATTCTAAGGATCATTTTGACTGCCTCCAGAAGTTAGATCAGATGGCAAATTGTATTTGGTGCTAGGTCTTTCCCTTTAGGTTTTACCCCAACAATGTTTTCATTAGTTTCGCTCACTCTCGAAATCAAGCATTTTACAGCAGGTTGGAGCAGCCTGTATCTCAGCACAGGAATAAGGTAGGGAAGAATTCTAAGGATCATTTTGACTGCCTCCAGAAGTTAGATCAGATGGCCAATGGAATTTGGTGCTAGGTCTTTCCCTTTAGGTTTTACCCCAACAATGTTTTCATTAGTTTCGCTCACTCTCGAAATCAAGCATTTTACAGCAGGTTGGAGCAGCCTGTATCTCAGCACAGGAATAAGGTAGGGAAGAATTCTAAGGATCATTTTGACTGCCTCCAGAAGTTAGATCAGATGGCCAATGCAATTTGGTGCTAGGCCTTTCCCTTTAGGTTTTACCCCAACAATGTTTTCATTAGTTTCGCTCACTCTCGAAATCAAGCATTTTACAGCAGGTTGGAGCAGCCTGTATCTCAGCACAGGAATAAGGTAGGGAAGAATTCTAAGGATCATTTTGACTGCCTCCAGAAGTTAGATCAGATGGCAAATTGTATTTGGTGCTAGGTTTTTCCCTTTAGGTTTTACCCCAACAATGTTTTCATTAGTTTCGATCAGTCTCAAAATCAAGCATTTTACAGCAGGTTGGAGCAGCCTGTATCTCAGCACAGGAATAAGGTAGGGAAGAATTCTAAGGATCATTTTGACTGCCTCCAGAAGTTAGATCAGATGGCCAATGGAATTTGGTGCTAGGTCTTTCCCTTTAGGTTTTACCCCAACAATGTTTTCATTAGTTTCGCTCACTCTCGAAATCAAGCATTTTACAGCAGGTTGGAGCAGCCTGTATCTCAGCACAGGAATAAGGTAGGGAAGAATTCAAATACTCATTTTGACTGCCTCCAGAAGTTAGATCAGATGGCAAATTGCATTTGGTGCTAGGTCTTTCCCTTTAGGTTTTACCCCAACAATGTTTTCATTAGTTTCGCTCACTCTCGAAATCAAGCATTTTACAGCAGGTTGGAGCAGCCTGTATCTCAGCACAGGAATAAGGTAGGGAAGAATTCTAAGGATCATTTTGACTGCCTCCAGAAGTTAGATCAGATGGCCAATGCAATTCGGTGCTAGGCCTTTCCCTTTAGGTTTTACCCCAACAATGTTTTCATTAGTTTCGCTCACTCTCGAAATCAAGCATTTTACAGCAGGTTGGAGCAGCCTGTATCTCAGCACAGGAATAAGGTAGGGAAGAATTCTAAGGATCATTTTGACTGCCTCCAGAAGTTAGATCAGATGGCCAATGGAATTTGGTGCTAGGTCTTTCCCTTTAGGTTTTACCCCAACAATGTTTTCATTAGTTTCGCTCACTCTCAAAATCAAGCATTTTACAGCAGGTTGGAGCAGCCTGTATCTCAGCACAGGAATAAGGTAGGGAAGAATTCAAATACTCATTTTGACTGCCTCCAGAAGTTAGATCAGATGGCCAATGGAATTTGGTGCTAGGTCTTTCCCTTTAGGTTTTACCCCAACAATGTTTTCATTAGTTTCGCTCACTCTCGAAATCAAGCATTTTACAGCAGGTTGGAGCAGCCTGTATCTCAGCACAGGAATAAGGTAGGGAAGAATTCTAAGGATCATTTTGACTGCCTCCAGAAGTTAGATCAGATGGCAAATTGTATTTGGTGCTAGGTCTTTCCCTTTAGGTTTTACCCCAACAATGTTTTCATTAGCTTCGATCACTCTCGAAATCAAGCATTTTACAGCAGGTTGGAGCAGCCTGTATCTCAGCACAGGAATAAGGTAGGGAAGAATTCTAAGGATCATTTTGACTGCCTCCAGAAGTTAGATCAGATGGCAAATTGTATTTGGTGCTAGTTCTTTCCCTTTAGGTTTTACCCCAACAATGTTTTCATTAGTTTCGCTCACTCTCGAAATCAAGCATTTTACAGCAGGTTGGAGCAGCCTGTATCTCAGCACAGGAATAAGGTAGGGAAGAATTCAAATACTCATTTTGACTGCCTCCAGAAGTTAGATCAGATGGCCAATGGAATTTGGTGCTAGGTCTTTCCCTTTAGGTTTTACCCCAACAATGTTTTCATTAGTTTCGCTCACTCTCGAAATCAAGCATTTTACAGCAGGTTGGAGCAGCCTGTATCTCAGCACAGGAATAAGGTAGGGAAGAATTCTAAGGATCATTTTGACTGCCTCCAGAAGTTAGATCAGATGGCCAATGCAATTTGGTGCTAGGCCTTTCCCTTTAGGTTTTACCCCAACAATGTTTTCATTAGTTTCGCTCACTCTCGAAATCAAGCATTTTACAGCAGGTTGAAGCAGCCTGTATCTCAGCACAGGAATAAGGTAGGGAAGAATTCTAAGGATCATTTTGACTGCCTCCAGAAGTTAGATCAGATGGCAAATTGTATTTGGTGCTAGGTCTTTCCCTTTAGGTTTTACCCCAACAATGTTTTCATTAGTTTCGATCAGTCTCAAAATCAAGCATTTTACAGCAGGTTGGAGCAGCCTGTATCTCAGCACAGGAATAAGGTAGGGAAGAATTCTAAGGATCATTTTGACTGCCTCCAGAAGTTAGATCAGATGGCCAATGGAATTTGGTGCTAGGTCTTTCCCTTTAGGTTTTACCCCAACAATGTTTTCATTAGTTTCGCTCACTCTCGAAATCAAGCATTTTACAGCAGGTTGGAGCAGCCTGTATCTCAGCACAGGAATAAGGTAGGGAAGAATTCAAATACTCATTTTGACTGCCTCCAGAAGTTAGATCAGATGGCAAATTGCATTTGGTGCTAGGTCTTTCCCTTTAGGTTTTACCCCAACAATGTTTTCATTAGTTTCGCTCACTCTCGAAATCAAGCATTTTACAGCAGGTTGGAGCAGCCTGTATCTCAGCACAGGAATAAGGTAGGGAAGAATTCTAAGGATCATTTTGACTGCCTCCAGAAGTTAGATCAGATGGCCAATGCAATTTGGTGCTAGGCCTTTCCCTTTAGGTTTTACCCCAACAATGTTTTCATTAGTTTCGCTCACTCTCGAAATCAAGCATTTTACAGCAGGTTGGAGCAGCCTGTATCTCAGCACAGGAATAAGGTAGGGAAGAATTCAAATACTCATTTTGACTGCCTCCAGAAGTTAGATCAGATGGCAAATTGCATTTGGTGCTAGGTCTTTCCCTTTAGGTTTTACCCCAACAATGTTTTCATTAGTTTCGCTCACTCTCGAAATCAAGCATTTTACAGCAGGTTGGAGCAGCCTGTATCTCAGCACAGGAATAAGGTAGGGAAGAATTCTAAGGATCATTTTGACTGCCTCCAGAAGTTAGATCAGATGGCCAATGGAATTTGGTGCTAGGTCTTTCCCTTTAGGTTTTACCCCAACAATGTTTTCATTAGTTTCGCTCACTCTCGAAATCAAGCATTTTACAGCAGGTTGGAGCAGCCTGTATCTCAGCACAGGAATAAGGTAGGGAAGAATTCAAATACTCATTTTGACTGCCTCCAGAAGTTAGATCAGATGGCCAATGCAATTTGGTGCTAGGTCTTTCCCTTTAGGTTTTACCCCAACAATGTTTTCATTAGTTTCGCTCACTCTCGAAATCAAGCATTTTACAGCAGGTTGGAGCAGCCTGTATCTCAGCACAGGAATAAGGTAGGGAAGAATTCTAAGGATCATTTTGACTGCCTCCAGAAGTTAGATCAGATGGCAAATTGGATTTGGTGCTAGGTCTTTCCCTTTAGGTTTTACCCCAACAATGTTTTCATTAGTTTCGATCACTCTCGAAATCAAGCATTTTACAGGAGGTTGGAGCAGCCTGTATCTCAGCACAGGAATAAGGTAGGGAAGAATTCTAAGGATCATTTTGACTGCCTCCAGAAGTTAGATCAGATGGCAAATTGTATTTGGTGCTAGGTCTTTCCCTTTAGGTTTTACCCCAACAATGTTTTCATTAGTTTCGCTCACTCTCGAAATCAAGCATTTTACAGCAGGTTGGAGCAGCCTGTATCTCAGCACAGGAATAAGGTAGGGAAGAATTCTAAGGATCATTTTGACTGCCTCCAGAAGTTAGATCAGATGGCCAATGGAATTTGGTGCTAGGTCTTTCCCTTTAGGTTTTACCCCAACAATGTTTTCATTAGTTTCGCTCACTCTCGAAATCAAGCATTTTACAGCAGGTTGGAGCAGCCTGTATCTCAGCACAGGAATAAGGTAGGGAAGAATTCTAAGGATCATTTTGACTGCCTCCAGAAGTTAGATCAGATGGCAAATTGTATTTGGTGCTAGGTCTTTCCCTTTAGGTTTTACCCCAACAATGTTTTCATTAGCTTCGATCAGTCTCGAAATCAAGCATTTTACAGCAGGTTGGAGCAGCCTGTATCTCAGCACAGGAATAAGGTAGGGAAGAATTCTAAGGATCATTTTGACTGCCTCCAGAAGTTAGATCAGATGGCAAATTGTATTTGGTGCTAGGTCTTTCCCTTTAGGTTTTACCCCAACAATGTTTTCATTAGTTTCGATCAGTCTCAAAATCAAGCATTTTACAGCAGGTTGGAGCAGCCTGTATCTCAGCACAGGAATAAGGTAGGGAAGAATTCTAAGGATCATTTTGACTGCCTCCAGAAGTTAGATCAGATGGCCAATGGAATTTGGTGCTAGGTCTTTCCCTTTAGGTTTTACCCCAACAATGTTTTCATTAGTTTCGCTCACTCTCGAAATCAAGCATTTTACAGCAGGTTGGAGCAGCCTGTATCTCAGCACAGGAATAAGGTAGGGAATAATTCAAATACTCATTTTGACTGCCTCCAGAAGTTAGATCAGATGGCAAATTGGATTTGGTGCTAGGTCTTTCCCTTTAGGTTTTACCCCAACAATGTTTTCATTAGTTTCGCTCACTCTCGAAATCAAGCATTTTACAGCAGGTTGGAGCAGCCTGTATCTCAGCACAGGAATAAGGTAGGGAAGAATTCTAAGGATCATTTTGACTGCCTCCAGAAGTTAGATCAGATGGCAAATTGTATTTGGTGCTAGGTCTTTCCCTTTAGGTTTTACCCCAACAATGTTTTCATTAGTTTCGATCACTCTCGAAATCAAGCATTTTACAGCAGGTTGGAGCAGCCTGTATCTCAGCACAGGAATAAGGTAGGGAAGAATTCAAATACTCATTTTGACTGCCTCCAGAAGTTAGATCAGATGGCAAATTGCATTTGGTGCTAGGTCTTTCCCTTTAGGTTTTACCCCAACAATGTTTTCATTAGTTTCGCTCACTCTCGAAATCAAGCATTTTACAGCAGGTTGGAGCAGCCTGTATCTCAGCACAGGAATAAGGTAGGGAAGAATTCTAAGGATCATTTTGACTGCCTCCAGAAGTTAGATCAGATGGCCAATGCAATTTGGTGCTAGGCCTTTCCCTTTAGGTTTTACCCCAACAATGTTTTCATTAGTTTCGCTCACTCTCGAAATCAAGCATTTTACAGCAGGTTGGAGCAGCCTGTATCTCAGCACAGGAATAAGGTAGGGAAGAATTCTAAGGATCATTTTGACTGCCTCCAGAAGTTAGATCAGATGGCAAATTGTATTTGGTGCTAGGTCTTTCCCTTTAGGTTTTACCCCAACAATGTTTTCATTAGTTTCGATCAGTCTCAAAATCAAGCATTTTACAGCAGGTTGGAGCAGCCTGTATCTCAGCACAGGAATAAGGTAGGGAAGAATTCTAAGGATCATTTTGACTGCCTCCAGAAGTTAGATCAGATGGCAAATGGAATTTGGTGCTAGGTCTTTCCCTTTAGGTTTTACCCCAACAATGTTTTCATTAGTTTCGCTCACTCTCGAAATCAAGCATTTTACAGCAGGTTGGAGCAGCCTGTATCTCAGCACAGGAATAAGGTAGGGAATAATTCAAATACTCATTTTGACTGCCTCCAGAAGTTAGATCAGATGGCAAATTGTATTTGGTGCTAGGTCTTTCCCTTTAGGTTTTACCCCAACAATGTTTTCATTAGTTTCGCTCACTCTCGAAATCAAGCATTTTACAGCAGGTTGGAGCAGCCTGTATCTCAGCACAGGAATAAGGTAGGGAAGAATTCTAAGGATCATTTTGACTGCCTCCAGAAGTTAGATCAGATGGCAAATTGTATTTGGTGCTAGGTCTTTCCCTTTAGGTTTTACCCCAACAATGTTTTCATTAGTTTCGATCACTCTCGAAATCAAGCATTTTACAGCAGGTTGGAGCAGCCTGTATCTCAGCACAGGAATAAGGTAGGGAAGAATTCAAATACTCATTTTGACTGCCTCCAGAAGTTAGATCAGATGGCAAATTGCATTTGGTGCTAGGTCTTTCCCTTTAGGTTTTACCCCAACAATGTTTTCATTAGTTTCGCTCACTCTCTAAATCAAGCATTTTACAGCAGGTTGGAGCAGCCTGTATCTCAGCACAGGAATAAGGTAGGGAAGAATTCTAAGGATCATTTTGACTGCCTCCAGAAGTTAGATCAGATGGCCAATGCAATTTGGTGCTAGGCCTTTCCCTTTAGGTTTTACCCCAACAATGTTTTCATTAGTTTCGATCAGTCTCAAAATCAAGCATTTTACAGCAGGTTGGAGCAGCCTGTATCTCAGCACAGGAATAAGGTAGGGAAGAATTCTAAGGATCATTTTGACTGCCTCCAGAAGTTAGATCAGATGGCCAATGGAATTTGGTGCTAGGTCTTTCCCTTTAGGTTTTACCCCAACAATGTTTTCATTAGTTTCGCTCACTCTCGAAATCAAGCATTTTACAGCAGGTTGGAGCAGCCTGTATCTCAGCACAGGAATAAGGTAGGGAAGAATTCAAATACTCATTTTGACTGCCTCCAGAAGTTAGATCAGATGGCAAATTGCATTTGGTGCTAGGTCTTTCCCTTTAGGTTTTACCCCAACAATGTTTTCATTAGTTTCGCTCACTCTCGAAATCAAGCATTTTACAGCAGGTTGGAGCAGCCTGTATCTCAGCACAGGAATAAGGTAGGGAAGAATTCTAAGGATCATTTTGACTGCCTCCAGAAGTTAGATCAGATGGCCAATGCAATTTGGTGCTAGGCCTTTCCCTTTAGGTTTTACCCCAACAATGTTTTCATTAGTTTCGCTCACTCTCGAAATCAAGCATTTTACAGCAGGTTGGAGCAGCCTGTATCTCAGCACAGGAATAAGGTAGGGAAGAATTCTAAGGATCATTTTGACTGCCTCCAGAAGTTAGATCAGATGGCAAATTGTATTTGGTGCTAGGTCTTTCCCTTTAGGTTTTACCCCAACAATGTTTTCATTAGTTTCGATCAGTCTCGAAATCAAGCATTTTACAGCAGGTTGGAGCAGCCTGTATCTCAGCACAGGAATAAGGTAGGGAAGAATTCTAAGGATCATTTTGACTGCCTCCAGAAATTAGATCAGATGGCAAATTGGATTTGGTGCTAGGTCTTTCCCTTTAGGTTTTACCCCAACAATGTTTTCATTAGTTTCGCTCACTCTCGAAATCAAGCATTTTACAGCAGGTTGGAGCAGCCTGTATCTCAGCACAGGAATAAGGTAGGGAAGAATTCAAATACTCATTTTGACTGCCTCCAGAAGTTAGATCAGATGGCCAATGGAATTTGGTGCTAGGTCTTTCCCTTTAGGTTTTACCCCAACAATGTTTTCATTAGTTTCGCTCACTCTCGAAATCAAGCATTTTACAGCAGGTTGGAGCAGCCTGTATCTCAGCACAGGAATAAGGTAGGGAAGAATTCTAAGGATCATTTTGACTGCCTCCAGAAGTTAGATCAGATGGCAAATTGTATTTGGTGCTAGGTCTTTCCCTTTAGGTTTTACCCCAACAATGTTTTCATTAGTTTCGATCAGTCTCGAAATCAAGCATTTTACAGCAGGTTGGAGCAGCCTGTATCTCAGCACAGGAATAAGGTAGGGAAGAATTCAAAGGATCATTTTGACTGCCTCCAGAAGTTAGATCAGATGGCAAATTGTATTTGGTGCTAGGTCTTTCCCTTTAGGTTTTACCCCAACAATGTTTTCATTAGCTTCGATCAGTCTCGAAACCAAGCATTTTACAGCAGGTTGGAGCAGCCTGTATCTCAGCACAGGAATAAGGTAGGGAAGAATTCTAAGGATCATTTTGACTGCCTCCAGAAGTTAGATCAGATGGCAAATTGGATTTGGTGCTAGGTCTTTCCCTTTAGGTTTTACCCCAACAATGTTTTCATTAGTTTCGATCACTCTCGAAATCAAGCATTTTACAGCAGGTTGGAGCAGCCTGTATCTCAGCACAGGAATAAGGTAGGGAAGAATTCTAAGGATCATTTCGACTGCCTCCAGAAGTTAGATCAGATGGCAAATTGTATTTGGTGCTAGGTCTTTCCCTTTAGGTTTTACCCCAACAATGTTTTCATTAGTTTCGCTCACTCTCGAAATCAAGCATTTTACAGCAGGTTGGAGCAGCCTGTATCTCAGCACAGGAATAAGGTAGGGAAGAATTCTAAGGATCATTTTGACTGCCTCCAGAAGTTAGATCAGATGGCCAATGGAATTTGGTGCTAGGTCTTTCCCTTTAGGTTTTACCCCAACAATGTTTTCATTAGTTTCGATCAGTCTCGAAATCAAGCATTTTACAGCAGGTTGGAGCAGCCTGTATCTCAGCACAGGAATAAGGTAGGGAAGAATTCAAATACTCATTTTGACTGCCTCCAGAAGTTAGATCAGATGGCAAATTGCATTTGGTGCTAGGTCTTTCCCTTTAGGTTTTACCCCAACAATGTTTTCATTAGTTTCGCTCACTCTCGAAATCAAGCATTTTACAGCAGGTTGGAGCAGCCTGTATCTCAGCACAGGAATAAGGTAGGGAAGAATTCTAAGGATCATTTTGACTGCCTCCAGAAGTTAGATCAGATGGCCAATGCAATTTGGTGCTAGGCCTTTCCCTTTAGGTTTTACCCCAACAATGTTTTCATTAGTTTCGCTCACTCTCGAAATCAAGCATTTTACAGCAGGTTGGAGCAGCCTGTATCTCAGCACAGGAATAAGGTAGGGAAGAATTCTAAGGATCATTTTGACTGCCTCCAGAAGTTAGATCAGATGGCAAATTGTATTTGGTGCTAGGTCTTTCCCTTTAGGTTTTACCCCAACAATGTTTTCATTAGTTTCGCTCACTCTCGAAATCAAGCATTTTACAGCAGGTTGGAGCAGCCTGTATCTCAGCACAGGAATAAGGTAGGGAAGAATTCTAAGGATCATTTTGACTGCCTCCAGAAGTTAGATCAGATGGCCAATGGAATTTGGTGCTAGGTCTTTCCCTTTAGGTTTTACCCCAATAATGTTTTCATTAGTTTCGCTCACTCTCGAAATCAAGCTTTTTACAGCAGGTTGGAGCAGCCTGTATCTCAGCACAGGAATAAGGTAGGGAAGAATTCAAATACTCATTTTGACTGCCTCCAGAAGTTAGATCAGATGGCAAATTGCATTTGGTGCTAGGTCTTTTCCTTTAGGTTTTACCCCAACAATGTTTTCATTAGTTTTCGCTCACTCTCGAAATCAAGCATTTTACAGCAGGTTGGAGCAGCCTGTATCTCAGCACAGGAATAAGGTAGGGGAAGAATTCTAAGGATCATTTTGACTGCCTCCAGAAGTTAGATCAGATGGCAAATTGTATTTGGTGCTAGGTCTTTCCCTTTAGGTTTTACCCCAACAATGTTTTCATTAGTTTCAATCAGTCTCGAAATCAAGCATTTTACAGCAGGTTGGAGCAGCCTGTATCTCAGCACAGGAATAAGGTAGGGAAGAATTCTAAGGATCATTTTGACTGCCTCCAGAAGTTAGATCAGATGGCCAAATTGTATTTGGTGCTAGGTCTTTCCCTTTAGGTTTTACCCCAACAATGTTTTCATTAGTTTCGCTCACTCTCGAAATCAAGCATTTTACAGCAGGTTGGAGCAGCCTGTATCTCAGCACAGGAATAAGGTAGGGAAGAATTCTAAGGATCATTTTGACTGCCTCCAGAAGTTAGATCAGATGGCAAATTGTATTTGGTGCTAGGTCTTTCCCTTTAGGTTTTACCCCAACAATGTTTTCATTAGTTTCGCTCACTCTCGAAATCAAGCATTTTACAGCAGGTTGGAGCAGCCTGTATCTCAGCACAGGAATAAGGTAGGGAAGAATTCTAAGGACCATTTTGACTGCCTCCAGAAGTTAGATCAGATGGCAAATTGTATTTGGTGCTAGGTCTTTCCCTTTAGGTTTTACCCCAACAATGTTTTCATTAGTTTCGCTCACTCTCGAAATCAAGCATTTTACAGGAGGTTGGAGCAGCCTGTATCTCAGCACAGGAATAAGGTAGGGAAGAATTCTAAGGATCATTTTGACTGCCTCCAGAAGTTAGATCAGATGGCTAATTGGATTTGGTGCTAGGTCTTTCCCTTTAGGTTTTACCCCAACAATGTTTTCATTAGTTTCGCTCACTCTCGAAATCAAGCATTTTACAGGAGGTTGGAGCAGCCTGTATCTCAGCACAGGAATAAGGTAGGGAAGAATTCTAAGGATCATTTTGACTGCCTCCAGAAGTTAGATCAGATGGCAAATTGTATTTGGTGCTAGGTCTTTCCCTTTAGGTTTTACCCCAACAATGTTTTCATTAGTTTCGCTCACTCTCGAAATCAAGCATTTTACAGCAGGTTGGAGCAGCCTGTATCTCAGCACAGGAATAAGGTAGGGAAGAATTCTAAGGATCATTTTGACTGCCTCCAGAAGTTAGATCAGATGGCCAATGCAATTTGGTTGCTAGGCCTTTCCCTTTAGGGTTTACCCCAACAATGTTTTCATTAGTTTCGCTCACTCTCGAAATCAAGCATTTTACAGCAGGTTGGAGCAGCCTGTATCTCAGCACAGGAATAAGGTAGGGAAGATTCTAAGGATCATTTTGACTGCCTCCAGAAGTTAGATCAGATGGCAAATTGTATTTGGTGCTAGGTCCTTTCCCTTTAGGTTTTACCCCAACAATGTTTTCATTAGTTTCGCTCACTCTCGAAATCAAGCATTTTACAGCAGGTTGGAGCAGCCTGTATCTCAGCACAGGAATAAGGTAGGGAAGAATTCTAAGGATCATTTTGACTGCCTCCAGAAGTTAGATCAGATGGCAAATTGGATTTGGTGCTAGGTCTTTCCCTTTAGGTTTTACCCCAACAATGTTTTCATTAGTTTCGATCACTCTCGAAATCAAGCATTTTACAGCAGGTTGGAGCAGCCTGTATCTCAGCACAGGAATAAGGTAGGGAAGAATTCTAAGGATCATTTTGACTGCCTCCAGAAGTTAGATCAGATGGCAAATTGTATTTGGTGCTAGGTCTTTCCCTTTAGGTTTTAACCCCAACAATGTTTTCATTAGTTTCGATCAGTCTCAAAATCAAGCATTTTACAGCAGGTTGGAGCAGCCTGTATCTCAGCACAGGAATAAGGTAGGGAAGAATTCTAAGGATCATTTTGACTGCCTCCAGAAGTTAGATCAGATGGCAAATTGTATTTGGTGCTAGGTCTTTCCCTTTAGGTTTTACCCCAACAATGTTTTCATTAGTTTCGCTCACTCTCGAAATCAAGCATTTTACAGCAGGTTGGAGCAGCCTGTATCTCAGCACAGGAATAAGGTAGGGAAGAATTCTAAGGATCATTTTGACTGCCTCCAGAAGTTAGATCAGATGGCAAATTGGATTTGGTGCTAGGTCTTTCCCTTTAGGTTTTACCCCAACAATGTTTTCATTAGTTTCGATCAGTCTCGAAATCAAGCATTTTACAGCAGGTTGGAGCAGCCTGTATCTCAGCACAGGAATAAGGTAGGGAAGAATTCAAATACTCATTTTGACTGCCTCCAGAAGTTAGATCAGATGGCAAATTGTATTTGGTGCTAGGTCTTTCCCTTTAGGTTTTACCCCAACAATGTTTTTCATTAGTTTCGCTCACTCTCGAAATCAAGCATTTTACAGCAGGTTGGAGCAGCCTGTATCTCAGCACAGGAATAAGGTAGGGAAGAATTCTAAGGATCATTTTGACTGCCTCCAGAAGTTAGATCAGATGGCAAATTGTATTTGGTGCTAGGTCTTTCCCTTTAGGTTTTACCCCAACAATGTTTTCATTAGTTTCGCTCACTCTCGAAATCAAGCATTTTACAGCAGGTTGGAGCAGCCTGTATCTCAGCACAGGAATAAGGTAGGGAAGAATTCTAAGGCTCATTTTGACTGCCTCCAGAAGTTAGATCAGATGGCAAAATTGGATTTGGTGCTAGGTCTTTCCCTTTAGGTTTTACCCCAACAATGTTTTCATTAGTTTCGCTCACTCTCGAAATCAAGCATTTTACAGCAGGTTGGAGCAGCCTGTATCTCAGCACAGGAATAAGGTAGGGAAGAATTCTAAGGATCATTTTGACTGCCTCCAGAAGTTAGATCAGATGGCAAATTGGATTTGGTGCTAGGTCTTTCCCTTTAGGTTTTACCCCAACAATGTTTTCATTAGTTTCGCTCACTCTCGAAATCAAGCATTTTACAGCAGGTTGGAGCAGCCTGTATCTCAGCACAGGAATAAGGTAGGGAAGAATTCAAAGGATCATTTTGACTGCCTCCAGAAGTTAGATCAGATGGCAAATTGTATTTGGTGCCAGGTCTTTCCCTTTAGGTTTTACCCCAACAATGTTTTCATTAGTTTCGATCAGTCTCGAAATCAAGCATTTTACAGCAGGTTGGAGCAGCCTGTATCTCAGCACAGGAATAAGGTAGGGAAGAATTCTAAGGATCATTTTGACTGCCTCCAGAAGTTAGATCAGATGGCAAATTGTATTTGGTGCTAGGTCTTTCCCTTTAGGTTTTACCCCAACAATGTTTTCATTAGTTTCGCTCACTCTCGAAATCAAGCATTTTACAGCAGGTTGGAGCAGCCTGTATCTCAGCACAGGAATAAGGTAGGGAAGAATTCTAAGGATCATTTTGACTGCCTCCAGAAGTTAGATCAGATGGCAAATTGTATTTGGTGCTAGGTCTTTCCCTTTAGGTTTTACCCCAACAATGTTTTCATTAGTTTCGCTCACTCTCGAAATCAAGCATTTTACAGCAGGTTGGAGCAGCCTGTATCTCAGCACAGGAATAAGGTAGGGAAGAATTCAAATACTCATTTTGACTGCCTCCAGAAGTTAGATCAGATGGCAAATTGTATTTGGTGCTAGGTCTTTCCCTTTAGGTTTTACCCCAACAATGTTTTCATTAGTTTCGCTCACTCTCGAAATCAAGCATTTTACAGGAGGTTGGAGCAGCCTGTATCTCAGCACAGGAATAAGGTAGGGAAGAATTCAAATACTCATTTTGACTGCCTCCAGAAGTTAGATCAGATGGCCAATGGAATTTGGTGCTAGGTCTTTCCCTTTAGGTTTTACCCCAACAATGTTTTCATTAGTTTCGCTCACTCTCGAAATCAAGCATTTTACAGCAGGTTGGAGCAGCCTGTATCTCAGCACAGGAATAAGGTAGGGAAGAATTCAAATACTCATTTTGACTGCCTCCAGAAGTTAGATCAGATGGCCAATTGAATTTGGTGCTAGGCCTTTCCCTTTAGGTTTTACCCCAACAATGTTTTCATTAGTTTCGCTCACTCTCGAAATCAAGCATTTTACAGCAGGTTGGAGCAGCCTGTATCTCAGCACAGGAATAAGGTAGGGCAGAATTCTAAGGATCGTTTTGACTGCCTCCAGAAGTTAGATCAGATGGCAAATTGTATTTGGTGCTAGGTCTTTCCCTTTAGGTTTTACCCCAACAATGTTTTCATTAGTTTCAATCAGTCTCGAAATCAAGCATTTTACAGCAGGTTGGAGCAGCCTGTATCTCAGCACAGGAATAAGGTAGGGAAGAATTCTAAGGATCATTTTGACTGCCTCCAGAAGTTAGATCAGATGGCAAATTGTATTTGGTGCTAGGTCTTTCCCTTTAGGTTTTACCCCAACAATGTTTTCATTAGTTTCGCTCACTCTCGAAATCAAGCATTTTACAGCAGGTTGGAGCAGCCTGTATCTCAGCACAGGAATAAGGTAGGGAAGAATTCAAATACTCATTTTGACTGCCTCCAGAAGTTAGATCAGATGGCAAATTGTATTTGGTGCTAGGTCTTTCCCTTTAGGTTTTACCCCAACAATGTTTTCATTAGTTTCGATCAGTCTCGAAATCAAGCATTTTACAGCAGGTTGGAGCAGCCTGTATCTCAGCACAGGAATAAGGTAGGGAAGAATTCTAAGGACCATTTTGACTGCCTCCAGAAGTTAGATCAGATGGCAAATTGTATTTGGTGCTAGGTCTTTCCCTTTAGGTTTTACCCCAACAATGTTTTCATTAGTTTCGCTCACTCTCGAAATCAAGCATTTTACAGGAGGTTGGAGCAGCCTGTATCTCAGCACAGGAATAAGGTAGGGAAGAATTCAAATACTCATTTTGACTGCCTCCAGAAGTTAGATCAGATGGCCAATGGAATTTGGTGCTAGGTCTTTCCCTTTAGGTTTTACCCCAACAATGTTTTCATTAGTTTCGCTCACTCTCGAAATCAAGCATTTTACAGCAGGTTGGAGCAGCCTGTATCTCAGCACAGGAATAAGGTAGGGAAGAATTCTAAGGATCATTTTGACTGCCTCCAGAAGTTAGATCAGATGGCAAATTGTATTTGGTGCTAGGTCTTTCCCTTTAGGTTTTACCCCAACAGTGTTTTCATTAGTTTCGCTCACTCTCGAAATCAAGCATTTTACAGCAGGTTGGAGCAGCCTGTATCTCAGCACAGGAATAAGGTAGGGAAGAATTCTAAGGATCATTTTGACTGCCTCCAGAAGTTAGATCAGATGGCAAATTGCATTTGGTGCTAGGTCTTTCCCTTTAGGTTTTACCCCAACAATGTTTTCATTAGTTTCGCTCACTCTCGAAATCAAGCATTTTACAGCAGGTTGGAGCAGCCTGTATCTCAGCACAGGAATAAGGTAGGGAAGAATTCTAAGGATCATTTTGACTGCCTCCAGAAGTTAGATCAGATGGCAAATTGTATTTGGTGCTAGGTCTTTCCCTTTAGGTTTTACCCCAACAATGTTTTCATTAGTTTCGATCAGTCTCGAAATCAAGCATTTTACAGCAGGTTGGAGCAGCCTGTATCTCAGCACAGGAATAAGGTAGGGAAGAATTCAAATACTCATTTTGACTGCCTCCAGAAGTTAGATCAGATGGCAAATTGCATTTGGTGCTAGGTCTTTCCCTTTAGGTTTTACCCCAACAATGTTTTCATTAGTTTCGCTCACTCTCGAAATCAAGCATTTTACAGCAGGTTGGAGCAGCCTGTATCTCAGCACAGGAATAAGGTAGGGAAGAATTCTAAGGATCATTTTGACTGCCTCCAGAAGTTAGATCAGATGGCAAATTGTATTTGGTGCTAGGTCTTTCCCTTTAGGTTTTACCCCAACAATGTTTTCATTAGTTTCAATCAGTCTCGAAATCAAGCATTTTACAGCAGGTTGGAGCAGCCTGTATCTCAGCACAGGAATAAGGTAGGGAAGAATTCTAAGGATCATTTTGACTGCCTCCAGAAGTTAGATCAGATGGCAAATTGTATTTGGTGCTAGGTCTTTCCCTTTAGGTTTTACCCCAACAATGTTTTCATTAGTTTCGCTCACTCTCGAAATCAAGCATTTTACAGCAGGTTGGAGCAGCCTGTATCTCAGCACAGGAATAAGGTAGGGAAGAATTCTAAGGATCATTTTGACTGCCTCCAGAAGTTAGATCAGATGGCAAATTGTATTTGGTGCTAGGTCTTTCCCTTTAGGTTTTACCCCAACAATGTTTTCATTAGTTTCGATCAGTCTCGAAATCAAGCATTTTACAGCAGGTTGGAGCAGCCTGTATCTCAGCACAGGAATAAGGTAGGGAAGAATTCTAAGGACCATTTTGACTGCCTCCAGAAGTTAGATCAGATGGCAAATTGTATTTGGTGCTAGGTCTTTCCCTTTAGGTTTTACCCCAACAATGTTTTCATTAGTTTCGCTCACTCTCGAAATCAAGCATTTTACAGCAGGTTGGAGCAGCCTGTATCTCAGCACAGGAATAAGGTAGGGAAGAATTCAAATACTCATTTTGACTGCCTCCAGAAGTTAGATCAGATGGCAAATTGTATTTGGTGCTAGGTCTTTCCCTTTAGGTTTTACCCCAACAATGTTTTCATTAGTTTCGCTCACTCTCGAAATCAAGCATTTTACAGCAGGTTGGAGCAGCCTGTATCTCAGCACAGGAATAAGGTAGGGAAGAATTCAAATACTCATTTTGACTGCCTCCAGAAGTTAGATCAGATGGCAAATTGTATTTGGTGCTAGGTCTTTCCCTTTAGGTTTTACCCCAACAATGTTTTCATTAGTTTCGCTCACTCTCGAAATCAAGCATTTTACAGCAGGTTGGAGCAGCCTGTATCTCAGCACAGGAATAAGGTAGGGAAGAATTCAAATACTCATTTTGACAGCCTCCAGAAGTTAGATCAGATGGCCAATGCAATTTGGTGCTAGGCCTTTCCCTTTAGGGTTTACCCCAACAATGTTTTCATTAGTTTCGCTCACTCTCGAAATCAAGCATTTTACAGCAGGTTGGAGCAGCCTGTATCTCAGCACAGGAATAAGGTAGGGAAGAATTCTAAGGATCATTTTGACTGCCTCCAGAAGTTAGATCAGATGGCAAATTGCATTTGGTGCTAGGTCTTTCCCTTTAGGTTTTACCCCAACAATGTTTTCATTAGTTTCGCTCACTCTCGAAATCAAGCATTTTACAGCAGGTTGGAGCAGCCTGTATCTCAGCACAGGAATAAGGTAGGGAAGAATTCTAAGGATCATTTTGACTGCCTCCAGAAGTTAGATCAGATGGCAAATTGTATTTGGTGCTAGGTCTTTCCCTTTAGGTTTTACCCCAACAATGTTTTCATTAGTTTCGATCAGTCTCGAAATCAAGCATTTTACAGCAGGTTGGAGCAGCCTGTATCTCAGCACAGGAATAAGGTAGGGAAGAATTCTAAGGATCATTTTGACTGCCTCCAGAAGTTAGATCAGATGGCAAATTGTATTTGGTGCTAGGTCTTTCCCTTTAGGTTTTACCCCAACAATGTTTTCATTAGTTTCGATCAGTCTCGAAATCAAGCATTTTACAGGAGGTTGGAGCAGCCTGTATCTCAGCACAGGAATAAGGTAGGGAAGAATTCAAATGCTCATTTTGACTGCCTCCAAAAGTTAGATCAGATGGCCAAAGGAATTTGGTGCTAGGTCTTTCCCTTTAGGTTTTACCCCAACAATGTTTTCATTAGTTTCGCTCACTCTCGAAATCAAGCATTTTACAGCAGGTTGGAGCAGCCTGTATCTCAGCACAGGAATAAGGTAGGGAAGAATTCAAATACTCATTTTGACTGCCTCCAGAAGTTAGATCAGATGGCCAATGGAATTTGGTGCTAGGCCTTTCCCTTTAGGTTTTACCCCAACAATGTTTTCATTAGTTTCGCTCACTCTCGAAATCAAGCATTTTACAGCAGGTTGGAGCAGCCTGTATCTCAGCACAGGAATAAGGTAGGGAAGAATTCTAAGGATCATTTTGACTGCCTCCAGAAGTTAGATCAGATGGCAAATTGTATTTGGTGCTAGGTCTTTCCCTTTAGGTTTTACCCCAACAATGTTTTCATTAGTTTCAATCAGTCTCGAAATCAAGCATTTTACAGCAGGTTGGAGCAGCCTGTATCTCAGCACAGGAATAAGGTAGGGAAGAATTCTAAGGATCATTTTGACTGCCTCCAGAAGTTAGATCAGATGGCAAATTGTATTTGGTGCTAGGTCTTTCCCTTTAGGTTTTACCCCAACAATGTTTTCATTAGTTTCGCTCACTCTCGAAATCAAGCATTTTACAGCAGGTTGGAGCAGCCTGTATCTCAGCACAGGAATAAGGTAGGGAAGAATTCAAATACTCATTTTGACTGCCTCCAGAAGTTAGATCAGATGGCAAATTGTATTTGGTGCTAGGTCTTTCCCTTTAGGTTTTACCCCAACAATGTTTTCATTAGTTTCGATCAGTCTCGAAATCAAGCATTTTACAGCAGGTTGGAGCAGCCTGTATCTCAGCACAGGAATAAGGTAGGGAAGAATTCTAAGGACCATTTTGACTGCCTCCAGAAGTTAGATCAGATGGCAAATTGTATTTGGTGCTAGGTCTTTCCCTTTAGGTTTTACCCCCAACAATGTTTTCATTAGTTTCGCTCACTCTCGAAATCAAGCATTTTACAGCAGGTTGGAGCAGCCTGTATCTCAGCACAGGAATAAGGTAGGGAAGAATTCAAATACTCATTTTGACTGCCTCCAGAAGTTAGATCAGATGGCCAATGGAATTTGGTGCTAGGTCTTTCCCTTTAGGTTTTACCCCAACAATGTTTTCATTAGTTTCGCTCACTCTCGAAATCAAGCATTTTACAGCAGGTTGGAGCAGCCTGTATCTCAGCACAGGAATAAGGTAGGGAAGAATTCTAAGGATCATTTTGACTGCCTCCAGAAGTTAGATCAGATGGCAAATTGGATTTGGTGCTAGGTCTTTCCCTTTAGGTTTTACCCCAACAATGTTTTCATTAGTTTCGCTCACTCTCGAAATCAAGCATTTTACAGCAGGTTGGAGCAGCCTGTATCTCAGCACAGGAATAAGGTAGGGAAGAATTCAAATACTCATTTTGACTGCCTCCAGAAGTTAGATCAGATGGCAAATTGCATTTGGTGCTAGGTCTTTCCCTTTAGGTTTTACCCCAACAATGTTTTCATTAGTTTCGCTCACTCTCGAAATCAAGCATTTTACAGCAGGTTGGAGCAGCCTGTATCTCAGCACAGGAATAAGGTAGGGAAGAATTCTAAGGATCATTTTGACTGCCTCCAGAAGTTAGATCAGATGGCAAATTGGATTTGGTGCTAGGTCTTTCCCTTTAGGTTTTACCCCAACAATGTTTTCATTAGTTTCAATCAGTCTCGAAATCAAGCATTTTACAGCAGGTTGGAGCAGCCTGTATCTCAGCACAGGAATAAGGTAGGGAAGAATTCTAAGGATCATTTTGACTGCCTCCAGAAGTTAGATCAGATGGCAAATTGTATTTGGTGCTAGGTCTTTCCCTTTAGGTTTTACCCCAACAATGTTTTCATTAGTTTCGCTCACTCTCGAAATCAAGCATTTTACAGCAGGTTGGAGCAGCCTGTATCTCAGCACAGGAATAAGGTAGGGAAGAATTCTAAGGATCATTTTGACTGCCTCCAGAAGTTAGATCAGATGGCAAATTGTATTTGGTGCTAGGTCTTTCCCTTTAGGTTTTACCCCAACAATGTTTTCATTAGTTTCGATCAGTCTCGAAATCAAGCATTTTACAGCAGGTTGGAGCAGCCTGTATCTCAGCACAGGAATAAGGTAGGGAAGAATTCTAAGGACCATTTTGACTGCCTCCAGAAGTTAGATCAGATGGCAAATTGTATTTGGTGCTAGGTCTTTCCCTTTAGGTTTTACCCCAACAATGTTTTCATTAGTTTCGCTCACTCTCGAAATCAAGCATTTTACAGCAGGTTGGAGCAGCCTGTATCTCAGCACAGGAATAAGGTAGGGAAGAATTCAAATACTCATTTTGACTGCCTCCAGAAGTTAGATCAGATGGCCAATGCAATTTGGTGCTAGGCCTTTCCCTTTAGGGTTTACCCCAACAATGTTTTCATTAGTTTCGCTCACTCTCGAAATCAAGCATTTTACAGCAGGTTGGAGCAGCCTGTATCTCAGCACAGGAATAAGGTAGGGAAGAATTCTAAGGATCATTTTGACTGCCTCCAGAAGTTAGATCAGATGGCAAATTGTATTTGGTGCTAGGTCTTTCCCTTTAGGTTTTACCCCAACAATGTTTTCATTAGTTTCGCTCACTCTCGAAATCAAGCATTTTACAGCAGGTTGGAGCAGCCTGTATCTCAGCACAGGAATAAGGTAGGGAAGAATTCTAAGGATCATTTTGACTGCCTCCAGAAGTTAGATCAGATGGCCAATGGAATTTGGTGCTAGGTCTTTCCCTTTAGGTTTTACCCCAACAATGTTTTCATTAGTTTCGCTCACTCTCGAAATCAAGCATTTTACAGCAGGTTGGAGCAGCCTGTATCTCAGCACAGGAATAAGGTAGGGAAGAATTCTAAGGATCATTTTGACTGCCTCCAGAAGTTAGATCAGATGGCAAATTGTATTTGGTGCTAGGTCTTTCCCTTTAGGTTTTACCCCAACAATGTTTTCATTAGTTTCGATCAGTCTCGAAATCAAGCATTTTACAGCAGGTTGGAGCAGCCTGTATCTCAGCACAGGAATAAGGTAGGGAAGAATTCTAAGGATCATTTTGACTGCCTCCAGAAGTTAGATCAGATGGCATATTGTATTTGGTGCTAGGTCTTTCCCTTTAGGTTTTACCCCAACAATGTTTTCATTAGTTTCGCTCACTCTCGAAATCAAGCATTTTACAGCAGGTTGGAGCAGCCTGTATCTCAGCACAGGAATAAGGTAGGGAAGAATTCTAAGGATCATTTTGACTGCCTCCAGAAGTTAGATCAGATGGCCAATGGAATTTGGTGCTAGGTCTTTCCCTTTAGGTTTTACCCCAACAATGTTTTCATTAGTTTCGCTCACTCTCGAAATCAAGCATTTTACAGCAGGTTGGAGCAGCCTGTATCTCAGCACAGGAATAAGGTAGGGAAGAATTCAAATACTCATTTTGACTGCCTCCAGAAGTTAGATCAGATGGCAAATTGGATTTGGTGCTAGGTCTTTCCCTTTAGGTTTTACCCCAACAATGTTTTCATTAGTTTCGCTCACTCTCGAAATCAAGCATTTTACAGCAGGTTGGAGCAGCCTGTATCTCAGCACAGGAATAAGGTAGGGAAGAATTCTAAGGATCATTTTGACTGCCTCCAGAAGTTAGATCAGATGGCAAATTGGATTTGGTGCTAGGTCTTTCCCTTTAGGTTTTACCCCAACAATGTTTTCATTAGTTTCGATCAGTCTCGAAATCAAGCATTTTACAGCAGGTTGGAGCAGCCTGTATCTCAGCACAGGAATAAGGTAGGGAAGAATTCAAATACTCATTTGACTGCCTCCAGAAGTTAGATCAGATGGCAAATTGTATTTGGTGCTAGGTCTTTCCCTTTAGGTTTTACCCCCAACAATGTTTTCATTAGTTTCGCTCACTCTCGAAATCAAGCATTTTACAGCAGGTTGGAGCAGCCTGTATCTCAGCACAGGAATAAGGTAGGGAAGAATTCTAAGGATCATTTTGACTGCCTCCAGAAGTTAGATCAGATGGCCAATGGAATTTGGTGCTAGGTCTTTCCCTTTAGGTTTTACCCCAACAATGTTTTCATTAGTTTCGCTCACTCTCGAAATCAAGCATTTTACAGCAGGTTGGAGCAGCCTGTATCTCAGCACAGGAATAAGGTAGGGAAGAATTCAAATACTCATTTTGACTGCCTCCAGAAGTTAGATCAGATGGCAAATTGTATTTGGTGCTAGGTTTTTCCCTTTAGGTTTTACCCCAACAATGTTTTCATTAGTTTCGATCAGTCTCGAAATCAAGCATTTTACAGCAGGTTGGAGCAGCCTGTATCTCAGCACAGGAATAAGGTAGGGAAGAATTCTAAGGATCATTTTGACTGCCTCCAGAAGTTAGATCAGATGGCAAATTGGATTTGGTGCTAGGTCTTTCCCTTTAGGTTTTACCCCAACAATGTTTTCATTAGTTTCGCTCACTCTCGAAATCAAGCATTTTACAGCAGGTTGGAGCAGCCTGTATCTCAGCACAGGAATAAGGTAGGGAAGAATTCTAAGGATCATTTTGACTGCCTCCAGAAGTTAGATCAGATGGCAAATTGGATTTGGTGCTAGGTCTTTCCCTTTAGGTTTTACCCCAACAATGTTTTCATTAGTTTCGCTCACTCTCGAAATCAAGCATTTTACAGCAGGTTGGAGCAGCCTGTATCTCAGCACAGGAATAAGGTAGGGAAGAATTCTAAGGATCATTTTGACTGCCTCCAGAAGTTAGATCAGATGGCAAATTGTATTTGGTGCTAGGTCTTTCCCTTTAGGTTTTACCCCAACAATGTTTTCATTAGTTTCGCTCACTCTCGAAATCAAGCATTTTACAGCAGGTTGGAGCAGCCTGTATCTCAGCACAGGAATAAGGTAGGGAAGAATTCTAAGGATCATTTTGACTGCCTCCAGAAGTTAGATCAGATGGCAAATTGTATTTGGTGCTAGGTCTTTCCCTTTAGGTTTTACCCCAACAATGTTTTCATTAGTTTCGATCAGTCTCGAAATCAAGCATTTTACAGCAGGTTGGAGCAGCCTGTATCTCAGCACAGGAATAAGGTAGGGAAGAATTCTAAGGATCATTTTGACTGCCTCCAGAAGTTAGATCAGATGGCAAATTGTATTTGGTGCTAGGTCTTTCCCTTTAGGTTTTACCCCAACAATGTTTTCATTAGTTTCGCTCACTCTCGAAATCAAGCATTTTACAGCAGGTTGGAGCAGCCTGTATCTCAGCACAGGAATAAGGTAGGGAAGAATTCTAAGGATCATTTTGACTGCCTCCAGAAGTTAGATCAGATGGCAAATTGTATTTGGTGCTAGGTCTTTCCCTTTAGGTTTTACCCCAACAATGTTTTCATTAGTTTCGATCAGTCTCGAAATCAAGCATTTTACAGCAGGTTGGAGCAGCCTGTATCTCAGCACAGGAATAAGGTAGGGAAGAATTCTAAGGACCATTTTGACTGCCTCCAGAAGTTAGATCAGATGGCAAATTGTATTTGGTGCTAGGTCTTTCCCTTTAGGTTTTACCCCAACAATGTTTTCATTAGTTTCGCTCACTCTCGAAATCAAGCATTTTACAGCAGGTTGGAGCAGCCTGTATCTCAGCACAGGAATAAGGTAGGGAAGAATTCAAATACTCATTTTGACTGCCTCCAGAAGTTAGATCAGATGGCCAATGGAATTTGGTGCTAGGTCTTTCCCTTTAGGTTTTACCCCAACAATGTTTTCATTAGTTTCGCTCACTCTCGAAATCAAGCATTTTACAGCAGGTTGGAGCAGCCTGTATCTCAGCACAGGAATAAGGTAGGGAAGAATTCTAAGGATCATTTTGACTGCCTCCAGAAGTTAGATCAGATGGCAAATTGTATTTGGTGCTAGGTCTTTCCCTTTAGGTTTTACCCCAACAATGTTTTCATTAGTTTCGCTCACTCTCGAAATCAAGCATTTTACAGCAGGTTGGAGCAGCCTGTATCTCAGCACAGGAATAAGGTAGGGAAGAATTCTAAGGATCATTTTGACTGCCTCCAGAAGTTAGATCAGATGGCAAATTGTATTTGGTGCTAGGTCTTTCCCTTTAGGTTTTACCCCAACAATGTTTTCATTAGTTTCGCTCACTCTCGAAATCAAGCATTTTACAGCAGGTTGGAGCAGCCTGTATCTCAGCACAGGAATAAGGTAGGGAAGAATTCTAAGGATCATTTTGACTGCCTCCAGAAGTTAGATCAGATGGCCAATGGAATTTGGTGCTAGGTCTTTCCCTTTAGGTTTTACCCCAACAATGTTTTCATTAGTTTCGCTCACTCTCGAAATCAAGCATTTTACAGCAGGTTGGAGCAGCCTGTATCTCAGCACAGGAATAAGGTAGGGAAGAATTCAAATACTCATTTTGACTGCCTCCAGAAGTTAGATCAGATGGCAAATTGTATTTGGTGCTAGGTCTTTCCCTTTAGGTTTTACCCCAACAATGTTTTCATTAGTTTCGATCAGTCTCGAAATCAAGCATTTTACAGCAGGTTGGAGCAGCCTGTATCTCAGCACAGGAATAAGGTAGGGAAGAATTCTAAGGATCATTTTGACTGCCTCCAGAAGTTAGATCAGATGGCAAATTGGATTTGGTGCTAGGTCTTTCCCTTTAGGTTTTACCCCAACAATGTTTTCATTAGTTTCGCTCACTCTCGAAATCAAGCATTTTACAGCAGGTTGGAGCAGCCTGTATCTCAGCACAGGAATAAGGTAGGGAAGAATTCTAAGGATCATTTTGACTGCCTCCAGAAGTTAGATCAGATGGCAAATTGGATTTGGTGCTAGGTCTTTCCCTTTAGGTTTTACCCCAACAATGTTTTCATTAGTTTCGCTCACTCTCGAAATCAAGCATTTTACAGCAGGTTGGAGCAGCCTGTATCTCAGCACAGGAATAAGGTAGGGAAGAATTCTAAGGATCATTTTGACTGCCTCCAGAAGTTAGATCAGATGGCAAATTGGATTTGGTGCTAGGTCTTTCCCTTTAGGTTTTACCCCAACAATGTTTTCATTAGTTTCGCTCACTCTCGAAATCAAGCATTTTACAGCAGGTTGGAGCAGCCTGTATCTCAGCACAGGAATAAGGTAGGGAAGAATTCAAATACTCATTTTGACTGCCTCCAGAAGTTAGATCAGATGGCCAATGGAATTTGGTGCTAGGTCTTTCCCTTTAGGTTTTACCCCAACAATGTTTTCATTAGTTTCGCTCACTCTCGAAATCAAGCATTTTACAGCAGGTTGGAGCAGCCTGTATCTCAGCACAGGAATAAGGTAGGGAAGAATTCTAAGGATCATTTTGACTGCCTCCAGAAGTTAGATCAGATGGCAAATTGTATTTGGTGCTAGGTCTTTCCCTTTAGGTTTTACCCCAACAATGTTTTCATTAGTTTCGCTCACTCTCGAAATCAAGCATTTTACAGCAGGTTGGAGCAGCCTGTATCTCAGCACAGGAATAAGGTAGGGAAGAATTCTAAGGATCATTTTGACTGCCTCCAGAAGTTAGATCAGATGGCAAATTGTATTTGGTGCTAGGTCTTTCCCTTTAGGTTTTACCCCAACAATGTTTTCATTAGTTTCGCTCACTCTCGAAATCAAGCATTTTACAGCAGGTTGGAGCAGCCTGTATCTCAGCACAGGAATAAGGTAGGGAAGAATTCTAAGGATCATTTTGACTGCCTCCAGAAGTTAGATCAGATGGCAAATTGGATTTGGTGCTAGGTCTTTCCCTTTAGGTTTTACCCCAACAATGTTTTCATTAGTTTCGCTCACTCTCGAAATCAAGCATTTTACAGCAGGTTGGAGCAGCCTGTATCTCAGCACAGGAATAAGGTAGGGAAGAATTCTAAGGATCATTTTGACTGCCTCCAGAAGTTAGATCAGATGGCCAATGGAATTTGGTGCTAGGTCTTTCCCTTTAGGTTTTACCCCAACAATGTTTTCATTAGTTTCGATCAGTCTCGAAATCAAGCATTTTACAGCAGGTTGGAGCAGCCTGTATCTCAGCACAGGAATAAGGTAGGGAAGAATTCTAAGGATCATTTTGACTGCCTCCAGAAGTTAGATCAGATGGCAAATTGTATTTGGTGCTAGGTCTTTCCCTTTAGGTTTTACCCCAACAATGTTTTCATTAGTTTCGCTCACTCTCGAAATCAAGCATTTTACAGCAGGTTGGAGCAGCCTGTATCTCAGCACAGGAATAAGGTAGGGAAGAATTCTAAGGATCATTTTGACTGCCTCCAGAAGTTAGATCAGATGGCCAATGCAATTTGGTGCTAGGCCTTTCCCTTTAGGGTTTACCCCAACAATGTTTTCATTAGTTTCGCTCACTCTCGAAATCAAGCATTTTACAGCAGGTTGGAGCAGCCTGTATCTCAGCACAGGAATAAGGTAGGGAAGAATTCTAAGGATCATTTTGACTGCCTCCAGAAGTTAGATCAGATGGCAAATTGTATTTGGTGCTAGGTCTTTCCCTTTAGGTTTTACCCCAACAATGTTTTCATTAGTTTCGCTCACTCTCGAAATCAAGCATTTTACAGCAGGTTGGAGCAGCCTGTATCTCAGCACAGGAATAAGGTAGGGAAGAATTCTAAGGATCATTTTGACTGCCTCCAGAAGTTAGATCAGATGGCCAATGGAATTTGGTGCTAGGTCTTTCCCTTTAGGTTTTACCCCAACAATGTTTTCATTAGTTTCGCTCACTCTCGAAATCAAGCATTTTACAGCAGGTTGGAGCAGCCTGTATCTCAGCACAGGAATAAGGTAGGGAAGAATTCTAAGGATCATTTTGACTGCCTCCAGAAGTTAGATCAGATGGCAAATTGTATTTGGTGCTAGGTCTTTCCCTTTAGGTTTTACCCCAACAATGTTTTCATTAGTTTCGCTCACTCTCGAAATCAAGCATTTTACAGCAGGTTGGAGCAGCCTGTATCTCAGCACAGGAATAAGGTAGGGAAGAATTCTAAGGATCATTTTGACTGCCTCCAGAAGTTAGATCAGATGGCAAATTGTATTTGGTGCTAGGTCTTTCCCTTTAGGTTTTACCCCAACAATGTTTTCATTAGTTTCGATCACTCTCGAAATCAAGCATTTTACAGGAGGTTGGAGCAGCCTGTATCTCAGCACAGGAATAAGGTAGGGAAGAATTCTAAGGATCATTTTGACTGCCTCCAGAAGTTAGATCAGATGGCAAATTGTATTTGGTGCTAGGTCTTTCCCTTTAGGTTTTACCCCAACAATGTTTTCATTAGTTTCGCTCACTCTCGAAATCAAGCATTTTACAGCAGGTTGGAGCAGCCTGTATCTCAGCACAGGAATAAGGTAGGGAAGAATTCAAATACTCATTTTGACTGCCTCCAGAAGTTAGATCAGATGGCCAATGGAATTTGGTGCTAGGTCTTTCCCTTTAGGTTTTACCCCAACAATGTTTTCATTAGTTTCGCTCACTCTCGAAATCAAGCATTTTACAGCAGGTTGGAGCAGCCTGTATCTCAGCACAGGAATAAGGTAGGGAAGAATTCTAAGGATCATTTTGACTGCCTCCAGAAGTTAGATCAGATGGCAAATTGGATTTGGTGCTAGGTCTTTCCCTTTAGGTTTTACCCCAACAATGTTTTCATTAGTTTCGCTCACTCTCGAAATCAAGCATTTTACAGCAGGTTGGAGCAGCCTGTATCTCAGCACAGGAATAAGGTAGGGAAGAATTCTAAGGATCATTTTGACTGCCTCCAGAAGTTAGATCAGATGGCCAATGCAATTTGGTGCTAGGCCTTTCCCTTTAGGGTTTACCCCAACAATGTTTTCATTAGTTTCGCTCACTCTCGAAATCAAGCATTTTACAGCAGGTTGGAGCAGCCTGTATCTCAGCACAGGAATAAGGTAGGGAAGAATTCTAAGGATCATTTTGACTGCCTCCAGAAGTTAGATCAGATGGCAAATTGTATTTGGTGCTAGGTCTTTCCCTTTAGGTTTTACCCCAACAATGTTTTCATTAGTTTCGCTCACTCTCGAAATCAAGCATTTTACAGCAGGTTGGAGCAGCCTGTATCTCAGCACAGGAATAAGGTAGGGAAGAATTCTAAGGATCATTTTGACTGCCTCCAGAAGTTAGATCAGATGGCCAATGGAATTTGGTGCTAGGTCTTTCCCTTTAGGTTTTACCCCAACAATGTTTTCATTAGTTTCGCTCACTCTCGAAATCAAGCATTTTACAGCAGGTTGGAGCAGCCTGTATCTCAGCACAGGAATAAGGTAGGGAAGAATTCTAAGGATCATTTTGACTGCCTCCAGAAGTTAGATCAGATGGCAAATTGTATTTGGTGCTAGGTCTTTCCCTTTAGGTTTTACCCCAACAATGTTTTCATTAGTTTCGCTCACTCTCGAAATCAAGCATTTTACAGCAGGTTGGAGCAGCCTGTATCTCAGCACAGGAATAAGGTAGGGAAGAATTCTAAGGATCATTTTGACTGCCTCCAGAAGTTAGATCAGATGGCAAATTGTATTTGGTGCTAGGTCTTTCCCTTTAGGTTTTACCCCAACAATGTTTTCATTAGTTTCGATCACTCTCGAAATCAAGCATTTTACAGGAGGTTGGAGCAGCCTGTATCTCAGCACAGGAATAAGGTAGGGAAGAATTCTAAGGATCATTTTGACTGCCTCCAGAAGTTAGATCAGATGGCAAATTGTATTTGGTGCTAGGTCTTTCCCTTTAGGTTTTACCCCAACAATGTTTTCATTAGTTTCGCTCACTCTCGAAATCAAGCATTTTACAGCAGGTTGGAGCAGCCTGTATCTCAGCACAGGAATAAGGTAGGGAAGAATTCAAATACTCATTTTGACTGCCTCCAGAAGTTAGATCAGATGGCCAATGGAATTTGGTGCTAGGTCTTTCCCTTTAGGTTTTACCCCAACAATGTTTTCATTAGTTTCGCTCACTCTCGAAATCAAGCATTTTACAGCAGGTTGGAGCAGCCTGTATCTCAGCACAGGAATAAGGTAGGGAAGAATTCTAAGGATCATTTTGACTGCCTCCAGAAGTTAGATCAGATGGCAAATTGGATTTGGTGCTAGGTCTTTCCCTTTAGGTTTTACCCCAACAATGTTTTCATTAGTTTCGCTCACTCTCGAAATCAAGCATTTTACAGCAGGTTGGAGCAGCCTGTATCTCAGCACAGGAATAAGGTAGGGAAGAATTCTAAGGCTCATTTTGACTGCCTCCAGAAGTTAGATCAGATGGCAAATTGGATTTGGTGCTAGGTCTTTCCCTTTAGGTTTTACCCCAACAATGTTTTCATTAGTTTCGCTCACTCTCGAAATCAAGCATTTTACAGCAGGTTGGAGCAGCCTGTATCTCAGCACAGGAATAAGGTAGGGAAGAATTCTAAGGATCATTTTGACTGCCTCCAGAAGTTAGATCAGATGGCCAATGGAATTTGGTGCTAGGTCTTTCCCTTTAGGTTTTACCCCAACAATGTTTTCATTAGTTTCGCTCACTCTCGAAATCAAGCATTTTACAGCAGGTTGGAGCAGCCTGTATCTCAGCACAGGAATAAGGTAGGGAAGAATTCAAATACTCATTTTGACTGCCTCCAGAAGTTAGATCAGATGGCAAATTGTATTTGGTGCTAGGTCTTTCCCTTTAGGTTTTACCCCAACAATGTTTTCATTAGTTTCGATCAGTCTCGAAATCAAGCATTTTACAGCAGGTTGGAGCAGCCTGTATCTCAGCACAGGAATAAGGTAGGGAAGAATTCTAAGGATCATTTTGACTGCCTCCAGAAGTTAGATCAGATGGCAAATTGGATTTGGTGCTAGGTCTTTCCCTTTAGGTTTTACCCCAACAATGTTTTCATTAGTTTCGCTCACTCTCGAAATCAAGCATTTTACAGCAGGTTGGAGCAGCCTGTATCTCAGCACAGGAATAAGGTAGGGAAGAATTCTAAGGATCATTTTGACTGCCTCCAGAAGTTAGATCAGATGGCAAATTGGATTTGGTGCTAGGTCTTTCCCTTTAGGTTTTACCCCAACAATGTTTTCATTAGTTTCGCTCACTCTCGAAATCAAGCATTTTACAGCAGGTTGGAGCAGCCTGTATCTCAGCACAGGAATAAGGTAGGGAAGAATTCTAAGGATCATTTTGACTGCCTCCAGAAGTTAGATCAGATGGCAAATTGGATTTGGTGCTAGGTCTTTCCCTTTAGGTTTTACCCCAACAATGTTTTCATTAGTTTCGCTCACTCTCGAAATCAAGCATTTTACAGCAGGTTGGAGCAGCCTGTATCTCAGCACAGGAATAAGGTAGGGAAGAATTCAAATACTCATTTTGACTGCCTCCAGAAGTTAGATCAGATGGCCAATGGAATTTGGTGCTAGGTCTTTCCCTTTAGGTTTTACCCCAACAATGTTTTCATTAGTTTCGCTCACTCTCGAAATCAAGCATTTTACAGCAGGTTGGAGCAGCCTGTATCTCAGCACAGGAATAAGGTAGGGAAGAATTCTAAGGATCATTTTGACTGCCTCCAGAAGTTAGATCAGATGGCAAATTGTATTTGGTGCTAGGTCTTTCCCTTTAGGTTTTACCCCAACAATGTTTTCATTAGTTTCGCTCACTCTCGAAATCAAGCATTTTACAGCAGGTTGGAGCAGCCTGTATCTCAGCACAGGAATAAGGTAGGGAAGAATTCTAAGGATCATTTTGACTGCCTCCAGAAGTTAGATCAGATGGCAAATTGGATTTGGTGCTAGGTCTTTCCCTTTAGGTTTTACCCCAACAATGTTTTCATTAGTTTCGATCAGTCTCGAAATCAAGCATTTTACAGCAGGTTGGAGCAGCCTGTATCTCAGCACAGGAATAAGGTAGGGAAGAATTCTAAGGATCATTTTGACTGCCTCCAGAAGTTAGATCAGATGGCAAATTGTATTTGGTGCTAGGTCTTTCCCTTTAGGTTTTACCCCAACAAAGTTTTCATTAGTTTCGCTCACTCTCGAAATCAAGCATTTTACAGCAGGTTGGAGCAGCCTGTATCTCAGCACAGGAATAAGGTAGGGAAGAATTCAAATACTCATTTTGACTGCCTCCAGAAGTTAGATCAGATGGCCAATGGAATTTGGTGCTAGGTCTTTCCCTTTAGGTTTTACCCCAACAATGTTTTCATTAGTTTCGCTCACTCTCGAAATCAAGCATTTTACAGCAGGTTGGAGCAGCCTGTATCTCAGCACAGGAATAAGGTAGGGAAGAATTCTAAGGATCATTTTGACTGCCTCCAGAAGTTAGATCAGATGGCAAATTGTATTTGGTGCTAGGTCTTTCCCTTTAGGTTTTACCCCAACAATGTTTTCATTAGTTTCGCTCACTCTCGAAATCAAGCATTTTACAGCAGGTTGGAGCAGCCTGTATCTCAGCACAGGAATAAGGTAGGGAAGAATTCTAAGGATCATTTTGACTGCCTCCAGAAGTTAGATCAGATGGCCAATGCAATTTGGTGCTAGGCCTTTCCCTTTAGGGTTTACCCCAACAATGTTTTCATTAGTTTCGCTCACTCTCGAAATCAAGCATTTTACAGCAGGTTGGAGCAGCCTGTATCTCAGCACAGGAATAAGGTAGGGAAGAATTCTAAGGATCATTTTGACTGCCTCCAGAAGTTAGATCAGATGGCAAATTGTATTTGGTGCTAGGTCTTTCCCTTTAGGTTTTACCCCAACAATGTTTTCATTAGTTTCGCTCACTCTCGAAATCAAGCATTTTACAGCAGGTTGGAGCAGCCTGTATCTCAGCACAGGAATAAGGTAGGGAAGAATTCTAAGGATCATTTTGACTGCCTCCAGAAGTTAGATCAGATGGCCAATGGAATTTGGTGCTAGGTCTTTCCCTTTAGGTTTTACCCCAACAATGTTTTCATTAGTTTTGCTCACTCTCGAAATCAAGCATTTTACAGCAGGTTGGAGCAGCCTGTATCTCAGCACAGGAATAAGGTAGGGAAGAATTCTAAGGATCATTTTGACTGCCTCCAGAAGTTAGATCAGATGGCAAATTGTATTTAGTGCTAGGTCTTTCCCTTTAGGTTTTACCCCAACAATGTTTTCATTAGTTTCGCTCACTCTCGAAATCAAGCATTTTACAGCAGGTTGGAGCAGCCTGTATCTCAGCACAGGAATAAGGTAGGGAAGAATTCTAAGGATCATTTTGACTGCCTCCAGAAGTTAGATCAGATGGCAAATGGAATTTGGTGCTAGGTCTTTCCCTTTAGGTTTTACCCCAACAATGTTTTCATTAGTTTCGATCACTCTCGAAATCAAGCATTTTACAGCAGGTTGGAGCAGCCTGTATCTCAGCACAGGAATAAGGTAGGGAAGAATTCTAAGGATCATTTTGACTGCCTCCAGAAGTTAGATCAGATGGCAAATTGTATTTGGTGCTAGGTCTTTCCCTTTAGGTTTTACCCCAACAATGTTTTCATTAGTTTCGCTCACTCTCGAAATCAAGCATTTTACAGCAGGTTGGAGCAGCCTGTATCTCAGCACAGGAATAAGGTAGGGAAGAATTCTAAGGATCATTTTGACTGCCTCCAGAAGTTAGATCAGATGGCAAATTGTATTTGGTGCTAGGTCTTTCCCTTTAGGTTTTACCCCAACAATGTTTTCATTAGTTTCGCTCACTCTCGAAATCAAGCATTTTACAGCAGGTTGGAGCAGCCTGTATCTCAGCACAGGAATAAGGTAGGGAAGAATTCTAAGGATCATTTTGACTGCCTCCAGAAGTTAGATCAGATGGCCAATGGAATTTGGTGCTAGGTCTTTCCCTTTAGGTTTTACCCCAACAATGTTTTCATTAGTTTCGCTCACTCTCGAAATCAAGCATTTTACAGCAGGTTGGAGCAGCCTGTATCTCAGCACAGGAATAAGGTAGGGAAGAATTCAAATACTCATTTTGACTGCCTCCAGAAGTTAGATCAGATGGCAAATTGTATTTGGTGCTAGGTCTTTCCCTTTAGGTTTTACCCCAACAATGTTTTCATTAGTTTCGCTCACTCTCGAAATCAAGCATTTTACAGCAGGTTGGAGCAGCCTGTATCTCAGCACAGGAATAAGGTAGGGAAGAATTCTAAGGATCATTTTGACTGCCTCCAGAAGTTAGATCAGATGGCAAATTGTATTTGGTGCTAGGTCTTTCCCTTTAGGTTTTACCCCAACAATGTTTTCATTAGTTTCGATCAGTCTCGAAATCAAGCATTTTACAGCAGGTTGGAGCAGCCTGTATCTCAGCACAGGAATAAGGTAGGGAAGAATTCTAAGGATCATTTTGACTGCCTCCAGAAGTTAGATCAGATGGCAAATTGTATTTGGTGCTAGGTCTTTCCCTTTAGGTTTTACCCCAACAATGTTTTCATTAGTTTCGCTCACTCTCGAAATCAAGCATTTTACAGCAGGTTGGAGCAGCCTGTATCTCAGCACAGGAATAAGGTAGGGAAGAATTCTAAGGATCATTTTGACTGCCTCCAGAAGTTAGATCAGATGGCAAATTGTATTTGGTGCTAGGTCTTTCCCTTTAGGTTTTACCCCAACAATGTTTTCATTAGTTTCGCTCACTCTCGAAATCAAGCATTTTACAGCAGGTTGGAGCAGCCTGTATCTCAGCACAGGAATAAGGTAGGGAAGAATTCTAAGGATCATTTTGACTGCCTCCAGAAGTTAGATCAGATGGCAAATTGTATTTGGTGCTAGGTCTTTCCCTTTAGGTTTTACCCCAACAATGTTTTCATTAGTTTCGCTCACTCTCGAAATCAAGCATTTTACAGCAGGTTGGAGCAGCCTGTATCTCAGCACAGGAATAAGGTAGGGAAGAATTCTAAGGATCATTTTGACTGCCTCCAGAAGTTAGATCAGATGGCAAATTGTATTTGGTGCTAGGTCTTTCCCTTTAGGTTTTACCCCAACAATGTTTTCATTAGTTTCGCTCACTCTCGAAATCAAGCATTTTACAGCAGGTTGGAGCAGCCTGTATCTCAGCACAGGAATAAGGTAGGGAAGAATTCAAATCCTCATTTTGACTGCCTCCAGAAGTTAGATCAGATGGCAAATTGTATTTGGTGCTAGGTCTTTCCCTTTAGGTTTTACCCCAACAATGTTTTCATTAGTTTCGCTCACTCTCGAAATCAAGCATTTTACAGCAGGTTGGAGCAGCCTGTATCTCAGCACAGGAATAAGGTAGGGAAGAATTCTAAGGATCATTTTGACTGCCTCCAGAAGTTAGATCAGATGGCCAATGCAATTTGGTGCTAGGTCTTTCCCTTTAGGTTTTACCCCAACAATGTTTTCATTAGTTTCGCTCACTCTCGAAATCAAGCATTTTACAGCAGGTTGGAGCAGCCTGTATCTCAGCACAGGAATAAGGTAGGGAAGAATTCAAATACTCATTTTGACTGCCTCCAGAAGTTAGATCAGATGGCAAATTGGATTTGGTGCTAGGTCTTTCCCTTTAGGTTTTACCCCAACAATGTTTTCATTAGTTTCGCTCACTCTCGAAATCAAGCATTTTACAGCAGGTTGGAGCAGCCTGTATCTCAGCACAGGAATAAGGTAGGGAAGAATTCTAAGGATCATTTTGACTGCCTCCAGAAGTTAGATCAGATGGCAAATTGGATTTGGTGCTAGGTCTTTCCCTTTAGGTTTTACCCCAACAATGTTTTCATTAGTTTCGCTCACTCTCGAAATCAAGCATTTTACAGCAGGTTGGAGCAGCCTGTATCTCAGCACAGGAATAAGGTAGGGAAGAATTCTAAGGATCATTTTGACTGCCTCCAGAAGTTAGATCAGATGGCAAATTGTATTTGGTGCTAGGTCTTTCCCTTTAGGTTTTACCCCAACAATGTTTTCATTAGTTTCGCTCACTCTCGAAATCAAGCATTTTACAGCAGGTTGGAGCAGCCTGTATCTCAGCACAGGAATAAGGTAGGGAAGAATTCTAAGGATCATTTTGACTGCCTCCAGAAGTTAGATCAGATGGCAAATTGTATTTGGTGCTAGGTCTTTCCCTTTAGGTTTTACCCCAACAATGTTTTCATTAGTTTCGCTCACTCTCGAAATCAAGCATTTTACAGCAGGTTGGAGCAGCCTGTATCTCAGCACAGGAATAAGGTAGGGAAGAATTCTAAGGATCATTTTGACTGCCTCCAGAAGTTAGATCAGATGGCAAATTGTATTTGGTGCTAGGTCTTTCCCTTTAGGTTTTACCCCAACAATGTTTTCATTAGTTTCGCTCACTCTCGAAATCAAGCATTTTACAGCAGGTTGGAGCAGCCTGTATCTCAGCACAGGAATAAGGTAGGGAAGAATTCTAAGGATCATTTTGACTGCCTCCAGAAGTTAGATCAGATGGCAAATTGTATTTGGTGCTAGGTCTTTCCCTTTAGGTTTTACCCCAACAATGTCTTCATTAGTTTCGCTCACTCTCGAAATCAAGCATTTTACAGCAGGTTGGAGCAGCCTGTATCTCAGCACAGGAATAAGGTAGGGAAGAATTCTAAGGATCATTTTGACTGCCTCCAGAAGTTAGATCAGATGGCAAATTGTATTTGGTGCTAGGTCTTTCCCTTTAGGTTTTACCCCAACAATGTTTTCATTAGTTTCGCTCACTCTCGAAATCAAGCATTTTACAGCAGGTTGGAGCAGCCTGTATCTCAGCACAGGAATAAGGTAGGGAAGAATTCTAAGGATCATTTTGACTGCCTCCAGAAGTTAGATCAGATGGCCAATGGAATTTGGTGCTAGGTCTTTCCCTTTAGGTTTTACCCCAACAATGTTTTCATTAGTTTCGATCAGTCTCGAAATCAAGCATTTTACAGCAGGTTGCAGCAGCCTGTATCTCAGCACAGGAATAAGGTAGGGAAGAATTCAAATACTCATTTTGACTGCCTCCAGAAGTTAGATCAGATGGCAAATTGCATTTGGTGCTAGGTCTTTCCCTTTAGGTTTTACCCCAACAATGTTTTCATTAGTTTCGCTCACTCTCGAAATCAAGCATTTTACAGCAGGTTGGAGCAGCCTGTATCTCAGCACAGGAATAAGGTAGGGAAGAATTCAAATACTCATTTTGACTGCCTCCAGAAGTTAGATCAGATGGCCAATGCAATTTGGTGCTAGGTCTTTCCCTTTAGGTTTTACCCCAACAATGTTTTCATTAGTTTCGCTCACTCTCGAAATCAAGATTTTACAGCAGGTTGGAGCAGCCTGTATCTCAGCACAGGAATAAGGTAGGGAAGAATTCAAAGGATCATTTTGACTGCCTCCAGAAGTTAGATCAGATGGCCAATGGAATTTGGTGCTAGGTCTTTCCCTTTAGGTTTTACCCCAACAATGTTTTCATTAGTTTCGCTCACTCTCGAAATCAAGCATTTTACAGCAGGTTGGAGCAGCCTGTATCTCAGCACAGGAATAAGGTAGGGAAGAATTCTAAGGATCATTTTGACTGCCTCCAGAAGTTAGATCAGATGGCAAATTGTATTTGGTGCTAGGTCTTTCCCTTTAGGTTTTACCCCAACAATGTTTTCATTAGTTTCGATCAGTCTCGAAATCAAGCATTTTACAGCAGGTTGGAGCAGCCTGTATCTCAGCACAGGAATAAGGTAGGGAAGAATTCTAAGGATCATTTTGACTGCCTCCAGAAGTTAGATCAGATGGCCAATGGAATTTGGTGCTAGGTCTTTCCCTTTAGGTTTTACCCCAACAATGTTTTCATTAGTTTCGCTCACTCTCGAAATCAAGCATTTTACAGCAGGTTGGAGCAGCCTGTATCTCAGCACAGGAATAAGGTAGGGAAGAATTCTAAGGATCATTTTGACTGCCTCCAGAAGTTAGATCAGATGGCAAATTGTATTTGGTGCTAGGTCTTTCCCTTTAGGTTTTACCCCAACAATGTTTTCATTAGTTTCGCTCACTCTCGAAATCAAGCATTTTACAGCAGGTTGGAGCAGCCTGTATCTCAGCACAGGAATAAGGTAGGGAAGAATTCTAAGGATCATTTTGACTGCCTCCAGAAGTTAGATCAGATGGCAAATTGTATTTGGTGCTAGGTCTTTCCCTTTAGGTTTTACCCCAACAATGTTTTCATTAGTTTCGATCACTCTCGAAATCAAGCATTTTACAGCAGGTTGGAGCAGCCTGTATCTCAGCACAGGAATAAGGTAGGGAAGAATTCTAAGGATCATTTTGACTGCCTCCAGAAGTTAGATCAGATGGCAAATTGTATTTGGTGCTAGGTCTTTCCCTTTAGGTTTTACCCCAACAATGTTTTCATTAGTTTCGCTCACTCTCGAAATCAAGCATTTTACAGCAGGTTGGAGCAGCCTGTATCTCAGCACAGGAATAAGGTAGGGAAGAATTCAAATACTCATTTTGACTGCCTCCAGAAGTTAGATCAGATGGCCAATGCAATTTGGTGCTAGGTCTTTCCCTTTAGGTTTTACCCCAACAATGTTTTCATTAGTTTCGCTCACTCTCGAAATCAAGATTTTACAGCAGGTTGGAGCAGCCTGTATCTCAGCACAGGAATAAGGTAGGGAAGAATTCAAATACTCATTTTGACTGCCTCCAGAAGTTAGATCAGATGGCCAATGGAATTTGGTGCTAGGTCTTTCCCTTTAGGTTTTACCCCAACAATGTTTTCATTAGTTTCGCTCACTCTCGAAATCAAGCATTTTACAGCAGGTTGGAGCAGCCTGTATCTCAGCACAGGAATAAGGTAGGGAAGAATTCTAAGGATCATTTTGACTGCCTCCAGAAGTTAGATCAGATGGCAAATTGTATTTGGTGCTAGGTCTTTCCCTTTAGGTTTTACCCCAACAATGTTTTCATTAGTTTCGCTCACTCTCGAAATCAAGCATTTTACAGCAGGTTGGAGCAGCCTGTATCTCAGCACAGGAATAAGGTAGGGAAGAATTCTAAGGATCATTTTGACTGCCTCCAGAAGTTAGATCAGATGGCCAATGCAATTTGGTGCTAGGCCTTTCCCTTTAGGTTTTACCCCAACAATGTTTTCATTAGTTTCGCTCACTCTCGAAATCAAGCATTTTACAGCAGGTTGGAGCAGCCTGTATCTCAGCACAGGAATAAGGTAGGGAAGAATTCTAAGGATCATTTTGACTGCCTCCAGAAGTTAGATCAGATGGCAAATTGTATTTGGTGCTAGGTCTTTCCCTTTAGGTTTTACCCCAACAATGTTTTCATTAGTTTCGATCAGTCTCGAAATCAAGCATTTTACAGCAGGTTGGAGCAGCCTGTATCTCAGCACAGGAATAAGGTAGGGAAGAATTCTAAGGATCATTTTGACTGCCTCCAGAAGTTAGATCAGATGGCCAATGCAATTTGGTGCTAGGCCTTTCCCTTTAGGTTTTACCCCAACAATGTTTTCATTAGTTTCGCTCACTCTCGAAATCAAGCATTTTACAGCAGGTTGGAGCAGCCTGTATCTCAGCACAGGAATAAGGTAGGGAAGAATTCTAAGGATCATTTTGACTGCCTCCAGAAGTTAGATCAGATGGCCAATGGAATTTGGTGCTAGGTCTTTCCCTTTAGGTTTTACCCCAACAATGTTTTCATTAGTTTCGATCACTCTCGAAATCAAGATTTTACAGCAGGTTGGAGCAGCCTGTATCTCAGCACAGGAATAAGGTAGGGAAGAATTCTAAGGATCATTTTGACTGCCTCCAGAAGTTAGAACAGATGGCCAATGCAATTTGGTGCTAGGCCTTTCCCTTTAGGTTTTACCCCAACAATGTTTTCATTAGTTTCGCTCACTCTCGAAATCAAGCATTTTACAGCAGGTTGGAGCAGCCTGTATCTCAGCACAGGAATAAGGTAGGGAAGAATTCTAAGGATCATTTTGACTGCCTCCAGAAGTTAGATCAGATGGCAAATTGTATTTGGTGCTAGGTCTTTCCCTTTAGGTTTTACCCCAACAATGTTTTCATTAGTTTCGATCAGTCTCGAAATCAAGCATTTTACAGCAGGTTGGAGCAGCCTGTATCTCAGCACAGGAATAAGGTAGGGAAGAATTCTAAGGATCATTTTGACTGCCTCCAGAAGTTAGATCAGATGGCCAATGGAATTTGGTGCTAGGTCTTTCCCTTTAGGTTTTACCCCAACAATGTTTTCATTAGTTTCGCTCACTCTCGAAATCAAGCATTTTACAGCAGGTTGGAGCAGCCTGTATCTCAGCACAGGAATAAGGTAGGGAAGAATTCTAAGGATCATTTTGACTGCCTCCAGAAGTTAGATCAGATGGCAAATTGTATTTGGTGCTAGGTCTTTCCCTTTAGGTTTTACCCCAACAATGTTTTCATTAGTTTCGCTCACTCTCGAAATCAAGCATTTTACAGCAGGTTGGAGCAGCCTGTATCTCAGCACAGGAATAAGGTAGGGAAGAATTCTAAGGATCATTTTGACTGCCTCCAGAAGTTAGAACAGATGGCCAATGCAATTTGGTGCTAGGCCTTTCCCTTTAGGTTTTACCCCAACAATGTTTTCATTAGTTTCGCTCACTCTCGAAATCAAGCATTTTACAGCAGGTTGGAGCAGCCTGTATCTCAGCACAGGAATAAGGTAGGGAAGAATTCTAAGGATCATTTTGACTGCCTCCAGAAGTTAGATCAGATGGCAAATTGTATTTGGTGCTAGGTCTTTCCCTTTAGGTTTTACCCCAACAATGTTTTCATTAGTTTCGATCAGTCTCGAAATCAAGCATTTTACAGCAGGTTGGAGCAGCCTGTATCTCAGCACAGGAATAAGGTAGGGAAGAATTCTAAGGATCATTTTGACTGCCTCCAGAAGTTAGATCAGATGGCCAATGGAATTTGGTGCTAGGTCTTTCCCTTTAGGTTTTACCCCAACAATGTTTTCATTAGTTTCGCTCACTCTCGAAATCAAGCATTTTACAGCAGGTTGGAGCAGCCTGTATCTCAGCACAGGAATAAGGTAGGGAAGAATTCTAAGGATCATTTTGACTGCCTCCAGAAGTTAGATCAGATGGCAAATTGTATTTGGTGCTAGGTCTTTCCCTTTAGGTTTTACCCCAACAATGTTTTCATTAGTTTCGCTCACTCTCGAAATCAAGCATTTTACAGCAGGTTGGAGCAGCCTGTATCTCAGCACAGGAATAAGGTAGGGAAGAATTCTAAGGATCATTTTGACTGCCTCCAGAAGTTAGATCAGATGGCAAATTGTATTTGGTGCTAGGTCTTTCCCTTTAGGTTTTACCCCAACAATGTTTTCATTAGTTTCGATCAGTCTCGAAATCAAGCATTTTACAGCAGGTTGGAGCAGCCTGTATCTCAGCACAGGAATAAGGTAGGGAAGAATTCTAAGGATCATTTTGACTGCCTCCAGAAGTTAGATCAGATGGCAAATTGTATTTGGTGCTAGGTCTTTCCCTTTAGGTTTTACCCCAACAATGTTTTCATTAGTTTCGATCAGTCTCGAAATCAAGCGTTTTACAGCAGGTTGGAGCAGCCTGTATCTCAGCACAGGAATAAGGTAGGGAAGAATTCAAATACTCATTTTGACTGCCTCCAGAAGTTAGATCAGATGGCCAATGCAATTTGGTGCTAGGTCTTTCCCTTTAGGTTTTACCCCAACAATGTTTTCATTAGTTTCGCTCACTCTCGAAATCAAGATTTTACAGCAGGTTGGAGCAGCCTGTATCTCAGCACAGGAATAAGGTAGGGAAGAATTCAAATACTCATTTTGACTGCCTCCAGAAGTTAGATCAGATGGCCAATGGAATTTGGTGCTAGGTCTTTCCCTTTAGGTTTTACCCCAACAATGTTTTCATTAGTTTCGCTCACTCTCGAAATCAAGCATTTTACAGCAGGTTGGAGCAGCCTGTATCTCAGCACAGGAATAAGGTAGGGAAGAATTCTAAGGATCATTTTGACTGCCTCCAGAAGTTAGATCAGATGGCAAATTGTATTTGGTGCTAGGTCTTTCCCTTTAGGTTTTACCCCAACAATGTTTTCATTAGTTTCGCTCACTCTCGAAATCAAGCATTTTACAGCAGGTTGGAGCAGCCTGTATCTCAGCACAGGAATAAGGTAGGGAAGAATTCTAAGGATCATTTTGACTGCCTCCAGAAGTTAGATCAGATGGCCAATGCAATTTGGTGCTAGGCCTTTCCCTTTAGGTTTTACCCCAACAATGTTTTCATTAGTTTCGCTCAGTCTCGAAATCAAGCATTTTACAGCAGGTTGGAGCAGCCTGTATCTCAGCACAGGAATAAGGTAGGGAAGAATTCTAAGGATCATTTTGACTGCCTCCAGAAGTTAGATCAGATGGCAAATTGTATTTGGTGCTAGGTCTTTCCCTTTAGGTTTTACCCCAACAATGTTTTCATTAGTTTCGATCAGTCTCGAAATCAAGCATTTTACAGCAGGTTGGAGCAGCCTGTATCTCAGCACAGGAATAACGTAGGGAAGAATTCTAAGGATCATTTTGACTGCCTCCAGAAGTTAGATCAGATGGCCAATGGAATTTGGTGCTAGGTCTTTCCCTTTAGGTTTTACCCCAACAATGTTTTCATTAGTTTCGCTCACTCTCAAAATCAAGCATTTTACAGCAGGTTGGAGCAGCCTGTATCTCAGCACAGGAATAAGGTAGGGAATAATTCAAATACTCATTTTGACTGCCTCCAGAAGTTAGATCAGATGGCAAATTGTATATGGTGCTAGGTCTTTCCCTTTAGGTTTTACCCCAACAATGTTTTCATTAGTTTCGCTCACTCTCGAAATCAAGCATTTTACAGCAGGTTGGAGCAGCCTGTATCTCAGCACAGGAATAAGGTAGGGAAGAATTCTAAGGATCATTTTGACTGCCTCCAGAAGTTAGATCAGATGGCAAATTGTATTTGGTGCTAGGTCTTTCCCTTTAGGTTTTACCCCAACAATGTTTTCATTAGTTTCGCTCACTCTCGAAATCAAGCATTTTACAGCAGGTTGGAGCAGCCTGTATCTCAGCACAGGAATAAGGTAGGGAAGAATTCTAAGGATCATTTTGACTGCCTCCAGAAGTTAGATCAGATGGCAAATTGTATTTGGTGCTAGGTCTTTCCCTTTAGGTTTTACCCCAACAATGTTTTCATTAGTTTCGATCAGTCTCGAAATCAAGCATTTTACAGCAGGTTGGAGCAGCCTGTATCTCAGCACAGGAATAAGGTAGGGAAGAATTCTAAGGATCATTTTGACTGCCTCCAGAAGTTAGATCAGATGGCAAATTGTATTTGGTGCTAGGTCTTTCCCTTTAGGTTTTACCCCAACAATGTTTTCATTAGTTTCGATCACTCTCGAAATCAAGCATTTTACAGCAGGTTGGAGCAGCCTGTATCTCAGCACAGGAATAAGGTAGGGAAGAATTCTAAGGATCATTTTGACTGCCTCCAGAAGTTAGATCAGATGGCAAATTGTATTTGGTGCTAGGTCTTTCCCTTTAGGTTTTACCCCAACAATGTTTTCATTAGTTTCGCTCACTCTCGAAATCAGGCATTTTACAGCAGGTTGGAGCAGCCTGTATCTCAGCACAGGAATAAGGTAGGGAAGAATTCAAAGGATCATTTTGACTGCCTCCAGAAGTTAGATCAGATGGCAAATTGTATTTGGTGCCAGGTCTTTCCCTTTAGGTTTTACCCCAACAATGTTTTCATTAGTTTCGATCAGTCTCGAAATCAAGCATTTTACAGCAGGTTGGAGCAGCCTGTATCTCAGCACAGGAATAAGGTAGGGAAGAATTCTAAGGATCATTTTGACTGCCTCCAGAAGTTAGATCAGATGGCAAATTGTATTTGGTGCTAGGTCTTTCCCTTTAGGTTTTACCCCAACAATGTTTTCATTAGTTTCGATCACTCTCGAAATCAAGCATTTTACAGCAGGTTGGAGCAGCCTGTATCTCAGCACAGGAATAAGGTAGGGAAGAATTCTAAGGATCATTTTGACTGCCTCCAGAAGTTAGATCAGATGGCAAATTGTATTTGGTGCTAGGTCTTTCCCTTTAGGTTTTACCCCAACAATGTTTTCATTAGTTTCGCTCACTCTCGAAATCAAGCATTTTACAGCAGGTTGGAGCAGCCTGTATCTCAGCACAGGAATAAGGTAGGGAAGAATTCTAAGGATCATTTTGACTGCCTCCAGAAGTTAGATCAGATGGCCAATGGAATTTGGTGCTAGGTCTTTCCCTTTAGGTTTTACCCCAACAATGTTTTCATTAGTTTCGCTCACTCTCGAAATCAAGCATTTTACAGCAGGTTGGAGCAGCCTGTATCTCAGCACAGGAATAAGGTAGGGAAGAATTCAAATACTCATTTTGACTGCCTCCAGAAGTTAGATCAGATGGCCAATGCAATTTGGTGCTAGGCCTTTCCCTTTAGGTTTTACCCCAACAATGTTTTCATTAGTTTCGCTCACTCTCGAAATCAAGCATTTTACAGCAGGTTGGAGCAGCCTGTATCTCAGCACAGGAATAAGGTAGGGAAGAATTCTAAGGCTCATTTTGACTGCCTCCAGAAGTTAGATCAGATGGCAAATTGGATTTGGTGCTAGGTCTTTCCCTTTAGGTTTTACCCCAACAATGTTTTCATTAGTTTCGCTCACTCTCGAAATCAAGCATTTTACAGCAGGTTGGAGCAGCCTGTATCTCAGCACAGGAATAAGGTAGGGAAGAATTCAAATACTCATTTTGACTGCCTCCAGAAGTTAGATCAGATGGCAAATTGCATTTGGTGCTAGGTCTTTCCCTTTAGGTTTTACCCCAACAATGTTTTCATTAGTTTCGCTCACTCTCGAAATCAAGCATTTTACAGCAGGTTGGAGCAGCCTGTATCTCAGCACAGGAATAAGGTAGGGAAGAATTCTAAGGATCATTTTGACTGCCTCCAGAAGTTAGATCAGATGGCAAATTGTATTTGGTGCTAGGTCTTTCCCTTTAGGTTTTACCCCAACAATGTTTTCATTAGTTTCGCTCACTCTCGAAATCAAGCATTTTACAGCAGGTTGGAGCAGCCTGTATCTCAGCACAGGAATAAGGTAGGGAAGAATTCTAAGGATCATTTTGACAGCCTCCAGAAGTTAGATCAGATGGCAAATTGTATTTGGTGCTAGGTCTTTCCCTTTAGGTTTTACCCCAACAATGTTTTCATTAGTTTCGCTCACTCTCGAAATCAAGCATTTTACAGCAGGTTGGAGCAGCCTGTATCTCAGCACAGGAATAAGGTAGGGAAGAATTCTAAGGATCATTTTGACTGCCTCCAGAAGTTAGATCAGATGGCAAATTGTATTCGGTGCCAGGTCTTTCCCTTTAGGTTTTACCCCAACAATGTTTTCATTAGTTTCGCTCACTCTCGAAATCAAGCATTTTACAGCAGGTTGGAGCAGCCTGTATCTCAGCACAGGAATAAGGTAGGGAAGAATTCTAAGGATCATTTTGACTGCCTCCAGAAGTTAGATCAGATGGCAAATTGTATTTGGTGCTAGGTCTTTCCCTTTAGGTTTTACCCCAACAATGTTTTCATTAGTTTCGATCAGTCTCGAAATCAAGCATTTTACAGCAGGTTGGAGCAGCCTGTATCTCAGCACAGGAATAAGGTAGGGAAGAATTCTAAGGATCATTTTGACTGCCTCCAGAAGTTAGATCAGATGGCAAATTGTATTTGGTGCTAGGTCTTTCCCTTTAGGTTTTACCCCAACAATGTTTTCATTAGTTTCGCTCACTCTCGAAATCAAGCATTTTACAGCAGGTTGGAGCAGCCTGTATCTCAGCACAGGAATAAGGTAGGGAAGAATTCAAATACTCATTTTGACTGCCTCCAGAAGTTAGATCAGATGGCCAATGGAATTTGGTGCTAGGTCTTTCCCTTTAGGTTTTACCCCAACAATGTTTTCATTAGTTTCGCTCACTCTCGAAATCAAGCATTTTAGAGCAGGTTGGAGCAGCCTGTATCTCAGCACAGGAATAAGGTAGGGAAGAATTCTAAGGATCATTTTGACTGCCTCCAGAAGTTAGATCAGATGGCAAATTGTATTTGGTGCTAGGTCTTTCCCTTTAGGTTTTACCCCAACAATGTTTTCATTAGTTTCGCTCACTCTCGAAATCAAGCATTTTACAGCAGGTTGGAGCAGCCTGTATCTCAGCACAGGAATAAGGTAGGGAAGAATTCTAAGGATCATTTTGACTGCCTCCAGAAGTTAGATCAGATGGCAAATTGTATTTGGTGCTAGGTCTTTCCCTTTAGGTTTTACCCCAACAATGTTTTCATTAGTTTCGATCAGTCTCGAAATCAAGCATTTTACAGCAGGTTGGAGCAGCCTGTATCTCAGCACAGGAATAAGGTAGGGAAGAATTCTAAGGATCATTTTGACTGCCTCCAGAAGTTAGATCAGATGGCAAATTGTATTTGGTGCTAGGTCTTTCCCTTTAGGTTTTACCCCAACAATGTTTTCATTAGTTTCGCTCACTCTCGAAATCAAGCATTTTACAGCAGGTTGGAGCAGCCTGTATCTCAGCACAGGAATAAGGTAGGGAAGAATTCTAAGGATCATTTTGACTGCCTCCAGAAGTTAGATCAGATGGCAAATTGTATTTGGTGCTAGGTCTTTCCCTTTAGGTTTTACCCCAACAATGTTTTCATTAGTTTCGCTCACTCTCGAAATCAAGCATTTTACAGCAGGTTGGAACAGCCTGTATCTCAGCACAGGAATAAGGTAGGGAAGAATTCAAAGGATCATTTTGACTGCCTCCAGAAGTTAGATCAGATGGCAAATTGTATTTGGTGCCAGGTCTTTCCCTTTAGGTTTTACCCCAACAATGTTTTCATTAGTTTCGATCAGTCTCGAAATCAAGCATTTTACAGCAGGTTGGAGCAGCCTGTATCTCAGCACAGGAATAAGGTAGGGAAGAATTCTAAGGATCATTTTGACTGCCTCCAGAAGTTAGATCAGATGGCAAATTGTATTTGGTGCTAGGTCTTTCCCTTTAGGTTTTACCCCAACAATGTTTTCATTAGTTTCGATCACTCTCGAAATCAAGCATTTTACAGCAGGTTGGAGCAGCCTGTATCTCAGCACAGGAATAAGGTAGGGAAGAATTCTAAGGATCATTTTGACTGCCTCCAGAAGTTAGATCAGATGGCAAATTGTATTTGGTGCTAGGTCTTTCCCTTTAGGTTTTACCCCAACAATGTTTTCATTAGTTTCGCTCACTCTCGAAATCAAGCATTTTACAGCAGGTTGGAGCAGCCTGTATCTCAGCACAGGAATAAGGTAGGGAAGAATTCTAAGGATCATTTTGACTGCCTCCAGAAGTTAGATCAGATGGCCAATGGAATTTGGTGCTAGGTCTTTCCCTTTAGGTTTTACCCCAACAATGTTTTCATTAGTTTCGCTCACTCTCGAAATCAAGCATTTTACAGCAGGTTGGAGCAGCCTGTATCTCAGCACAGGAATAAGGTAGGGAAGAATTCAAATACTCATTTTGACTGCCTCCAGAAGTTAGATCAGATGGCAAATTGCATTTGGTGCTAGGTCTTTCCCTTTAGGTTTTACCCCAACAATGTTTTCATTAGTTTCGCTCACTCTCGAAATCAAGCATTTTACAGCAGGTTGGAGCAGCCTGTATCTCAGCACAGGAATAAGGTAGGGAAGAATTCTAAGGATCATTTTGACTGCCTCCAGAAGTTAGATCAGATGGCCAATGCAATTTGGTGCTAGGCCTTTCCCTTTAGGTTTTACCCCAACAATGTTTTCATTAGTTTCGCTCACTCTCGAAATCAAGCATTTTACAGCAGGTTGGAGCAGCCTGTATCTCAGCACAGGAATAAGGTAGGGAAGAATTCTAAGGATCATTTTGACTGCCTCCAGAAGTTAGATCAGATGGCCAATGGAATTTGGTGCTAGGTCTTTCCCTTTAGGTTTTACCCCAACAATGTTTTCATTAGTTTCGCTCACTCTCGAAATCAAGCATTTTACAGCAGGTTGGAGCAGCCTGTATCTCAGCACAGGAATAAGGTAGGGAAGAATTCAAATACTCATTTTGACTGCCTCCAGAAGTTAGATCAGATGGCAAATTGCATTTGGTGCTAGGTCTTTCCCTTTAGGTTTTACCCCAACAATGTTTTCATTAGTTTCGCTCACTCTCGAAATCAAGCATTTTACAGCAGGTTGGAGCAGCCTGTATCTCAGCACAGGAATAAGGTAGGGAAGAATTCAAATACTCATTTTGACTGCCTCCAGAAGTTAGATCAGATGGCCAATGGAATTTGGTGCTAGGTCTTTCCCTTTTGGTTTTACCCCAACAATGTTTTCATTAGTTTCGCTCACTCTCGAAATCAAGCATTTTACAGCAGGTTGGAGCAGCCTGTATCTCAGCACAGGAATAAGGTAGGGAAGAATTCTAAGGATCATTTTGACTGCCTCCAGAAGTTAGATCAGATGGCAAATTGTATTTGGTGCTAGGTCTTTCCCTTTAGGTTTTACCCCAACAATGTTTTCATTAGTTTCGCTCACTCTCGAAATCAAGCATTTTACAGCAGGTTGGAGCAGCCTGTATCTCAGCACAGGAATAAGGTAGGGAAGAATTCTAAGGATCATTTTGACAGCCTCCAGAAGTTAGATCAGATGGCAAATTGTATTTGGTGCTAGGTCTTTCCCTTTAGGTTTTACCCCAACAATGTTTTCATTAGTTTCGCTCACTCTCGAAATCAAGCATTTTACAGCAGGTTGGAGCAGCCTGTATCTCAGCACAGGAATAAGGTAGGGAAGAATTCTAAGGATCATTTTGACTGCCTCCAGAAGTTAGATCAGATGGCAAATTGTATTCGGTGCCAGGTCTTTCCCTTTAGGTTTTACCCCAACAATGTTTTCATTAGTTTCGCTCACTCTCGAAATCAAGCATTTTACAGCAGGTTGGAGCAGCCTGTATCTCAGCACAGGAATAAGGTAGGGAAGAATTCTAAGGATCATTTTGACTGCCTCCAGAAGTTAGATCAGATGGCCAATGGAATTTGGTGCTAGGTCTTTCCCTTTAGGTTTTACCCCAACAATGTTTTCATTAGTTTCGCTCACTCTCGAAATCAAGCATTTTACAGCAGGTTGGAGCAGCCTGTATCTCAGCACAGGAATAAGGTAGGGAAGAATTCTAAGGATCATTTTGACTGCCTCCAGAAGTTAGATCAGATGGCAAATTGTATTTGGTGCTAGGTCTTTCCCTTTAGGTTTTACCCCAACAATGTTTTCATTAGTTCCGCTCACTCTCGAAATCAAGCATTTTACAGCAGGTTGGAGCAGCCTGTATCTCAGCACAGGAATAAGGTAGGGAAGAATTCTAAGGATCATTTTGACTGCCTCCAGAAGTTAGATCAGATGGCAAATTGTATTTGGTGCTAGGTCTTTCCCTTTAGGTTTTACCCCAACAATGTTTTCATTAGTTTCGCCCACTCTCGAAATCAAGCATTTTACAGCAGGTTGGAGCAGCCTGTATCTCAGCACAGGAATAAGGTAGGGAAGAATTCAAATACTCATTTTGACTGCCTCCAGAAGTTAGATCAGATGGCAAATTGCATTTGGTGCTAGGTCTTTCCCTTTAGGTTTTACCCCAACAATGTTTTCATTAGTTTCGATCAGTCTCGAAATCAAGCATTTTACAGCAGGTTGGAGCAGCCTGTATCTCAGCACAGGAATAAGGTAGGGAAGAATTCTAAGGATCATTTTGACTGCCTCCAGAAGTTAGATCAGATGGCCAATGCAATTTGGTGCTAGGCCTTTCCCTTTAGGTTTTACCCCAACAATGTTTTCATTAGTTTCGCTCACTCTCGAAATCAAGCATTTTACAGCAGGTTGGAGCAGCCTGTATCTCAGCACAGGAATAAGGTAGGGAAGAATTCTAAGGATCATTTTGACTGCCTCCAGAAGTTAGATCAGATGGCAAATTGTATTTGGTGCTAGGTCTTTCCCTTTAGGTTTTACCCCAACAATGTTTTCATTAGTTTCGATCAGTCTCGAAATCAAGCATTTTACAGCAGGTTGGAGCAGCCTGTATCTCAGCACAGGAATAAGGTAGGGAAGAATTCTAAGGATCATTTTGACTGCCTCCAGAAGTTAGATCAGATGGCCAATGGAATTTGGTGCTAGGTCTTTCCCTTTAGGTTTTACCCCAACAATGTTTTCATTAGTTTCGCCCACTCTCGAAATCAAGCATTTTACAGCAGGTTGGAGCAGCCTGTATCTCAGCACAGGAATAAGGTAGGGAAGAATTCAAATACTCATTTTGACTGCCTCCAGAAGTTAGATCAGATGGCAAATTGCATTTGGTGCTAGGTCTTTCCCTTTAGGTTTTACCCCAACAATGTTTTCATTAGTTTCGCTCACTCTCGAAATCAAGCATTTTACAGCAGGTTGGAGCAGCCTGTATCTCAGCACAGGAATAAGGTAGGGAAGAATTCAAATACTCATTTTGACTGCCTCCAGAAGTTAGATCAGATGGCCAATGGAATTTGGTGCTAGGTCTTTCCCTTTAGGTTTTACCCCAACAATGTTTTCATTAGTTTCGATCACTCTCGAAATCAAGCATTTTACAGCAGGTTGGAGCAGCCTGTATCTCAGCACAGGAATAAGGTAGGGAAGAATTCAAATACTCATTTTGACTGCCTCCAGAAGTTTGATCAGATGGCCAATGGAATTTGGTGCTAGGTCTTTCCCTTTAGGTTTTACCCCAACAATGTTTTCATTAGTTTCGCTCACTCTCGAAATCAAGCATTTTACAGCAGGTTGGAGCAGCCTGTATCTCAGCACAGGAATAAGGTAGGGAAGAATTCTAAGGATCATTTTGACTGCCTCCAGAAGTTAGATCAGATGGCAAATTGTATTTGGTGCTAGGTCTTTCCCTTTAGGTTTTACCCCAACAATGTTTTCATTAGTTTCGCTCACTCTCGAAATCAAGCATTTTACAGCAGGTTGGAGCAGCCTGTATCTCAGCACAGGAATAAGGTAGGGAAGAATTCTAAGGATCATTTTGACAGCCTCCAGAAGTTAGATCAGATGGCAAATTGTATTTGGTGCTAGGTCTTTCCCTTTAGGTTTTACCCCAACAATGTTTTCATTAGTTTCGCTCACTCTCGAAATCAAGCATTTTACAGCAGGTTGGAGCAGCCTGTATCTCAGCACAGGAATAAGGTAGGGAAGAATTCTAAGGATCATTTTGACTGCCTCCAGAAGTTAGATCAGATGGCAAATTGTATTTGGTGCTAGGTCTTTCCCTTTAGGTTTTACCCCAACAATGTTTTCATTAGTTTCGATCACTCTCGAAATCAAGCATTTTACAGCAGGTTGGAGCAGCCTGTATCTCAGCACAGGAATAAGGTAGGGAAGAATTCTAAGGATCATTTTGACTGCCTCCAGAAGTTAGATCAGATGGCAAATTGTATTTGGTGCTAGGTCTTTCCCTTTAGGTTTTACCCCAACAATGTTTTCATTAGTTTCGCTCACTCTCGAAATCAAGCATTTTACAGGAGGTTGGAGCAGCCTGTATCTCAGCACAGGAATAAGGTAGGGAAGAATTCAAATACTCATTTTGACTGCCTCCAGAAGTTAGATCAGATGGCAAATTGCATTTGGTGCTAGGTCTTTCCCTTTAGGTTTTACCCCAACAATGTTTTCATTAGTTTCGATCACTCTCGAAATCAAGCATTTTACAGCAGGTTGGAGCAGCCTGTATCTCAGCACAGGAATAAGGTAGGGAAGAATTCAAATACTCATTTTGACTGCCTCCAGAAGTTAGATCAGATGGCCAATGGAATTTGGTGCTAGGTCTTTCCCTTTAGGTTTTACCCCAACAATGTTTTCATTAGTTTCGATCACTCTCGAAATCAAGCATTTTACAGCAGGTTGGAGCAGCCTGTATCTCAGCACAGGAATAAGGTAGGGAAGAATTCAAATACTCATTTTGACTGCCTCCAGAAGTTTGATCAGATGGCCAATGGAATTTGGTGCTAGGTCTTTCCCTTTAGGTTTTACCCCAACAATGTTTTCATTAGTTTCGCTCACTCTCGAAATCAAGCATTTTACAGCAGGTTGGAGCAGCCTGTATCTCAGCACAGGAATAAGGTAGGGAAGAATTCTAAGGATCATTTTGACTGCCTCCAGAAGTTAGATCAGATGGCAAATTGTATTTGGTGCTAGGTCTTTCCCTTTAGGTTTTACCCCAACAATGTTTTCATTAGTTTCGCTCACTCTCGAAATCAAGCATTTTACAGCAGGTTGGAGCAGCCTGTATCTCAGCACAGGAATAAGGTAGGGAAGAATTCTAAGGATCATTTTGACAGCCTCCAGAAGTTAGATCAGATGGCAAATTGTATTTGGTGCTAGGTCTTTCCCTTTAGGTTTTACCCCAACAATGTTTTCATTAGTTTCGCTCACTCTCGAAATCAAGCATTTTACAGCAGGTTGGAGCAGCCTGTATCTCAGCACAGGAATAAGGTAGGGAAGAATTCTAAGGATCATTTTGACTGCCTCCAGAAGTTAGATCAGATGGCAAATTGTATTTGGTGCTAGGTCTTTCCCTTTAGGTTTTACCCCAACAATGTTTTCATTAGTTTCGATCACTCTCGAAATCAAGCATTTTACAGCAGGTTGGAGCAGCCTGTATCTCAGCACAGGAATAAGGTAGGGAAGAATTCTAAGGATCATTTTGACTGCCTCCAGAAGTTAGATCAGATGGCAAATTGTATTTGGTGCTAGGTCTTTCCCTTTAGGTTTTACCCCAACAATGTTTTCATTAGTTTCGCTCACTCTCGAAATCAAGCATTTTACAGGAGGTTGGAGCAGCCTGTATCTCAGCACAGGAATAAGGTAGGGAAGAATTCTAAGGATCATTTTGACTGCCTCCAGAAGTTAGATCAGATGGCAAATTGTATTTGGTGCTAGGTCTTTCCCTTTAGGTTTTACCCCAACAATGTTTTCATTAGTTTCGCTCACTCTCGAAATCAAGCATTTTACAGCAGGTTGGAGCAGCCTGTATCTCAGCACAGGAATAAGGTAGGGAAGAATTCTAAGGATCATTTTGACTGCCTCCAGAAGTTAGATCAGATGGCAAATTGTATTTGGTGCTAGGTCTTTCCCTTTAGGTTTTACCCCAACAATGTCTTCATTAGTTTCGCTCACTCTCGAAATCAAGCATTTTACAGCAGGTTGGAGCAGCCTGTATCTCAGCACAGGAATAAGGTAGGGAAGAATTCTAAGGATCATTTTGACTGCCTCCAGAAGTTAGATCAGATGGCAAATTGTATTTGGTGCTAGGTCTTTCCCTTTAGGTTTTACCCCAACAATGTTTTCATTAGTTTCGCTCACTCTCGAAATCAAGAATTTTACAGCAGGTTGGAGCAGCCTGTATCTCAGCACAGGAATAAGGTAGGGAAGAATTCTAAGGATCATTTTGACTGCCTCCAGAAGTTAGATCAGATGGCCAATGGAATTTGGTGCTAGGTCTTTCCCTTTAGGTTTTACCCCAACAATGTTTTCATTAGTTTCGATCAGTCTCGAAATCAAGCATTTTACAGCAGGTTGGAGCAGCCTGTATCTCAGCACAGGAATAAGGTAGGGAAGAATTCAAATACTCATTTTGACTGCCTCCAGAAGTTAGATCAGATGGCAAATTGCATTTGGTGCTAGGTCTTTCCCTTTAGGTTTTACCCCAACAATGTTTTCATTAGTTTCGCTCACTCTCGAAATCAAGCATTTTACAGCAGGTTGGAGCAGCCTGTATCTCAGCACAGGAATAAGGTAGGGAAGAATTCTAAGGATCATTTTGACTGCCTCCAGAAGTTAGATCAGATGGCAAATTGTATTTGGTGCTAGGTCTTTCCCTTTAGGTTTTACCCCAACAATGTTTTCATTAGTTTCGATCAGTCTCGAAATCAAGCATTTTACAGCAGGTTGGAGCAGCCTGTATCTCAGCACAGGAATAAGGTAGGGAAGAATTCTAAGGATCATTTTGACTGCCTCCAGAAGTTAGATCAGATGGCAAATTGTATTTGGTGCTAGGTCTTTCCCTTTAGGTTTTACCCCAACAATGTTTTCATTAGTTTCGATCAGTCTCGAAATCAAGCATTTTACAGCAGGTTGGAGCAGCCTGTATCTCAGCACAGGAATAAGGTAGGGAAGAATTCAAATACTCATTTTGACTGCCTCCAGAAGTTAGATCAGATGGCCAATGCAATTTGGTGCTAGGTCTTTCCCTTTAGGTTTTACCCCAACAATGTTTTCATTAGTTTCGCTCACTCTCGAAATCAAGATTTTACAGCAGGTTGGAGCAGCCTGTATCTCAGCACAGGAATAAGGTAGGGAAGAATTCAAATACTCATTTTGACTGCCTCCAGAAGTTAGATCAGATGGCCAATGGAATTTGGTGCTAGGTCTTTCCCTTTAGGTTTTACCCCAACAATGTTTTCATTAGTTTCGCTCACTCTCGAAATCAAGCATTTTACAGCAGGTTGGAGCAGCCTGTATCTCAGCACAGGAATAAGGTAGGGAAGAATTCTAAGGATCATTTTGACTGCCTCCAGAAGTTAGATCAGATGGCAAATTGTATTTGGTGCTAGGTCTTTCCCTTTAGGTTTTACCCCAACAATGTTTTCATTAGTTTCGCTCACTCTCGAAATCAAGCATTTTACAGCAGGTTGGAGCAGCCTGTATCTCAGCACAGGAATAAGGTAGGGAAGAATTCTAAGGATCATTTTGACTGCCTCCAGAAGTTAGATCAGATGGCCAATGCAATTTGGTGCTAGGCCTTTCCCTTTAGGTTTTACCCCAACAATGTTTTCATTAGTTTCGCTCACTCTCGAAATCAAGCATTTTACAGCAGGTTGGAGCAGCCTGTATCTCAGCACAGGAATAAGGTAGGGAAGAATTCTAAGGATCATTTTGACTGCCTCCAGAAGTTAGATCAGATGGCAAATTGTATTTGGTGCTAGGTCTTTCCCTTTAGGTTTTACCCCAACAATGTTTTCATTAGTTTCGATCAGTCTCGAAATCAAGCATTTTACAGCAGGTTGGAGCAGCCTGTATCTCAGCACAGGAATAAGGTAGGGAAGAATTCTAAGGATCATTTTGACTGCCTCCAGAAGTTAGATCAGATGGCCAATGGAATTTGGTGCTAGGTCTTTCCCTTTAGGTTTTACCCCAACAATGTTTTCATTAGTTTCGCTCACTCTCGAAATCAAGCATTTTACAGCAGGTTGGAGCAGCCTGTATCTCAGCACAGGAATAAGGTAGGGAAGAATTCTAAGGATCATTTTGACTGCCTCCAGAAGTTAGATCAGATGGCAAATTGTATTTGGTGCTAGGTCTTTCCCTTTAGGTTTTACCCCAACAATGTTTTCATTAGTTTCGCTCACTCTCGAAATCAAGCATTTTACAGCAGGTTGGAGCAGCCTGTATCTCAGCACAGGAATAAGGTAGGGAAGAATTCTAAGGATCATTTTGACTGCCTCCAGAAGTTAGATCAGATGGCCAATGGAATTTGGTGCTAGGTCTTTCCCTTTAGGTTTTACCCCAACAATGTTTTCATTAGTTTCGATCAGTCTCGAAATCAAGCGTTTTACAGCAGGTTGGAGCAGCCTGTATCTCAGCACAGGAATAAGGTAGGGAAGAATTCTAAGGATCATTTTGACTGCCTCCAGAAGTTAGATCAGATGGCAAATTGTATTTGGTGCTAGGTCTTTCCCTTTAGGTTTTACCCCAACAATGTTTTCATTAGTTTCGATCAGTCTCGAAATCAAGCATTTTACAGCAGGTTGGAGCAGCCTGTATCTCAGCACAGGAATAAGGTAGGGAAGAATTCAAATACTCATTTTGACTGCCTCCAGAAGTTAGATCAGATGGCCAATGCAATTTGGTGCTAGGTCTTTCCCTTTAGGTTTTACCCCAACAATGTTTTCATTAGTTTCGCTCACTCTCGAAATCAAGATTTTACAGCAGGTTGGAGCAGCCTGTATCTCAGCACAGGAATAAGGTAGGGAAGAATTCAAAGGATCATTTTGACTGCCTCCAGAAGTTAGATCAGATGGCCAATGGAATTTGGTGCTAGGTCTTTCCCTTTAGGTTTTACCCCAACAATGTTTTCATTAGTTTCGCTCACTCTCGAAATCAAGCATTTTACAGCAGGTTGGAGCAGCCTGTATCTCAGCACAGGAATAAGGTAGGGAAGAATTCTAAGGATCATTTTGACTGCCTCCAGAAGTTAGATCAGATGGCAAATTGTATTTGGTGCTAGGTCTTTCCCTTTAGGTTTTACCCCAACAATGTTTTCATTAGTTTCGATCAGTCTCGAAATCAAGCATTTTACAGCAGGTTGGAGCAGCCTGTATCTCAGCACAGGAATAAGGTAGGGAAGAATTCTAAGGATCATTTTGACTGCCTCCAGAAGTTAGATCAGATGGCCAATGGAATTTGGTGCTAGGTCTTTCCCTTTAGGTTTTACCCCAACAATGTTTTCATTAGTTTCGCTCACTCTCGAAATCAAGCATTTTACAGCAGGTTGGAGCAGCCTGTATCTCAGCACAGGAATAAGGTAGGGAAGAATTCTAAGGATCATTTTGACTGCCTCCAGAAGTTAGATCAGATGGCAAATTGTATTTGGTGCTAGGTCTTTCCCTTTAGGTTTTACCCCAACAATGTTTTCATTAGTTTCGCTCACTCTCGAAATCAAGCATTTTACAGCAGGTTGGAGCAGCCTGTATCTCAGCACAGGAATAAGGTAGGGAAGAATTCTAAGGATCATTTTGACTGCCTCCAGAAGTTAGATCAGATGGCAAATTGTATTTGGTGCTAGGTCTTTCCCTTTAGGTTTTACCCCAACAATGTTTTCATTAGTTTCGATCAGTCTCGAAATCAAGCATTTTACAGCAGGTTGGAGCAGCCTGTATCTCAGCACAGGAATAAGGTAGGGAAGAATTCTAAGGATCATTTTGACTGCCTCCAGAAGTTAGATCAGATGGCAAATTGTATTTGGTGCTAGGTCTTTCCCTTTAGGTTTTACCCCAACAATGTTTTCATTAGTTTCGATCAGTCTCGAAATCAAGCATTTTACAGCAGGTTGGAGCAGCCTGTATCTCAGCACAGGAATAAGGTAGGGAAGAATTCAAATACTCATTTTGACTGCCTCCAGAAGTTAGATCAGATGGCCAATGCAATTTGGTGCTAGGTCTTTCCCTTTAGGTTTTACCCCAACAATGTTTTCATTAGTTTCGCTCACTCTCGAAATCAAGATTTTACAGCAGGTTGGAGCAGCCTGTATCTCAGCACAGGAATAAGGTAGGGAAGAATTCAAATACTCATTTTGACTGCCTCCAGAAGTTAGATCAGATGGCCAATGGAATTTGGTGCTAGGTCTTTCCCTTTAGGTTTTACCCCAACAATGTTTTCATTAGTTTCGCTCACTCTCGAAATCAAGCATTTTACAGCAGGTTGGAGCAGCCTGTATCTCAGCACAGGAATAAGGTAGGGAAGAATTCTAAGGATCATTTTGACTGCCTCCAGAAGTTAGATCAGATGGCAAATTGTATTTGGTGCTAGGTCTTTCCCTTTAGGTTTTACCCCAACAATGTTTTCATTAGTTTCGCTCACTCTCGAAATCAAGCATTTTACAGCAGGTTGGAGCAGCCTGTATCTCAGCACAGGAATAAGGTAGGGAAGAATTCTAAGGATCATTTTGACTGCCTCCAGAAGTTAGATCAGATGGCCAATGCAATTTGGTGCTAGGCCTTTCCCTTTAGGTTTTACCCCAACAATGTTTTCATTAGTTTCGCTCACTCTCGAAATCAAGCATTTTACAGCAGGTTGGAGCAGCCTGTATCTCAGCACAGGAATAAGGTAGGGAAGAATTCTAAGGATCATTTTGACTGCCTCCAGAAGTTAGATCAGATGGCAAATTGTATTTGGTGCTAGGTCTTTCCCTTTAGGTTTTACCCCAACAATGTTTTCATTAGTTTCGATCAGTCTCGAAATCAAGCATTTTACAGCAGGTTGGAGCAGCCTGTATCTCAGCACAGGAATAAGGTAGGGAAGAATTCTAAGGATCATTTTGACTGCCTCCAGAAGTTAGATCAGATGGCCAATGGAATTTGGTGCTAGGTCTTTCCCTTTAGGTTTTACCCCAACAATGTTTTCATTAGTTTCGCTCACTCTCAAAATCAAGCATTTTACAGCAGGTTGGAGCAGCCTGTATCTCAGCACAGGAATAAGGTAGGGAATAATTCAAATACTCATTTTGACTGCCTCCAGAAGTTAGATCAGATGGCCAATGCAATTTGGTGCTAGGCCTTTCCCTTTAGGTTTTACCCCAACAATGTTTTCATTAGTTTCGCTCACTCTCGAAATCAAGATTTTACAGCAGGTTGGAGCAGCCTGTATCTCAGCACAGGAATAAGGTAGGGAAGAATTCAAATACTCATTTTGACTGCCTCCAGAAGTTAGATCAGATGGCCAATGCAATTTGGTGCTAGGTCTTTCCCTTTAGGTTTTACCCCAACAATGTTTTCATTAGTTTCGCTCACTCTCGAAATCAAGCATTTTACAGCAGGTTGGAGCAGCCTGTATCTCAGCACAGGAATAAGGTAGGGAAGAATTCTAAGGATCATTTTGACTGCCTCCAGAAGTTAGATCAGATGGCAAATTGTATTTGGTGCTAGGTCTTTCCCTTTAGGTTTTACCCCAACAATGTTTTCATTAGTTTCGCTCACTCTCGAAATCAAGCATTTTACAGCAGGTTGGAGCAGCCTGTATCTCAGCACAGGAATAAGGTAGGGAAGAATTCTAAGGATCATTTTGACTGCCTCCAGAAGTTAGAACAGATGGCCAATGCAATTTGGTGCTAGGCCTTTCCCTTTAGGTTTTACCCCAACAATGTTTTCATTAGTTTCGCTCACTCTCGAAATCAAGCATTTTACAGCAGGTTGGAGCAGCCTGTATCTCAGCACAGGAATAAGGTAGGGAAGAATTCTAAGGATCATTTTGACTGCCTCCAGAAGTTAGATCAGATGGCAAATTGTATTTGGTGCTAGGTCTTTCCCTTTAGGTTTTACCCCAACAATGTTTTCATTAGTTTCGATCAGTCTCGAAATCAAGCATTTTACAGCAGGTTGGAGCAGCCTGTATCTCAGCACAGGAATAAGGTAGGGAAGAATTCTAAGGATCATTTTGACTGCCTCCAGAAGTTAGATCAGATGGCCAATGGAATTTGGTGCTAGGTCTTTCCCTTTAGGTTTTACCCCAACAATGTTTTCATTAGTTTCGCTCACTCTCGAAATCAAGCATTTTACAGCAGGTTGGAGCAGCCTGTATCTCAGCACAGGAATAAGGTAGGGAAGAATTCTAAGGATCATTTTGACTGCCTCCAGAAGTTAGATCAGATGGCAAATTGTATTTGGTGCTAGGTCTTTCCCTTTAGGTTTTACCCCAACAATGTTTTCATTAGTTTCGCTCACTCTCGAAATCAAGCATTTTACAGCAGGTTGGAGCAGCCTGTATCTCAGCACAGGAATAAGGTAGGGAAGAATTCTAAGGATCATTTTGACTGCCTCCAGAAGTTAGATCAGATGGCAAATTGTATTTGGTGCTAGGTCTTTCCCTTTAGGTTTTACCCCAACAATGTTTTCATTAGTTTCGATCAGTCTCGAAATCAAGCATTTTACAGCAGGTTGGAGCAGCCTGTATCTCAGCACAGGAATAAGGTAGGGAAGAATTCTAAGGATCATTTTGACTGCCTCCAGAAGTTAGATCAGATGGCAAATTGTATTTGGTGCTAGGTCTTTCCCTTTAGGTTTTACCCCAACAATGTTTTCATTAGTTTCGATCAGTCTCGAAATCAAGCGTTTTACAGCAGGTTGGAGCAGCCTGTATCTCAGCACAGGAATAAGGTAGGGAAGAATTCAAATACTCATTTTGACTGCCTCCAGAAGTTAGATCAGATGGCCAATGCAATTTGGTGCTAGGCCTTTCCCTTTAGGTTTTACCCCAACAATGTTTTCATTAGTTTCGCTCACTCTCGAAATCAAGATTTTACAGCAGGTTGGAGCAGCCTGTATCTCAGCACAGGAATAAGGTAGGGAAGAATTCAAATACTCATTTTGACTGCCTCCAGAAGTTAGATCAGATGGCCAATGGAATTTGGTGCTAGGTCTTTCCCTTTAGGTTTTACCCCAACAATGTTTTCATTAGTTTCGCTCACTCTCGAAATCAAGCATTTTACAGCAGGTTGGAGCAGCCTGTATCTCAGCACAGGAATAAGGTAGGGAAGAATTCTAAGGATCATTTTGACTGCCTCCAGAAGTTAGATCAGATGGCAAATTGTATTTGGTGCTAGGTCTTTCCCTTTAGGTTTTACCCCAACAATGTTTTCATTAGTTTCGCTCACTCTCGAAATCAAGCATTTTACAGCAGGTTGGAGCAGCCTGTATCTCAGCACAGGAATAAGGTAGGGAAGAATTCTAAGGATCATTTTGACTGCCTCCAGAAGTTAGATCAGATGGCCAATGCAATTTGGTGCTAGGCCTTTCCCTTTAGGTTTTACCCCAACAATGTTTTCATTAGTTTCGCTCACTCTCGAAATCAAGCATTTTACAGCAGGTTGGAGCAGCCTGTATCTCAGCACAGGAATAAGGTAGGGAAGAATTCTAAGGATCATTTTGACTGCCTCCAGAAGTTAGATCAGATGGCAAATTGTATTTGGTGCTAGGTCTTTCCCTTTAGGTTTTACCCCAACAATGTTTTCATTAGTTTCGATCAGTCTCGAAATCAAGCATTTTACAGCAGGTTGGAGCAGCCTGTATCTGAGCACAGGAATAACGTAGGGAAGAATTCTAAGGATCATTTTGACTGCCTCCAGAAGTTAGATCAGATGGCCAATGGAATTTGGTGCTAGGTCTTTCCCTTTAGGTTTTACCCCAACAATGTTTTCATTAGTTTCGCTCACTCTCAAAATCAAGCATTTTACAGCAGGTTGGAGCAGCCTGTATCTCAGCACAGGAATAAGGTAGGGAATAATTCAAATACTCATTTTGACTGCCTCCAGAAGTTAGATCAGATGGCAAATTGTATTTGGTGCTAGGTCTTTCCCTTTAGGTTTTACCCCAACAATGTTTTCATTAGTTTCGCTCACTCTCGAAATCAAGCATTTTACAGCAGGTTGGAGCAGCCTGTATCTCAGCACAGGAATAAGGTAGGGAAGAATTCTAAGGATCATTTTGACTGCCTCCAGAAGTTAGATCAGATGGCAAATTGTATTTGGTGCTAGGTCTTTCCCTTTAGGTTTTACCCCAACAATGTTTTCATTAGTTTCGCTCACTCTCGAAATCAAGCATTTTACAGCAGGTTGGAGCAGCCTGTATCTCAGCACAGGAATAAGGTAGGGAAGAATTCTAAGGATCATTTTGACTGCCTCCAGAAGTTAGATCAGATGGCAAATTGTATTTGGTGCTAGGTCTTTCCCTTTAGGTTTTACCCCAACAATGTTTTCATTAGTTTCGATCAGTCTCGAAATCAAGCATTTTACAGCAGGTTGGAGCAGCCTGTATCTCAGCACAGGAATAAGGTAGGGAAGAATTCTAAGGATCATTTTGACTGCCTCCAGAAGTTAGATCAGATGGCAAATTGTATTTGGTGCTAGGTCTTTCCCTTTAGGTTTTACCCCAACAATGTTTTCATTAGTTTCGATCACTCTCGAAATCAAGCATTTTACAGCAGGTTGGAGCAGCCTGTATCTCAGCACAGGAATAAGGTAGGGAAGAATTCTAAGGATCATTTTGACTGCCTCCAGAAGTTAGATCAGATGGCAAATTGTATTTGGTGCTAGGTCTTTCCCTTTAGGTTTTACCCCAACAATGTTTTCATTAGTTTCGCTCACTCTCGAAATCAGGCATTTTACAGCAGGTTGGAGCAGCCTGTATCTCAGCACAGGAATAAGGTAGGGAAGAATTCAAAGGATCATTTTGACTGCCTCCAGAAGTTAGATCAGATGGCCAATGGAATTTGGTGCTAGGTCTTTCCCTTTAGGTTTTACCCCAACAATGTTTTCATTAGTTTCGCTCACTCTCAAAATCAAGCATTTTACAGCAGGTTGGAGCATCCTGTATCTCAGCACAGGAATAAGGTAGGGAATAATTCAAATACTCATTTTGACTGCCTCCAGAAGTTAGATCAGATGGCCAATGGAATTTGGTGCTAGGTCTTTCCCTTTAGGTTTTACCCCAACAATGTTTTCATTAGTTTCGCTCACTCTCGAAATCAAGCATTTTAGAGCAGGTTGGAGCAGCCTGTATCTCAGCACAGGAATAAGGTAGGGAAGAATTCTAAGGATCATTTTGACTGCCTCCAGAAGTTAGATCAGATGGCAAATTGTATTTGGTGCTAGGTCTTTCCCTTTAGGTTTTACCCCAACAATGTTTTCATTAGTTTCGCTCACTCTCGAAATCAAGCATTTTACAGCAGGTTGGAGCAGCCTGTATCTCAGCACAGGAATAAGGTAGGGAAGAATTCTAAGGATCATTTTGACTGCCTCCAGAAGTTAGATCAGATGGCAAATTGTATTTGGTGCTAGGTCTTTCCCTTTAGGTTTTACCCCAACAATGTTTTCATTAGTTTCGCTCACTCTCGAAATCAAGCATTTTACAGCAGGTTGGAGCAGCCTGTATCTCAGCACAGGAATAAGGTAGGGAAGAATTCTAAGGATCATTTTGACTGCCTCCAGAAGTTAGATCAGATGGCCAATGCAATTTGGTGCTAGGCCTTTCCCTTTAGGTTTTACCCCAACAATGTTTTCATTAGTTTCGCTCACTCTCGAAATCAAGCATTTTACAGCAGGTTGGAGCAGCCTGTATCTCAGCACAGGAATAAGGTAGGGAAGAATTCTAAGGATCATTTTGACTGCCTCCAGAAGTTAGATCAGATGGCAAATTGTATTTGGTGCTAGGTCTTTCCCTTTAGGTTTTACCCCAACAATGTTTTCATTAGTTTCGCTCACTCTCGAAATCAAGCATTTTACAGCAGGTTGGAACAGCCTGTATCTCAGCACAGGAATAAGGTAGGGAAGAATTCAAAGGATCATTTTGACTGCCTCCAGAAGTTAGATCAGATGGCAAATTGTATTTGGTGCCAGGTCTTTCCCTTTAGGTTTTACCCCAACAATGTTTTCATTAGTTTCGATCAGTCTCGAAATCAAGCATTTTACAGCAGGTTGGAGCAGCCTGTATCTCAGCACAGGAATAAGGTAGGGAAGAATTCTAAGGATCATTTTGACTGCCTCCAGAAGTTAGATCAGATGGCAAATTGTATTTGGTGCTAGGTCTTTCCCTTTAGGTTTTACCCCAACAATGTTTTCATTAGTTTCGATCACTCTCGAAATCAAGCATTTTACAGCAGGTTGGAGCAGCCTGTATCTCAGCACAGGAATAAGGTAGGGAAGAATTCTAAGGATCATTTTGACTGCCTCCAGAAGTTAGATCAGATGGCAAATTGTATTTGGTGCTAGGTCTTTCCCTTTAGGTTTTACCCCAACAATGTTTTCATTAGTTTCGCTCACTCTCGAAATCAAGCATTTTACAGCAGGTTGGAGCAGCCTGTATCTCAGCACAGGAATAAGGTAGGGAAGAATTCTAAGGATCATTTTGACTGCCTCCAGAAGTTAGATCAGATGGCCAATGGAATTTGGTGCTAGGTCTTTCCCTTTAGGTTTTACCCCAACAATGTTTTCATTAGTTTCGCTCACTCTCGAAATCAAGCATTTTACAGCAGGTTGGAGCAGCCTGTATCTCAGCACAGGAATAAGGTAGGGAAGAATTCAAATACTCATTTTGACTGCCTCCAGAAGTTAGATCAGATGGCAAATTGCATTTGGTGCTAGGTCTTTCCCTTTAGGTTTTACCCCAACAATGTTTTCATTAGTTTCGCTCACTCTCGAAATCAAGCATTTTACAGCAGGTTGGAGCAGCCTGTATCTCAGCACAGGAATAAGGTAGGGAAGAATTCTAAGGATCATTTTGACTGCCTCCAGAAGTTAGATCAGATGGCCAATGCAATTTGGTGCTAGGCCTTTCCCTTTAGGTTTTACCCCAACAATGTTTTCATTAGTTTCGCTCACTCTCGAAATCAAGCATTTTACAGCAGGTTGGAGCAGCCTGTATCTCAGCACAGGAATAAGGTAGGGAAGAATTCTAAGGATCATTTTGACTGCCTCCAGAAGTTAGATCAGATGGCCAATGGAATTTGGTGCTAGGTCTTTCCCTTTAGGTTTTACCCCAACAATGTTTTCATTAGTTTCGCTCACTCTCGAAATCAAGCATTTTACAGCAGGTTGGAGCAGCCTGTATCTCAGCACAGGAATAAGGTAGGGAAGAATTCAAATACTCATTTTGACTGCCTCCAGAAGTTAGATCAGATGGCAAATTGCATTTGGTGCTAGGTCTTTCCCTTTAGGTTTTACCCCAACAATGTTTTCATTAGTTTCGCTCACTCTCGAAATCAAGCATTTTACAGCAGGTTGGAGCAGCCTGTATCTCAGCACAGGAATAAGGTAGGGAAGAATTCAAATACTCATTTTGACTGCCTCCAGAAGTTAGATCAGATGGCCAATGGAATTTGGTGCTAGGTCTTTCCCTTTTGGTTTTACCCCAACAATGTTTTCATTAGTTTCGCTCACTCTCGAAATCAAGCATTTTACAGCAGGTTGGAGCAGCCTGTATCTCAGCACAGGAATAAGGTAGGGAAGAATTCTAAGGATCATTTTGACTGCCTCCAGAAGTTAGATCAGATGGCAAATTGTATTTGGTGCTAGGTCTTTCCCTTTAGGTTTTACCCCAACAATGTTTTCATTAGTTTCGCTCACTCTCGAAATCAAGCATTTTACAGCAGGTTGGAGCAGCCTGTATCTCAGCACAGGAATAAGGTAGGGAAGAATTCTAAGGATCATTTTGACAGCCTCCAGAAGTTAGATCAGATGGCAAATTGTATTTGGTACTAGGTCTTTCCCTTTAGGTTTTACCCCAACAATGTTTTCATTAGTTTCGCTCACTCTCGAAATCAAGCATTTTACAGCAGGTTGGAGCAGCCTGTATCTCAGCACAGGAATAAGGTAGGGAAGAATTCTAAGGATCATTTTGACTGCCTCCAGAAGTTAGATCAGATGGCAAATTGTATTCGGTGCCAGGTCTTTCCCTTTAGGTTTTACCCCAACAATGTTTTCATTAGTTTCGCTCACTCTCGAAATCAAGCATTTTACAGCAGGTTGGAGCAGCCTGTATCTCAGCACAGGAATAAGGTAGGGAAGAATTCTAAGGATCATTTTGACTGCCTCCAGAAGTTAGATCAGATGGCCAATGGAATTTGGTGCTAGGTCTTTCCCTTTAGGTTTTACCCCAACAATGTTTTCATTAGTTTCGCTCACTCTCGAAATCAAGCATTTTACAGCAGGTTGGAGCAGCCTGTATCTCAGCACAGGAATAAGGTAGGGAAGAATTCTAAGGATCATTTTGACTGCCTCCAGAAGTTAGATCAGATGGCAAATTGTATTTGGTGCTAGGTCTTTCCCTTTAGGTTTTACCCCAACAATGTTTTCATTAGTTCCGCTCACTCTCGAAATCAAGCATTTTACAGCAGGTTGGAGCAGCCTGTATCTCAGCACAGGAATAAGGTAGGGAAGAATTCTAAGGATCATTTTGACTGCCTCCAGAAGTTAGATCAGATGGCAAATTGTATTTGGTGCTAGGTCTTTCCCTTTAGGTTTTACCCCAACAATGTTTTCATTAGTTTCGCTCACTCTCGAAATCAAGCATTTTACAGCAGGTTGGAGCAGCCTGTATCTCAGCACAGGAATAAGGTAGGGAAGAATTCAAATACTCATTTTGACTGCCTCCAGAAGTTAGATCAGATGGCAAATTGCATTTGGTGCTAGGTCTTTCCCTTTAGGTTTTACCCCAACAATGTTTTCATTAGTTTCGATCAGTCTCGAAATCAAGCATTTTACAGCAGGTTGGAGCAGCCTGTATCTCAGCACAGGAATAAGGTAGGGAAGAATTCTAAGGATCATTTTGACTGCCTCCAGAAGTTAGATCAGATGGCCAATGCAATTTGGTGCTAGGCCTTTCCCTTTAGGTTTTACCCCAACAATGTTTTCATTAGTTTCGCTCACTCTCGAAATCAAGCATTTTACAGCAGGTTGGAGCAGCCTGTATCTCAGCACAGGAATAAGGTAGGGAAGAATTCTAAGGATCATTTTGACTGCCTCCAGAAGTTAGATCAGATGGCAAATTGTATTTGGTGCTAGGTCTTTCCCTTTAGGTTTTACCCCAACAATGTTTTCATTAGTTTCGATCAGTCTCGAAATCAAGCATTTTACAGCAGGTTGGAGCAGCCTGTATCTCAGCACAGGAATAAGGTAGGGAAGAATTCTAAGGATCATTTTGACTGCCTCCAGAAGTTAGATCAGATGGCCAATGGAATTTGGTGCTAGGTCTTTCCCTTTAGGTTTTACCCCAACAATGTTTTCATTAGTTTCGCCCACTCTCGAAATCAAGCATTTTACAGCAGGTTGGAGCAGCCTGTATCTCAGCACAGGAATAAGGTAGGGAAGAATTCAAATACTCATTTTGACTGCCTCCAGAAGTTAGATCAGATGGCAAATTGCATTTGGTGCTAGGTCTTTCCCTTTAGGTTTTACCCCAACAATGTTTTCATTAGTTTCGCTCACTCTCGAAATCAAGCATTTTACAGCAGGTTGGAGCAGCCTGTATCTCAGCACAGGAATAAGGTAGGGAAGAATTCAAATACTCATTTTGACTGCCTCCAGAAGTTAGATCAGATGGCCAATGGAATTTGGTGCTAGGTCTTTCCCTTTAGGTTTTACCCCAACAATGTTTTCATTAGTTTCGATCACTCTCAAAATCAAGCATTTTACAGCAGGTTGGAGCAGCCTGTATCTCAGCACAGGAATAAGGTAGGGAAGAATTCTAAGGATCATTTTGACTGCCTCCAGAAGTTAGATCAGATGGCAAATTGTATTTGGTGCTAGGTCTTTCCCTTTAGGTTTTACCCCAACAATGTTTTCATTAGTTTCGCTCACTCTCGAAATCAAGCATTTTACAGCAGGTTGGAGCAGCCTGTATCTCAGCACAGGAATAAGGTAGGGAAGAATTCTAAGGATCATTTTGACTGCCTCCAGAAGTTAGATCAGATGGCAAATTGTATTTGGTGCTAGGTCTTTCCCTTTAGGTTTTACCCCAACAATGTTTTCATTAGTTTCGCTCAGTCTCGAAATCAAGCATTTTACAGCAGGTTGGAGCAGCCTGTATCTCAGCACAGGAATAAGGTAGGGAAGAATTCTAAGGATCATTTTGACTGCCTCCAGAAGTTAGATCAGATGGCAAATTGCATTTGGTGCTAGGTCTTTCCCTTTAGGTTTTACCCCAACAATGTTTTCATTAGTTTCGATCAGTCTCGAAATCAAGCATTTTACAGCAGGTTGGAGCAGCCTGTATCTCAGCACAGGAATAAGGTAGGGAAGAATTCTAAGGATCATTTTGACTGCCTCCAGAAGTTAGATAAGATGGCCAATGGAATTTGGTGCTAGGTCTTTCCCTTTAGGTTTTACCCCAACAATGTTTTCATTAGTTTCGCTCACTCTCGAAATCAAGCATTTTACAGCAGGTTGGAGCAGCCTGTATCTCAGCACAGGAATAAGGTAGGGAAGAATTCAAATACTCATTTTGACTGCCTCCAGAAGTTAGATCAGATGGCAAATTGCATTTGGTGCTAGGTCTTTCCCTTTAGGTTTTACCCCAACAATGTTTTCATTAGTTTCGCTCACTCTCGAAATCAAGCATTTTACAGCAGGTTGGAGCAGCCTGTATCTCAGCACAGGAATAAGGTAGGGAAGAATTCTAAGGATCATTTTGACTGCCTCCAGAAGTTAGATCAGATGGCCAATGCAATTTGGTGCTAGGCCTTTCCCTTTAGGTTTTACCCCAACAATGTTTTCATTAGTTTCGATCAGTCTCGAAATCAAGCATTTTACAGCAGGTTGGAGCAGCCTGTATCTCAGCACAGGAATAAGGTAGGGAAGAATTCTAAGGATCATTTTGACAGCCTCCAGAAGTTAGATCAGATGGCAAATTGTATTTGGTGCCAGGTCTTTCCCTTTAGGTTTTACCCCAACAATGTTTTCATTAGTTTCGCTCACTCTCGAAATCAAGCATTTTACAGCAGGTTGGAGCAGCCTGTATCTCAGCACAGGAATAAGGTAGGGAAGAATTCTAAGGATCATTTTGACTGCCTCCAGAAGTTAGATCAGATGGCCAATGGAATTTGGTGCTAGGTCTTTCCCTTTAGGTTTTACCCCAACAATGTTTTCATTAGTTTCGCTCACTCTCGAAATCCAGCATTTTACAGCAGGTTGGAGCAGCCTGTATCTCAGCACAGGAATAAGGTAGGGAAGAATTCTAAGGATCATTTTGACTGCCTCCAGAAGTTAGATCAGATGGCAAATTGTATTTGGTGCTAGGTCTTTCCCTTTAGGTTTTACCCCAACAATGTTTTCATTAGTTTCGATCAGTCTCGAAATCAAGCATTTTACAGCAGGTTGGAGCAGCCTGTATCTCAGCACAGGAATAAGGTAGGGAAGAATTCTAAGGATCATTTTGACTGCCTCCAGAAGTTAGATCAGATGGCAAATTGTATTTGGTGCCAGGTCTTTCCCTTTAGGTTTTACCCCAACAATGTTTTCATTAGTTTCGCTCACTCTCGAAATCAAGCATTTTACAGCAGGTTGGAGCAGCCTGTATCTCAGCACAGGAATAAGGTAGGGAAGAATTCTAAGGATCATTTTGACTGCCTCCACAGGTTAGATCAGATGGCAAATTGTATTTGGTGCTAGGTCTTTCCCTTTAGGTTTTACCCCAACAATGTTTTCATTAGTTTCGCTCACTCTCGAAATCAAGCATTTTACAGCAGGTTGGAGCAGCCTGTATCTCAGCACAGGAATAAGGTAGGGAAGAATTCAAATACTCATTTTGACTGCCTCCAGAAGTTAGATCAGATGGCAAATTGGATTTGGTGCTAGGTCTTTCCCTTTAGGTTTTACCGCAACAATGTTTTCATTAGTTTCGCTCACTCTCGAAATCAAGCATTTTACAGCAGGTTGGAGCAGCCTGTATCTCAGCACAGGAATAAGGTAGGGAAGAATTCTAAGGATCATTTTGACTGCCTCCAGAAGTTAGATCAGATGGCCAATGCAATTTGGTGCTAGGCCTTTCCCTTTAGGTTTTACCCCAACAATGTTTTCATTAGTTTCGCTCACTCTCGAAATCAAGCATTTTACAGCAGGTTGGAGCAGCCTGTATCTCAGCACAGGAATAAGGTAGGGAAGAATTCTAAGGATCATTTTGACTGCCTCCACAGGTTAGATCAGATGGCAAATTGTATTTGGTGCTAGGTCTTTCCCTTTAGGTTTTACCCCAACAATGTTTTCATTAGTTTCGCTCACTCTCGAAATCAAGCATTTTACAGCAGGTTGGAGCAGCCTGTATCTCAGCACAGGAATAAGGTAGGGAAGAATTCAAATACTCATTTTGACTGCCTCCAGAAGTTAGATCAGATGGCAAATTGGATTTGGTGCTAGGTCTTTCCCTTTAGGTTTTACCGCAACAATGTTTTCATTAGTTTCGCTCACTCTCGAAATCAAGCATTTTACAGCAGGTTGGAGCAGCCTGTATCTCAGCACAGGAATAAGGTAGGGAAGAATTCTAAGGATCATTTTGACTGCCTCCAGAAGTTAGATCAGATGGCCAATGGAATTTGGTGCTAGGCCTTTCCCTTTAGGTTTTACCCCAACAATGTTTTCATTAGTTTCGCTCACTCTCGAAATCAAGCATTTTACAGCAGGTTGGAGCAGCCTGTATCTCAGCACAGGAATAAGGTAGGGAAGAATTCTAAGGATCATTTTGACTGCCTCCAGAAGTTAGATCAGATGGCAAATTGGATTTGGTGCCAGGTCTTTCCCTTTAGGTTTTACCCCAACAATGTTTTCATTAGTTTCGCTCACTCTCGAAATCAAGCATTTTACAGCAGGTTGGAGCAGCCTGTATCTCAGCACAGGAATAAGGTAGGGAAGAATTCTAAGGATCATTTTGACTGCGTCCAGAAGTTAGATCAGATGGCCAATGGAATTTGGTGCTAGGTCTTTCCCTTTATGTTTTACCCCAACAATGTTTTCATTAGTTTCGCTCACTCTCGAAATCAAGCATTTTACAGCAGGTTGGAGCAGCCTGTATCTCAGCACAGGAATAAGGTAGGGAAGAATTCAAATACTCATTTTGACTGCCTCCAGAAGTTAGATCAGATGGCCAATGGAATTTGGTGCTAGGTCTTTCCCTTTAGGTTTTACCCCAACAATGTTTTCATTAGTTTCGCTCACTCTCGAAATCAAGCATTTTACAGCAGGTTGGAGCAGCCTGTATCTCAGCACAGGAATAAGGTAGGGAAGAATTCTAAGGATCATTTTGACTGCCTCCAGAAGTTAGATCAGATGGCAAATTGTATTTGGTGCTAGGTCTTTCCCTTTAGGTTTTACCCCAACAATGTTTTCATTAGTTTCGATCAGTCTCGAAATCAAGCATTTTACAGCAGGTTGGAGCAGCCTGTATCTCAGCACAGGAATAAGGTAGGGAAGAATTCTAAGGATCATTTTGACTGCCTCCAGAAGTTAGATCAGATGGCAAATTGGATTTGGTGCTAGGTCTTTCCCTTTAGGTTTTACCCCAACAATGTTTTCATTAGTTTCGCTCACTCTCGAAATCAAGCATTTTACAGCAGGTTGGAGCAGCCTGTATCTCAGCACAGGAATAAGGTAGGGAAGAATTCTAAGGATCATTTTGACTGCCTCCAGAAGTTAGATCAGATGGCCAATGCAATTTGGTGCTAGGTCTTTCCCTTTAGGTTTTACCCCAACAATGTTTTCATTAGTTTCGCTCACTCTCGAAATCAAGCATTTTACAGCAGGTTGGAGCAGCCTGTATCTCAGCACAGGAATAACGTAGGGAAGAATTCTAAGGATCATTTTGACAGCCTCCAGAAGTTAGATCAGATGGCAAATTGTATTTGGTGCTAGGTCTTTCCCTTTAGGTTTTACCCCAACAATGTTTTCATTAGTTTCGCTCACTCTCGAAATCAAGCATTTTACAGCAGGTTGGAGCAGCCTGTATCTCAGCACAGGAATAAGGTAGGGAAGAATTCTAAGGATCATTTTGACTGCCTCCAGAAGTTAGATCAGATGGCAAATTGTATTTGGTGCTAGGTCTTTCCCTTTAGGTTTTACCCCAACAATGTTTTCATTAGTTTCGATCAGTCTCGAAATCAAGCATTTTACAGCAGGTTGGAGCAGCCTGTATCTCAGCACAGGAATAAGGTAGGGAAGAATTCAAATACTCATTTTGACTGCCTCCAGAAGTTAGATCAGATGGCCAATGGAATTTGGTGCTAGGTCTTTCCCTTTAGGTTTTACCCCAACAATGTTTTCATTAGTTTCGCTCACTCTCGAAATCAAGCATTTTACAGCAGGTTGGAGCAGCCTGTATCTCAGCACAGGAATAAGGTAGGGAAGAATTCTAAGGATCATTTTGACTGCCTCCAGAAGTTAGATCAGATGGCAAATTGTATTTGGTGCTAGGTCTTTCCCTTTAGGTTTTACCCCAACAATGTTTTCATTAGTTTCGCTCACTCTCGAAATCAAGCATTTTACAGCAGGTTGGAGCAGCCTGTATCTCAGCACAGGAATAAGGTAGGGAAGAATTCTAAGGATCATTTTGACTGCCTCCAGAAGTTAGATCAGATGGCCAATGGAATTTGGTGCTAGACCTTTCCCTTTAGGTTTTACCCCAACAATGTTTTCATTAGTTTCGCTCACTCTCGAAATCAAGCATTTTACAGCAGGTTGGAGCAGCCTGTATCTCAGCACAGGAATAAGGTAGGGAAGAATTCAAATACTCATTTTGACTGCCTCCAGAAGTTAGATCAGATGGCAAATTGTATTTGGTGCTAGGTCTTTCCCTTTAGGTTTTACCCCAACAATGTTTTCATTAGTTTCGCTCACTCTCGAAATCAAGCATTTTACAGCAGGTTGGAGCAGCCTGTATCTCAGCACAGGAATAAGGTAGGGAAGAATTCTAAGGATCATTTTGACTGCCTCCAGAAGTTAGATCAGATGGCCAATGGAATTTGGTGCTAGGTCTTTCCCTTTAGGTTTTACCCCAACAATGTTTTCATTAGTTTCGCTCACTCTTGAAATCAAGCATTTTACAGCAGGTTGGAGCAGCCTGTATCTCAGCACAGGAATAAGGTAGGGAAGAATTCTAAGGATCATTTTGACTGCCTCCAGAAGTTAGATCAGATGGCAAATTGTATTTGGTGCTAGGTCTTTCCCTTTAGGTTTTACCCCAACAATGTTTTCATTAGTTTCGCTCACTCTCGAAATCAAGCATTTTACAGCAGGTTGGAGCAGCCTGTATCTCAGCACAGGAATAAGGTAGGGAAGAATTCAAATACTCCTTTTGACTGCCTCCAGAAGTTAGATCAGATGGCCAATGGAATTTGGTGCTAGGTCTTTCCCTTTAGGTTTTACCCCAACAATGTTTTCATTAGTTTCGCTCACTCTCGAAATCAAGCATTTTACAGCAGGTTGGAGCAGCCTGTATCTCAGCACAGGAATAAGGTAGGGAAGAATTCTAAGGATCATTTTGACTGCCTCCAGAAGTTAGATCAGATGGCAAATTGTATTTGGTGCTAGGTCTTTCCCTTTAGGTTTTACCCCAACAATGTTTTCATTAGTTTCGCTCACTCTCGAAATCAAGCATTTTACAGCAGGTTGGAGCAGCCTGTATCTCAGCACAGGAATAAGGTAGGGAAGAATTCTAAGGATCATTTTGACTGCCTCCAGAAGTTAGATCAGATGGCCAATGGAATTTGGTGCTAGGTCTTTCCCTTTAGGTTTTACCCCAACAATGTTTTCATTAGTTTCGCTCACTCTCGAAATCAAGCATTTTACAGCAGGTTGGAGCAGCCTGTATCTCAGCACAGGAATAAGGTAGGGAAGAATTCTAAGGATCATTTTGACTGCCTCCAGAAGTTAGATCAGATGGCAAATTGGATTTGGTGCTAGGTCTTTCCCTTTAGGTTTTACCCCAACAATGTTTTCATTAGTTTCGCTCACTCTCGAAATCAAGCATTTTACAGCAGGTTGGAGCAGCCTGTATCTCAGCACAGGAATAAGGTAGGGAAGAATTCTAAGGATCATTTTGACTGCCTCCAGAAGTTAGATCAGATGGCCAATGGAATTTGGTGCTAGGTCTTTCCCTTTAGGTTTTACCCCAACAATGTTTTCATTAGTTTCGCTCACTCTCGAAATCAAGCATTTTACAGCAGGTTGGAGCAGCCTGTATCTCAGCACAGGAATAAGGTAGGGAAGAATTCTAAGGATCATTTTGACTGCCTCCAGAAGTTAGATCAGATGGCAAATTGTATTTGGTGCTAGGTCTTTCCCTTTAGGTTTTACCCCAACAATGTTTTCATTAGTTTCGATCACTCTCGAAATCAAGCATTTTACAGCAGGTTGGAGCAGCCTGTATCTCAGCACAGGAATAAGGTAGGGAAGAATTCTAAGGATCATTTTGACTGCCTCCAGAAGTTAGATCAGATGGCCAATGGAATTTGGTGCTAGGTCTTTCCCTTTAGGTTTTACCCCAACAATGTTTTCATTAGTTTCGCTCACTCTCGAAATCAAGCATTTTACAGCAGGTTGGAGCAGCCTGTATCTCAGCACAGGAATAAGGTAGGGAAGAATTCTAAGGATCATTTTGACTGCCTCCAGAAGTTAGATCAGATGGCAAATTGTATTTGGTGCTAGGTCTTTCCCTTTAGGTTTTACCCCAACAATGTTTCCATTAGTTTCGATCACTCTCGAAATCAAGCATTTTACAGCAGGTTGGAGCAGCCTGTATCTCAGCACAGGAATAAGGTAGGGAAGAATTCTAAGGATCATTTTGACTGCCTCCAGAAGTTAGATCAGATGGCCAATTGTATTTGGTGCTAGGTCTTTCCCTTTAGGTTTTACCCCAACAATGTTTTCATTAGTTTCGCTCACTCTCGAAATCAAGCATTTTACAGCAGGTTGGAGCAGCCTGTATCTCAGCACAGGAATAAGGTAGGGAAGAATTCTAAGGATCATTTTGACTGCCTCCAGAAGTTAGATCAGATGGCCAATGGAATTTGGTGCTAGGTCTTTCCCTTTATGTTTTACCCCAACAATGTTTTCATTAGTTTTGCTCACTCTCGAAATCAAGCATTTTACAGCAGGTTGGAGCAGCCTGTATCTCAGCACAGGAATAAGGTAGGGAAGAATTCAAATACTCATTTTGACTGCCTCCAGAAGTTAGATCAGATGGCCAATGGAATTTGGTGCTAGGTCTTTCCCTTTAGGTTTTACCCCAACAATGTTTTCATTAGTTTCGCTCACTCTCGAAATCAAGCATTTTACAGCAGGTTGGAGCAGCCTGTATCTCAGCACAGGAATAAGGTAGGGAAGAATTCTAAGGATCATTTTGACTGCCTCCAGAAGTTAGATCAGATGGCCAATGCAATTTGGTGCTAGGTCTTTCCCTTTAGGTTTTACCCCAACAATGTTTTCATTAGTTTCGCTCACTCTCGAAATCAAGCATTTTACAGCAGGTTGGAGCAGCCTGTATCTCAGCACAGGAATAAGGTAGGGAAGAATTCTAAGGATCATTTTGACAGCCTCCAGAAGTTAGATCAGATGGCAAATTGTATTTGGTGCTAGGTCTTTCCCTTTAGGTTTTACCCCAACAATGTTTTCATTAGTTTCGCTCACTCTCGAAATCAAGCATTTTACAGCAGGTTGGAGCAGCTTGTATCTCAGCACAGGAATAAGGTAGGGAAGAATTCTAAGGATCATTTTGACTGCCTCCAGAAGTTAGATCAGATGGCCAATGGAATTTGGTGCTAGGCCTTTCCCTTTAGGTTTTACCCCAACAATGTTTTCATTAGTTTCGCTCACTCTCGAAATCAAGCATTTTACAGCAGGTTGGAGCAGCCTATATCTCAGCACAGGAATAAGGTAGGGAAGAATTCTAAGGATCATTTTGACTGCCTCCAGAAGTTAGATCAGATGGCAAATTGTATTTGGTGCCAGGTCTTTCCCTTTAGGTTTTACCCCAACAATGTTTTCATTAGTTTCGCTCACTCTCAAAATCAAGCATTTTACAGCAGGTTGGAGCAGCCTGTATCTCAGCACAGGAATAAGGAAGGGAAGAATTCTAAGGATCATTTTGACTGCCTCCAGAAGTTAGATCAGATGGCCAATGGAATTTGGTGCTAGGTCTTTCCCTTTATGTTTTACCCCAACAATGTTTTCATTAGTTTTGCTCACTCTCGAAATCAAGCATTTTACAGCAGGTTGGAGCAGCCTGTATCTCAGCACAGGAATAAGGTAGGGAAGAATTCAAATACTCATTTTGACTGCCTCCAGAAGTTAGATCAGATGGCCAATGGAATTTGGTGCGAGGTCTTTCCCTTTAGGTTTTACCCCAACAATGTTTTCATTAGTTTCGCTCACTCTCGAAATCAAGCATTTTACAGCAGGTTGGAGCAGCCTGTATCTCAGCACAGGAATAAGGTAGGGAAGAATTCTAAGGATCATTTTGACTGCCTCCAGAAGTTAGATCAGATGGCTAATGCAATTTGGTGCTAGGCCTTTCCCTTTAGGTTTTACCCCAACAATGTTTTCATTAGTTTCGCTCACTCTCGAAATCAAGCATTTTACAGCAGGTTGGAGCAGCCTGTATCTCAGCACAGGAATAAGGTAGGGAAGAATTCTAAGGATCATTTTGACTGCCTCCAGAAGTTAGATCAGATGGCAAATTGTATTTGGTGCTAGGTCTTTCCCTTTAGGTTTTACCCCAACAATGTTTTCATTAGTTTCGCTCACTCTCGAAATCAAGCATTTTACAGCAGGTTGGAGCAGCCTGTATCTCAGCACAGGAATAAGGTAGGGAAGAATTCTAAGGATCATTTTGACTGCCTCCAGAAGTTAGATCAGATGGCCAATGGAATTTGGTGCTAGGCCTTTCCCTTTATGTTTTACCCCAACAATGTTTTCATTAGTTTTGCTCACTCTCGAAATCAAGCATTTTACAGCAGGTTGGAGCAGCCTGTATCTCAGCACAGGAATAAGGTAGGGAAGAATTCAAATACTCATTTTGACTGCCTCCAGAAGTTAGATCAGATGGCCAATGGAATTTGGTGCTAGGTCTTTCCCTTTAGGTTTTACCCCAACAATGTTTTCATTAGTTTCGCTCACTCTCGAAATCAAGCATTTTACAGCAGGTTGGAGCAGCCTGTATCTCAGCACAGGAATAAGGTAGGGAAGAATTCTAAGGATCATTTTGACTGCCTCCAGAAGTTAGATCAGATGGCAAATTGTATTTGGTGCTAGGTCTTTCCCTTTAGGTTTTACCCCAACAATGTTTTCATTAGTTTCGATCAGTCTCGAAATCAAGCATTTTACAGCAGGTTGGAGCAGCCTGTATCTCAGCACAGGAATAAGGTAGGGAAGAATTCTAAGGATCATTTTGACTGCCTCCAGAAGTTAGATCAGATGGCCAATGGAATTTGGTGCTAGGTCTTTCCCTTTAGGTTTTACCCCAACAATGTTTTCATTAGTTTTGCTCACTCTCGAAATCAAGCATTTTACAGCAGGTTGGAGCAGCCTGTATCTCAGCACAGGAATAAGGTAGGGAAGAATTCTAAGGATCATTTTGACTGCCTCCAGAAGTTAGATCAGATGGCAAATTGTATTTGGTGCTAGGTCTTTCCCTTTAGGTTTTACCCCAACAATGTTTTCATTAGTTTCGATCAGTCTCGAAATCAAGCATTTTACAGCAGGTTGGAGCAGCCTGTATCTCAGCACAGGAATAAGGTAGGGAAGAATTCTAAGGATCATTTTGACTGCCTCCAGAAGTTAGATCAGATGGCCAATGGAATTTGGTGCTAGGTCTTTCCCTTTAGGTTTTACCCCAACAATGTTTTCATTAGTTTCGCTCACTCTCGAAATCAAGCATTTTACAGCAGGTTGGAGCAGCCTGTATCTCAGCACAGGAATAAGGTAGGGAAGAATTCAAATACTCATTTTGACTGCCTCCAGAAGTTAGATCAGATGGCCAATGGAATTTGGTGCTAGGTCTTTCCCTTTAGGTTTTACCCCAACAATGTTTTCATTAGTTTCGCTCACTCTCGAAATCAAGCATTTTACAGCAGGTTGGAGCAGCCTGTATCTCAGCACAGGAATAAGGTAGGGAAGAATTCTAAGGATCATTTTGACTGCCTCCAGAAGTTAGATCAGATGGCAAATTGTATTTGGTGCTAGGTCTTTCCCTTTAGGTTTTACCCCAACAATGTTTTCATTAGTTTCGCTCACTCTCGAAATCAAGCATTTTACAGCAGGTTGGAGCAGCCTGTATCTCAGCACAGGAATAAGGTAGGGAAGAATTCTAAGGATCATTTTGACTGCCTCCAGAAGTTAGATCAGATGGCCAATGGAATTTGGTGCTAGGTCTTTCCCTTTAGGTTTTACCCCAACAATGTTTTCATTAGTTTTGCTCACTCTCGAAATCAAGCATTTTACAGCAGGTTGGAGCAGCCTGTATCTCAGCACAGGAATAAGGTAGGGAAGAATTCTAAGGCTCATTTTGACTGCCTCCAGAAGTTAGATCAGATGGCTAATGCAATTTGGTGCTAGGCCTTTCCCTTTAGGTTTTACCCCAACAATGTTTTCATTAGTTTCGCTCACTCTCGAAATCAAGCATTTTACAGCAGGTTGGAGCAGCCTGTATCTCAGCACAGGAATAAGGTAGGGAAGAATTCTAAGGATCATTTTGACTGCCTCCAGAAGTTAGATCAGATGGCTAATGCAATTTGGTGCTAGGCCTTTCCCTTTAGGTTTTACCCCAACAATGTTTTCATTAGTTTCGCTCACTCTCGAAATCAAGCATTTTACAGCAGGTTGGAGCAGCCTGTATCTCAGCACAGGAATAAGGTAGGGAAGAATTCTAAGGATCATTTTGACTGCCTCCAGAAGTTAGATCAGATGGCTAATGCAATTTGGTGCTAGGCCTTTCCCTTTAGGTTTTACCCCAACAATGTTTTCATTAGTTTCGCTCACTCTCGAAATCAAGCATTTTACAGCAGGTTGGAGCAGCCTGTATCTCAGCACAGGAATAAGGTAGGGAAGAATTCTAAGGATCATTTTGACTGCCTCCAGAAGTTAGATCAGATGGCAAATTGTATTTGGTGCTAGGTCTTTCCCTTTAGGTTTTACCCCAACAATGTTTTCATTAGTTTCGCTCACTCTCGAAATCAAGCATTTTACAGCAGGTTGGAGCAGCCTGTATCTCAGCACAGGAATAAGGTAGGGAAGAATTCTAAGGATCATTTTGACTGCCTCCAGAAGTTAGATCAGATGGCCAATGGAATTTGGTGCTAGGCCTTTCCCTTTAGGTTTTACCCCAACAATGTTTTCATTAGTTTCGCTCACTCTCGAAATCAAGCATTTTACAGCAGGTTGGAGCAGCCTGTATCTCAGCACAGGAATAAGGTAGGGAAGAATTCTAAGGATCATTTTGACTGCCTCCAGAAGTTAGATCAGATGGCAAATTGTATTTGGTGCCAGGTCTTTCCCTTTAGGTTTTACCCCAACAATGTTTTCATTAGTTTCGCTCACTCTCGAAATCAAGCATTTTACAGCAGGTTGGAGCAGCCTGTATCTCAGCACAGGAATAAGGTAGGGAAGAATTCTAAGGATCATTTTGACTGCCTCCAGAAGTTAGATCAGATGGCCAATGGAATTTGGTGCTAGGTCTTTCCCTTTATGTTTTACCCCAACAATGTTTTCATTAGTTTTGCTCACTCTCGAAATCAAGCATTTTACAGCAGGTTGGAGCAGCCTGTATCTCAGCACAGGAATAAGGTAGGGAAGAATTCAAATACTCATTTTGACTGCCTCCAGAAGTTAGATCAGATGGCCAATGGAATTTGGTGCTAGGTCTTTCCCTTTAGGTTTTACCCCAACAATGTTTTCATTAGTTTCGCTCACTCTCGAAATCAAGCATTTTACAGCAGGTTGGAGCAGCCTGTATCTCAGCACAGGAATAAGGTAGGGAAGAATTCTAAGGATCATTTTGACTGCCTCCAGAAGTTAGATCAGATGGCAAATTGTATTTGGTGCTAGGTCTTTCCCTTTAGGTTTTACCCCAACAATGTTTTCATTAGTTTCGATCAGTCTCGAAATCAAGCATTTTACAGCAGGTTGGAGCAGCCTGTATCTCAGCACAGGAATAAGGTAGGGAAGAATTCTAAGGATCATTTTGACTGCCTCCAGAAGTTAGATCAGATGGCCAATGGAATTTGGTGCTAGGTCTTTCCCTTTAGGTTTTACCCCAACAATGTTTTCATTAGTTTCGCTCACTCTCGAAATCAAGCATTTTACAGCAGGTTGGAGCAGCCTGTATCTCAGCACAGGAATAAGGTAGGGAAGAATTCTAAGGATCATTTTGACTGCCTCCAGAAGTTAGATCAGATGGCAAATTGTATTTGGTGCTAGGTCTTTCCCTTTAGGTTTTACCCCAACAATGTTTTCATTAGTTTCGATCAGTCTCGAAATCAAGCATTTTACAGCAGGTTGGAGCAGCCTGTATCTCAGCACAGGAATAAGGTAGGGAAGAATTCTAAGGATCATTTTGACTGCCTCCAGAAGTTAGATCAGATGGCCAATGGAATTTGGTGCTAGGTCTTTCCCTTTAGGTTTTACCCCAACAATGTTTTCATTAGTTTCGCTCACTCTCGAAATCAAGCATTTTACAGCAGGTTGGAGCAGCCTGTATCTCAGCACAGGAATAAGGTAGGGAAGAATTCAAATACTCATTTTGACTGCCTCCAGAAGTTAGATCAGATGGCCAATGGAATTTGGTGCTAGGTCTTTCCCTTTAGGTTTTACCCCAACAATGTTTTCATTAGTTTCGCTCACTCTCGAAATCAAGCATTTTACAGCAGGTTGGAGCAGCCTGTATCTCAGCACAGGAATAAGGTAGGGAAGAATTCAAATACTCATTTTGACTGCCTCCAGAAGTTAGATCAGATGGCAAATTGTATTTGGTGCTAGGTCTTTCCCTTTAGGTTTTACCCCAACAATGTTTTCATTAGTTTCGCTCACTCTCGAAATCAAGCATTTTACAGCAGGTTGGAGCAGCCTGTATCTCAGCACAGGAATAAGGTAGGGAAGAATTCTAAGGATCATTTTGACTGCCTCCAGAAGTTAGATCAGATGGCCAATGGAATTTGGTGCTAGGTCTTTCCCTTTAGGTTTTACCCCAACAATGTTTTCATTAGTTTTGCTCACTCTCGAAATCAAGCATTTTACAGCAGGTTGGAGCAGCCTGTATCTCAGCACAGGAATAAGGTAGGGAAGAATTCTAAGGATCATTTTGACTGCCTCCAGAAGTTAGATCAGATGGCTAATGCAATTTGGTGCTAGGCCTTTCCCTTTAGGTTTTACCCCAACAATGTTTTCATTAGTTTCGCTCACTCTCGAAATCAAGCATTTTACAGCAGGTTGGAGCAGCCTGTATCTCAGCACAGGAATAAGGTAGGGAAGAATTCTAAGGATCATTTTGACTGCCTCCAGAAGTTAGATCAGATGGCCAATGGAATTTGGTGCTAGGTCTTTCCCTTTAGGTTTTACCCCAACAATGTTTTCATTAGTTTCGCTCACTCTCGAAATCAAGCATTTTACAGCAGGTTGGAGCAGCCTGTATCTCAGCACAGGAATAAGGTAGGGAAGAATTCTAAGGATCATTTTGACTGCCTCCAGAAGTTAGATCAGATGGCAAATTGTATTTGGTGCTAGGTCTTTCCCTTTAGGTTTTACCCCAACAATGTTTTCATTAGTTTCGCTCACTCTCGAAATCAAGCATTTTACAGCAGGTTGCAGCAGCCTGTATCTCAGCACAGGAATAAGGTAGGGAAGAATTCTAAGGATCATTTTGACTGCCTCCAGAAGTTAGATCAGATGGCAAATTGTATTTGGTGCCAGGTCTTTCCCTTTAGGTTTTACCCCAACAATGTTTTCATTAGTTTCGCTCACTCTCGAAATCAAGCATTTTACAGCAGGTTGGAGCAGCCTGTATCTCAGCACAGGAATAAGGTAGGGAAGAATTCAAATACTCATTTTGACTGCCTCCAGAAGTTAGATCAGATGGCCAATGGAATTTGGTGCTAGGTCTTTCCCTTTAGGTTTTACCCCAACAATGTTTTCATTAGTTTCGCTCACTCTCGAAATCAAGCATTTTACAGCAGGTTGGAGCAGCCTGTATCTCAGCACAGGAATAAGGTAGGGAAGAATTCTAAGGCTCATTTTGACTGCCTCCAGAAGTTAGATCAGATGGCAAATTGGATTTGGTGCTAGGTCTTTCCCTTTAGGTTTTACCCCAACAATGTTTTCATTAGTTTCGATCACTCTCGAAATCAAGTATTTTACAGCAGGTTGGAGCAGCCTGTATCTCAGCACAGGAATAAGGTAGGGAAGAATTCTAAGGATCATTTTGACTGCCTCCAGAAGTTAGATCAGATGGCCAATGGAATTTGGTGCTAGGTCTTTCCCTTTAGGTTTTACCCCAACAATGTTTTCATTAGTTTCGCTCACTCTCGAAATCAAGCATTTTACAGCAGGTTGGAGCAGCCTGTATCTCAGCACAGGAATAAGGTAGGGAAGAATTCTAAGGATCATTTTGACTGCCTCCAGAAGTTAGATCAGATGGCAAATTGTATTTGGTGCTAGGTCTTTCCCTTTAGGTTTTACCCCAACAATGTTTTCATTAGTTTTGATCAGTCTCGAAATCAAGCATTTTACAGCAGGTTGGAGCAGCCTGTATCACAGCACAGGAATAAGGTAGGGAAGAATTCTAAGGATCATTTTGACTGCCTCCAGAAGTTAGATCAGATGGCCAATGGAATTTGGTGCTAGACCTTTCCCTTTAGGTTTTACCCCAACAATGTTTTCATTAGTTTCGCTCACTCTCGAAATCAAGCATTTTACAGCAGGTTGGAGCAGCCTGTATCTCAGCACAGGAATAAGGTAGGGAAGAATTCTAAGGATCATTTTGACTGCCTCCAGAAGTTAGATCAGATGGCCAATGGAATTTGGTGCCAGGTCTTTCCCTTTAGGTTTTACCCCAACAATGTTTTCATTAGTTTCGATCAGTCTCGAAATCAAGCATTTTACAGCAGGTTGGAGCAGCCTGTATCTCAGCACAGGAATAAGGTAGGGAAGAATTCTAAGGATCATTTTGACTGCCTCCAGAAGTTAGATCAGATGGCCAATGGAATTTGGTGCTAGGTCTTTCCCTTTAGGTTTTACCCCAACAATGTTTTCATTAGTTTCGCTCACTCTCGAAATCAAGCATTTTACAGCAGGTTGGAGCAGCCTGTATCTCAGCACAGGAATAAGGTAGGGAAGAATTCAAATACTCCTTTTGACTGCCTCCAGAAGTTAGATCAGATGGCAAATTGTATTTGGTGCTAGGTCTTTCCCTTTAGGTTTTACCCCAACAATGTTTTCATTAGTTTCGATCACTCTCGAAATCAAGCATTTTACAGCAGGTTGGAGCAGCCTGTATCTCAGCACAGGAATAAGGTAGGGAAGAATTCTAAGGATCATTTTGACTGCCTCCAGAAGTTAGATCAGATGGCCAATGGAATTTGGTGCTAGACCTTTCCCTTTAGGTTTTACCCCAACAATGTTTTCATTAGTTTCGCTCACTCTCGAAATCAAGCATTTTACAGCAGGTTGGAGCAGCCTGTATCTCAGCACAGGAATAAGGTAGGGAAGAATTCTAAGGATCATTTTGACTGCCTCCAGAAATTAGATCAGATGGCCAATGGAATTTGGTGCGAGGTCTTTCCCTTTAGGTTTTACCCCAACAATGTTTTCATTAGTTTCGCTCACTCTCGAAATCAAGCATTTTACAGCAGGTTGGAGCAGCCTGTATCTCAGCACAGGGATAAGGTAGGGTAGAATTCTAAGGATCATTTTGACTGCCTCCGGAAGTTAGATCAGATGGCAAATTGTATTTGGTGCTAGGTCTTTCCCTTTAGGTTTTACCCCAACAATGTTTTCATTAGTTTCGCTCACTCTCGAAATCAAGCATTTTATAGCAGGTTGGAGCAGCCTGTATCTCAGCACAGGAATAAGGTAGGGAAGAATTCAAAGGATCATTTTGACTGCCTCCAGAAGTTAGATCAGATGGCCAATGGAATTTGGTGCTAGGCCTTTCCCTTTAGGTTTTACCCCAACAATGTTTTCATTAGTTTCGATCAGTCTCGAAATCAAGCATTTTACAGCAGGTTGGAGCAGCCTGTATCTCAGAACAGAATAAGGTAGGGGAGAATTCTAAGGATCATTTTGACTGCCTCCAGAAGTTAGATCAGATGGCAAATTGTATTTGGTGCTAGGTCTTTCCCTTTAGGTTTTACCCCAACAATGTTTCCATTAGTTTCGATCACTCTCGAAATCAAGCATTTTACAGCAGGTTGGAGCAGCCTGTATCTCAGCACAGGAATAAGGTAGGGAAGAATTCTAAGGATCATTTTGACTACCTCCAGAAGTTAGATCAGATGGCCAATTGTATTTGGTGCTAGGTCTTTCCCTTTAGGTTTTACCCCAACAATGTTTTCATTAGTTTCGCTCACTCTCGAAATCAAGCATTTTACAGCAGGTTGGAGCAGCCTGTATCTCAGCACAGGAATAAGGTAGGGAAGAATTCTAAGGATCATTTTGACTGCCTCCAGAAGTTAGATCAGATGGCCAATGGAATTTGGTGCTTGACCTTTCCCTTTAGGTTTTACCCCAACAATGTTTTCATTAGTTTCGCTCACTCTCGAAATCAAGCATTTTACAGCAGGTTGGAGCAGCCTGTATCTCAGCACAGGAATAAGGTAGGGAAGAATTCAAATACTCATTTTTACTGCCTCCAGAAGTTAGATCAGATGGCCAATGCAATTTGGTGCTAGGTCTTTCCCTTTAGGTTTTACCCCAACAATGTTTTCATTAGTTTCGATCAGTCTCAAAATCAAGCATTTTACAGCAGGTTGGAGCAGCTTGTATCTCAGCACAGGAATAAGGTAGGGAAGAATTCTAAGGATCATTTTGACTGCCTATAGAAGTTAGATCAGATGGCCAATGGAATTTGGTGCTAGGCCTTTCCCTTTAGGTTTTACCCCAACAATATTTTCATTAGTTTCGATCAGTCTCGAAATCAAGCATTTTACAGCAGGTTGGAGCAGCTTGTATCTCAGCACAGGAATAAGGTAGGGAAGAATTCTAAGGATCATTTTGACTGCCTCCAGAAGTTAGATCAGATGGCAAATTGTATTTGGTGCCAGGTCTTTCCCTTTAGGTTTTACCCCAACAATGTTTTCATTAGTTTCGCTCACTCTCGAAATCAAGCATTTTACAGCAGGTTGGAGCAGCCTGTATCTCAGCACAGGAATAAGGTAGGGAAGAATTCTAAGGATCATTTTGACTGCCTCCAGAAGTTAGATCAGATGGCCCATGCAATTTGGTGCTAGGTCTTTCCCTTTATGTTTTACCCCAACAATGTTTTCATTAGTTTCGCTCACTCTCGAAATCAAGCATTTTACAGCAGGTTGGAGCAGCCTGTATCTCAGCACAGGAATAAGGTAGGGAAGAATTCTAAGGATCATTTTGACTGCCTCCATAAGTTAGATCAGATGGCCAATGGAATTTGGTGCTAGGTCTTTCCCTTTAGGTTTTACCCCAACAATGTTTTCATTAGTTTCGCTCACTCTCGAAATCAAGCATTTTACAGCAGGTTGGAGCAGCCTGTATCTCAGCACAGGAATAAGGTAGGGAAGAATTCTAAGGATCATTTTGACTGCCTCCAGAAGTTAGATCAGATGGCAAATTGTATTTGGTGCTAGGTTTTTCCCTTTAGGTTTTACCCCAACAATGTTTTCATTAGTTTCGCTCACTCTCGAAATCAAGCATTTTACAGCAGGTTGGAGCAGCCTGTATCTCAGCACAGGAATAAGGTAGGGAAGAATTCTAAGGATCATTTTGACTGCCTCCAGAAGTTAGATCAGATGGCCAATGGAATTTGGTGCCAGGTCTTTCCCTTTAGGTTTTACCCCAACAATGTTTTCATTAGTTTCGATCAGTCTCGAAATCAAGCATTTTACAGCAGGTTGGAGCAGCCTGTATCTCAGCACAGGAATAAGGTAGGGAAGAATTCTAAGGATCATTTTGACTGCCTCCAGAAGTTAGATCAGATGGCCAATGGAATTTGGTGCTAGGTCTTTCCCTTTAGGTTTTACCCCAACAATGTTTTCATTAGTTTCGCTCACTCTCGAAATCAAGCATTTTACAGCAGGTTGGAGCAGCCTGTATCTCAGCACAGGAATAAGGTAGGGAAGAATTCAAATACTCCTTTTGACTGCCTCCAGAAGTTAGATCAGATGGCAAATTGTATTTGGTGCTAGGTCTTTCCCTTTAGGTTTTACCCCAACAATGTTTTCATTAGTTTCGATCACTCTCGAAATCAAGCATTTTACAGCAGGTTGGAGCAGCCTGTATCTCAGCACAGGAATAAGGTAGGGAAGAATTCTAAGGATCATTTTGACTGCCTCCAGAAGTTAGATCAGATGGCCAATGGAATTTGGTGCTAGACCTTTCCCTTTAGGTTTTACCCCAACAATGTTTTCATTAGTTTCGCTCACTCTCGAAATCAAGCATTTTACAGCAGGTTGGAGCAGCCTGTATCTCAGCACAGGAATAAGGTAGGGAAGAATTCTAAGGATCATTTTGACTGCCTCCAGAAATTAGATCAGATGGCCAATGGAATTTGGTGCGAGGTCTTTCCCTTTAGGTTTTACCCCAACAATGTTTTCATTAGTTTCGCTCACTCTCGAAATCAAGCATTTTACAGCAGGTTGGAGCAGCCTGTATCTCAGCACAGGGATAAGGTAGGGTAGAATTCTAAGGATCATTTTGACTGCCTCCGGAAGTTAGATCAGATGGCAAATTGTATTTGGTGCTAGGTCTTTCCCTTTAGGTTTTACCCCAACAATGTTTTCATTAGTTTCGCTCACTCTCGAAATCAAGCATTTTATAGCAGGTTGGAGCAGCCTGTATCTCAGCACAGGAATAAGGTAGGGAAGAATTCAAAGGATCATTTTGACTGCCTCCAGAAGTTAGATCAGATGGCCAATGGAATTTGGTGCTAGGCCTTTCCCTTTAGGTTTTACCCCAACAATGTTTTCATTAGTTTCGATCAGTCTCGAAATCAAGCATTTTACAGCAGGTTGGAGCAGCCTGTATCTCAGAACAGAATAAGGTAGGGGAGAATTCTAAGGATCATTTTGACTGCCTCCAGAAGTTAGATCAGATGGCAAATTGTATTTGGTGCTAGGTCTTTCCCTTTAGGTTTTACCCCAACAATGTTTCCATTAGTTTCGATCACTCTCGAAATCAAGCATTTTACAGCAGGTTGGAGCAGCCTGTATCTCAGCACAGGAATAAGGTAGGGAAGAATTCTAAGGATCATTTTGACTACCTCCAGAAGTTAGATCAGATGGCCAATTGTATTTGGTGCTAGGTCTTTCCCTTTAGGTTTTACCCCAACAATGTTTTCATTAGTTTCGCTCACTCTCGAAATCAAGCATTTTACAGCAGGTTGGAGCAGCCTGTATCTCAGCACAGGAATAAGGTAGGGAAGAATTCTAAGGATCATTTTGACTGCCTCCAGAAGTTAGATCAGATGGCCAATGGAATTTGGTGCTTGACCTTTCCCTTTAGGTTTTACCCCAACAATGTTTTCATTAGTTTCGCTCACTCTCGAAATCAAGCATTTTACAGCAGGTTGGAGCAGCCTGTATCTCAGCACAGGAATAAGGTAGGGAAGAATTCAAATACTCATTTTTACTGCCTCCAGAAGTTAGATCAGATGGCCAATGCAATTTGGTGCTAGGTCTTTCCCTTTAGGTTTTACCCCAACAATGTTTTCATTAGTTTCGATCAGTCTCAAAATCAAGCATTTTACAGCAGGTTGGAGCAGCTTGTATCTCAGCACAGGAATAAGGTAGGGAAGAATTCTAAGGATCATTTTGACTGCCTATAGAAGTTAGATCAGATGGCCAATGGAATTTGGTGCTAGGCCTTTCCCTTTAGGTTTTACCCCAACAATATTTTCATTAGTTTCGATCAGTCTCGAAATCAAGCATTTTACAGCAGGTTGGAGCAGCTTGTATCTCAGCACAGGAATAAGGTAGGGAAGAATTCTAAGGATCATTTTGACTGCCTCCAGAAGTTAGATCAGATGGCAAATTGTATTTGGTGCCAGGTCTTTCCCTTTAGGTTTTACCCCAACAATGTTTTCATTAGTTTCGCTCACTCTCGAAATCAAGCATTTTACAGCAGGTTGGAGCAGCCTGTATCTCAGCACAGGAATAAGGTAGGGAAGAATTCTAAGGATCATTTTGACTGCCTCCAGAAGTTAGATCAGATGGCCCATGCAATTTGGTGCTAGGTCTTTCCCTTTATGTTTTACCCCAACAATGTTTTCATTAGTTTCGCTCACTCTCGAAATCAAGCATTTTACAGCAGGTTGGAGCAGCCTGTATCTCAGCACAGGAATAAGGTAGGGAAGAATTCTAAGGATCATTTTGACTGCCTCCATAAGTTAGATCAGATGGCCAATGGAATTTGGTGCTAGGTCTTTCCCTTTAGGTTTTACCCCAACAATGTTTTCATTAGTTTCGCTCACTCTCGAAATCAAGCATTTTACAGCAGGTTGGAGCAGCCTGTATCTCAGCACAGGAATAAGGTAGGGAAGAATTCTAAGGATCATTTTGACTGCCTCCAGAAGTTAGATCAGATGGCAAATTGTATTTGGTGCTAGGTTTTTCCCTTTAGGTTTTACCCCAACAATGTTTTCATTAGTTTCGCTCACTCTCGAAATCAAGCATTTTACAGCAGGTTGGAGCAGCCTGTATCTCAGCACAGGAATAAGGTAGGGAAGAATTCTAAGGATCATTTTGACTGCCTCCAGAAGTTAGATCAGATGGCAAATTGTATTTGGTGCTAGGTCTTTCCCTTTAGGTTTTACCCCAACAATGTTTTCATTAGTTTCGCTCACTCTCGAAATCAAGCATTTTACAGCAGGTTGGAGCAGCCTGTATCTCAGCACAGGAATAAGGCAGGGAAGAATTCTAAGGATCATTTTGACTGCCTCCAGAAGTTAGATCAGATGGCAAATTGTATTTGGTGCCAGGTCTTTCCCTTTAGGTTTTACCCCAACAATGTTTTCATTAGTTTCGCTCACTCTCGAAATCAAGCATTTTACAGCAGGTTGGAGCAGCCTGTATCTCAGCACAGGAATAAGGTAGGGAAGAATTCTAAGGATCATTTTGACTGCCTCCAGAAGTTAGATCAGATGGCCAATGGAATTTGGTGCTAGGCCTTTCCCTTTAGGTTTTACCCCAACAATGTTTTCATTAGTTTCGCTCACTCTCGAAATCAAGCATTTTACAGCAGGTTGGAGCAGCCTGTATCTCAGCACAGGAATAAGGTAGGGAAGAATTCAAATACTCATTTTGACTGCCTCCAGAAGTTAGATCAGATGGCAAATTGTATTTGGTGCTAGGTCTTTCCCTTTAGGTTTTACCCCAACAATGTTTTCATTAGTTTCGCTCACTCTCGAAATCAAGCATTTTACAGCAGGCTGGAGCAGCCTGTATCTCAGCACAGGAATAAGGTAGGGAAGAATTCTAAGGATCATTTTGACTGCCTCCAGAAGTTAGATCAGATGGCAAATTGTATTTGGTGCTAGGTCTTTCCCTTTAGGTTTTACCCCAACAATGTTTTCATTAGTTTCGCTCACTCTCGAAATCAAGCATTTTACAGCAGGTTGGAGCAGCCTGTATCTCAGCACAGGAATAAGGTAGGGAAGAATTCAAATACTCATTTTGACTGCCTCCAGAAGTTAGATCAGATGGCCAATGGTATTTGGTGCTAGGTCTTTCCCTTTAGGTTTTACCCCAACAATGTTTTCATTAGTTTCGCTCACTCTCGAAATCAAGCATTTTACAGCAGGTTGGAGCAGCCTGTATCTCAGCACAGGAATAAGGTAGGGAAGAATTCTAAGGATCATTTTGACTGCCTCCAGAAGTTAGATCAGATGGCAAATTGGATTTGGTGCTAGGTCTTTCCCTTTAGGTTTTACCCCAACAATGTTTTCATTAGTTTCGCTCACTCTCGAAATCAAGCATTTTACAGCAGGTTGGAGCAGCCTGTATCTCAGCACAGGAATAAGGTAGGGAAGAATTCTAAGGATCATTTTGACTGCCTCCAGAAGTTAGATCAGATGGCAAATTGTATTTGGTGCTAGGTCTTTCCCTTTAGGTTTTACCCCAACAATGTTTTCATTAGTTTCGATCACTCTCGAAATCAAGCATTTTACAGCAGGTTGGAGCAGCCTGTATCTCAGCACAGGAATAAGGTAGGGAAGAATTCTAAGGATCATTTTGACTGCCTCCAGAAGTTAGATCAGATGGCCAATGGAATTTGGTGCTAGGTCTTTCCCTTTAGGTTTTACCCCAACAATGTTTTCATTAGTTTTGCTCACTCTCGAAATCAAGCATTTTACAGCAGGTTGGAGCAGCCTGTATCTCAGCACAGGAATAAGGTAGGGAAGAATTCTAAGGATCATTTTGACTGCCTCCAGAAGTTAGATCAGATGGCCAATGGAATTTGGTGCTAGGCCTTTCCCTTTAGGTTTTACCCCAACAATGTTTTCATTAGTTTCGCTCACTCTCAAAATCAAGCATTTTACAGCAGGTTGGAGCAGCCTGTATCTCAGCACAGGAATAAGGTAGGGAAGAATTCTAAGGATCATTTTGACTGCCTCCAGAAGTTAGATCAGATGGCCAATGGAATTTGGTGCTAGGTCTTTCCCTTTAGGTTTTACCCCAACAATGTTTTCATTAGTTTTGCTCACTCTCGAAATCAAGCATTTTACAGCAGGTTGGAGCAGCCTGTATCTCAGCACAGGAATAAGGTAGGGAAGAATTCAAATACTCATTTTGACTGCCTCCAGAAGTTAGATCAGATGGCCAATGGAATTTGGTGCGAGGTCTTTCCCTTTAGGTTTTACCCCAACAATGTTTTCATTAGTTTCGCTCACTCTCGAAATCAAGCATTTTACAGCAGGTTGGAGCAGCCTGTATCTCAGCACAGGAATAAGGTAGGGAAGAATTCTAAGGATCATTTTGACTGCCTCCAGAAGTTAGATCAGATGGCCAATGGAATTTGGTGCTAGACCTTTCCCTTTAGGTTTTACCCCAACAATGTTTTCATTAGTTTCGCTCACTCTCGAAATCAAGCATTTTACAGCAGGTTGGAGCAGCCTGTATCTCAGCACAGGAATAAGGTAGGGAAGAATTCTAAGGATCATTTTGACTGCCTCCAGAAGTTAGATCAGATGGCTAATGCAATTTGGTGCTAGGCCTTTCCCTTTAGGTTTTACCCCAACAATGTTTTCATTAGTTTCGCTCACTCTCGAAATCAAGCATTTTACAGCAGGTTGGAGCAGCCTGTATCTCAGCACAGGAATAAGGTAGGGAAGAATTCTAAGGATCATTTTGACTGCCTCCAGAAGTTAGATCAGATGGCAAATTGTATTTGGTGCCAGGTCTTTCCCTTTAGGTTTTACCCCAACAATGTTTTCATTAGTTTCGCTCACTCTCGAAATCAAGCATTTTACAGCAGGTTGGAGCAGCCTGTATCTCAGCACAGGAATAAGGTAGGGAAGAATTCTAAGGATCATTTTGACTGCCTCCAGAAGTTAGATCAGATGGCAAATTGTATTTGGTGCCAGGTCTTTCCCTTTAGGTTTTACCCCAACAATGTTTTCATTAGTTTCGCTCACTCTCGAAATCAAGCATTTTACAGCAGGTTGGAGCAGCCTGTATCTCAGCACAGGAATAAGGTAGGGAAGAATTCTAAGGATCATTTTGACTGCCTCCAGAAGTTAGATCAGATGGCCAATGGAATTTGGTGCTAGGTCTTTCCCTTTAGGTTTTACCCCAACAATGTTTTCATTAGTTTTGCTCACTCTCGAAATCAAGCATTTTACAGCAGGTTGGAGCAGCCTGTATCTCAGCACAGGAATAAGGTAGGGAAGAATTCTAAGGATCATTTTGACTGCCTCCAGAAGTTAGATCAGATGGCAAATCGTATTTGGTGCTAGGTCTTTCCCTTTAGATTTTACCCCAACAATGTTTTCATTAGTTTCGATCAGTCTCGAAATCAAGCATTTTACAGCAGGTTGGAGCAGCCTGTATCTCAGCACAGGAATAAGGTAGGGAAGAATTCTAAGGATCATTTTGACTGCCTCCAGAAGTTAGATCAGATGGCGAATGGAATTTGGTGCCAGGTCTTTCCCTTTAGGTTTTACCCCAACAATGTTTTCATTAGTTTCGCTCACTCTCGAAATCAAGCATTTTACAGCAGGTTGGAGCAGCCTGTATCTCAGCACAGGAATAAGGTAGGGAAGAATTCAAATACTCATTTTGACTGCCTCCAGAAGTTAGATCAGATGTCCAATGGAATTTGGTGCTAGGTCTTTCCCTTTAGGTTTTACCCCAACAATGTTTTCATTAGTTTCGCTCACTCTCGAAATCAAGCATTTTACAGCAGGTTGGAGCAGCCTGTATCTCAGCACAGGAATAAGGTAGGGAAGAATTCAAATACTCATTTTGACTGCCTCCAGAAGTTAGATCAGATGGTAAATTGTATTTGGTGCTAGGTCTTTCCCTTTAGGTTTTACCCCAACAATGTTTTCATTAGTTTCGCTCACTCTCAAAATCAAGCATTTTACAGCAGGTTGGAGCAGCCTGTATCTCAGCACAGGAATAAGGTAGGGAAGAATTCTAAGGATCATTTTGACTGCCTCCAGAAGTTAGATCAGATGGCCAATGGAATTTGGTGCTAGGTCTTTCCCTTTAGGTTTTACCCCAACAATGTTTTCATTAGTTTCGCTCACTCTCGAAATCAAGCATTTTACAGCAGGTTGGAGCAGCCTGTATCTCAGCACAGGAATAAGGTAGGGAAGAATTCTAAGGATCATTTTGACTGCCTCCAGAAGTTAGATCAGATGGCAAATTGGATTTGGTGCTAGGTCTTTCCCTTTAGGTTTTACCCCAACAATGTTTTCACTAGTTTCGCTCACTCTCGAAATCAAGCATTTTACAGCAGGTTGGAGCAGCCTGTATCTCAGCACAGGAATAAGGTAGGGAAGAATTCAAATACTCATTTTGACTGCCTCCAGAAGTTAGATCAGATGGCCAATGGTATTTGGTGCTAGGCCTTTCCCTTTAGGTTTTACCCCAACAATGTTTTCATTAGTTTCGCTCACTCTCGAAATCAAGCATTTTACAGCAGGTTGGAGCAGCCTGTATCTCAGCACAGGAATAAGGTAGGGAAGAATTCTAAGGATCATTTTGACTGCCTCCAGAAGTTAGATCAGATGGCCAATGGAATTTGGTGCTAGGTCTTTCCCTTTAGGTTTTACCCCAACAATGTTTTCATTAGTTTCGCTCACTCTCGAAATCAAGCATTTTACAGCAGGTTGGAGCAGCCTGTATCTCAGCACAGGAATAAGGTAGGGAAGAATTCTAAGGATCATTTTGACTGCCTCCAGAAGTTAGATCAGATGGCCAATGCAATTTGGTGCTAGGCCTTTCCCTTTAGGTTTTACCCCAACAATGTTTTCATTAGTTTCGCTCACTCTCAAAATCAAGCATTTTACAGCAGGTTGGAGCAGCCTGTATCTCAGCACAGGAATAAGGTAGGGAAGAATTCTAAGGATCATTTTGACTGCCTCCAGAAGTTAGATCAGATGGCAAATTGTATTTGGTGCTAGGTCTTTCCCTTTAGGTTTTACCCCAACAATGTTTTCATTAGTTTCGCTCACTCTCGAAATCAAGCATTTTACAGCAGGTTGGAGCAGCCTGTATCTCAGCACAGGAATAAGGTAGGGAAGAATTCAAATACTCATTTTGACTGCCTCCAGAAGTTAGATCAGATGGCCAATGGAATTTGGTGCTAGGCCTTTCCCTTTAGGTTTTACCCCAACAATGTTTTCATTAGTTTCGATCAGTCTCGAAATCAAGCATTTTACAGCAGGTTGGAGCAGCCTGTATCTCAGCACAGGAATAAGGTAGGGAAGAATTCTAAGGATCATTTTGACTGCCTCCAGAAGTTAGATCAGATGGCCAATGGAATTTGGTGCCAGGTCTTTCCCTTTAGGTTTTACCCCAACAATGTTTTCATTAGTTTCGCTCACTCTCGAAATCAAGCATTTTACAGCAGGTTGGAGCAGCCTGTATCTCAGCACAGGAATAAGGTAGGGAAGAATTCTAAGGATCATTTTGACTGCCTCCAGAAGTTAGATCAGATGGCCAATGGAATTTGGTGCTAGGTCTTTCCCTTTAGGTTTTACCCCAACAATGTTTTCATTAGTTTCGCTCACTCTCGAAATCAAGCATTTTACAGCAGGTTGGAGCAGCCTGTATCTCAGCACAGGAATAAGGTAGGGAAGAATTCAAATACTCATTTTGACTGCCTCCAGAAGTTAGATCAGATGGCAAATTGTATTTGGTGCTAGGTCTTTCCCTTTAGGTTTTACCCCAACAATGTTTTCATTAGTTTCGCTCAGTCTCAAAATCAAGCATTTTACAGCAGGTTGGAGCAGCCTGTATCTCAGCACAGGAATAAGGTAGGGAAGAATTCTAAGGATCATTTTGACTGCCTCCAGAAGTTAGATCAGATGGCCAATGGAATTTGGTGCTAGGTCTTTCCCTTTAGGTTTTACCCCAACAATGTTTTCATTAGTTTCGATCAGTCTCGAAATCAAGCATTTTACAGCAGGTTGGAGCAGCCTGTATCTCAGCACAGGAATAAGGTAGGGAAGAATTCTAAGGATCATTTTGACTGCCTCCAGAAGTTAGATCAGATGGCCAATGCAATTTGGTGCTAGGCCTTTCCCTTTAGGTTTTACCCCAACAATGTTTTCATTAGTTTCGCTCACTCTCAAAATCAAGCATTTTACAGCAGGTTGGAGCAGCCTGTATCTCAGCACAGGAATAAGGTAGGGAAGAATTCTAAGGATCATTTTGACTGCCTCCAGAAGTTAGATCAGATGGCAAATTGTATTTGGTGCTAGGTCTTTCCCTTTAGGTTTTACCCCAACAATGTTTTCATTAGTTTCGCTCACTCTCGAAATCAAGCATTTTACAGCAGGTTGGAGCAGCCTGTATCTTAGCACAGGAGTAAGGTAGGGAAGAATTCAAATACTCATTTTGACTGCCTCCAGAAGTTAGATCAGATGGCCAATGGAATTTGGTGCTAGGCCTTTCCCTTTAGGTTTTACCCCAACAATGTTTTCATTAGTTTCGCTCACTCTCGAAATCAAGCATTTTACAGCAGGTTGGAGCAGCCTGTATCTCAGCACAGGAATAAGGTAGGGAAGAATTCTAAGGATCATTTTGACTGCCTCCAGAAGTTAGATCAGATGGCAAATTGTATTTGGTGCCAGGTCTTTCCCTTTAGGTTTTACCCCAACAATGTTTTCATTAGTTTCGCTCACTCTCGAAATCAAGCATTTTACAGCAGGTTGGAGCAGCCTGTATCTCAGCACAGGGATAAGGTAGGGAAGAATTCTAAGGATCATTTTGACTGCCTCCAGAAGTTAGATCAGATGGCAAATTGTATTTGGTGCTAGGTCTTTCCCTTTAGGTTTTACCCCAACAATGTTTTCATTAGTTTCGATCAGTCTCGAAATCAAGCATTTTACAGCAGGTTGGAGCAGCCTGTATCTCAGCACAGGAATAAGGTAGGGAAGAATTCTAAGGATCATTTTGACTGCCTCCAGAAGTTAGATCAGATGGCCAATGGAATTTGGTGCTAGGTCTTTCCCTTTAGGTTTTACCCCAACAATGTTTTCATTAGTTTCGCTCACTCTCGAAATCAAGCATTTTACAGCAGGTTGGAGCAGCCTGTATCTCAGCACAGGAATAAGGTAGGGAAGAATTCTAAGGATCATTTTGACTGCCTCCAGAAGTTAGATCAGATGGCAAATTGTATTTGGTGCTAGGTCTTTCCCTTTAGGTTTTACCCCAACAATGTTTTCATTAGTTTCGATCAGTCTCGAAATCAAGCATTTTACAGCAGGTTGGAGCAGCCTGTATCTCAGCACAGGAATAAGGTAGGGAAGAATTCTAAGGATCATTTTGACTGCCTCCAGAAGTTAGATCAGATGGCCAATGGAATTTGGTGTTAGGTCTTTCCCTTTAGGTTTTACCCCAACAATGTTTTCATTAGTTTCGCTCACTCTCGAAATCAAGCATTTTACAGCAGGTTGGAGCAGCCTGTATCTCAGCACAGGAATAAGGTAGGGAAGAATTCTAAGGATCATTTTGACTGCCTCCAGAAGTTAGATCAGATGGCAAATTGTATTTGGTGCTACGTCTTTCCCTTTAGGTTTTACCCCAACAATGTTTTCATTAGTTTCGCTCAGTCTCAAAATCAAGCATTTTACAGCAGGTTGGAGCAGCCTGTATCTCAGCACAGGAATAAGGTAGGGAAGAATTCTAAGGATCATTTTGACTGCCTCCAGAAGTTAGATCAGATGGCCAATGGAATTTGGTGCTAGGTCTTTCCCTTTAGGTTTTACCCCAACAATGTTTTCATTAGTTTCGCTCACTCTCGAAATCAAGCATTTTACAGCAGGTTGGAGCAGCCTGTATCTCAGCACAGGAATAAGGTAGGGAAGAATTCTAAGGATCATTTTGACTGCCTCCAGAAGTTAGATCAGATGGCCAATGGAATTTGGTGCTAGGTCTTTCCCTTTAGGTTTTACCCCAACAATGTTTTCATTAGTTTCGCTCACTCTCGAAATCAAGCATTTTACAGCAGGTTGGAGCAGCCTGTATCTCAGCACAGGAATAAGGTAGGGAAGAATTCTAAGGATCATTTTGACTGCCTCCAGAAGTTAGATCAGATGGCCAATGCAATTTGGTGCTAGGTCTTTCCCTTTAGGTTTTACCCCAACAATGTTTTCATTAGTTTCGCTCACTCTCGAAATCAAGCATTTTACAGCAGGTTGGAGCAGCCTGTATCTCAGCACAGGAATAAGGTAGGGAAGAATTCTAAGGATCATTTTGACTGCCTCCAGAAGTTAGATCAGATGGCCAATGCAATTTGGTGCTAGGCCTTTCCCTTTAGGTTTTACCCCAACAATGTTTTCATTAGTTTCGCTCACTCTCAAAATCAAGCATTTTACAGCAGGTTGGAGCAGCCTGTATCTCAGCACAGGAATAAGGTAGGGAAGAATTCTAAGGATCATTTTGACTGCCTCCAGAAGTTAGATCAGATGGCCAATGGAATTTGGTGTTAGGTCTTTCCCTTTAGGTTTTACCCCAACAATGTTTTCATTAGTTTCGCTCAGTCTCAAAATCAAGCATTTTACAGCAGGTTGGAGCAGCCTGTATCTCAGCACAGGAATAAGGTAGGGAAGAATTCTAAGGATCATTTTGACTGCCTCCAGAAGTTAGATCAGATGGCCAATGGAATTTGGTGCTAGGTCTTTCCCTTTAGGTTTTACCCCAACAATGTTTTCATTAGTTTCGCTCACTCTCGAAATCAAGCATTTTACAGCAGGTTGGAGCAGCCTGTATCTCAGCACAGGAATAAGGTAGGGAAGAATTCTAAGGATCATTTTGACTGCCTCCAGAAGTTAGATCAGATGGCCAATGGAATTTGGTGCTAGGTCTTTCCCTTTAGGTTTTACCCCAACAATGTTTTCATTAGTTTCGCTCACTCTCGAAATCAAGCATTTTACAGCAGGTTGGAGCAGCCTGTATCTCAGCACAGGAATAAGGTAGGGAAGAATTCTAAGGATCATTTTGACTGCCTCCAGAAGTTAGATCAGATGGCAAATTGTATTTGGTGCTACGTCTTTCCCTTTAGGTTTTACCCCAACAATGTTTTCATTAGTTTCGCTCAGTCTCAAAATCAAGCATTTTACAGCAGGTTGGAGCAGCCTGTATCTCAGCACAGGAATAAGGTAGGGAAGAATTCTAAGGATCATTTTGACTGCCTCCAGAAGTTAGATCAGATGGCCAATGGAATTTGGTGCTAGGTCTTTCCCTTTAGGTTTTACCCCAACAATGTTTTCATTAGTTTCGCTCACTCTCGAAATCAAGCATTTTACAGCAGGTTGGAGCAGCCTGTATCTCAGCACAGGAATAAGGTAGGGAAGAATTCTAAGGATCATTTTGACTGCCTCCAGAAGTTAGATCAGATGGCCAATGGAATTTGGTGCTAGGTCTTTCCCTTTAGGTTTTACCCCAACAATGTTTTCATTAGTTTCGCTCACTCTCGAAATCAAGCATTTTACAGCAGGTTGGAGCAGCCTGTATCTCAGCACAGGAATAAGGTAGGGAAGAATTCTAAGGATCATTTTGACTGCCTCCAGAAGTTAGATCAGATGGCCAATGCAATTTGGTGCTAGGTCTTTCCCTTTAGGTTTTACCCCAACAATGTTTTCATTAGTTTCGCTCACTCTCGAAATCAAGCATTTTACAGCAGGTTGGAGCAGCCTGTATCTCAGCACAGGAATAAGGTAGGGAAGAATTCTAAGGATCATTTTGACTGCCTCCAGAAGTTAGATCAGATGGCCAATGCAATTTGGTGCTAGGCCTTTCCCTTTAGGTTTTACCCCAACAATGTTTTCATTAGTTTCGCTCACTCTCAAAATCAAGCATTTTACAGCAGGTTGGAGCAGCCTGTATCTCAGCACAGGAATAAGGTAGGGAAGAATTCTAAGGATCATTTTGACTGCCTCCAGAAGTTAGATCAGATGGCCAATGGAATTTGGTGTTAGGTCTTTCCCTTTAGGTTTTACCCCAACAATGTTTTCATTAGTTTCGCTCAGTCTCAAAATCAAGCATTTTACAGCAGGTTGGAGCAGCCTGTATCTCAGCACAGGAATAAGGTAGGGAAGAATTCTAAGGATCATTTTGACTGCCTCCAGAAGTTAGATCAGATGGCCAATGGAATTTGGTGCTAGGTCTTTCCCTTTAGGTTTTACCCCAACAATGTTTTCATTAGTTTCGCTCACTCTCGAAATCAAGCATTTTACAGCAGGTTGGAGCAGCCTGTATCTCAGCACAGGAATAAGGTAGGGAAGAATTCTAAGGATCATTTTGACTGCCTCCAGAAGTTAGATCAGATGGCCAATGGAATTTGGTGCTAGGTCTTTCCCTTTAGGTTTTACCCCAACAATGTTTTCATTAGTTTCGCTCACTCTCGAAATCAAGCATTTTACAGCAGGTTGGAGCAGCCTGTATCTCAGCACAGGAATAAGGTAGGGAAGAATTCTAAGGATCATTTTGACTGCCTCCAGAAGTTAGATCAGATGGCCAATGGAATTTGGTGCTAGGTCTTTCCCTTTAGGTTTTACCCCAACAATGTTTTCATTAGTTTCGCTCACTCTCGAAATCAAGCATTTTACAGCAGGTTGGAGCAGCCTGTATCTCAGCACAGGAATAAGGTAGGGAAGAATTCTAAGGATCATTTTGACTGCCTCCAGAAGTTAGATCAGATGGCCAATGCAATTTGGTGCTAGGCCTTTCCCTTTAGGTTTTACCCCAACAATGTTTTCATTAGTTTCGCTCACTCTCAAAATCAAGCATTTTACAGCAGGTTGGAGCAGCCTGTATCTCAGCACAGGAATAAGGTAGGGAAGAATTCTAAGGATCATTTTGACTGCCTCCAGAAGTTAGATCAGATGGCCAATGGAATTTGGTGTTAGGTCTTTCCCTTTAGGTTTTACCCCAACAATGTTTTCATTAGTTTCGCTCACTCTCGAAATCAAGCATTTTACAGCAGGTTGGAGCAGCCTGTATCTCAGCACAGGAATAAGGTAGGGAAGAATTCTAAGGATCATTTTGACTGCCTCCAGAAGTTAGATCAGATGGCAAATTGTATTTGGTGCTAGGTCTTTCCCTTTAGGTTTTACCCCAACAATGTTTTCATTAGTTTCGCTCAGTCTCAAAATCAAGCATTTTACAGCAGGTTGGAGCAGCCTGTATCTTAGCACAGGAGTAAGGTAGGGAAGAATTCAAATACTCATTTTGACTGCCTCCAGAAGTTAGATCAGATGGCCAATGGAATTTGGTGCTAGGCCTTTCCCTTTAGGTTTTACCCCAACAATGTTTTCATTAGTTTCGATCAGTCTCGAAATCAAGCATTTTACAGCAGGTTGGAGCAGCCTGTATCTCAGCACAGGAATAAGGTAGGGAAGAATTCTAAGGATCATTTTGACTGCCTCCAGAAGTTAGATCAGATGGCCAATGGAATTTGGTGTTAGGTCTTTCCCTTTAGGTTTTACCCCCAACAATGTTTTCATTAGTTTCGCTCACTCTCGAAATCAAGCATTTTACAGCAGGTTGGAGCAGCCTGTATCTCAGCACAGGAATAAGGTAGGGAAGAATTCTAAGGATCATTTTCACTGCCTCCAGAAGTTAGATCAGATGGCCAATGGAATTTGGTGCTAGGCCTTTCCCTTTAGGTTTTACCCCAACAATGTTTTCATTAGTTTCGCTCACTCTCGAAATCAAGCATTTTACAGCAATTTGGAGCAGCCTGTATCTCAGCACAGGAATAAGGTAGGGAAGAATTCTAAGGATCATTTTGACTGCCTCCAGAAGTTAGATCAGATGGCAAATTGTATTTGGTGCTAGGTTTTTCCCTTTAGGTTTTACCCCAACAATGTTTTCATAAGTTTCGCTCACTCTCGAAATCAAGCATTTTACAGCAGGTTGGAGCAGCCTGTATCTAAGCACAGGAATAAGGTAGGGAAGAATTCTAAGGATCATTTTGACTGCCTCCAGAAGTTAGATCAGATGGCCAATGGAATTTGGTGCTAGGTCTTTCCCTTTAGGTTTTACCCCAACAATGTTTTCATTAGTTTCGCTCACTCTCGAAATCAAGCATTTTACAGCAGGTTGGAGCAGCCTGTATTTCAGCACAGGAATAAGGTAGGGAAGAATTCAAATACTCATTTTGACTGCCTCCAGAAGTTAGATCAGATGGCAAATTGTATTTGGTGCTAGGTCTTTCCCTTTAGGTTTTACCCCAACAATGTTTTCATTAGTTTCGCTCACTCTCGAAATCAAGCATTTTACAGCAGGTTGGAGCAGCCTGTATCTCAGCACAGGGATAAGGTAGGGAAGAATTCTAAGGATCATTTTGACTGCCTCCAGAAGTTAGATCAGATGGCAAATTGTATTTGGTGCTAGGTCTTTCCCTTTAGGTTTTACCACCAACAATGTTTTCATTAGTTTCGCTCACTCTCGAAATCAAGCATTTTACAGCAGGTTGGAGCAGCCTGTATCTCAGCACAGGAATAAGGTAGGGAAGAATTCTAAGGATCATTTTGACTGCCTCCAGAAGTTAGATCAGATGGCAAATTGTATTTGGTGCTAGGTTTTTCCCTTTGGGTTTTACCCCAACAATGTTTTCATTAGTTTCGCTCACTCTCGAAATCAAGCATTTTACAGCAGGTTGGAGCAGCCTGTATCTCAGCACAGGAATAAGGTAGGGAAGAATTCTAAGGATCATTTTGACTGCCTCCAGAAGTTAGATCAGATGGCAAATTGTATTTGGTGCCAGGTCTTTCCCTTTAGGTTTTACCCCAACAATGTTTTCATTAGTTTCGCTCACTCTCGAAATCAAGCATTTTACAGCAGGTTGGAGCAGCCTGTATCTCAGCACAGGAATAAGGTAGGGAAGAATTCTAAGGATCATTTTGACTGCCTCCAGAAGTTAGATCAGATGGCCAATGGAATTTGGTGCTAGGTCTTTCCCTTTATGTTTTACCCCAACAATGTTTTCATTAGTTTCGCTCACTCTCGAAATCAAGCATTTTACAGCAGGTTGGAGCAGCCTGTATCTCAGCACAGGAATAAGGTAGGGAAGAATTCAAATACTCATTTTGACTGCCTCCAGAAGTTAGATCAGATGGCAAATTGTATTTGGTGCTAGGTCTTTCCCTTTAGGTTTTACCCCAACAATGTTTTCATTAGTTTCGCTCACTCTCGAAATCAAGCATTTTACAGCAGGTTGGAGCAGCCTGTATCTCAGCACAGGGATAAGGTAGGGAAGAATTCTAAGGATCATTTTGACTGCCTCCAGAAGTTAGATCAGATGGCAAATTGTATTTGGTGCCAGGTCTTTCCCTTTAGGTTTTACCCCAACAATGTTTTCATTAGTTTCGCTCACTCTCGAAATCAAGCATTTTACAGCAGGTTGGAGCAGCCTGTATCTAAGCACAGGAATAAGGTAGGGAAGAATTCTAAGGATCATTTTGACTGCCTCCAGAAGTTAGATCAGATGGCCAATGCAATTTGGTGCTAGGTCTTTCCCTTTAGGTTTTACCCCAACAATGTTTTCATTAGTTTCGCTCACTCTCGAAATCAAGCATTTTACAGCAGGTTGGAGCAGCCTGTATCTCAGCAC